>NC_088847.1:20905489-22105489 GCF_904066995.2 Poecilia reticulata | reverse complement strand
ACACCCCAAAAACACAAACCCCCAGTCCAAATTGATGAAATGCTAGAGACATGTGCATGCAGTTTAAGACGTTAAGTAAAACCATAAAAGAAATTGAATTCCTGTAAGAAATCAACGTATGCAAAATAATTTTTAATGCTACTAATGTTAGGTTTAAACCTCACAAGTGAGAAATAATTTGTTTTAAGAAATACTGATGTTTGTTTTGTTTTTCTTTTTGAGCTTCCTACACCTTTAAAGAAAAACCAGTAAAGAGAGGTCTCACTGAAATAACAACATGGGAACAACTTCTTTGTATGCTAAAAGTGGAATCATGACTTTCCTGAAGGAGGAGAAGCTGAAAAATAAAACTAAATAATAAAATTGTCCTCAGAGAACAATGTTTAATGTATTGTGTCGGAATAATATTATAACACCAACTTGGTGAAATGATTCTTAGCTGTCTATCTGGAGGGGTCAGCGGTCAGAGTAAGGTACCGACCTGGACATTGTCCAGCCTCGTAACTCTTAGGCCTTGAGAGGAGGGCTGCCCGCTGACTTCACAGTCTGCAGCACTGAGATCAACAAATTTAGAGAAATCCATTGTTCTCTGGTGAGACGTGTCTTAGATGAAGTTAACTTAAACTTACATTCTACATTTTACAAGTTAATGGTGAACATGATGAAAGAGACTACAGCTTTTAACATGTTTCATGTTTATATGTGTTTGAATAAGGAAATGGTTTATGACTTCTTAAAAAGTTGGATAATAAGTGGCTAAAAGCTATACGATGAAAAGTAAAGAAAGTTATAATTGACTCTTATTTGCTTCTTTCCTTTTCCTCTGTCTGAGCCTCGCTGCGCTGCGTCTGACCTCTGACCTCAGCTCAGATCTGTCCTGCCAATCAGATGACTCCCTCCTTTATCACCAGCCAGTTGATAAAGAAGCGAAAAAGGACAGGACGATTTCTACCAACTGGACACTGAAGGCAATAAAGTGTCCACTGGTCCTAATTCCTTGACATCTGGGAACTGCCATGCAGCAAAACTACTGTATGGAGTCCTGCTAGACGTTTGGAAAAAGAAAGCAAACTGAACTGTTTGCCGCTTGTTTCATTGGTGGACTAAGGGACGGTCTGGACAACTTATACATAATCCAACACCAGAGCCAGTTGGACTGACAGGGAGCTGGAGAAGAGACAGAGGGAGGACCAGCTGCAGCGACGCCAGCAGCAGGAGGGGGAAGCGAGAAGCAAGACAGAAAGGAGAAATGCAGATAAGTTATACACACACACTGCTGTGACACACACTGCTACTGTAATGAGGACTTGTTTGCTTACTTACTAGCAGGAAGGAATTATCTATTTAGAAAAGAACATTTTGAAGGTTTTAAGGTACAATGTTAAATAAAAATCTTTCATTTTGTACCCATTAACTCAGTCCTTAACAGAAGGACCAGTGATCCTTTTAGGGCCCACGAGCCATAGATTGGGAAACTGTGAAGGAAAAAACTGTAATGGTTAAAAGTTAAGAAAAAAAAAACTGAGTGTGATACGGCTAAATTACACCAACTAAAATTCTTAGATTCAAAACTAATAATGATTTGCAAATGTTTTATTTTCTTTGAAATAAATATACAAGTTTGGAACTAAATTAAACATATCTAAGTGTTGAACTTAATTGATATTGCAGTGTTGAAATACTATGGAGTATTTCTTTGCATTTAACTGAAACGCTTAACTTAGAGTTTAATTATATAAAGAATCTATAAATTGATTGGGATTGTGTTTGTGTGTTTTATATTGGGATGAATGACAATTATTTTGAGACGAGAGAAATTTTTCTGCTAAATTGAGTAACGGATAAAATTATTGACCATTTAATTTTTTATAAAAAACTTACATTGTTACCTTGTCTGAAATGCGAGGTTAAGTGAAAGTCTGAGACTTTAAGCAACCTTGTAAACGGCTACTAAAAATGATGATTGTGATTAAAAGCAACATTTTCTAGACTTCAGTCTAGAACATTTTAATCCAAATTTGATTGATAGTCAATAAATTCAAAAAGAAATGGAAAATTAGAGGATTTGAGGTTTTGGTTTAATTTCAGGATGGTCATTTTTATTTAGAAAGAGTTATGCTTTGATGAATTTGATAACATCTACAGGGAAACCAGTCACCCATGCATCCTTGCTTAAGAATCTTTTGCAGGCCATACATTTACCAGCTGAACTAGCAGTTTGTAAGTGTGCAGCGCACACCACGGAACAGGATGAGGTTTCAAATGGCAATAGATTAGCTGATAAAGTAGCAAAGGAAGCTGCAACTGGGAAGCATGGGGGAGACAATTTCTCAATACAGATAGAAGATCCTCAAGTAATAGACAAAGCTGTGTTAAAAGACATGCAAGATAATGCTCCAAACGCAGAAAAACAAATGTGGATAACTAAAGGGGCGACACTGAATGATGATAACATTTTTTCAGTAAATAGAAGTCGGTCCTTCCAAAATCTCTATTTAGAGCGGCAGCAATTTTGACACATGGACATTGTCATGTGTCAACAGGGGGATGGTCTCTATGCTACAACAGCATTTACCACATTACCACATATGGATTAAATTCTTACTTAAAAAAATTTTTTGTACTGCATGTCCAGTTTGTGTCAGAAACAATCCTCAAGGAAACATTAGACCAAGAAGAGGAAGTTTCCCAAAACCCTCATCCATTTCAAACAACGCATATGGACTTTATTGAACTCACACAAAGTGGACCACATAAATATTGTTTGGTGATGATTGATGCTTTTTCTAAAAGAGTTGAAGTAGTTCCAGCAAAGCCTGCTTTTGACAAAATTTATGGGAGAGCTTACATATTGCCTCTGTTTGCTCCAGACTTACAGAAGCTGATGAAGAACAAACATTGGTAGATTATATGATCAGGATCCTGAAACAGAAAGAGGTGTTAAATGCAAATTTACTGCCGTCTGACTGTTCTCCTCTACAGGAAATAAATAAAACCACCCCCATCCAGCCAGGAAACTGGGTCTACATAAAGGTCACCAACAGTCGTAAAGACCAGCTGGATACATCTCAGTCCCTGCAAGCTGCAGAGAGTGTTTGAACCCCTAAGTAGGCGGAGGGAGGAAGGCCGGACTTCAAAGGGGGGCTATTTTTTTAGGGTAGCTCGTCTCAAACCCGGTGAAGAAACGCTTAAGATTCCCCGTCTTTAGGTTGGGGGTTCTGACATCTCTGTGCACCGAGCAGCAATGGGGACTCCATATGCCAGATGGATCTTCTACTGCGCTGTGACTGCAGCATCAACCTGTGGTGGAAACTAATGAATAGAACCGCGTACGAGGGACATGCTGTGAACTGCTATGTGTGTGCGCAGCTGCCAATCGCCACACACAACTCAGGTCTGCGTGTAGGACACATCACGGATGACAAACAGATGTGTCTCTATGGCCTGAGCACACAACCACGACTAAGCGTCCCCATGCCAAAGGGATGCAAATGGTGTAAAAATGACTATTCTGTTCTACTTCAGATAGGAGATGCCGTGAAGGAACTTTTTGGATCTATGAACTGTTCCTTTAATGCTGACGTATTTCCATTTCCACTAACCGCATGGAAAATACCAGAGACCATTTCTTTAGCAGGAGCTAAACCCGGGTCTCTGAGGAGCTGCGTGTTCAACAACGGACACGTTTCTCTTGGAATGTTACCTTGGAACTTGTGTAACAGAGTTTACACCCACTGCGAAACGACACCGGATTACATCAACTGCATCGCCTGTAGGGGTCAAAGGATGACTCCACACTGCAAAGTCTGGAAGGACAACCTAGACTGTGACAACTTGCTTCAGGAGAGGAGTTTCAACATCACGCATAAGACAAAGAGGAAACAGGAGACAACGCTGTGCAGTGCCATAGTGCCAGGAGACTATGGTTCACGGTGATGGCAGACTGGTACTTCTTGTGAGGAAATGGAGCTTAGCTGCCCGCTCCAAGCATGCAGTTATGCCAGAGGCCTCACTACGGACACTGGAGTTCCATGGGAAATTCAAGATCTGGACCGGAGGTGAAAAGTTCATGCAGAGCATGTTCCCAGGAGTTGGATTAGGAGAAGTTCAGGACCACGTTGAAATCAACAGATATGGATTACTGCAACTCATCAACAGCGCACACCGGCTGGCAGACGGCTCCATGAGAGGGCTGACTGAACTGAGAAACATGGTTTTGCAAAATCGTGTTGTGCTTGACCTGCTCACAGCCTCTCAGGGAGGTGTTTGTAAAATCATTGGCCCAGCGTGCTGTACATTTGTTCCGGATGAAACAGGAGCTGGTGGAACTATTTCTGATGCTCTACATGGCCTGGAGGAACTTAAACATTGTGTAGACGGTGCTACGAAAGGATCACATCCTTTTGACTTTCTGTCTTGGTTCACGTCTGGGCCGTGGTGGACTTTACTGTTGAAGATTGTTACACCAATTCTGACTGTGTTGATTCTTTTTTGCCTGTTTACAACTTGCATCATGTCATGCCTTCGTAGCATGATGCTAAAGACATTTAACACAGCCATGATCAACTATCAGATGGTCAGGGTAATCTCTGACACCGATGAAGATTACATGTCTCTTCAGAGAGATGAAGATGAAAAAAAAAAAAAATGTATGACGATGTCCTGTAACTAATAAACAGATGGAATCAAATGTTTTATGACGCCTACACCGAAAATGTGAAAACAAGTGGTGCTAGTGATGAGACACCTGCATTTGGTTTATTTTGCTGTTTCTTTCTTTTGTTTTTGTTCATTTCATTTATTCATTATATTAATTTAGTCATTGTGTAACTTTTATGTTTAGACTAGGGAACAAAAAAAAAAAAAAAACATTCTTGCATTTATTGGTTCTATTTTATTTCTTTTCTTTTCTATGCTTGGCTTTTGAATAGGGTTTACACACATGGTAAAATGATAAAAAGGGGGGAATGTTAGAGATTTTTTGGTATTATCATTTTGTTTCAGGTTAAAGTGTTCTCTTGTTTAAACTGTATGTGTGAACTGACCTGGAAGTCACAGCTGCCTGTTATCTTCATGTGAAACAGTTTGACCGAGATTTGAACCGGGCTCAGATCAGGGGCCAGATGTTAAATTGTTTTACGACCTTTGCTTTGTTTAGGTAAAATGTTTTACGACCTTTGCTGTTTTTCCTCTGCTGTCTATCTTGCCTATCCTCCCTCTTTGAAGTTTGAGAATAAAAGACAAGCTGTATCCAAAGAGAAGCAGAACGCTCTGTGAACAGCTCTGAGAAGCAGTTGACAGAGTCTTCTCCTTTTGCTTGCAGAAGTTTAGTCATAAATTCATATACGTTGTCTGTGGTTCTTTTATGTAGGTTCTAGGAAATACCTATCAGACCCCAATCACAAGATCAATTAGTGACATCACCTTAGCCCCACCCTCTTTGGATAGAAAGTCAGTTGTTTTCCTGCTAGTTGTCTTCCTTTTATTCTGTGATTCATACAGATTTAAACCCGTTTCTGATTACATACATTTACTGAAAAATATATAGTATCCACCCTTTAACTGAGTGAAGTTGCCCCTCCACCTTCTTCAAATCAGACAAAATTGGTATCTGATTTGACATCTTCAAAGCCAAAGCTGCACAAATGACATTTTTTTGTTGCGAAACAAGCACCAACTTAGCCAAGCTGAGTTTGTGCAAATAAATAAATACATTTAAATGTGAGCGGGGCAGGGGAGTGGCTGACCCCTGGTTGTTGACTTACACCATTTTGTCTAATTTGAAGATGGTGTGTGTGGGGGGTCATGTGGGGGCTGGTTGACCTTTCATGACCTCTAGAAGCATTCCTTTTTATCTTTAAAATGATAGCATCTCAAATGAAAATTTTTGTTGCGCAAACGTTTGACACCAATTTTGTCTGATTTGGAGAAGGTGAGGGGGGTAAGAGGGGCGAGCGAACTTCATCACGTCCACCACCTTAATGATTTCATTGTATGTTATATTATTTTTCTGTTTTAGGAGCTTAAGAAGAACATATTCACTTTTGTGGAGAATGAGCTGGAGAATATTCAAATGGTTCTGGGTTCAGATTCCCCAGAAGGTCTAGAGGGGAATGAGGATGATGAGGGTGAAGATAAAGAGCAAATGAAGAGGAGCAGAAAAGCTCTTGAGAAGATCATACAACACTTCCTAAGGAGGATGAACCAGGAGCAGCTGGTTAAGAGTCTTCAAACCAGTAAGATGATTTCTCTAGAGAGTTAATAATGCAGGAAGATTGATAAGTAAATTTATCTTTCAATTCATTCCTTATGTTAGAGTTAGTTTGGTTTTAATGGAGGACATTAAGGATATTTAGCCAATAGGTATAGATCATGTCTGGGACAAGTACAGTTCAATTCTTAAAACTTACACAAATTTGAGTCTTTGTCTTCAATGTTATATGTACTGGTTGGTTACTGTGTGAACTTCTAGTTCATTGATGCCATATGATGCCTCCTTCTCTCATATGCTTCTTCAGCATTGTTGAAGAAGCATATGTGGTTCTACTTTAGGTGGGTCTAATCTCATTTTAGTACCACAGAGAGGAGTCTTAATGGAGGTGGAGAACATCTTGTTTGTTCATCTACCTCTCTTCTTACCCTGATGTTCCTATCATTCTGGAAGAGAGTAAATTTGGACTCATCAGATCAATTGACCTTATGTCACTATAGAGTGCTACCTTTATGCTGCCTTACAAATTAAAACCGTTTTCTCCAGTTAAAATAATTGATTAAACGTTATCTGTTCAGTACCCTTGAGTTCCCTTCAGATTGTGGGAATCCTCATTCTTACGCCTGACTTCTATTGATTTTTTTCCTTTGATTTTATTTAACTGAACACTTAAAGGTTCAGTATACATCACAGCTGCGCAAAATATATAACTTAAGTGATCACCAATTACAGTCATTCAGGGTTTTGTTTCCTTCCATTTTTAAATAATGTGTTAGTCAGTTTTAACCCTACTTTAGTAGTCTGTGGATCTCCTTAGATGTTTCCTCTGTTTGATACCAATGATTTTACCTTTCTAAAACAGACTAGCATCTTTTCCACAACATTAGAATGTGTCTTTTCACATGGCTGTTTAAAAAATAAGAAGCTACTCATTGCATCAGTTGGATATAGAGTAACCATCCTGTAGGTGTAGGAAGCTCATATTTTCTTCAATTATATTCAGGTGGCATTTTTTTCTTATGGCCAGACATTAGGATTTAAATAATTGGTTCTTAAATGCTTTGTTTCATGACTTATAAAAATGAATTAATCAGAAACATTTGTGTAATTTCTACATATATTCTACATATATAATGTTTTAAAATGAAATACAAAACAAGTGAAAAAAACATTTTAATTGTTTTGCTTTGTTTGCATTCTTTAAGGATCACTCACCACATGCCAAGAAACACTAAAGTCTAATATGAAGAAGAGGTTTAAACAAGTGTTTGAAGGGATTGGTAAATCAGAAAAGTCCACTGTTTTGAATAGAATCTACACAGATCTCTATATCACAGAGGAAGGATCAGAAGAGGTCAATAGTGAACATGAGGTCAGACAGATTGAAGCAGTGTCCTGGAAACCAGACAGACCAGAAACTAAAATTAGACATGAAGACATATTTAAACCCTTGCCTGAAAGAGATGAACCAATCAGAACAGTGATGACAAAGGGAGTGGCTGGCATTGGGAAAACAGTCCTGACTCAGAAGTTCACTCTGGACTGGGCAGAAGACAAAGCCAACCAGGACATCCAGTTCATATTTCCATTCATGTTCAGAGTACTGAATCTGTTAAAAGATGAACAGTTCAGCTTAGTGGAGCTTGTTCACCATTTTTTTAGTGAAACCAAAGGAATCTTCAGGTTTGAAGAGTTAAGGGTTGTGTTCATCTTTGATGGCTTGGATGAGAGTCGACTTCCACTGGACTTCAAGAAAAATGAGATCCTGACAGATGTAAGAAAGTCCACCTCAGTGGATGTTCTTCTGACAAACCTCATCAGAGGGAACCTGCTTCCCAAAGCTCACCTCTGGATAACCACACGGCCTGCAGCAGCCAACCGGATCCCTGCTGAGTTTGTTGGCATGATGACAGAGATCAGAGGATTCACTGACCTAAAGAAAGACGAGTACTTCACTAAAAGATTTAAATATAAGAAGCAGGCCAGATTAGTAATCTCTCACATAAAGAAATCCAGAAGCCTCCACATCATGTGCCACATCCCAATCTTCTGCTGGATCACTGCTACAGTTATGAAAGACATGTTGAACAAGAAAGATGGAGAAGATCTGCCAAAGAGCCTGACTGAGATGTACATCCACTTCCTGGTGGTACAAGCCAAACTGAAGGTCATCAAGTACGATGGAGGAGCTGAGACAGATTCAATCTGGAGTCCAGAGAACCGGAAGATGATCGAGTCTCTGGGAAAACTGGCTTTTGAACAGCTACTGAAAAGAAACATGATTTTCTATGAATCAGACCTGGCAGAGTGTGGCATCGATATCGAAGCAGCTTCAACGTACTCAGGAGTGTTCACAGAGATCTTCAGAGAAGAGAGAGGACTGTACCAGGACAAAGTGTTCTGCTTTGTCCACTTGAGTGTTCAGGAGTTTCTGGCTGCTCTTCATGTTCCTCGGACCTTCATGAAATCTGGAGACAATCTGCTGGAAATGAAATCCAAGGATTTAGAAAAACAAAACCATGAATCTTCAGAGACAGACATTTACAGAAGTGCTGTGGACATGGCCCTAGAGAGTCCAAAAGGACACCTGGACTTGTTCCTCCGCTTTCTACTTGGTCTTTCACTTTATACAAACAGGCTTCGCTTAGGAGTCTTTGTGATGCAGACAGAAGAAAGTTTAGCAACTAATAAAAACACAGCCCAGTACATCAAGGAGAAGATGAATAATGATCTATGTGTTGAGAAAAGCATCAATCTGTTCCACTGTCTAAATGAACTAAATAATCAGACTCTGGAGGAAGAAATCCAACAATCTTTACAAACAGGAAGTCTTTCAGCCCACCAGTTGTCTCCTGCTCAGTGGTCAGCACTGCACTCCATGCTACTATCATCTGAGAAAGACCTTGAGACATTTGACCTGAAGAAGTACTCTGCTTCAGATGAAGCTCTACTGAAGCTGCTGCCAATAGTCAAAGCCTCCAGCAAAGCTGTGTAAGTACAGATCAATTAAATCAAATCCATTTTTTTCTATTTCATTGTATAAACCAGTGAACAGCAGAATAATGAAGCATTTCTCTGGGAACTATGGGAAAAACCATGTGAGAAAGCAGCATAGATACATTGATAGAAGGTTGCTTTTTTATGTTTTTACTGTTGTGTTTTATTACTTTGAGACACTTATGTGTATGAAATGGGTTATTATACCTTAAACTCAGGGGTGGAAGTAAGGGGGTACAGCAGGATACTGCATACCCCTAAAAGATTTAGAGGGGGTACGCAGTACCTGCAAGAGAGAGGAGCGGCTCTCTGCTGTAAAAAATTAGTGTGCACTGTGCAGCCGTGAGAGCACCCACTAATTAGCCGTGACTGGTTCGTTTTTCAAGAACAATCTAAAACAGTCTTAATCAGTTAATAAATAACTTTATCCCTCTTTCATATTGTTTCTGAACTGTTCGTGCTTTGCTAGAGCCGGGCTGCAACATGTCGATTGCGGAAGGTTTTGAGTCGATCTCAGCATCAGGTGATAAACTGAACGCCGCCAGGAAGCTGAGAGCAGCACATCCTCCTCTGACTTCTTATCAAAACGTTCGTAACTTTATTAAAGAACAACAACAAAACGTGTTCAAATTAATGATCCAACAACAATAATAATCTCAATGATTATTGTTTCAACAAGGTGTTGCGCAATTCTGTGAGCTTCGGTTCCATTACCAAAGTAACTAGCAGAGCAGGAGTTTAAAATGAACTAATCAACCACCGCTGTGTTTATGAGAGGCTTATTAATAATTGCAAAAAATAAATATCAAGCCTGCAAATCTAAAATCGTAACGGAGTGAAAATTTTAACGTAATCTCTGGTCGGCTTGTGGAGCGCAGGAGGTTGCCATGGCAACGGGTGTGCTTTCTTTAATGACAGAGAGTAAAAATATGCAAGTGGTTTAAAGTTGATCATCTGTTCGGGTTGTTTTCCTTTGTCTTGGCGCATCTCAGCCGCTGTAGTTTCTGAACGTTCAATAAACGACAAACTTGGACTAATTACCTCGTTCTATGTGAGTATACGTCATTCACAACAAACATCAAACACGGTAAATATGTCTCATTAGGTATTAAACAAATGGAAACAATAGAACCACTTTATGCCAGACATGGACAATGGGATGCACTCCATGCCATGATGTTCAGGATTTAGGTCTCATGGCATCTCAACATGTCAAGTGGGCTGAGGGAGATACAGCTTTATTTTGTAGCAATTCAAGAGCTACCCTGCTTTATATATATATATGTTTTTATTTCATCATAGTACCCCCAAGAATTTAAAACTACTTTCACTCCTGCTTAAACTCTATGGCTTCATTTTCTTTTACAACTACTCTGATACTCTCTGTGATGCCTGCTGCTAGCACATGCAAAATCCTCATTAATAGAAAGTGGTCTGCAGCACTTTTAAATGTGCAATCAGTGGCACACACAGTTGTTGTAGATTGCTTGCAACATGGCCACTCATTACAGATGTGATTATCCTTTTTTGGAATATTTCAAGATCAGGACCATAGTGCATCAGCCCAGAGGTCATCTGTCTGTAACCAGACCCTAAGACTTAGTCCATCAGGTAGCACACAGAGACTCAGTCACAATGGCAGTAATAATAAACCAATATAAAGCAACTTACTGCGCGTGTAATTTTGCACTCATTTAGAATCTTTGGTGCAGCAGCTGACATTAAAAGCATAATAATAATAATAATAATAATAATAATAATAATAATAATAATAATAATAATAAATACTCTTTGTATTTATTTTTTCATTTTAGACTCAGTGGATGTAACCTTTCAGAGAAAAGCTGTGAAGCTTTGTCCTCAGTTCTCACCTCTCAGGATTCTTGCCTGAAGGAGTTGGACCTGAGTAACAACAACCTGGGCGATTCAGGAGTGAAGCTGCTCTGTGACGGACTGAAGAGTCCAAACTGTGAACTCAAAATTCTGAGGTTAGTTAAAATTTTAAAATCAGAGGAAGCAAAAGTGAAAATGTGCTGATAAAAGTATTCATAAAATGTCTGTAAATTCTCAGATTTTTTTAAAGCAGCAAAAGACAAAATTTGTAACTTGGTATTTTCATTGAGAAACTCAACTGTGCCATAAAAATATGTGGTGTACTCTAGACCAGTGGTCCCCAACTTTTTTATTATCGCGGACCGGTCAAGACTTGGAAATTTTGCTGCGGCCCGGGGGAGGGGGGACGTCAGATAAACCTTCTGCATGTTGGTGTTCCCTGTAAATCCTGAACTGGCCTTTTTATCGCAGCCTGTGGGGTTTTCCCTGACTTGGAACGAGAATACAACCTGCTGAATGTGACAGGTAGCCAATCAGAAAGCGCGGTGACGTAAGAACAGAGGGGAATCCCAAACAGCTTACATATTGCGCAACTGAGAGTCCGGTGGACATCGGAGATGATATGTGGAAATCTTTATTATTATATGTAAATGTCATTATTATATATGTTTATGTTTATTCAGATATGATATGAAAAAACATATTCACCTCCAAATCATAGTGCAGCAAATAGAGCGGCTGCTCCCGTCGTCTTTTATCCAACGCCTTTTCTTTTTGCTACGTCTTTTCTCTCTTAAAATGACTCCACAAACTATCACAATTTGTTTCTACACCGTCATCCGTGTTTGGTTATTCTAAATTCCGGCTATGTTGTTTTTTTTACTGAATTATCCTCTGGAATAGGGATGTTCCTGACTGGAATCGGTTCGTGTTGCTCCTGCCTTGGAGACACGAACCAATCAAACCTGTTGTACTTTTATCAGCTCTGTGGTCACAGAGATTTGGAGAATCGGCCAACAATTCTTTAATCTTGCCGTCTAAACTAGACTTCAGACTCACAAGCTCTACTCATCTCCTCTCGACCACTGCCCAAACGCTCTCCGACTCTGGTCGCTATGGTAACATTTACATATCCCTTCAAAATAAGATACAGATGCGCCACAAAAACGAACATTTTACTTTCGTGAAAACTTTAACTCACAATACTGACTAACGGAGCCCTGAGCTTGTTTCTCTGCAACGAGACGGTCCCAACGAGTCTGCAACGAGACGGTATGCACAGCCTTCTTGGTCTCTACATGGTAAAGCAGTTTGAAGCTTCATTGCCTCATTAGCAGCTGGTCGCAGAGTGTTACGCAGATCGGGCTTGTAATGTGGGGCTCACCTACCGGTCCAGGATAAATCCATTCTCCTGTCTCTTCTCTGGGCCTTTTCCCCTTTTGTTACGACTGGCTCAAAGTCATAACAAAATGGGAGACCATGCAGGGGTTAAAGTGTAGAAAAATGAACATTTATTAACAAAAACAACAATGGATTGTGGATATCAGTATCAGTGGTGTAATGCAAACGCTTGGATGTGTTGTATGAGTGCATATGGAAGTGTCGAAGTGCAAAAACAAAGACAAACTCAAATGTGCAAAAAGGAGGGGAGCTGAGGCCTGGCAACAAAACACCACAAGTGCCAAGTGGCAGAGTGGACGCTGAAGGCAACCCAGAAGATGGAGACAGCCAGGTTAAAAAACTCTGTGTTCCCAATGAACCTGATCAGCAGCACCTGTAAAGAGGAGGAGCACAAGGACAGACAAAAGCAACACATGCAGCCCAGCCCTTAAGGCCCAGGGCCGTAACACCTTTGCAAAGGTTTCTTATTCATTTTGCTGCTTGTGAACTCAATGTTGGCGCGCAAGTAACCGAGAGAATCCGGTTAAAGGATTTTCAAAATAAAAAATCCTCCAGACTCAATAATACATAAAATGGAAATATGTAATTATTTCTTGCGTGGCCCGCTACCAATTGGTCCACGGACCGGCGGTTGGGGACCACTGCTCTAGACCATGTTTGTTGAGGAGTTTAAGTTTTGTTTTTTAAGTTTTGTTATGCTAAAAACATGCGGCTTTTACATTAATATTGTAGAGATGAATATTTATGTGGCTAATATTTTATCTACTCCAACCTGGCTTGGAGCACTTCCATGTTGTTGAGCAAGTTTCAGTTGTTCATATTTGCAGTTGTTTGTGCTGCTTCTGGTGATTTTCATTTCACTTCTATATCCCAGGGTTACAGTATTTTGTTTGTGGTTGAATTTGTTTAGCTAATTGAAGGTTTTTGATTATATTTTCTATGATTAAAAATGTTTTGTTTGTGGCACCTGCTGGCAACTGTAGCATTTGGTGTGGAACACTAACATTTTAAAACTCATTTTCAATAATAAGAAAATGCTGACACAGAATATCTGTAATAAAAAGCGTGAAGCTAAAAATTTGTCTGACAAAAAGGATGATTGAGGTCAAGGATGCTGAATACACAAATGTCCTGGTATAGATGTGCTATTATATGACACCTGAGCTTTCCATATTTATACCATTTCTTCTCCACTGCTGCTGTAATCATGAGAAACTTCAAGTCACTGCAAATTGCTGATTAAAAATAAGCAGGCAGGTCGTCAGTCTTTTGCAGGGTATTATTACTAAAAGTTTTTGCATTGCTTTGGAATAAGTTATGTTTGTTTTATCTGCAGGCTTTCTGGCTGTCTGATCACAGAGGAAGGTGTTGCTGCTCTGGCCTCAGCTCTGATGCTGAATCCCAGCCACCTGAGAGAACTGGACCTGAGCTACAATCATCCAGGAGAGACAGGAGCTCAGCCTTTGTTAGCTGGACTGGATGATGCAGCCTGGAAGTTGGAGACTCTGAGGTAGGGAAACCTCGACTGCAGCTACACAATGCTTTACTGATAGATACTGGATACAGCCGTAATCAGCCAATGTGATAAATACACATTACTAGCATCATCAATTACATACCATTACAATTCCTTAGTAAAGCATCCAGTCCACTACCAATTTATTTCCACAATGAAACTAGTTAAAGCATCTTGTTAAAGTATTCTTTTTCTTCCACATTTTGCCACATTACCACCAAATTTTAATTCATATTATGTGACACAGCACGACAACTTAACTAACTAAATGTTTAACTGTAACTAGGTGATAATGATGGTTTGAAAGCAAAAAAAAAAAAAAAAAAACCTAACCCTTCTCTCACATTATTGCTGTATCCTATAGATGGGTTGTTACAAACTAAGCTGCACTCTTTTTTTAGAACGGACTGTCTTTTCCCCACTCTTGCATAAAAACCACCTATACGACATAAAAAAGTCACTGATGTGGCTGATGTGAATCTCTTGCCTCTTCCAGGTTGGATTCTGCTGGAGTCCAGTGGTTAACACCAGATCTGAAGAAGTGTAAGTGTGTTTTTCATGTGATTTATGACAAAAAATAAAATCACATGAAATCACATAAATGGGTTCAGATCACCCATTTATTAAAATGATCAATTTATTGATCAGTTCTTCAAGCTGAATCATGTTTATCTTGTCGTTTAGATTCCTGTTCTCTCACAGTCGACCTGAACACCATAAACAAACACCTAAAATTATCTGAAGACAACAGGAAGGTGAAACTTATGAAAGAAGAGGAGCAGCCGTTTCCTGATCATCCAGACAGATTTGATCTCTGTCAGCTGCTGTGTACTGATGATTTGACTGGTCGCTGTTACTGGGAGGTTGAGTGGAGTGGGAGGGTCTATGTATCAGTGAGTTACAGGGGAATCAACAGAAAAGGACTGACTGATGACTGCTGGTTTGGATTTAATGATAACTCCTGGTGTCTAATCTGCTCAGATGAGGGTTATGCTGTTTGGCACGACTGTAAAAAAGTTTTTAAGTGTTCATCCTCCTCTTCTGTCTCTGGCAGAGTAGCTGTGTATGTGGACTGTCCTGCAGGGACTCTGTCCTTCTACAGAGTCTCTTCAGAGACACTGATCCACATCTACACCTTCAACACCAAATTCACTGAACCTCTTTATCCTGGATTTGGGTTCAGGACTCGGACTACTGAGTCCTGGTGCTCATCATTCTTTCTAAGTTAAAGGAAACCAAAAGTTTCTCCCAAGATATGTTTTTAGATTAACATAACATGTAAGCAAAATTATTTTCATAGCACCTTTTAAAAATCACAAAAAGCTTCACAATAAACTAGTGTCTAATGTGAAATTAGGCATGTTCTCCAGGAGTGCATAAAGAACACAGAAGAAATAAATAAGAGATTTATTGATTTAAAAAAAGCTGTCTTTTAAAAGACAGCAGAAATTCTGAAGGAAGAAAGTTTCAGAGAAGAAGCCACTGAACTAAAAGCTTCTTTTTGTCTTCATCTTAGTGAACCAGGCCCTGATCACAGGACCTCAATGATTTTTTGTTTGGTATCTTGAGTGATTTGAAAAGTGCTTTCAGATGAAATGTATTATATTATTGATAAATGGGTGCAGAAGTCCTCTGATATTATCTGGTGCCTGTCAAAGAAGTTGGAAAAATAATCTTAAGTTGCACTTTGAAGTAAATTATCAGCCAATGTTGTTCCATGAAGATTGGAGTTATATTTTAAAACTCGAAGGATTTTGTCAGAACCCTGCAGCAACATTTTAAATAACCGTTCTAACGAGGTTTTGCTAAGATTCAGAGTGTATTCAGTGATAAAACAAATCATAGTTATTTCCATTTCAAGATGTGAGAGAATAGAGATTAGTTCAACAGATGCATCCAATGTTCTTACCAGACATCTTGATTCTTAATTCTTGACGTTTTTTCCTTATGTTCACCTTTCTTATCTAATTGTGTGAAAACCGGTTAAGAAGTATTTTGTCAGCTGCTGAAGTCAATATAATGTCTACCTTCATTGTTCACATGTTTGTTTGAATTGTACCATATTCCAATGTAATAAAACTAGCCAGTCTTTCCTGTGATTAAACTAACAAGTTAGCGACATGAAGGGAGTAAAACACTTGACAATATTTTTCAATATTGATATGTTACTATAAGTGGAACACAAATCTTGCAATACTGTATGAAATTTAGCTTTTTATGGCATTTTATTTATATCTGCATTGCATTGTTTATATTATATTAGTTTGTTTAGTGTAGGTTTGGGTCTCCCAGTTTTGTCTTCCAGTTTTAAAATAAATTTTTTGTTTAGCTTTAATCAAGAAAAATTTTTTTGTTTACTTTGGTGAGAGGTAAACAAAGAATCTCTTAATTTCTAAAATTAACTGGCCACAATATAACCACTTGAAAAGATTCCTTGTTGATGTTAACAGATTTTTAAATGAGGCATTCTCTATATTTGACAATAAAATACATTTAAATTACTTTGGAGTTGTTTTGATCTTTCCACATCCTAGTCTGGAGTCCCTGCTGTACCTGAATGCACCACAAACAGCTGATGGGAAAATAAGTGGAGATTCCTCCTACTTGGATTTATATGCAGCTGACTGGATGCTGATTTTTCTACCATTCCTGGTGGAACTGCATGTTTGCTGAACTTATTATTTGAAGTCCAGTGCCGAGACCCGTCACTGTGAGTCTGGGAAAAATACCAAAGACTGTGGAAGATCTCATGTGTATAAGTGCCAAAGACCAGACATCCAAAGACCCTCAGCAACTACAGGCTGGTAGCACTGACCTTAGATCTGATGGAGACCCTGGAGAGGCTGGTCCAAAGATGATGGTGCAAAGGAGGATTTTAGATATAATCAAGATTATGAAAAAAACCCTCAGCATCGTCTTATTTAAAATGTAAAAAACAATAACAACAAAAAACCTGAGGGTCTTCAGTTGGGAGCTTCTTCAAATTTGATGCAACACAAATTGCTATACTAGATCTTTCCTGCCAACAGCTATCACCATCAACAACTTTTTGAGGAATCTTGAATTAATATTAGTTACAAGATTTATTTTCCCTTTTGGATAAATCAAATATATTTTTTAATTTAATCAAATTGAATCAGATTTAATTTTAAGGTTTATGGAGGCTCCAATTCTAGATACCTACCATGAATTACTCGCCATCTGAAACATATATCTCTGATATCAATAATTTAATTATGACTAGTTTTAAACTAGTCAACTAGTCAACGGGACGTTGTGGGCCGGTGGGCGGAATACTTCGAAGACCTCCTCAATCCCACCAACATGCCTTCTGTTGAGGAAGCTGAGCATGGGGACTCTGGGCTGGGCTCTCCAATCTCTGGGGACGAGGTCGCCGAGGTGGTCAAAAAGCTCCTCGGTGGCAGGGCCCCGGGGGTGGATGAGATCCGCCCGGAGTTCCTTAAGGCTCTGGATGTTGCGGGGTTGTGTTGGCTAACGCGACTCTGCAATATCGCATGGACATCGGGGGCAGTTCCCCTGGACTGGCAGACTGGGGTGGTGGTCCCCCTGTTTAAAAAGGGGGACCGGAGGGTGTGCTCCAATTACAGGGGGATCACACTCTTAAGCCTCCCTGGTAAGATCTATTCAGGGGTCCTGGAGAGGAGGGTCCGTCGGATAGTCGAACCTCGGATTCAGGAAGAGCAGTGTGGTTTTCGTCCTGGTCGTGGAACACTGGACCAGCTCTACACCCTCAGCAGGGTCCTGGAGGGTGCATGGGAGTTCGCCCAACCAGTCTACATGTGTTTTGTGGACTTGGAGAAGGCGTTCGACCGTGTCCCTCGGGGGGCCCTGTGGGGGGTACTCCGGGAGTATGGGGTACCAGGCCCTTTGATACGGGCTGTCAGGTCCCTGTATGACCGGTGTCAGAGTCTGGTCCGCATTGCCGGCAGTAAGTCGGGCTCGTTTCCGGTGAGAGTTGGACTCCGCCAAGGCTGCCCTTTGTCACTGATTCTGTTCATTACTTTTATGGACAGAATTTCTAGGGGCAGCCGAGGTGTTGAGGGGATCTGTTTTGGTGGCCTTAGGATCGCATCTCTGCTTTTTGCGGATGATGTGGTCCTGTTGGCTTCATCGGAACGTGATCTGCAG
The DNA here is from genome assembly GCF_904066995.2 of Poecilia reticulata. Classification (NCBI taxonomy): domain Eukaryota; kingdom Metazoa; phylum Chordata; class Actinopteri; order Cyprinodontiformes; family Poeciliidae; genus Poecilia; species Poecilia reticulata. The sequence continues at coordinate 22,087,382 of NC_088847.1, read as the reverse complement.
CTCTCGCTGGAGCGGTTCGCGGCTGAGTGTGAAGCAGCCGGTATGAGGCTCAGTGCCTCCAAATCCGAGGCCATGGTCTTGAGCCGGAAAAGGGTAGAGTGCCTTCTCCGGGTCAGGGGGGTCGTCCTGCCTCAAGTGGAGGAGTTTAAGTATCTGGGGATCTTGTTCACGAATGAGGGAAGAAGGGAGCGGGAGATCGACAGGCGGATTGGGGCAGCGTCTGCCGTGAAGCGGGCGCTGTACCGGTCCGTCGTGGTGAAGAGAGAGCTGAGCCAAAAAGCGAAGCTCTCGATTTACCGGTCGATCTACGTTCCCACCCTCATCTATGGTCATGAGCTTTGGGTCATGACCGAAAGAACGAGATCACGGGTACAAGCGGCCGAAATGGGTTTCCTCCGCAGGGTGGCTGGGCTCTCCTTAGAGATAGGGTGAGAAGCTCAGTCATCCGGGAGGGACTCAGAGTAGAGCCGCTGCTCCTCCACGTCGAGAGGAGCCAGTTGAGGTGGCTCGGGCATCTGGTAAGGATGCCTCCTGGACGCCTCCCTGGTGAGGTGTTCCGGGCACGTCCCACCGGGAGGAGGCCTCGGGGAAGACCCAGGACACGCTGGAGGGATTACGTCTCTCGGCTGGCCTGGGAACGCCTTGGGATTCCCCCGGAGGAGCTGGAAGAAGTGGCTGGGGAGAGGGAAGTCTGGGCCTCCCTTCTGAAGCTGCTGCCCCCGCGACCCGACCCCGGATAAGCAGAAGAAAATGGATGGATGGATGGATGGATGGATAGTTTTAAACTAAATTTGAGATATCTTGCTTTTTGTTCTGACTAGTCATAATTCTAATTAAATACGTCTTAAATTACATAATTGTTCAAGAAGTCTTAAATGTATTTTTAGATAAGGTAGCCTTTAGGACTTGACTTGTACAAATTTAAATATAGATATTATGAAAGAAAAATAATGCCAGGCAAAACTAACTTAAGAGATCTGAAAATGTATTTTGGATAAACTAAAATTCCTTCTAAGGTATATCTTTTCTTTTCAGATATCTTGAATAATTATTCTGTAATCATCTATTGTTGACATAGCATTTTTAAATTTCATTGAAAAAAAAAATGAATAAAGCATTTTGAAAAGGTACAATTTTCACCTTGAGAATAGGTTGACAGGAGCACTTTTTGTTCTTGTAAGCTGTTTTTAAGTGCATTGTGTGCACTTAAAACACACAATGTTTTTAATCAAGTAAACTGGAAATTTAATTTGATTTTTTCCAGATTTCTTATGCTTCAAGTATGTTGAGCTTGCATTCTCCACATGGCCCACATTACTGAGCTATTTCTATATTGTGAAATCCAAAAAAATCTATTTTAACTAGTCGTAAAAAGCTCAAGATATCTTAAGTTATAATTGTGTGACCCTTCAGATGATGACATTTAATATTTAAGGCTTTGCTAAAATACATCAAAATGTAACTGAAGGTCTTGAATTGTTACTTTTACAAGTCAGCATCGCAAATATCCTAAATTACTATTCAGAATAGTCAAAATGTAGTTCTTTTTAGATATCTGGGATGTAGAGTTAAGCGGACGAAACCGATTAAATATTAAAACGGTCTGCCATAGCATTCCTAGCTGATAATAAGATAAGATTGTCTTGTGTTGTAAAAATATAAATGAATAACAGACACAAACGTTTCATTTTAACCTGTGCTTTTCTGTTGCGCAAAAGTCTATGTATCACTGAGTTACAAAGGAATCCAAAGAAAAGAACAGACTGATGACTCCTGGTTTGGATTTAATGATAACTCCTGGTGTCTAATCTGCTCAGATGATGGTTATGCTGTCTATCACGACTGTAAAAAAGTTTATAAGTGTTCATCCTCCTCTTCTGTCTCTGGCAGAGTGGCTGTGTATGTGGACTGTCCTGCTGGGACTCTGTCTTTCTACAGAGTCTCTTCAGACAACACACTGATCCACATCTACACCTTCAACACCAAATTCACTGAACCTCTTTATCCTGGATTTGGGTTCAGGAGTCGGGCTACCAAGTCCTGGTGCTCATCATTCTTTCTAAGATAAAGGAAACCTAGAGTTTCACCCAATATATGTTTTTAGATTATCATAACATGTAAATAAAAGTATTTTCAAAGCACCTTTTTAAAAATAGTCAAAATGTAGTTCTTTTTAGATATCTGGGATGTAGAGTTAAGCGGACGAAACCGATTAAATATTAAAACGGTCTGCCATAGAATTCCTAGCTGGAGAATACACCTGTCTTGTTGCGTCATTAAAAAAACAGACACTAAAGTTTCACTTTCACCTGTGTTTCTGTTGCGCAGATTATTTTCAATCAACCTCCAAGGTAAGAATCTATTCGTTGCGTATGCAGCTGTATAAATAATAAATAATCGATCAATAAGATTCCCCTTTTTGATTTTTTTCATGTTACGGGACAGGAGGAATGATGACAACGGGTCAAGAAGCCTCGTTCATTTTCGCCAATTTTGTTTTATCCAAACAGAATTTAGTCTCAGAACTATTTTTAGGTTTATTGATTCTCTGCGTTTAAACACGCAGTCGTTTTTAATGTTATTGCTGTTAAACTCCCTTTACTTGTAAATATATATTAATTATGAATTAAGGCAGATTTACGTGTTTGCGTAGGATGAAGAAGAACCATTTTAACTTCTGGTTTCTGAGTAGAAATACGTCACTAAAGATAAGAGCCGTTGAGAGCTGATCGTATTTAACACATATTTATTCGGTCGATGGAGATGGAGATAGAGATATAAGTATGTATGTGACCCTTACTAAAAGTTGTGTTCTTCATGGTTGGTAAAATATTAAAATAACTTGTGTTCCATTCACTAGCGGAACAAGTCAGTGTCGGGCCGGGGAGCGGGGCCAATAACCGGGCCTCTCACGTGTATCACCTGCGCTGCTGGAAACTGTTAAGGGGTGGGGGAGGGTGATTGTGGTGCGGTGCGGTTTGGGCCGCATGTGTCGTTGGATTTTTACCCAGGAAGCACATTGGCTAAACCGTGAGTCAAACTGCCACTGGGACTGACTAGTATACAGGTCCTTCTCAAAAAATTTGCATATTGTGAGAAAGTTAATTATTTTCCATAATGTAATGATAAAAATTTAACTGTCATATATTTTAGATTAATTGCACACCAACTGAAATATTTCAGGTCTTTTATTGTTTTAATACTGATGGTTTTGGCATACAGCTCATGAAAACCCAAAATTCCTGTCTCAAAAATTAGCATATTTCATCCAACCAATAAAAGAAATGTGTTTTAATACCAAAAAAGTCAACCTTCAAATAATTATGTTCAGTTATGCACTCAATACTTGGTCAGGAATCCTTTTGCAGCCTTCAATGCATGGAGGCAATCAGCCTGTGGCACTGCTGAGGTGTTATGGAGGCCATGATGCTTCGATAGTCTTAAGCTCAGAGTTTTGGGTCTTGGTCTCTCAACTTTCTCTTCACAATATCCACAGATTTTCTATAGGGTTCAGGTCAGGAGAGTTGGCAGGCCAATTGAGCACAGTAATACCATGGTCAGTAGTTTTGGCTCTGTGAGCAGGTGCCAGGTTGTGCTGAAAAATGAAATCTTCATCTCCTTAAAGCTCTTCAGCAGATGGAAGCATGAAGGGCTCCAAAACCTCCTGATAGCTGCTGCATTGACCTGCCCTTGATAAAAGACAGTGGACCAACAACACAGCTGACATGGCTCCCCAGACAATCACTGACTGTGGGTACTTGACACTGGACTTCTGACCTTTTGACATTTCCTTCTCCCCAGTCTTCCTCCAGACTCTGGCACCTTGATGTCCGAATGACATGCAAAATTTGCTTTCATCCAAAAAAGTTATTTGGACCACTGAGCAACAGTCCAGTGCTGCTACTCTGTAGCCCAGGTCAGTCGCTTCTGCTGCTGTTTCTGGTTCAAAAGTGGCTTGACCTTTGACCTGGGGAATGCGGCACCTGTAGCCCCTTTCCTGCTACAGGTGCCGCAGCACCTGTAGCAGGAAAGGGGCTACAGGTGCCGCCTGTGCACAATTTCTCTGGATGTTTCTACTCCAGACTCAGTCCACTGCTTCCACAGGTCCCCCAAGGTCTAGAATCGACCATCTTCCTCAGGGTCCGGTCACCTCTTCTCGTTGTGCAGCGTTTCCTGCCACACTTTTTCCTTCCCACTGAGGTGCCTTGATACAGCACTCTGCAAACAGCCTATTCGTTCAGAAATTTCTTTCTGTGTCTCACCCTCTTGCTTGAGGGCGTCAATGATGGTCTTCTGGACAGCAGTCAGGTCAGCAGTCTGACCCATGGTTGCTGTTTTGAGTAACGAACCAGGCTGGGAGTTTTTAAAAGCCTCAGGAATCTTTTGCAGGTGTTTAGAGTTACTTTGTTGATTCAGATGATCAGGTTACCTGCTCGTTCAGAGAACCTTTTCATGATATGCTCATTTTTTGAGACAGGGATTTTGGGTTTTCATGAGCTGTATGCCAAAATCATCAGTATTAAAACAATAAAAGACTTGAAATATTTCAGTTGGTGTGCAATGAATCTAAAATATATGACAGTTTAATTTTTATCATTACATTATGGAAAATGATGAACTTTATTACAATATGCTAATTTTTTGAGAAGGACCTGTATATTCCATTGAGGGACTGTAACTTTAACATTATATACATCTTTCTGAACAGGCGAGGGCGCACTTTCTCCATTTATGATTAGACATTAAAGCCATTCCATTAGACATGAAACCATTCCTCCCTCCTTGGCACCTCCTGACCGGGGCACCCATCTGGGCCCGGGCCGGCTGCCACTAGCCCCCCCATAGTCCGCACCTGGTTCCATTCTTATGAAAGTTTCCATCACACATTTAATGAATGGGAAACTATAAATACACCAAAATATTAAACGACGTCCCTCAGATCAACTTTAACTCATGCAGTCTCTGTAGGATGTAGGTGATAAATAATTGCAACCAAATATTTTTTTAATACTGCTCCAAAGATAAACGGTGCTAAATTAGTCTTTTTGACCCCCAACACCTACAGTGTTATGCAAAAGTTTCTATAAATCTTGAACTTTTGCCCAAATTGATTTGCTTTACAACTGCTGCTCCCATGGTAAAACAAAATGGTGGATTGAGAAAAATAATGACTTTTACAAAGAAGTGATCAATTTCTCCTTTGAAAAGTTTTTTAATACAAACTTGACTGTTGCTGGCTGTGTTAAAAATAACTGTAGATCTTTAAACACTTTGTTTTTAAAATCATACCAGAGTTAGTTACATTTACTGTTACATGTACATTAGAAACCTTTTGGAAAAATGTCCTTTTAGGAGTTGTTTTCTACTTTTTATATTTACTTGAGTAATATTAAGAAGTATCACTACTCTTACTTGAGTAAAATTTCTGGCTCGTTAACTTCACCAAATGAAGAACAAGCTGACCAGATTCCCATCTGCTGTTTATGTTAAAGTGAGCCCTCTTGCTTCTACACAAACTATGTTGTTTTAAGGTTATCTTATATCTACTGAGCTTTTTGTGCCATCTGGAGGTCAAGGCGATACAAGAAAAGCAAAAAATATAAGAAACAGGGGACACAAATCTTAACTTTAAAGTACAAACGTTGGCAAAAATAAAACAGCAAAAGGCATAAACTAATATGGTAAGATTTAAAGGAACACCTACAGTGTTGGGGGTTGGGGAAACAATGTGGTACAATAATAAACTAAAGATTGAATCTAAAGTAAGACCTTAAAGTAAGACCACAATCTGAACTGGAAACAACAACAAAACAAAAAATCTAAACACCTATAGATTGTGAAAGTTATGAACCTACAAAACCTCCACATGATTTAATAGGATTTTTCTAAAGATCTAAAAACTAGATATGTAGATTAGCTATATGACTGCAAGTGCTTTTCCAATGTATCACCGGTACTCATAGGCGTAAATCCCGGGGGCGGGGGTCTGGACTCCCCAATCTTGGAAAAGTCTAGAATTGTCCCCCCACTAAAAAATAATTGAAGAAACATTTGCATTTAAATAATATAAATACGTAAAGGCAAAAGAAATAAAGAACGAAATAAATTTGCTCTTTATCTCAGAAAAAAATACACATTTTAAGTCCCCCTACCATTGTTAGAACAATGGTTCAGTCCAATTTGAAGGAATAGCAACAGCTCTGAACAGCACAGGCTCTCAGAGCCACTGAAGTGAGGAGCTAACTGTTAGCTGTAGCTCTGCAGCACAAACATAAAACCCTCCAGTAAGTAAATACTTAAAACACATGTAACACCTTTTATTTACTTTCACTGCTCAATATGAAGAAAAGAAACCTATGTTTTTATTTCTCTGTCTTCAATGAAGAGCCTTTAAAACCACAAAATAAACTTGAATATTTTTCTATATAAACCCTGGTGCTTTAAATGTTACGTTTAAGTTATAATACCCCCAGATATTAATTTCTATAGATATTCATTTCTATCTACCTGTTGGTTCTCCGTCACCCAGGACACGGCAAAACTAAAAAAGACTTAAAAATAAAGCAACTTAAGTTATAATTTAAATAGGCCATAACTTGTATTGGGAGCCATTTCAATAAATCAATGCTTATGAGGAATTTTAATAAACTATAGAATATAGAAGCAACATTTGAGTTTTAGTTTTATTTCTCAATAGGTTTATTACTGGGAAAAACACGTTTGATGTGCATTACTAGTCATGTTTGGTCCTGCAGCTTGAATGTGGTTTAAAAACGTTTTAAACCACATTCTACGTTACTTTTCACTGTAACTTTGCCGACCCCCCGCAAAATTGGTAGAAATGTTCCTGTTTATGGTCCCCCCAATAATGAGATGGGATTTACATTCTTGGCAGTGCAGTTTTCCATTAGCAGACTAAACTTGTCTGCCTGATTTTATTTTCAGTTTCATGAAATGTTCAAGGCTTGGGCTATTGTTTCATTTTCTAATTCTGCTTTAAACTCTTCATGTCTTTAACCCAAACCTGCTGTGTTCTTTGATCTTCATGAAACGATTTTTTCTCTAATGTTCTCTAAAAGAAACTCTGAGGCCTCTGATTGCACTAGATTTCATTTAGAGGTATCATGATAAATAGAGCTTAATATATGTGCTCACTGCAATTTTCAGAGTTTAGTTTGTAAACCATTCGAAAGCCGTGTGTCATTTTATTAACATTGTGCTGATCTATGACTAAAATCCCAACACATTAGTTTTTAATGTGGAGTCTGTCTTTCTGCAGATTGAGGTGGGCTGTGTGTCTAAGCTAGTATTGATCTGAATTTGGCAACATGGAGACATCTGAGGACCAGGAAAAGGAAGCTCCTTTCTCTGAAACCACTTTATACAAGAAACCAGAGGACAAGAGGTGAGATGTCTGTCTCTTCATCTCTTTGTTAGAGCCAAGTACTCTCATCGCATAGCCAACTTTACTCACAAATATCAAGCTGAAAGAGAATGTGATCCCGATATAGAGTCTGGCCTGTCTGACCTTAGCTAGCTTTCTGCTAGAGGTAAGCTGTAGCTGAATCAGTGCAAAATATGTAATGTTTTATGTGTTAGCCAAATGGTCATTTGGCTAAATGACCATTATTATTGATTACTATTCCTAACAATGAAAGATTTTTTTTAAACTAAGGTGCATATAAAAAGTTACATATATTTTTATTTTTCTTTGTCATTATTTTGTAGAAATTAGGATTTTTTTTAACTTTAAAACTGCAGTATTTAACTTTCACAAAAAATATATATATTTTTTGCATATTTGTAAAAAAAATGTTAAATGTTATTGTAACAGGTGGTATTAATGAGTCACCAGAAGTTATTCAATCAGGTTTCAATGAAATCTTTTATTCTGGGGGAGAAGAGTAAAAAACAAACCAACCCCCTCTTCAACTCTCTCCCTGCACTCCAGCCTAAATGTGAGAATAAAAACAATGTTCAACCGAACTGTGCTGGATTAGCACCGGTTGTTCGCGCCAAAATAAAAATAAAATTATAATAAAACTGGTTATAAAACCCCACAACGATGGTCAAACTGCAAAATACCACATTAACAAACAACAATAAACATAATATGGTAAAACTTCAACATAAACAACAACATCCGTACAGAAAACAAAAGTATCTCGCAGCAGTGAACTTTACTCTGACTTACCCACAGCAGAACTGAAAAACGCTGTGAGGGAAAAGGGGGAAGCGGAGATGCTATGAGGGCTGGACAGAGCTACGGAAGCCCGGGAGACACAAACAAGGCAGAGTGCAGAAAGGCGAGCCCCGCAGGCAAAACAACAAATCAAATAACTGAATGAAATAAAATTCACAAATTCTCAATATAAAACAAATTAGAAATTATAATTTAAAAAAAACTACATTTGTAACTCTGTTATATTATGTTAAATATTACAGCTTTAAGTTTCACTATGTCACAGTGTAGTGAAACTGTCACTATATTTTCACAGATTATCTGTCTCATACCATACTGTCATGGTGACAGCTTCAACAAATATGTAGAAAACATTTTTAATAAAAGTTACAGCATTAAGGAGACTTTTTGGTAATTTTTTTTTGTCAAATCCCCCCCCCCAAAAAAAACTAATAAAGCCTAATACTGTCAGTCATGATTGCTTTACAAAAGCAACAAAAAGGCTAAAACGTCCATGGTGGTGAATGGTTTTCATACAAACCATAATTCAAGAAGTTTGTCTCTGACAAAAAATAAAAGAGGCATCTGACTGGACTGACATTCTCGTCCACAGGAAACAACAGGAACAAGAACCTGGACCAAGCTGTGTGTCCTTCAAGAGCAACAAGTCAAAAGATGGATTAATTCATTTTAACATTGATCAACCTTCAGATGCAAAGAGGTGAGCTTCATCAAAATGGCCTAACTGTGTAATATGAGTCTCACTGAAAGGTTTTCATTCCAAAATGGCAGCTTTTAGGTGGAATTTAATATAAATGTTTTCCTTATCAAAATAATTTATTGCAAATCCATTACTAATAAAACCATTTAAATAATGCATTGCTCTTTAAGGGTAATTCCAGGGCTGCATAATATTAGAAAATCTTAGTAATAATTGCAATAACAACATCAGATGCAATGTACAGTGGTCTATCTGAAAAGCTGAAATCCACTAATACTTGAGACTACCTGTAAAGATGTTTAGTATTGCCTATTTTAATAGTTTAGACACAAAATGCACCTTAACATGCAGTAATGCACAATAAAAATTATCTTTGCAATACCACAGAAGCTAATATCAAAGTGTTTGCTCTGAGGGCTACAGCCAATCAACACCATGGAAAATGAATGCTGGCCTTCAAACAGCAGTCAGTACCATGTCAAATAGAATTAGACTTTGGTATTTCAGCTTCCAGAGCTATAGTTTCTTTTTAGTATTTTGGATAATCACTAAGACAAATCCAGAAATGGGTCAATTTTAGGCAAATAATTTGGAATCCTGTTCTACTGAAAAACCCACCAACAGTCAGAGTCCATTGCCTGTTGGTGATCTGTCACTCCTTGACATTTAACATTTTGAGCAATGTCATTAGTTTTCAGTGTTAGCATCTGCTGCTATGAGACTATTCCAACTGGCTAAATATTATATTAGCATAAAAAATACTATGTATAACAACGAATATGAGCTAATGAGTACTGTGAGATATCTTGTACAGCAATACTTTTTCTCTCTGTCTCTCTAGATATACAGGGTGTCCCGCCTTCCTGCCATTCTGGCTACTTTTTTCTTTACGTTTTTTTGTTACTTTTTTGTACACTTTTCAAAGTGTACGCTAATAACCCGAAAACTTTACAGCAGTTGAAAGACAATATTCATAATGCAATTCAGAGCATTGGTGCCCCAGAGTTGCGTTGCATATATGACAATATGTTAAGGTGTGCCCAAAACTGCATTGACGCACAAGGGGATAACTTCCAGCATTTTCTGTAAAGGCATTTCAAGTCCTTTCTTTACGGAAGGCCGCCAGTAGTACTATAGTAACGCGGGCTACTTTTCGTGGGTCACCCTATACATATATATATATAGAGAGATGTCTGTCTATAGATATAGATATATATATAGCTTAGACCAAAACTATATATATATATATATATATATATATATATATATATATATATATATATATATATATATATATATATATATATATATATAAAATAAATAAATTCCCTTCTCACCCTCCGCGGGTGGTCTGTTTCATCCTCTGAGCTCGGGTCCTCTACCAGAGGCCTGGGAGCTTGAGGGTTCTGCGCAGTATCTTGGCTGTGCCTAGAACTGCACATTTCTGGACTGAGATGTCTGATGTTGTTCCTGGGATCTGTTTGAGCCACTGCTCCAGTTTGGGGGTGACTGCCCCGAGGGCACCGATGACCACAGGCACCACTGTGGTCTTCACCTTCCAGGTCTTTTCCACTTCCTCCCTGAGGCCGTGGTACTTCTCCAATTTCTCATGCTGCTTTTTCCTGATGTTGTAGTCACTTGGTATTGCTACATCCACCACAACGGCTTTCCTCTGTTCTTTATCCACACACAATGTCGGTTGGTTCGCCATTACATCTTGTCTGTCTGGATCTGGAAGTCCCACGGGTCTTAGCTCGGTCATTCTCCACCACTTTTGGGGGTGTTCCCACTTTGATCTCGGGGCTTCCAGTCCATATTCTGCACAGATGTTCCTGTACACTATGCCCACCACTTGGTTATGTCGTTCCATGTACGCTTTCTCTGCCAGCATCTTGCACCCTGCTATTATGTGCTGGACTGTCTCAGGGGCCTCCTTGCACACTACACCTTGGGTCTTCTCTGGTGTGGTAGATCTGAGCCTCTATTGCTCTGGTGTTTAGAGCCTGTTCCTGGGCGGCCAGGATGAGCCTCTGTGCTGTCCTTGAGTCCAGCTTTCTCCAGCCATTGGTAGGTTTTCCTGACATCAGCCACTTCAGTTATTGTCGGTGGTACATCCCATGTAGGGGCTTGTCCTCCCATGATGGTACTTCCAGCACCTTGTCTTCTGTTCCCCATTGCCTGAGACATTCGCTGAGCACATCGTCGTTGAGGCTTTGTCCTTGATGTATTTATGGATCTTGGATGTTTCATCCTGGACAGTGGCTCTCACACTCACTAGTCCTCTGCCTCCTTCCTTACGGCTCGTGTACAGTCTCAGGGTGCTGGATTTGGGGTGGAACCCTCCATGCATGGTTAGTAGCTTCCTAGTCTTAACATCCGTGGCCTTCATCTCTTCCATTGGCCAGCTAATTATTCCGGCAGGGTATCTGATTATTATAGCTGTTTATTGCACGGATCTTGTTCTTGCCATTGAGCTGGCTTCTCAGGACTTGCCTTATTCGTTGGAGGTATTTGGCTGTGGCTCCTTTCCTTGTGACCTCATCGAGGTTGCCATTTGCTTGTGGTATTCCCAGGTACTTGTAGCTGTGCTCTATGTCTGCTATTGTTCCTTCTGGGAGTGAGACCCCTTCTGTGTGGGCGACCTTCCCTCTCTTTGTAACCATCCGACCACACTTCTCTAGTCCGAATGACATCCCAATGTCAGTGCTGTAGATCCTGGTGGTGTGATCAGTGAGTCGATGTCTCGCTCGCTCTTGGCGTACAGCTAGATGTCATCCATGTAGAGGAGGTGACTGATCGTGGCCCCATTCTTGAGTCGGTATACGTAGCCAGTCTTGTTGATGATTTGGCTGAGAGGGTTCAGGCCTATGCAGAACAGCAGTGGGGACAGAGCATCTCCTTGGTATATGCCACATTTGATGGACACTTGTGCAAGTGGTTTGCAGTTGGCTTCAAGGGTGGTTTTCCACAGCCCATCGAGTTTGCAATGAAGGCTCTTAGAGTCCTATTGATGTTGTACATCTCTAAGCATTCAATGATCCAAGTGTGTGGCATTGAGTCATAGGCTTTCTTGTAATCAATCCGGTACACAGGTTGGTATATATATATATATATAATATTAATATATATATATATATAATATCCTATATAGTATTATATATATATATATATAAATTCCCTTCTATATTATAATATTTTATTATATATATTATATATATATAATATATATATATATATATATATATATATATATATATATATATATATATATATATATATACACACACACACAAACACACAGAGAGAGATACATACACATGCACCCGCACACACACACACAAACACACACACACATACATGTATGTATACATGCGTGTGTGTATGCATGTATGTATGTATACATACTTGGTCAGTTGACCAAGCTGCAGATTATAGTTAGCTATATGACAGAAACTCGTCTCATTGAATATTCAAAATATATGAATGTTGACCTCTATTTTGAGTTGCACTGACTTGCTTTAAGCTCATGATTTCTCCATAGATTCGATGAGAGCCCAGACATTGGTCAACCTCCACATGAGTTTCAAATGCGGCTGATCCCCATATTTGTGGTCTGTATTCAGTAGATACTACTACTCTCTTGTGTTTATTAATCTTTTACTGCACTTTATAGATCACTTGATTGTCTCAGATTTTTTTCAGAAGGATGTTTCATGTCTTATTCTGCTTTAGGAACTGGAGAAAAAGATTGTGACGTTTGTGAAGGATGAGCTGAAGGAGATCAAGAAGGTCTTGAGTTCAGAATACCCCGATGAGGAGGAGGAGAGTCTGTCTGGAAATAAGGATGAGAAGCTAAGAAGTAGCACCAGAGAGGCTTTGTTAAAGATCACCATTAATTTCTTGAGAATGATGAATCTGGATGACCTGGCTGACCTTCTGCAGAGCAGTAAGAGAGATATTCTTCTACAGAAATGGAGGAACAAAAGATCATTAAAGACTTATTGTAGTTGACACCAGATATAGATAGCTTCAAAGAAATTAAGTCTACAAGAATCTGTTTCATGGATCTGACCTTTATTCTGATGAAACCTAAGATTAAATCCTGCAATTATATTTTATGTCATTTCCCTCAAATATATATATTTTTGGTTTTTTACAAAAGTACTCTTAACACAATCCAAAAAATATAAAATTTGATTTTGTGAAAAAAAAACTTTAATTAGGCTACAGTACATACATTATCTTCAAATGTTGAAGCAAAAACAGGCATGATGAAAACCCTTCTATATGACCTTAGAGTAGCGGTTCTCAACGTGGGCGGTACCGCCCCCCAGGGGGCGTTCAGAGTATGGCAGGGGTCGCTGGTGGACATTTTTACAAAAGGGGGGCCCTGGGATGCCTTTGGGGGGCGTTTGGTTGAAGGTAAACTTTACACCTTAAATGCACAACAATGCCAGTTTAGACTTTGAGCAACTTGGTAAAACTGTATTGTGTAACATTAAATCATGCTTGGCTGCAACAATATAGATGGCAGCTCTTCTATTCAGTGTTTGTAGCTTCTGTTAGCTTCTTGGCGCAGCTCCGTTTTCCTGCTACTGGTAGCTAAAATCACGATACCCTCACTGTGTATCCCTCTGAAAAATGAACCCATCTAAATAAGAAATCTCTCCATGGGTGATACGATAGAGAGCGTTCATTTTATAGCATTAACACCGGTGCTGTAAGTGGTTCGGTATGAAACGGAGGTGATAGAACAACACAGCACTTTTAAATTTCAATAATCAGAATACCGAAATTGTTTTCGTTGTTTTAAAAGGTTTATGTCAGTCTGCCTTTTCCCCACCGATACGCCCTGCACCTTAGGGGCTTAAAAAAAACAACCGACGCGCACATTGCCAAAACGCTGAAACAGGAGAAGCGGGACATAAAACGGAGCGATGAACTAGAAGTGAATTATGGCATAGAAACAGAGAATCCGATGCTGAACAGTTAAAAATCAACACATGATGTGAAAAACATGACGATTAGGCGGCGCAGCAGGTGACAAGTGAAAATTACTGGTGGTCAATAAACGATCAAATAAATGTAGCAACAGGAAAGAAACTAAAGTGGACATACCACTACACCAAGAGAGGATAATACTAATCAAAAGAAACTAAATGGAAATAAATGAAGAACAAAATGCAAGAATAAACTAAGAAACTAAAGTAAATACAAAGGAATAAACTGGTATGGCAAGACCTTTAGAGCAATAATTAATACAGAGGACTGTATAGAAAGAATAAACAGACACCATTCCCAGATAAAAGATAAAATAATATTGTTGAAGTGCCATGGGTTTGTTGAGACCACATCTAGCACCGAGAATAAATATATCTTACAGACCATAATAGTAAAGAACTGATCACTTATTTATGTTTTTAATTAGACTTGATATATTTATTTCTTCAATATTATTTTTCATGTCAGTGTTAATGTCATGAGGCTGATGACTCCATGATACTTTCAGTTTGACTCATTAGGATCTGATTAAGAACCAGATTTGTTCTTTGTTATTTCTGTCCAGTAAAACTATTAATCTATAAATCAATAGACAGGTCTATATAAAGATATAATCCATGTTTCTGTCTCATATTTGTTTGACATTAAAAGGATCTGAAACTTTAGTTTTTTCACCGAAAGATCTTGTTTGCACAATAAATGCCATGTGGGTGAAGTTTTATGGATGATACTGTGATGTCCCATTCTCCTGAAGGCAGCACTGAGCTGCACCACCAGAAACCCACAGAAACACTGAAGAGAAGAAGAGCTATGATTAATGTAGTTACTGTTCTATCCATGTTTTAATGCTCAGTCATTTTGCAAATAGTTCAAAGTTTAAACTGGCATGTTGAACATCTTTTTATCTTGTCATTTTGTGGAATATTTAACAACTAGAAAATGGCAAAGAATAAGAATATTTTTTCTACTCTGATTGGCTGCTGTTAGATCTACCAATTTTAACTTGAATGTTCATTGCATTTTTCGTGGACACCTGTGAAAATAATTTCTATTCCAATGACTTTTTTGTTCTCTGGGAAATTATTTTTGATGACAAATACAGAAACAAGCATAAAAACCAAAACATCTACAATAGTGATAGTAATATTAATGATAAAACAATAGTCAGTGCAAAGTAGCCCTCAAATTCTTTGGTGGGGGTAGTGAGGGACCTGGATAAAGGCTAGGGGTGCGTTGGCCCAAAAAAGGTTGAGAAACACTGCCTTAGAGCCTTTGTTGGGGTCTCACTTGGAAAAATAGCTAATTTTCCTAGCCAGTGTTGAAAAGTATGGAATTTGATTTCCATCTTTATCCAGGTCTTGAGAAATATGGGGAAAAAAATGATTATGAAAAAATGTTGAGTTTCCAAACTGTATTCTTTATTATGTTATGTAAAAGATAACAATTTAATTTCTAAAGCATTTACACTATATTGCCAAAATTATTAGCTCACTTCCCCTCCCTCATATATAAGCTTTCAGTGGCATCCCATTATGCTGGTTCACCCTTTGCATCTAGAACAGCTTCAAATCTTCTGGGAAGGCCGTCCACAAGGTTTAAGAGTGTTTATGGGGAATTTTGACAATTCTTCCAGAAGCACATTTGTGAGGTCACATACTGATGTTGGACGAGAAGGCCAGGCTCTCGGTCTCCACTTTAATTCATCCCATATGTGTTCTATCGGGTTGAGGTCAGGACTCTGTGCAGGCCAGTCAAGTTCATCTACACCAGAGTTGCTTTGTGCGCTGGTGCACAGTCATGTTGGAAGAAGAAGGAGCCAGTTCCAAACTGTTCCCAATATGTTGGGAGCATGGAATTGTCCAAAATGTCTTGGTACACTGAAGCATTCAGAGTTCTTTTCACTGGAACTAAGGGGCCAAGTCGAGCTCCTGAAAGACAGCGCCACACTATGGTCTCCCCTTCACCAAACTTTAAACTTGGCACAATGCAGTCAGACACATACCGGTCCCCTGGCAACTGCCAAATTCAGACTCCTTCATCAAATTGCCAGATGGAGAAGCACGATTGGTCACTCCAGAGAACACACCTCCACTGCTCTAGTCCAATGGCAGTGTGTTATACCACTGCAGCCAACGCTTTGCAATGAACTTGGTGATGTATATCTTGGATGCAAACTGCTCCACCTCGGAAACCCATTCCTTGAAGCTCTCTGTGCACTGTTGTTGAGCTAATCTGAAGGCCACATGAAGTTTGGAGGTTTGTAATGATTGACTCTGCAGAAAGTTGGCGACTTCTTTGTGCTATTTGCTTCAGCATCCACTGACCCCGCTCCATCAATTTACGTGGCCTACCACTTTGTGGCTGAGTTGCTGTCATTCCCAGACTTCCATTTTCTTATAATACAGCTTACAGTTGACTGTGGAATATTTGGGAGCGAGAAAATTTCACAATGGTATTTGTTGCACATGTGGCATCCTATCACAGTTTCATAATGGAATTCCCTGAGATCCTGAGAATGACTCATTCATTCACAAATGATTGTAAAAGCAGTTTGGATGTTTAGATGCTTCATTTTATACACCTGGATAATGGAAGGGATCAGAACATCTGACTCAAATAATTTAGATGTGTGAGCAAATATTGTTGGCAATATAGTGTATTTATTCCTCCAATGAAATGTAAGTTGCTTTTATTTTCTCATTAAAACTTTAAAAAAATAATTTACAGCAGTTCGTTATGTTTCAGTCCCTCACAGAAACATGACAAAATCACTCTTAAATTACATTATTTCATATTTTTGTTTCATAGAATCACTCATCACATGTCAACAAACACTAAAGTCTAACCTGAAGAAGAAGTTCCAGTCTGTGTTTGAAGGAATCGCTAAATCAGGAAATCAAACTTTTCTAAATCAAATCTACACAGAGCTCTACTTCACAGAGGGAAACTTTGGAGGGGTTAATGATGAACATGAGGTTAGACAGATTGAATCAGTGACCTGGAAACCAGAGAGACCAGAAACAGCAATTAGACATGGAGACATATTTAAACAGTCACCAGAAAGAGATGAACCAATGAGAACAGTGATGACAAAGGGAGTGGCTGGCATTGGGAAAACGGTCCTGACTCAGAAGTTCACTCTGGACTGGACAGAAGACCAAACCAACCAGGACATCCAGTTCATGTTACCATTCACATTCAGAGAACTGAATCTGTTAAAAGATGAACAGTTCAGCTTGGTAGAGCTTATTCACCACTTTTTTAATGAAACCAAAGGAATCTCAAGGTTTGAAGAGTTAAAGGTTATGTTCATCTTTGATGGCTTGGATGAGAGTAGACTTCCACTGGACTTCAAGAAAAATGAGATCCTGACAGATGTAACAAAGTTCACCTCAGTGGATGTTCTTCTGACAAACCTCATCAGAGGGAACCTGCTTCCCAAAGCTAAACTCTGGATAACCACAAGACCTGCAGCAGCCAATCGGATCCCTGCTGAGTTTGTTGGCATGATGACAGAGATCAGAGGATTCACTGACCCACAGAAAGACGAGTACTTCACTAAAAGATTTAAATATAAGAAGCAGGCCAGATTGGTAATCTCCCACATAAAGAAATCCAGAAGCCTCCACATCATGTGCCACATCCCAATCTTCTGCTGGATCACTGCTACAGTTGTGGAAGACATGTTGAACAAGAAAGATGAAGAAGATCTGCCAAAGAGCCTGACTGAGATGTACATCCACTTTCTGGTGGTACAAGCCAAACTGAAGGTCATCAAGTACGATGGAGGAGCTGAGACAGATTCAATCTGGAGTCCAGAGAACCGGAAGATGATCGAGTCTCTGGGAAAACTGGCTTTTGAACAGCTGCTGAAAAGAAACCTGATCTTCTATGAATCAGACCTGGCAGAGTGTGGCATCGATATCGAAGCAGCTTCAGTGTACTCAGGAGTGTTCACACAGATCTTCAGAGAAGAGAGAGGGCTGTATCAAGGCAAGATTTTCTGCTTCGTCCACCTGAGTGTTCAGGAGTTTCTGGCTGCTCTTCATGTTCACCTGACCTTCATGGAATCTGGAGTCAATGTGCTGGAAATTAAATCCAAAGATTTAGAAAAACAAATCCATGAATTTTCAGAGACAAATATGTACAAGAGAGCTGTGGACATGGCCCTAGAGAGTCCAGATGGACATCTGGACTTGTTCCTCCGCTTCCTACTTGGTCTTTCACTGGAGACCAATAATTGTTGGTTAGGTAGACTTGTGAGACAGAGAGAGAAATACTTAGCAACTAATAAGGACACAGCCCAGTACGTTAAGAAGAAGATTAATGATCAAAAATATGTTGAGAAAAGCATCAATCTGTTCCACTGCCTGAATGAACTAAAGGATCAGTCCCTGATGGAGGAAATCCAACAATCTCTACAAACAGGAAGTCTTTCAGTACACCAGCTGTCTCCTGCTCAGTGGTCAGCTCTGCATTTCATCCTACTTTCATCAAACAAAAATCTGGAGATGTTTGACCTGAAGAAATACTCTGCTTCAGAAGGCGCTCTTCAGCGACTGCTGCCAATAGCTGAAGCCACAAGCAAAGTTATGTAAGTAAAGATTTAGTAAGTTTCATAAAATAAAATAAAAATAATAAGACAAAACTAATAAATAGTATTTTGTTTGTCCTTTCAGACTGAGTGGGTGTAACCTCTCAGAGAGAAGCTGTGAAGCTCTGTCCTCATTGCTCAGCTCAACAACATCTAGTCTCAGAGATCTGGACCTGAGTAACAACGATCTGACAGATTCAGGAGTGAAGCTGCTGTGCAATGGTCTGATGAGTCCTAACTGTGAAATGGAGATTCTGAGGCAAGTTAA
Source organism: Poecilia reticulata (assembly GCF_904066995.2). Taxonomy (NCBI): domain Eukaryota; kingdom Metazoa; phylum Chordata; class Actinopteri; order Cyprinodontiformes; family Poeciliidae; genus Poecilia; species Poecilia reticulata. The sequence continues at coordinate 22,068,616 of NC_088847.1, read as the reverse complement.
ATTATTCCATTGTTTACATAGGTAGCAAATTTATGAACATGTCTACAACATGTTTAAGTATGAAGTGGGAACCCTGTAGAGCAGTGTTTCTCAGTGCAGGTCCTCATGAACCACTGCCCTCAATATTTTAGATGCATCTCTGCTCCAGAACACCTGAGAAATCTATGTGAAATTCAGCAATATTATTTAGGGAAACATTATTCCAGTGCTGAATGAAAATATAATTGCATTAACCCTAACGCCGAAGCACTAAATACTACTATGTTGATTTTCATTACAAACCTATCTATATGGTTGTGCTTAAGGAAGTGATTCTTTGGAATGGACCCTTCACTCATGATTACAAATTCATAGTTGTTGAGTATTGCTAACACTGTTGTTGATTTTGCCAAATTTGCCATTGTACGGGGCATGCAGGACATCAGTCGATTTTAAACTGTTTACTGTAGAACTAAATAGATCAATTTGAAGTATGGAATTGATATTTGGATATTTGGTGGAGGAAACCAAACTGCTTCTTATTTTGAAGTCTTCACCCTCTTCAAAATAAGAGTATGAATAAGATCAATGAATATTATATGATATAAATATTTAACTACTTGAAAAACTCAAAAAATTCAATAACCAAAACCTCAACACAAATGTTTAACTTTAGTCAACTGTAAATGAAAAAAAGAAAAAGAAAATTAGTTTAGGGAAAGTTACATGTGTAAAACTCAGCAAAGTTAGCAAAAATGCTGAACAAAATATGAGCTCCGCTATTAGTGGATTTGTGGAAGTGCGCTCACTTGGGCTGTCTGTTCACATGAGTGATGCAGCCCCCAGTGGTGGAGAAAGTACTCAAAAATGTACTTAAGTAAAAGTACAAATACACAGACAAAAATGTACTTAAGTAAAAGTAAAACTACCACATTAACATTTGTACTTAAGTAAAAGTAAAAACGTGTGGGTTCTGGGTATGAGCGCAAGGTAGAAGGTCGCGTTCGACACCGCTCCTGACAAGAATCCTTAAAAATCCCTTTTAAATCTACTGAACGCTACAGCAACGGTATCTGTGATTGATTTGGATGAAACTATGCCAGGACCTGGAAGACCGAGCAAAGATAAGTCAAGAATAACTTTGCAATCCAAGCTGACGGACTACGGACCGCAAAACGCGGAGCCTAGCACAAACGAAGCTAGCAAGAAAGTTAGCAAGGAGCCAAACAGCAGCAAGGGAGTAGATGGAGAGCTAGCGGCTAACAACGGCGAAATGAACAACTCACTCTGCGACAAAGCAGAAATATTTGGAGCAATTAAAATCTTAAAGTCCGAATTATCTGAAAGATTTGACAGTGTTATGATGACAGCCATAGAAGCAGTGAGGAAAGAAGTGGGAGAATGCGCGAAGCGTTTGACACAGGCAGAGGAACGTTTATCCATGGTGGAGGACGAGCAATTGTCGCTAATTAACAAAGTTACGAGCTTGGAGGAAACGAAGAAGCGACTGGAGAAAAAAATGGTCGACATGGAAACGAGATCTCGCCTCAACAACCTCAGATTGGTGAACCTCCCTGAAGGAGGAGAAGGCTCCGATGCCTGTGAATTTTTGGAAAGCTGGTTACCAGACATGTTGGATCTACCTGCCCTTAGAAACCCGCTGATTATCGAAAGAGCTCACCGGGTCGGCCCGAAAAGAAACGCAGAGGCACCTCCAAGAACCGTAATAATGCGGTACCTCAACTATAAACAAAAGGACACCATACTTAAAGCAAACAGGGCAAAGATGGATATCCTCTATAAAAACCAACGGGTGAGACTCTACAACGATGTTTCTGTGGAGATACACAAGCAGCGCAAACAGTATGATGGAGTCCGCAAACGCCTCCACGAGCTCGGGCTGAGACATGGCATCTTCCCTCCAGCTAAACTGATCCTTACGTACCAACGGGAAACTTTCAGGTTCAACAAACCAGCTGAGGTCCAAGCGTTCATCGATCGGACTCAGAGGAGTCAGATAAGTGCAACGGAGTGACTGAAAAGATCCAATACAGTTAGATTGTAGCGATGGTGTGTCTCTGTCCAATTTATATTTCTGTTAGTCCATCTTTATGTTCAAAATATATAGTGTGGAGTTTTACTCTTTACAGTACTCTTTATTTTATTTACCTTATATTTCCAGTACTCAGGATATTCTGCCTTTGTTGTACATATATTAGGGACCACCTTAAAAATATAGGAATAATTAGACTGTTGGAAACCCAGGAGACAGTCGGGCACAATATATACATCTGTTTTTTACTTGTTGGCGGCAGTAATAGTAAGCGAGAGAATAGATCTTAAGGATCTACATATGCCAGTTGTTGGAAGCATTATATTGGGAGGGCCTAACTTTTTGGTTGGGAATGGGGTTTTGTTTGTTCTAGTGGTTCAGGGTTTGTGGGAGTACGTTAATTGTTCAGTTATTTTTCTTGACCCTCTCGGCCACAGTTGCAATGTTACCGCATCAGCGACCTTCAAGGTGACATGATGCAGAGAACAGAAGTTAAATGCACATCCTGGAACTGTAGAGGCTTACATAAAACAAAAAAAAATCAAACAAGTCATGAACAAACTGAAAGATCTAAATTCTAAAATAGTATTTTTACAGGAGACCCATCTCTTGGAGGAAGAAAATATAAAATTACATAGGAGGTGGCAGGGAGATTTATATGCAGCTTCGTTTACATCAAGAGCCAGGGGAGTAATTACTCTAATTCATAAATCTGTTCCTTTTCAGGTCACCAATGTTATTAAAGATAAATTGGGGAGATATCTGATTATTCAGGGGTCTATCTTACATGAAACCCTGAATCTAGTAAATGTGTATGGTCCCAACTCTGATGATGATGTTTTCTATACCAATTTCTTTCTTGTCCTATCGTCGCTGCCAGGAAAATATATTATAGGGGGTGATTGGAATTGTGTCCTATACCCCACTCTGGACAGAACTTCGGGAACTGATCAAACACACACCAGAAGTAGAGAAACAATATATAATTTTATGAAAGAATTAAATCTGCTAGATATCTGGAGACACTTAAAACCTACTGAAACAATCTACTCATGCCATTCAAGAACATTTAGAACATACTCACGCATCGATTATTTTTTTGATTTCAACAGTTACTCTCAAATATAACTGATTGTTCCTATGATAGCATACTTCTATCAGACCATGCTCTCTGTAATTTAATATATTCTAGCAACTGCCTGATGAGAGATCCTCCTAGATGGTGTCTACACCAGAAATGGCTGAAAGACGAGAAATTTCTTCAATATGTTGGAGAAAGGATAGACAAATATTTCAGTATGAATGCAACACAAACTACAGCCTGTATAAAACTGGACGCTTTTAAGCTTAAGGGGTTAAATAATCAGCTACACCTCGTCAAAATCTAAAGAGCAGCGTAAGAACAGACAACAATTAGAATCTAAAATTAAATCATTAGAAGCACAGGTTTTTAGAAATGGCAACACAGAATCTGAGAAGGAATTGCTGTTATTAAAGGCACAATATGAAAAAGAATCTGCAGACAGAGCAGCCTCCAGTTTATTAAGATTAAATCAGTCATTCTATGAACAAGGAGAAAAACAGGGGAAACTCTTGGCATGGCAAATAAAACAGTTGGAAGTGCAAAAAAAATATAACCTCTATTATTGATGGTAAAGGAGAAACATTAGTAGACCCAATCAAAATAAATGATGAGTTTAGGAAATACTATGAAAAGTTGTATGATTCTCAAGACACCTCTGTTATTCAAGAACACGACTCATTTTTAAACAAGTTAACTATTCCCTCGATTGATGAAAATTATAGAGAACAGCTGGAAGCTGAAATTACGGGGGAAGAACTTGGTCAGGCTATAGACTGCATGAAGGCAGGGAAGAAAGCTGGGCCAGATGGGTTCTCTATAGACTTTTATAAAATTTAAAAAGCGTCTAATAAGCCCTATGTTAGAGATGTTTCAAGAGGCATATTGTAATGGTGGCTTACCAAAATCTATGACAAGTGCTTTAATTTCTATGCTTCCCAAACCAGGGAAACCCAGCAATAAATGTGAAAACTTGAGGCCAATAAGTTTGCTCAACTCTGACCTAAAAATAATCTGTAAAATATTAGCGATTTGTCTACAAGAGTCACTCCCTTCAGTGATACACAAGGATCAAAATGGCTTTATTCTGGGACGGCAAGGTCTGCATAATGTGAGGAGGCTTCTAAACATTATTCACGATACAGGGGTGAAATCAGGAAAAGCACTTCTTTCACTAGGTGCTGAGAAAGCGTTCGATCGAGTCGAATGGCCCTATCTATTCAACATTTTAAATCGTTTCGGTTATGGAAAGAATTTTAAAAAATGGATACATCTACTATATTTAAATCCTACTGCGGAAATTTTAACAAATAAAAATGTGTCTAAACCCATCGACATCAAACGAGGATGTCGGCAAGGATGCCCTTTATCCCCTTTACTATTTACTTTAGCATTGGAGCCTTTTGCTATAGCTGTAAGGTCCCATAAAGCCATAGCAGGCATTTCAATTAGACAAGTAGTTACTACAATGGGCCACAAAAGGAGTAGATACAATTCAAGCATTATACCAAGAAAATTCAGCTTACGTGATGTCTTTTGAAGAATTCAGACAGAAATGTAATATAAATAGAAAGTATTTCTTTAAATACCTTCAGCTTAGGAACTATATTGGGTCAAAAAACAAAGGACTAACCGAACCACCAAAGTCCCATCTAGAAGAAATTGTTAACAAAGACAGCACAAGTAAAGGTGCAATTTCAGAATTCTACAACTTTATGGTCCTTAATTCTTCAGAAGACTCAGTATTGAAACTGGAAGCCTGGAAATCATACCTGGGAGTGAACTTGTCACAGGAGGACTGGCTGTCTATCTGTATAAGGGCTCAGAAACAAACAGTTAATTCTCGCTTAAGGTTACTGCAGTATAAATGGTTAATGCGAATATATATTACACCAGTCAAATTGAATCGGTACAATTCTAATATACCAGACATATGCACAAAATGTTTAGAGGAAAAAGGGACCTTGCTTCATTGTATCTGGGAATGTAGGAAAATTAAAAAATGTTGGAAAGCAATAAAAGAAACTGTAGAACAGGGGTCCCCAAACTACGGCCCGCCTCCACATTTGGTCCAGCCCCTGAACAATACCAGAGAGAATTCAGATTTCTTTTCATGTACCGTATTTTTCCGGTTTATATGTGGATTTTTCTTCAACCACCAGGGGGCTCTTTAGCAGGAAGCGTGTCCTGTAAACTGTGGGTGTTTTGTTTTGCATGGCGCATTGCTGCCATCTGTTGGACTTTTAGGGAACTGCTGGACTTTTATGTTATTTAATCAGTGCGGTTGTTTGATAGCGGTAGAGCAGATGAACACACGTGTCTGTTATGAACGCCGCATTCCAGGTCGAGTTCTTCGAAGCAATGCCTGTAAGTAGCAGTTTATACTTCAAAATGAGCCTTTATGTTAACATATGATAAAATAAGTAACTTGTTTATTGAATTAGTTTTGGAAATACCTGCGGGCGATTTGATTATGTGCTACATCATTGCTAACTAGCAGGCTGCTAAGATTTCTCAGGTCTTTACATAGCATTGCCGCTCATAGCATTCTGAGGTAGCTGTTGTATCAGTTGTACTTCTAATGTATGTATCTGAATGTAAAAACACTTCTGTAAACTGCTCTGAGCTCATCCTGAGTTGTTTGTGTTTTGACAGTTTCACTCCATTCTACATGGAAATAAAGGAAGAACTAATTAATCCTGACTCGTGTGAAAGGAGTTTGGCTGATGGTTAGTTTTGGTACAAGAGCGAGACCATTACAAAGTGAATCATTGGAAGTCAAAATTGGAAATCAAAGAAGAAAGCGCCCATTAAAACGAAATTAGGTTTTAATAGGGAATTGAAATTTGAGAATTTTGTTGATCAGTTAAATAGCATTGAGGGGAAATGATATTTAACAGTTTTTTAAATAATACTGGAATCATTATGAGAATTTGAGGTATAGATATTAGGATCCAGTAGATGGCAGTAGTGCAACAATAATGGATGCAATCTGCTGTTGAATCTAAAGAAGAAGAAGAAGAATGTGCCCATTTTCATTTAGCACATGCTAGTAGCAACACGAAGGATCAGCACTTTTACTGTTAGTTACCGTCCGGAAACTACTGTAATCAGTTCAGTTAAATCTAAACTTGGCAACTTTTCTTTTTCAACGTAATAAATGTGATATTCAATTGACCTGTTATGACTCAAATTTTGGGTGTCCGCCCCCCTCTGCTGCTGCTGCATCGCTGTGGAAAACCTGGAGCGGCAGAGAGATCTGCGGTTTATATGTGTATGTTTACTGGTTAAAAAAAAACTTTGGGGTTGTTGTTTATAGTCCGGTGCGGCTCATAGTTAGGAAAATACGGACTATAATACTTCCTGGATTTTTTTCTGTGAAGAACCCAGAGAGGGTTATTTGGTTATTATTTATTCCATTAATAGTGTTATTATTTATTTCCTGACTTTTGTTCTGTGAAGAACCCAGAGAGGGTTATTTGATTGTGCTTTCTGGAAAACAATACATTTTTACATTTACGAACTCCTGCAATCGTCACACTTTTTCTGTTACAAACTGACTCCGGCCCCCAGCAGAGAAGGGAAAAGTTATGTAGCCCTCATAGGAAAAAGTTTGGGGACCACTGCTGTAGAACATCTAGTCTCAAAAGATGTAGAATTAGATCCGTTTTTTTCTAATTTTAGGTCTATATCCAAAAAATTATTTGTTTACTAAAAGCGAACAACTGTTGATAGACATGTGTCTATTAGAAGCTAAGAGACTGATAGCACTATTCTGGAAAAGAACAACAGGTCCAGGTATCAAACAATGGATCAAACACATGCTGAAGACTTTACCTCTGGAACGCATAGCGTATCTCCAAAAAGGGAAAAGCTAATTATTTGAAACCATTTGGAGACCATTCCTGAATTTTGTTGAAGGGGTGGACTTGTCTCAAGAAGAAGAACTCAGCTAAAGTCAAGACTTATTTTGGACCACAATGTTAAACAAAGGAGCCTCAACAGTGGACTAATATCTCCGGTATGCTTAAAAGACTTATGCAAGTGTGTACCTATGAGGGCGTTTTGTTGGTCTTGTTGACTGTATTGGTTGTATGTTTAATGGCAGACATATTTGTAAAAACAAAAACACAATAATAATAATAAAAACATTGATGGAAAAAAAAAGTAAAAAAGTATTAAAAGTAAAAGTACTTGCTGAATGCATTACCTCCCTAATACAATATTATTAAGTGAACTGATCATATTTAATTTTAATACATTAGAAATGTGCCATTTCAATGAACAATGCCACAGATAAAGCATGTTTTTATTATGTTTACTCTCTGTAACATAGTTTAGACTTAGATATGTAATTCTATGCATCATAATTTCAGGGATGGAAACATCTTGTCTCCTGTCCAAACATATCATGAACTTCACTTTTTTGCCACTAGTGGCTTTTATTTTTAAAGAAATCAAACAAAAAGGGGATGGAAAGAAGGTGGGTGGGAGAGGACAGGCAACCAAGGAGCCAGTAGCAGAGTTGTAGTCAAGACCACCTACCCAAGACCAAGTCAAGACCAGCACCCCGCACTACATGACACAAAAAAATTAAGTTTTACCTATCAAAATTGCTTCTCAAATTGATCTTAAAGATCCACATTCTCATAAACACCTAGATATTAAATTAGAGCTGAAATAAATTTAATCAGTAAAGATCCGTCCAGAAGAATCGGATCGTTCCTGAATGTCATATCACTATATTGCTGACTTTGGTCACAGAGTTGTCCCATATTTGCGACACCTCAGTCATCACCTCCGCACAATAATTCAGGCATGAGTGACAACTGTTTTTCATCGCAGATGCAACATGTGTCTCAGTACAACTAGCTTTGCTAGCATCACGTCCACGGAGGTTACCTTTCTTTAAGCTTTCCTTCCAAGTGACGCTAAAGGTTGGACGAAGTCCCCACCGTCTGTGAAAGCGAAGCGCTGCTGATTTTACATGTCGTCATATCTTATTTTTATGCAGCGCTATTATATTACTGACATTAGATAGACATCTTCTCCTGCTCAGAGGAAACCTCTGCGCATGTCTGGAGCTCCGCGTGCGAGTAAAGGTGGAGCCGATGGGTGACAACAGACACGTAAATCACGTTATTGATGGGATTTTACGGCGCCACCTTAAATCCCTGAACTTCACATTTTAACAGAAAAAAGCGCAACACGACTTGGATGTAACGAGTAACGCGACAGTTTTGTAGAAATGTAGTGAAGCACAAAGTACAGATACTTACTGTAAAATGTAGTGGAGTAAAAGTAGAAAGCATCAATTATTAAATCTACTTAAGTAAAGTACAGATACACGAAAATTGTACTTAAGTACAGTAACGATTACTTCCCACCACTGGCAGCCAATTGGCTTATAGGGTGATGTTTATAGTTAAGTGCATATGTGTGTAAGTCAGTGAAAACTGTCCCAGAAAGCCCCCCACCCCCTCCCAGCCATTGTCCTTGATAAGTGATGAAGTGTTTATCAGCCCTCCTTGGCAGAGCACTGATTCAGGTCCACAGATGTCATGGAGAAGGGAGCGGTAATGGAAACACAGCATCTTGTTTATATCCAGGAGAAATTGAAATAGCCAGACTTTCCAGGAGAGAGTTCAGATAACAACAGTTGTTTGGGGCCATCTGTCATAAAGTCAATCCCACCAAGCCAAACTTGCAACTTCTTCAAGGTCTCTTCCCTCCTCCCAGCGAGTTCATGAAATGTAGGTAGCCTGCATCTGAGTGTTTATAGCATGGTATATTCCCTCACAAAGGTCAAAAGCTGCCAACGTTTTCCAAATTTCTCAATATGCCAGGTAACCACTAACTCCAAAAAGCAGAAATCCTGTTATCAAAAATCCAATGATGTACACATCTTCCACATCCTCGACTGACATGTTCTCAGAAATCAGTTATTATCGGTTATTGGTCTTTGGAGTGCGAAAACTATGGATTTAAAAAACAATTTAGCATGCATGTCTGAATATTATCCAATTTCATCATTCTGATGTTTGCTGGGAGATAAATGTCTTTTCAGATGATCAGGCTATCTACTGTGGTAGTCAGCATGCAGGCTGCTTCTTAACAGTGCTATACTGCTCTACCCCTTTTAGCATGCCAATTAATTATTTTTGCTAAAAACAAGTTCTAAAATGTGCTTCACATTGAGAACACGGGTGAGTGTCCCAACAGTGTTGTGTGTTTGCGTCTGCAGGCTTTCAGGCTGCTTGATCACAGAGGAAGGCTGTGCTGCTCTGGTCTCAGCTCTGACTATGAACCCGTCTCACCTGAAGGAGCTGGACCTCAGCTACAATAATCCAGGAGAGGCAGGAAAGGAGAGTCTAGCAGCGATACTGAAGAATCAAAGCTTTAAATTGGACTCTCTAAGGTAAGGATTTATTTTCTGCAGCCACACAGAACTACTCTTGTTCAATACTGAACTCACAATTGACACACAAGTGTAAAAACTGGGATTGAAGGTGTTGCCCAGGGTCATGAGCTAGTAGAGTACCACATCTACACCTTAAGGCAAAGAGGGATAATGATTATAGGAACAGAGCCAGAGTTTTAGTACTTTTAGAGAGTGTCAGGGTTACTTGAAAAGGAATTGTTGATGGGAGATTACAGAAATTCAAAATCCAAGGAGTGAGCTGGCAAGCAGGGCATGTAATATGGCTGGTCACAAATTGAGGGAAATATCTATGAAGAATAAATACCAGAACCATTGCACATGGCAAAACATATATGTAGGTGTGTGTGTGGGAATAATCTGGATGAATCAATGGGGATATGAATGTAGTTAGGTAAACTCAGATACCTCGACCAGCATCAGACCACGCATGCTAGTTTATTCCAGAGAGGACTTATGATGCATCAAGGAAAGTCAAGCTATGTTGGAGAGATAATTAACTGCCTATACCAGTGCAAAAGGATGTTGAACAGTGATTTTCATTGCATATGCCTTTAACTTTAACAAATTCAAAGTGGTGCATAATTGCAATAGGAAGGGATAATTGTTAATTTGATCACTCATAATTGATGTGACTGATCAGGAAATCTGAACACTGGGATGGGACTCCCAATTAGGTGGAGATCTATTCTATTCTAATAGATAAATGCTTTGATCTAAATTCTTTGTTCATTATTCTAGTGGCATTTGAACTTTGTTCCTAGCCTGTATTATTTATGCAGCTTACGGGACAGACAAAAATTGAAGAGACAAAAATCAACCATATACTCTGAACTGAACTGATATTACCAGGACAATATTAGTATTGGTGACAGAAACTCAGTGATGGATGAATGGGAAAAACCCTAAAGAAACTCACAAAAGTCTGACCATCAAAACACCTCTTTTCTTACAGCATGGAGCCTGCAGGAGAAACTTGGTTGATACCAGGTCTCAGGAAGTGTGAGTGTGTTTAATTCACTAATTTAGTATATTCCTTTATGACATTCATCATTGTCTCATTGAATTCAGAAAATTACACATCACTGACTGCATTGTGTTTTGTTCTGTCCTTCAGATTCCTGTCCACTAACAGTCGACCTGAACACTGTGAACAGATTCCTCAAACTTTCTGATGAAAATAGGAAGGTGACACTTGTGAAAGAGGAGCAGCCGTTTCCTGATCATCCAGACAGATTTGATCTCTGTCAGCTGCTGTGTACTGATGATTTGACTGGTCGCTGTTACTGGGAGGTTGAGTGGAGTGGGAGGGTCTATGTATCAGTGAGTTACAGGGGAATCAGTAGAAAAGGAGCCAATGACGATTCCTGGTTTGGATTTAATGATAAATCCTGGAGTCTAATCTGCTCTGATGATGGTTATGCTGTTTGGCTCAATAGTGAAAGGAAAGCCTTCATCCCTGTTCCCTCTTTCTCCTTTTCCTCCTTTGTCTCTGACAGAGTAGCTGTGTATGTGGATTGTCCTGCTGGGACTCTGTCCTTCTACAGAGTCTCTTCAGACACACTGATCCACATCTACACCTTAAACATCAAATTCACTGAACCTCTTTATCCTGGATTTGGATTTGAGTTCAGGGCAGGTTCTTGGATGTCTTTGTGTTCACTTTAAGCCCCCAAGCTTTAGTGATTGTCGTTGTTCATCTTGACTAAACTGTCACAATAAATATAACCTATTTTTCCAGACTTTTAGTCATTCCAGAGGATAAGTCACATAAATCAAATAATCATGTCACACAGAAGTAGAGTTTAGATCAGGTCTGAAAAATCCAGCCTGACCCGGCCTGAGCCTGCGTACAGTGTGTCCGAGCCCGACCCGAATAACTTTGTTGGTCCAAATTAAACCCGAGATACTGTTTTAATTAAAAATTTAGCTATTTCATCTTTAAATCATAATTTGAGTATAGCAGTGTAAATTCAGCTGTTTTTAGCTTTTGCTTAACATCTTTTAGCTCCATTTTGTTGCTTGTTGTAACCACAGGATGAGTCAAGTGCGGAAGAGGAGCAGCCGTTTCCTGATCATCCAGACAGATTTGATCTCTGTCAGCTGCTGTGTACTGATGATTTGACTGGTCGCTGTTACTGGGAGGTTGAGTGGAGTGGGAGGGTCTATGTATCAGTGAGTTACAGGGGAATCAACAGAAAAGGAGCCAATGACGATTCCTGGTTTGGATTTAATGATAAATCCTGGAGTCTAATCTGCTCTGATGATGGTTGCACTGTTTGGCTCAATAGTGAAAGGAAAGCCTTCATCCCTGTTCCCTCTTTCTCCTTGTCCTCCTTTGTGTGCAAATCATCTGGGATGTATGACTGATAGAATTAGAGTAGAAAGGGGCTACATGTGCATTAGTGCACTGAGCTTTTACACTCCAATTAACTTCTTCCTTTTTCTTTCTGTCCTCAACAAAATAAACTACTTCTTTCCCTATTAAGACTATGATAAGCTGATCAGCACAACTTTATGTTCTGCATTCTTGTTTTGTTTTCTCTGGGCTGTATGAATTGTGGGCTTAGTAAACGCACCACAGAAATCTGAGCTGACCATCAAGCAAATCATTTTGGTCCGACCTGTCCCACGTTTTGGGTCAGGTTCCAGTTGAGGTTTGCCCATAAATCTAAACTCAACACTGGACTTAAAGAAAAACTGTTAAACATGAGTGGGACCTCGTCCAAGTTGATTTGATCCTACATGTTGAGTTCAGTTGCCTATTTTTCAACAAACTCATGGAAACTGTTGAGCTTGGCTTGAAAGACAGTCTGTGCTCTGACAGAGAGTTGCATTGCATGAAGCGGTAACAGCAATAAGGCCCACCTGTAAAGTAATTTATACTCATTTCTTTGGCAGCTACCAGGATGTAGCAATGTAGCGCCACCATTGACAAGCCTCTTCCATCAACACGCTCTTCAAAAACCCATCTATGGACTCGTTTCTCAGGCTTTGACCATCTTGCTTTCACTCTGGATTAGCTTTTTCACATATGGTGATAACTCCTCAATTCATGTCCATCCTTATAACATTTAACACATGAATTAAAAATGCGTCATGAAGAGAGAAAAAGTTGCACCAAACTATGAAAAAAAGTGCGATAGTCTGGAAAATATGATAAAAGGATAAAGAACTTTGATCTTTGATCAGTTTTTGTTTTGTATATTAATCATTCAATCCATCCATCCATCCATCCATCCATCCATCCATCCATCCATCCATCCATCCATCCATCCATCCATCCATCCATCCATCCATCCATCCATCCATCCATCCATCCATCTTCTATATCCTCTTGTCCCTTAGTGGGGTTGGGTTGCTGGTGCCTATCTCCAGCAGATTGCCAGTCTGTCGCAGCTTCCTGTTAATACAACACAACAAATCAGCTCTCTCCTTGAACCCCATTAAATCAAAAAGCACAACATACAGATGGCATACAAATTTGGGGACGTGCGTGCTTCACTGCTGCTCATAGCCCTGATCCATATGGAGATTGTTGCTATAACAGGGACTGCAGCTGCTTTGAAAAGGGATTATAAGGAAATGGGGAAAAATACTGCCAGATTCTTCTTGTTCTTTGGGTTTTATTTTCCATCTTTAAAGAGAATTTTTAAAAAATTATATAGTGAAGCATCTAGATCTGTTATAATTGCTTAATTCTAAGCTTTGTTTATTTTAATCATTGTTTTCTAAAATCCTGTAAGCACTTTGAGATTTTTGTATGACTGTCAATGAGATCCTTTCACTTGTGTGCTTGTATTGGTTGTTTTTTCTGCTATGACCTTTGTTTCTATGTCATGACCTTGTGGTTAAAAGCAACAAAAAAGCTAAACAAACTTAGCTTTTACCTTTTCATGGGAGTGGATGAGCAAATAAAACCTTTTTATTTTTATACTGTTGATAATCATAAAGCAACCAAATTATGGTTTTGGGTTTACTGATTTATCATTTTTTGCACTTTTTCCATGACAACAATTATAATCTATTTTTAATTGTGTGCTATTCAGTGGTACAAAAGCATAAACCTAATGTAACTTTTACTTTATCCTGAAGCCTGTTTATAACTGGGCAGTTCTGAGATGTTGATTATAATCTGTAACTAACAGACAGCCATACAATCCTATTGCTTAAAATGAACTGATTTTTAAAAACTTTTTATCATGTTTTTTTACCTTCTTTTTTACTAAATTACACAATATTGTAATCAAAATATGTGTCATGTATCCCTGCTTCTGTGTAGTGAATGTAGGTTTTGTATTTGCTCACTTGTTTACATATTGGAGCATTATTTTGGAGCACTATGAACAATAAAGATAAACACTGATGTCAGTTTTTTATTAAATTTTTTTGTTCCACTTATATCAGTAATTAATAAAGTTGTAGATATTTCACATACCATAAGATAAAGAAATTCACATTCACAATATGGTAGACTTTTTGCAAACCAGAGAAAAGCTCAGAGGTGAGGTGGCTGCCTTTAACTGTCCTTCTTGCTCCACTGTGACCTTGGAAACATGAAAACAGCACCAACAGCACATAACTTCACTTACAGCAACAAACCTGGAGATGACTGTAAACACAAAAGAAATTGCGAATCCAGAAACAAGTCACTCGTAGAGGATCAAGGTCTCTGTCTATTTTAAATAATCAACAAAGTTGTGCGCTATATATAATAGTCTAAAATCTAAGTAAATAAGCTTTAATGTTCTGACTGAGGTCAGAAGTATGCACAGTGCCACTAAATGATAGCATGGATTAAAACGGAAGAAGGCAACTTCTGTAAAATGTTTTTAACATATTTGTTCAAACTGTTACTATGTTGTGACAGTGTAATATATGACTAAGATATTATGGAGAAACAATAACCCCTCTGCCTTCTCCCTGTGGTTGTACTGCGATCTGCAGAAATACACAACTAGGTAAAAAAAACAACCAATAAATGGTTTTCCGATAGCGTCAGGTTGTTTCTCTGCCATTAGCACAGCTGCTGCAAACTTAGTACAGCTGAGTTTGTTTATAATTAATACTTTAAAGTTAAATGCATTTCAAAATGTAGTGGAACAGTGCAAATTAATTATTTATTTACATCCTTTGCTTGCTTATACCTTGGGCTATCTCTGTAGCTGCCTCACAAATTTCTCTAGATGAGGAGTTGGTTGTTCTGGTACCAAAGAAAATTATCCCATCAGACATCAACGACTGCAGACCTGACATCCCAAATCATTAAGGTCCTGGAGAGATTCCTGTTGCCCCACCTGAGTCTGACTGAAGACACTTTGTTTTCCTAAGACAGTCTCTTGAAGAGGATGGTCAGGATTGTCTATAATTTTCTTGATTTTATCAAGATCCATGATATGTGCTTGTCTGCTTACTGCCAACAGCCATCAAGATCTACTATAACTCTTTGAATTAATATGAGTTCCAACAACATTTAATTTTTCTTTGGCATTAATAAAGTATTTTTGAATTGAATTTGAACTCCAGTTCTCAAATGCCACTGTCCTGCAAAATTTGGATCCAATCCTGCTCTAACACATGAATCAAAATCCTGAATGTAAGTCCTGCAAAGGTCTGATAACTATTCATTTGATTCAGGAGTGTTGGATGCATCCAAAAATCCAGAACAGTGGCACTTGAGGACTGGAGTCAACAATCACCTGGATATATGACCAGCTGGTCCTAACAGACCTGCAGGTGTGATATAACTTGCTGTGACACCTGTTGAGCTGTTGAGTTAAACGGACTGGAACACAAACCTGCACTATCTTTTTGCAGGTTCTGGTCCAGTTAGAAACAACAATAGTACTAAATAAAACTCCTCCTTAACAGGGAGGAGTTCACTGTCACCACCTTAGCACTGCTCGCTGCTTCCTCAGTGTTTAGATTTCATTTTTTCACATTTAATTTTGTTGTGGTGCAGGAAGGTTTAAGGTAAGACAAAAGATTATTTGATGCTTTCCTTGTCTTTTACAGGTTTATTTTTTTGTAATTCTCCTTATTCAAGTTATTTACACTCAGTATAAACCAAGCAGGGAATTAAAGTCAGTTTGGATTTTGTATTGGCTGCTTTATGCAGAACAAAAATAATTATTTTGTTTATTGACACTAAAGTAATGAATATTTTTGAAGAGTACTTTGATATTGGATTATTCATGGAGGTATTTCCTTTAAAATTCTCAAACTTACTTTGAGTTTCAATTTCTTGTGAAGCTACTTTGATTGATTTGTGGAACTGAGATCACGGTGCCAGTAATTTCTTTTAGATGTAATAATAATGATTATTTAATTTCCCTTTGGGGTCAATAAAGTATTTTTGACAGAAAAAATCTACAATTACAAAACTTCTATAAATCCTTTCTCTCTGACTTCAGCTTCAGTTACAAAGCACAAATACTTTTGGACCAAAAATACCTCCATATAAAACTGTGTCATGAATGACCTACAACAAACATACAGTATCAGCCGACTTCTATTTTCCATTGCCATTTCAATGTTTACATCACACATTGCTGTTGAATGAAGGCACAAACTGATGCATCCATGAAAAAATGAAAGCAAATGGTTAAGAGTAAAGACTTTATTCATTATTTCCTTGCACAATTTTCTGAGGGCATTTTTCTAACTTATTTGTTGTTGGCTGTGTTGTACAATATAGAAACACTGTTTTTAAAATTGTACATTACTACCAGAAGTGGTAACTAGTTACATAACTTTTTGGAAAAATGTAGTTCTATACCACTTTTCATTTTTACTTGAGTAATATTATAAAGTTGTTTTGCTACTCTTACTTGAGAAAATTTTATGACTCCTTAATTTCATTGAGTGAAGAATAGACTGAATTGTGTTAAATGCACTGGAGAAATCAAAGAACATGATCCTCACAGTGCTGCCTGCTTTGTCCAGCTGACCGATCTGTGATTGTTGACCTGAATTTGAAACATGGATTCATCTGATGACAAAGAAGAGGAAGTTCATTGCTCTGAAACGACTTTATGCAAGGAACAAGAGGGCAAGAGGTGAGACGTCACATGTCTTCATGTCTGTGAAAAGTCACAGACATTACATGCATTACTTTGTCTATATGGAAAATGGTGTGCAAGGTCACTATTATTTTTACCTCTGTAAATTAAAATTATTGCTATAATTATAAATTATGTTAATTAACTCGAGAAGATTGTTTCTGACAGCAAATGAGATAGATGTCTGACTGGCATTTACGTTTTCATCCACAGGAAACAACAGAAACAAGAACCCGATCCAAGCTGTCTGTCCTTCAAAAGCAGCTGCTCAAAAGATGCAATTATTTATCTTAATATAGATCAACCTTCAGATGCAAAGAGGTGAACTTCATGGAAATTTTCTCTGTAATATAAGTCCCACTGGAATGTTATTTAAAATTTCTTGTTGTTAGAGGTGGAAAATTATAGAATTGTATTTTGTTATGAAACCAACTTATTTCAAATCCATCATGGAGTTAAAGGGAAATGAAAGATAAAAAAATGAAAAATAAATGTTCTGTGCCCAAGGGTTCCCCTACAAAGTTCCTTCAGAGGGTTTTATGAAAAACACATATGTTGTAATAAATTAATACAAGCGTCATTAATGCTCAGTGTGACCATCTGCTGCCATCGGACTCTTTCCAGACTAAATATTAATTTAGAATTAAAAATGCAAGTTCCTAACAATTGGAATATATTAAACAACAATTATTGCTCTCTAAGCTCTTTTGATAAATCAATATTGCATACAAAATGATATGATGATCACAATATATTTGAGATACATGTTGTGAGCTCAGTTTTATAAATTTATAGGTGTTAAGAAACTCCTTCCAGAAAACCATCCATTTTAAATATTTCTATGTGTCGATTGGAAAACTGGAAGATAGAAATATTTAAAAACAACTGAAGTCCTGTCAGAAACACGTCAGCTTAAAGTATCTTGTTTAGCAACATGGTATCAGGATCATTAACCACTTATTATCCTTGGGAGTTTACATGTTTGAAAGTTCAGTATTGTCTCTCTTATGTAACATATTGAAAAATGAAATGTAAATACATCTGTTGACTAAACTGCTAAATACAGTTAGCTACATGACAGTCGTCTTATAGAGAACTCATGATCATATATAGGTGTTAGTGATCTCTACTTAGTTTGTCCTGGAATCTTTGGAAGTTAATTCTCAGTGACTTCTCCTTATACTTAGACTTAGACTTGACCAGAGCTCTGAAGTTGGTCAACCTCCCCATGAGTATCAAAAGCAACTGGGCTCCATATTTATGGTCTGTATTCCATAGACACTACATTTTCATTTCTTTTGTTAGTTCTGTGATGCACTTTGTAGATGTGACTTGTGACTTGATTGTCAGATTTGTTATTTAAGTCTTATTTTGTTTCAGGAACTGGAGAAAAAGATTGTGATGTTTGTAAAGGACGAGCTGAAGGAGATCCAAAAGGTCTTGTGTTCAGATTACCCCAAATGTTCACAGGGTCTGGAAGAGGATGAAGAGATGTCTGGAAATGAACATGAAAAGCAGAGCAGCCGCAGAAGCAGCAGTAGAGAGGCCTTTTAAAGATCACTGTTGACTTCTTGAGAATGATGAATCTGGATGACCTGGCTGACCTTCTGCAGAGCAGTAAGAAATATACTTTTCTACAGAAATAATAAATCTATCAACATTTTTAAAATGCTCGAAGAAAAGGGAGGGAGAGGGTAAAAATTAATTCTTATTTTTTCTTAGATGAATGTCAGATTTCTTCATTCTTTGTTTCTAATGCCTTTTTTATATAGATATTGTTTAAATACAAGGGTTTCTTTCATGATTTATTTGGGGGAGGAGGGGTAATTCTACACTTTTCCCAGATGGGGAGGGTCTGGAATTTATGCCTATGCACTTGATCATCAGGGAAATAACAGCCGAAACTGCAGTAAAGGTTTTGCTTATAGGTACCTGCCTGGAAACGTTTTAAGCATCAACAATGCAAAAACACCACAAAATACACAATAAAATAGGATAAAATAGTGTGTCCTAAGCTAATGTATCTCTCCCAAGACACGACCTCTTACTTGAATCAAAATCAGGGATGATATTTTGAGCATCATACATCTAAATAGTAGGCTAGATTATACTTTAGAGTGCTTTTTGTTTGTCTCCAAAATGCACGGTAGGGAGATTCAGTAATATTTTTAATAAAACTTTTAGTAATTGCATATTATTTTTCTTGAACTCAGTGTCAAGGACAAATGCTTTTTAAGTGTGATGTATGAAAGCAAAGCAGTAAACCACTCTTAAATTATATTTTTTTCTTTATCTTTTAGAATCATTCATCACCTGTCGACAAAAACTAAAGTCTAACCTGAAGAAGAAGTTCCAGTTTGTGTTTGAAGGAATCGCAAAACCAGGAAGTCCGACCTTTCTGAATCAGATCTACACAGAACTCTACATCACAGAGGGAAACTCTCAAGAGGTCAATGATGAACATGAGGTCAGACAGATTGAATCATTGTCCTGGAAACCAGACAGACCAGAAACAAAAATTAGACATGAAGACATATTTAAACCCTCACCTGAAAGAGATGAACCAATCAGAACAGTGATGACAAAGGGAGTTGCTGGCATTGGGAAAACAATCCTGACTCAGAAATTCACTCTGGACTGGGCAGAAGACCAAACCAACCAGGACATCCAGTTCACTTTTCCGTTCACATTCAGAGAACTGAATCTGTTAAAAAATGAACAGTTCAGCTTAGCAGAGCTTGTTTACCACTTCTTTAGAGAAATCAGAGGAATCTTCAGATTTGAAGAGTTAAAGGTTGTGTTCATCTTTGATGGCTTAGATGAAAGTCAACTTCCACTGGACTTCCACAACAATGAGATCCTGACAGATGTAACAAAGTCCACCTCAGTGGATATTCTTCTGACAAACCTCATCAGAGGGAAACTGCTTCCCAAAGCTAAACTCTGGATAACCACACGACCTGCAGCAGCCAATCGGATCCCTGCTGAGTGTGTTGGCATGATGACAGAGATCAGAGGATTCACTGACCCACAGAAGGACGAGTACTTCACTAAAAGGTTTAGAATGGAGAAGCAGGCCAGATTGGTAATCTCCCACGTAAAGAAATCCAGAAGCCTCCACATCATGTGCCACATCCCAATCTTCTGCTGGATCACTTCTACAGTTGTGGAAGACATGATGAACAAGAAAGATGGAGAAGATCTGCCAAAGAGCTTGACTGAGATGTACATCCACTTCCTGGTGGTACAGATCAAACTGAAGGTCATGAAGTACGATGGAGGAGCTGAGACAGATTCAATATGGAGTCCAGAGAGCCGGAAGATGATCGAGTCTCTGGGAAAACTGGCTTTTGAACAGCTGCTGAAAAGAAACCTGATCTTCTATGAATCAGAGCTGGCAGAGTGTGGCATCGATATCAGAGCAGCTTCAGTGTGTTCAGGAGTGTTCACACAGATCTTCAGAGAAGAGAGAGGGCTGTACCAGAAGAAAGTGTTCTGCTTCGTCCACCTGAGTGTTCAGGAGTTTCTGGCTGCTCTTCATGTTCACCTGACCTTCATGGAATCTGGAGTCAATCTGTTGGAAATGAAATCCAAGGATTTAGAAAAACAAAACCACGAATCTTCAGAGACAGACATTTACAAGAGTGCTGTGGACATGGCCCTAGAGAGTCCAGATGGACACCTGGACTTGTTCCTCCGCTTCCTACTTGGTCTTTCACTGGAGACCAATAGGCATCACTTAGGAGGCCTTGTGAGACAGACAGAAGAAAGCTTGACAGCTAATAAAGACACAGTCCAGTACATCAAGGAGAAGTTGAATAACAATAATGTGTTGAGAAAAGCATCAATCTGTTTCACTGTCTAAGTGAACTAAATGATCAGTCTCTGGTGGAGGAAATCCAACAATCTCTACTAACAGGAAGTCTTTCCGCACACCAGCTGTCTCCTGTTCAGTGGTCAGCTCTGCACTTCATCCTACTTTCATCAGACAAAGGTCTGGAGACATTTGACCTGAAGAAATACTGTGCTACAGAGGAAGATCTCCTCAGGCTGCTGCCAATAGTCAAAATCATTAGTAAAGCTATGTAAGTAAAGATGCAGGTGGTTTTATAAAACTATGTAACAAATAAAACAATCAGATAATTACTTTGTACTCCTTCTGTCCTTTCAGACTGAGTGGGTGTAACCTCTCAGAGAGAAGCTGTGAAGCTCTGTCCTCATTGCTCAGCTCAACACCCTCTAGTCTCAGAGATCTGGACCTGAGTAACAACGACCTGACAGATTCAGGAGTGAAGCTGCTGTGCAATGGACTGATGAGTCCTAACTGTGAACTGGAGATTCTGAGGTGAGATGCATTTAAATTCTTCTATTATTATATTTACTAAATTTCTGAACATGTCTAAAACGTGTTTTCAGTTTTCTGGAAAGAAGAGCAAAACCTCTTGAACAAATGTTCTGAATCCAGGTCATCTGGACCACCAACCTGCATATTTCAGATGTATTTCTGCTCCAGAACATCTGATTCAAAACCCAGTCAAATACATGGATTTAAAACGGTGGAGTTAGTGCAACTGACTGATCTTGTTATAAGTTAAATAATCTGCCAATGGAACAAGTACTTTTTAAAAATCAATATTAAAGAATTATTTGCTTAAAACAAGCCTCTATATCTTGCTTACAAGTTACTTTTAACTTAATTTGTCTTATTTCAAGTGTAGTAAAATATTTGCACTAGAAACCAGACCAAAAATATTTGGTAAGATTTTGTGTTTTGCAGTGCAAAGTCTTCTGCAGACTGCTGCTTACAGACCTGCTGCTCTATCTTTCTTAACATGTCATCTAATTATTCCTGCTGAAAACAAGTTCTAACATGTGCTTCACATTGAGAATATAGGTGAGTGTTCCAACAGTATTGTATGTTTGTGTCTGCAGGCTTTCAGGCTGCCTGATCACAGAGGAAGGCTGTGCTGCTCTGGTTTCAGCTCTGACTGTGAACCTGTCTCACCTGAAGGAGCTGGACCTCAGCTACAATAATCCAGGAGACGCAGGAAAGGAGAGTCTAGCAGCTCTACTAAAGAATCAAAGCTTCAAACTGGACTCTCTAAGGTGAGAAAATATTTTCTACAGCCACACAGTGATACTCAGGATAATATACTCAAGACTATCGAGGAACAATAATCCTCGGCGAGGGAGGAGGAGATCTGGACAAATCAATGTGAATATGAGTGTTGGTAGGTAAACCCAGATTCCTCAACCAGCCTCAGACTAAGAAATGCTGGTTTATTTCAATCAGCAAGGACTTTTGGTGCATCATGGAAAATCAAGCTAAGACAGAGACACAATAAATTTCCCATATCAGTGCAAACAATGTTGAACAGTGGTAATTTTAAGTTAATTTCCCTTCAACTTTAACAAACATAAAGTAGAAAGACATGTTTTTATTTATCCATCATAACTGATATGACTTAAAAATATAAATCTAAACACTGAAGTGTGGTTTCCAATTAGCTCTAGTCTATTCTAATACATGAATGTGCTTTGATCTAAGAATAAAAAATAAAAATAAAATAAATGTATGTTATTCTTAGTCTACTGTTGGAATTTGCACTTTGTTCCCAGTCTATTTTATTCATGCATCGTATGGGGCAGAATGAGAGCAATAACACAAAGGAGAGACAAATACTGTTAACTCTGAACAAAACTAACAGAAATATTAGACGTAGTGACAGATGGACTGAAGAACTCTTAGAAAAACTCAATAAAGTCTAAATTAGGGTGTCCATTTGTATCTTGAAAAATACTGAAACCATCAAAACTCCTTCTTTCTAACAGCATGGAGCCTGCAGGAGAAAGATGGCTGACACCAGGTCTGAGGAAGTGTAAGTGCATTTTGACCTATTTACAGATGTTCACCTTTGTGTCAGTGAATTCAGAAAGTTATACATCAGTAACTGCATTGTGTTTGTTCTGTCCTTCAGATTCCTGTCCACTAACAGTTGAAAGAAACACTGTTAACAGATTCCTCAAACTGTCTGACGAAAACAGGAAAGTGTCACTTGTGAAAGAAGAGCAGTCATATCCTGATCATCCAGACAGATTTGATCTCTGTCAGCTGCTATGCACCAATCGTTTGACTGGTCGCTGTTACTGGGAATTAGAGTGGAGTGGGAAAATCTATGCATCACTGAGTTACAAGGGAATCAATAGAAAAGGAGTTAATGACGATTCCTGGTTCGGATTTAATGATAAATCCTGGAGTCTAATCTGCTCAGATGATGGTTACACTGTTTGGCACAATGGAAAAAAAGCCTTCATCCCTGTCCCCACTTTCTCCTCCTCCTCCTCCTCCTCCTTTGCCTCTGGCAGAGTGGCCGTGTTTGTGGACTGTCCTGCTGGGACTCTGTCCTTCTACAGAGTCTCCTCAGAGACACTGATCCACATCTACACCTTCAACACCAAATTCACTGAAACTCTTTATCCTGGATTTGCATGCAGGGATCATTCTTGGGGGTCTTGGTTTTTGATTTAGAGTAATCTTTTCTAAGTTAGAGAAAATCTAACTTTACATGTGTTTCATCCAAGATATGGTTTTAGATGAAAATTCTTTGTAAAACTGAGTTTAAACAGCATAAATAATCACAAAGTGCTTCACAATAAACACTGTAGTCTGCAGGAACTCCAGTATCAACCTCCTGTTGTATTGCCGATGCTCTCACGTCTTTCCTGCACCTGTCCACCAGACCGAAATCTGACTTTCTAGACAGGGGGTCATTGTCACTTCCTATTTTGGCTAGGACTTCCTGCAGGATTTAGAACATGTCTTGTGTGTTTGTCAAGATTTAGAGGATACAGTTTCAATCTTATGTTGGAGGAGCCACCCAATAATCTTCAGTTTTTTCTGAGTTGGCGGGGCTTAAGTGATGTCATTAAACTACCACACCAATATGTGAAGCGGTGAAGCTCCTTGATGATGCACAAAAAATCTGGTGCAGATCGGATGATGTATCATGGAGATATAACTGTTGGAATAATTCAGGGAGTCAACTTTTAATGTAAACCTAATGGCCTCTTAAGACGTTACTAAAGGTCATTTATTTATTTGGTGCAAATTGGATGATGCATGTGTGATTTAGAGCCAACTGTATGTAAACTTCATGGGATTATAATTCGTCATTCTATCACAGCAACATGCTGCAGCCATAGCTGAGAGAAGGATTCAGCATCTTGTTCTGTTGTTGGACTCAGGTCTAAATTTTTATGAATCAAACAGTAAAATTATGACCACCAGAGGAAAACGGGTAACTTCCTGTTCAAAGGAGGCGGGGCTAATGTGATGTCACATAATGACCATGTAAATGTGATCAATGCTGGTCTGTTATGACACATAGAAAGTCTGAAGCAGCTGTGAGCTTGTGTGTGGAAGTGATTCCATCTTGACATTTAAGTTTCTGAAGAGTTGCACAGAGACTGTAGCATAATGGCAGTAGCTAATGTAACTTGTACTATTTACTGAAGTCTTTTTATAACTGGGTAGTCCTAGGAGTGACAGACGTATACCTACAATCATATTGTCATCCATCCATCCATCTTCTTGACACCCTTGTCCCTCAGTGGGGTCGGGAGGGTTGCTGGTGCCCATCTCCAGCTAACGTTCCGGGCGAGAGGCGGGGTCACCCTGGACAGGTTGCCAGTCTGTCGCAGGCATATTGTCAAAATACTGAAATTAATATTTAAAAACTTTTATCATGTCTTTTATTGTAACTTTACTAAACACAAAATATTGAAATCAAAAGTTGAATATGTGTCACCTATTCCTCCTTCTAGGTACTGGATGTAGTTTTTGTATTTTCTCTCTTGATTACATTTTGGCATGCTATCAAAAACATTGATGTCACTAGGTTTGTGTTTTGGTTCTTCTTATGCCTAGTCCCACTTATGTCAATGATAAGAGGTACTTTTAAATACCACAAAATAAAAAAACAAATTACATACTTACCTCTTTACACCATAAGTCAGTGTTTCTCAACCCTGGTCCTCAAGGCACGCTGACCTGCATGTTTTAGGCATTTCCTTGCTTCAGCCCAGCTGATTTCAATCAATGACTGATTAACAGGCGGGTTTTTTTTTTCTAAAATGCACTCAGTTGAGTCAGGCACATTAAATTAGGGAAAACTCTAAGACACCTAGGACAGTGTGCCTTGAGGACCAGGGTTGGGGAACCCTGCCATAAGTTGTCACAGTAGTTTAGACTTTTTGCTTAATGCCAAAAAACTAAATCAAAGAAAAGATTGTCAGTGTTTCTTTTGATCATCTCCTATATTAGGTTGCATACATACAGTCATGGAAGACATTTGAAACACAAAGTCTGCTGTATTTTCATTGCTCAAACACAACATGCTAATTTTCTGAAGATACTCAGTTGCACATTCCTCAGTTTTAAATAACTGTCAATATTGTACAACATGTTGCCTTTATTTGTTTATATTTTATCTCCGTGAATCTACGTGCTTCGATTGTTTCATTTTTAATTAGAGACCTATCAGTTCTCTAATTAAATGGTTGTGAATTATTAATTGTAGAGGACACAAAAATTAACAACAAACCTGAAGAAAACGATGGTGGTATTTCATCCATGGCCGTTTGTCTGCATAGGTCTAAAAGTTACAGTTAATTGCATTTTGTCTTTAATTTACACAACTATTCCAGTTATTTGTAATTGTGTATGTCTGGATAGTAAAAAAAGAAAAGAAAAGTGTTTGCATATATATAATGTAACATGTTTGTTTTAAATAATTCTGACAGGGATGGAGTTTTTGAGGTTGCAAACGAACCAACAGGTACACGGTGACGTGGCATCTTGCTTTCTATTTCTCTTCAGACAGAACACAAGCAGGTCCAGACTCAGAGAGACAAGAAGGACGCAACTCAAACGTAAATACTATGGAGAACAGGAGAGCGGAATAACTAATGAGCAGACACAAAAGGGTTAAATTAACAGGGAGCACTGGAGACTATTTGGATCAAAATAAATTCTGACATCTGACAGAAAGCACACATGAAAAAAACCCACACTGACATCATGACAAATTCCTTCTGTAACTTCCACATTAGTAACTGTTATTTATCTACATTTATGTGCTATAAGCTATAACTTATAACTGATTACTTTTCACTTGGAGCAGAAGAAGAGGAACATAGCTGACATGATGGTGAATGATGAGAACTGTCAGAACAATTGGATCTCCTTCAGGAGGAAGCAGCTACCAGCAGAGATGGCAGAGCTTCATGGAGAGGGTTGAGACAAACAGAAGAAACATAAACACTGTTGTGTCTTAATGAATAAAGTGTCTTTTTTCATACTCACTCTTCACATTATTGTACATACTGTAGTTTGTGTCAAGGTCCTAATACAATCCTCCCAAAATGTGAGGAGCTTTAGACAGAGTGAAAATAACATTATATAAATATGTTGTGGTGGGATGGTGTTCCACCCTCCTCCACTCTGTGCACCGGGCACCGTTGATTGGTGGGCGGGGCGAATGCATTTATAGTTGGGCGGGCCGCTGCAGGGTGCGTCATCCTTGTTGCTCCCACTGTTGCTACGGTAAGCGGCTATATGTCGGCTTGTGGGTTTGGTCGACTCGTCTGTGATCGGCGTTAGAGCATGTAAACCATCCAGCTGTACTTCTGTTCGGTTATCTTCATTAAAGGAAGATTCACATTATCCCGCACCTTTACAATCCATCCGTGGTCCCCGTTATCAATATCTAAAATGAATTACTATCTGAAATACACATTTCAGATATCTTAAATTATGACAAGTCATAAAGTAAATTCAAGATATCTTGATTTTGGTTTTGACTAGTCATAATTGTAATTAAAGATATCTCTAATGACTCCATAATTCAAGATGTCTTCATTTTATTTTTGGATAGGAGATATGTAGTTTTGACTAGCAAAAACTAAATTCTAGATATATTAAAAGCAAATAATAACTAGACAAAACTAAATTCAAGATATCTCTAAATGAATTAGAGATATCTTGAATTACACAGCTTTTCTATTTAAGATATCTTAAATTTCGACTAGTCAGAATGACATTGCTGATACCTTGAATATGTATTCTGTCTAGTCAAAACGTCCCTGACTTACGTAGCAATTTGAAAGTTTAATAAAACAATGAAAAATAGAGAAAACGAGAAAAGATGTTTGAAAATGCGCTACTTTCATGTTGAAATGGTTTGACAAAAGCAATTTTACCTTTTCAAAGCTGTTTTTAAGTGCATTAATCGGTTCGTCGAAAATGAGTTAACAGGAAATTATTTGCAGATATCAGAAGCAGTCTTATAGTTTTTGAAGTTTTGCTATCTCCGCATTTCCATCATTGTCGAGTGATTTCTAATTTGTGTGCAGGAAACATAAAATTCTGCAGGCAACTGTTTGGACATCATAAAAGGGCTTCCACGTCATTCTTAATTCAGATATCTAAAATTGTAATTTTGACTAGTTATAATTGTGTTGAAGATATCTTAAATCGTAATTACGGATATGTGTCCCGTGAAATGACAGATCCAGTGACGTCATTTGAGATATCTTGAAAGGAATTTTGACTTGTTAAAAAGAAATTGAAGATATCTTGACTTATTATTGTTACTAGTCAGAATGTAAATACAGATATCTTAAATTACCATTCCGGATAGTCAAAATGTAGTTTTGTCTTGTCAAAATGCATGTTTAGATATCTGGAATGTAATTACAGATAGGCCGAATTTATGTTAAAACAGCTTGCCACTGCCACAAAAAAAAAAAAAAAAAAAAAAACAGTTGTACAAAAGTCATATTATAAATCCTCCAACATATTTTTGCTTAATTAACTAAATGTAAAAACTAAACCCACCATAATACACTGGGGGAAACACTGACACTGGAGTGTTAGTGATACTGGAGATGTATCTCCAGTGTCACAGGAGTGTCACTCCAGGATAACTGAGAAGACAACTGAAAATATATTTAAAATTGTAAATCAGTGATTCTTGAGAATGGGGACAAAACAGGTCCTATGGATAAAGCACAAAATTTGAATAAACTATACACAAAATATTATTTTTTCAAATATTTGAGTAAACTAACCTGGGGTCATGTGAGCACAACAATGTATATTTTCCAGGTATTTGCTGAATATTTTTTTATTTTAAACATTGTAGTCAGTGGATGATGCCTGTAAAAGCCCTTGTCCAGGAGCAGAACTCGATACATTATAATAGTTTCAAATAATTAAAGATGTACTAAAATTATATATTATGACAATTAAGTATAAGTAGTTGTATAAATAATTATAAAGGTATCAATAAATTTAATTAAAAATAATTTTTATACATTTTCCAACTCCATTGAAATTTGTCCCTAGTTTTTGTCTACACCAGTGGTTCTTAACCTTTTTTGAGGTACCGAACCCCCCAGTTTCATATGCGCATTCACCGAACCCTTTTTATCGGAATCACTGGTCTACACCGTCGGAAATGAAAAGAATGTAAAAAAAAAAAAAAAAAAAAAAATCAGGCATTATTGAGGGGCACCAGAACTTCTGAGGACCCCACGACCACTTCCCTTCTCTTTTTTTTTTTTTTTTTTTTTTTTTTTTTAACTTTATTAAAGTTAAATTAGTATACATCAAAATAACATAGTGAAGTATACAACACAACAGTAAACAGAACAGCCAGGGGTGGTTAGATAAGAACATGCAAAGACGTACAAATTGAAATTGTCCTTAAAGCCTTTTCATTTGTAGATTCTGCTATTGATTTGATATATAGTTCCATATCTTTAATGAAAAGAGAGAAACAAAGTGTTTTATTAGCAAATTTGCATTTATGAATGTAAAATTTAGCAAAGAGTATTAGCAGGTTTATTATAAAGAAATGTTTAGCATCCTTTCTATGGAATCTATAGAAACAAAATAAAACATTTTCCCAGCATAAGGAAAAATTCTGTAAAATATGGTCATTAATAAACCTGCTAAATTCTGACCAGAACCTTTGTGTAAAAGAGCAGAGCCAAAAGAGATGCGTAACAGTTTCTGGATGGCCCTCACAGAAACTGCAATTAGTGTTTATGTCTCTCTTAAATTTTATCATATAGTGCTTAGCAGGGTAAATTCTATGGAGAATTTTAAATGACA
Source organism: Poecilia reticulata (assembly GCF_904066995.2). Lineage (NCBI taxonomy): Eukaryota > Metazoa > Chordata > Actinopteri > Cyprinodontiformes > Poeciliidae > Poecilia > Poecilia reticulata. The sequence goes on along the minus strand of NC_088847.1, from coordinate 22,039,825 downwards.
CTTCCTTCACCTTGTTTATAATTAAGTATTTATGGGGGATCATCCAAACTGTTTTCCAGTGAATATCTGGGATATAACGGCTCCAGTAAATTGTTATAGCTGGGCGAGAAACAATCATTTCTTGGAACAATCTGCGTATTTTCTCATTGCTTTTCTTAAATTCCAGTGAAAAGCAGATTTTACCCAGAGATGATTCGGCTGGATCAGGGATACCAGGTGGAACAGACAGACTATAATTAGTGTTTTTAAATAACATTAAGGTGCCCAAAGGTATAGCATTGATCACCATTGAAAATTCCTGCAAACTAATTGGAAAATTATATATTGAGCAAAATTCATCATAATTGATTAATCGTCCTTCCTTATTAATCAGCTGAGCCACCAGTAGAATCCCATTTTGAACCCACGTTTCAAGATAGAGTGACCTATTTTTAAATAAAATATCTCTGTTGTTCCAGATGAGGTATTTGTGAGGTGAGAAGTTATGTTTATAGATGAGCATCCACGCTAAGAGCACCTGCTTATGGAAAGATGAGAGTTTTACAGGAAGTTTCTCAACATTGTAATTACTACTTAAGATGAGGTTGAAGCCACCAAAGCGCGAGAAAATGTGATCTGGTATGAAGTTCCAGACAGAGGTTGGATTCTTCAGGAAGTGTTTAGCCCATTTAATTTTGAATGTGTTATGACCACTTCCCTTCTCTTCCTTTGCTTAGAGGGCTAGTTAGCTCTGGTTAGCTTAAGTTATTCTTTAGTTTTTTCTTTTTATTCCTAAGTCGTTTGTCACAACCATGATGTGTCAACACCATAACTGACAATTTACAAAACTTTTATGAAATTTTGTGAAATAAAAGCTTAATTTTGGTATAATGTAAAGATTTCATGGACCTGATTAGCTACAACATGGCCTCCTTCAGAATAACATCATATAAATTGAGGTCGTTTGGCTTTTTGTCAACTCCATCAGAGTTTTTCTGACTCTTTTCAGTGAAATTGTTGTCAAATCTCACTTAAATGTGCAATTCATTTTAATGTATTTGACATAAATTGCATTACTTCATATGTATCAAGTTTTTCATTTTACTCACTAGTTTGTCACCACCTTCAGTTCTGTGTCAACTCCGTCATGCAGGGTCAACTCTGTCAGATGGACTTTTTGTTGTTTTTTGTTTCAAATAATATTCCTTTTGTTTCTTGAGAAGCATTTGTCTGTAAAATGAGTAAATATATCATTAATAGGATCATAAAAATTGATTTTTTATTTATTTTTGTCAGATGACAAGGTTCTGGGTCGGGTCAATTAAAAATTAAATTTTTTTTTAAAAGATGTTGCAACTGGGAGCCTGCACCTTAGCATCTTTACATTTCCAAAACATTATTTGTCATATTTGCATACATAAGGTTGAGAAATAACCCAAAACATTATGGGAAAATTAAAACCCATTTTGTCCCTATTCTCAAGAATCACAGAAATATATTTTCGATTGTCCTTTTTTACTAGTCAGAATATAAAAACAGATATCTTAAATCACCCTTTTGGATAGTCAAAATGTAGTTGTTTCAAGTCAAAACTTGTTTTGATTATCCAGAACGCAATTGGAAAGTGTCCGACGAAACCGATTATATACCAATATGGCCTGCCATACTCACAGGGCTCACATCAATCTTCCTCCTTCGTAGCGGAGAGAGAGCAGAACCAACATGCAGGTAGCCGCTGATGAGATGGTTTACAGTAAACAAAGCCTATAAAACTGAGGAACAAGAAATAGGAAAACCACGCAGAACTAGATGTGAATCAGGGATGGAAACAGAGGATCGGTTTTCTCACCTGGAGGAAGAACCTAAACATTTCTGACACTAAATTTTCTCTTATTTTTCCTGTGTTGCAGATCAACTTCAAACTGAAGGTAAGACAATCTGTTCATTGCGGACGAAACAGGGGAAACACTAATTAACCTGTAGGATTACTCTTTATGATCATTTATTTCTCATTATTTGGCCAAACAGCAGCTGTTTAGTTACGATGAACGATCCGAACGGGTCTCGTTTATTTTCGCTATTTATTTCTAAAAGAACTCTGATTAGCGCTGTGTGTTGGTTTACTGGTGGTTTAACGCTGAAACATTGTTTTAATAAAGTGAGTGAGCGTCGCACCTTCACCCTGACGTTCCTTCCCTCGGTCGGGGGAGGGGGGGCGCCGATCTATGTTTTCGCATCCACCTGAATAATGTGTAGTTGCGCCACTGAAACTGACTGAAATACACGCTTCCCCAGGGCAGCTTTTGTGTTGGAATACCTGTTGTGGCGTCACATTAAGTTACAAGTTGGGGGATAAAATATTTCCACCAGAGGGCAGCTTTTAAAAGTAAGTAGCAGTGGTTCTTAACCTGGGTTCGATCGAACCCTAGGGTTAGATGAGTCGGTCTCAGGGGTTCGGCGGAGCCTCTGCCGCGGAGGTAAAGACACACTTGTGTAAAGTCGTGATGACGCCCAGCTTTGCCATCACTTGCTGCAGAGGATCACGTTACATTGCTTAGCCAATCAGAGCTGCGGAGGAGCACTGATTGAAGGAGCTCCACTCTCAGCATGGATTCGAACTTGTGTCTTTAATTACTTCAGCAAAACTCACAGTTTTTTACCAAATTCTGTAGCTTTCGGTGAACTTCTAAATCTGCTCTTAGTTGCATATTTTCGGTGTTGGTACTGCCTCTAGTGGCGTGCGGGTGGTAACACAACTAATATAATTACATTACTAAATCAGAATACCGCAAAGTCTTTATTATTTATTATACATTTTTCATTTTCTTAAGAATGTAGAGCTAATGAAATGATCTAAACAAGACTTTAAAGTGGTTCCAGTTTCTCTCGATGGCCAACTTGTTGAAACTGTGGCAAATTTTAAATACCTTGGGTCGTTCCTGGACAGTGCTGAAAACACTGACTATATTTTGAAGAACTGTTCTCAGAGACTAAGACTTTATGTTCTTCTTAAAGTAATAGTTGGGTCAAATGCCTTGAATTTGAAAAAACAAACAAACATTTTATTTAGGGTTCAGTGAATGCGCATATAAATCTGGTGGATTTGGTACCTCAAAAAAGGTTAAGAACCACTGCTTTAAAGGCTACGTTGGTGCTGCTGCCACCACTCACTTTAAAGGTGAATCCGCACCAACATGCTACACATAGCATTCCTATAAACCTGTCTTGTTGCATTGTTTAAAAAACCAAACACTAAAGTTTCATTTTCATCTGTGTTTCTGTTGCGCAGGTTATTTTCTATCAACTTCCAACGAAAGGTAAGACAATCTATTCGTTGCGGCTGCAGCAGTATAAATAATTAATCTATGAAAGATAATTAATCTATCATATTAAAGAGAATCCTCTTTATGATTTCTTTCATGTTACTCAACAGCAACCGTTTAGTCAGGAGGAATAATGAGAACGGGTCAAGAAACCTAGTTAATTTTCGCCATTTTGTTTTATCCAAACAGAATTCAGAACTATTTTAGGTTAGTTGATTCTCTGCGTGAACCCCATCTCTCCCCCGGAACGTTAGCTGGAGATAGGCACCAGCACCCCTTCCGACCCTACTAAGGGACAAGGGTGTCAAGAAAATGGATGGATGGATGATTCTCTGCGTTTAAACGTGCAGACGTTTTTATTGTTATTGCTTTTGTTATTGTTAAACTCCCCTTACTTGTAAATATATATTAATTATGAATTAAGGCAGATTTACGTGTTTGCGTAGGATGAAGAAGAACCATTTTAACTTCTGGTTTCTGAGTAGAAATACGTCACTAAAGATAAGAGCCGTTGAGAGCTGATCGTATTTAACACATATTTATTCATTAATGGTCGATAAAAGTATGTATGTGACCCTTATTAAAGGTGTGTTCTTCATGGTTGGTAAATATTTAAATAACTTATGTTCCATTGTGAACGTCACACATTTAATGAATGGGAAACTATAAATACACCAAAATATTAAACGACGTCCCTCAGATCAACTTTAACTCATGCAGTCTCTGTAGGATGTAGGTGATAAATAATTGCAACCAAATATTTTTTTAATACTGCTCCAAAGATAAAGGGCCCCCAACCCCAACACCTACAGTGTTATGCAAAAGTTTCTATAAATCTTGAACTTTTGCCCAAATTGATTTGCTTTACAACTGCTGCTCCCATGGTAAAACAAAATGGTGGATTGAGAAAAATAATGACTTTTACAAAGAAGTGATCAATTTCTCCTTTGAAAAGTTTTTTAATACAAACTTGACTGTTGCTGGCTGTGTTAACAACAGACCTCAGAAGGTTAAACACTTTGTTTTTAGGATTGAACATACCAGAGGTGGGTTAGTTACATTTACAGTTACATCTACTTTAGGAACTTTTTGGAAACATATACTTTTAGGAGTTGTTTTTTTACACCATACATTTTATATTTACTTGAGTAATATCATTAAAAAGTGTCGCTACTCTTACATGAGTAAAATTTCTGGCTAGTTAACTTCACCGAATGAAGAACAAGGAAAGAAAGACCAAAATAAAGGGGAAAAAAGCACAATCTGAACTGGAAACAACGAAACTGAAAATCTAAACGCCTATAAATCGTGAAAGCTACGTTGAACCTACAAAACTTCCACATAATTTAATTAGATTTATTTTAAAGATCTAAAAAGTAGACTTGTAGAGTACATGACTATCAGTGCTTTTCCACCAGGCTGCCTATAACCAGTTTTCCATTAGCAGACCCAACCTGTCTGTCTGGTTTTATTTTCAGAGCTTCATAAAATGTTCAACGCTTGGGCTATTGTTTCATTTTCTAAGTCTGCTTTAAACTCTTCCACGTCTTTAAACCAAACCTGCTGTGTTCTTTGATCTTCATGAAAAGATTTGTTCTCTAATGTTCTCTAAAAGAAACTCTGAGGCCTCTGATTGCACTAGACTTTATTTAGAGGTATCATGATAAATAGAGCTTAATATATGTGCTCACTGCAATTTTCAGTTTTGTTTGTGAACCATTTGAAAGCCGTGTGTCATTTTATTAACGTTGTGTTGATATATGACTAAATTCCCAACACATTAGTTTTTAATGTTTAATATTTTTGAGGGCTGTGAATAATGAGCTGAGGTGCAGCTGATCTCTTATAATCTGTCTTTCTGCAGATTGAGGTGGAATGTGTGTCTAAGCTGATATTGATCTGAATTTGGCAACATGGAGACATCTGAGGACAAGGAAGAGGAAGCTCCTTTATCTGAAACCACTTTATGCCAGGAACCAGAGGACAAGAGGTGAGATGTCTGTCTCTTCATCAGTTTGTCAGGATAAGCTCTCCCATCATTAAACCAACTTTACTTGCAGAAATCAGACTGAAAGAAAATGTGATCCTGATATGGAGTCTGGCCAGTCTGACCTTAACCAGCTTTCTGCTACAAAGAGGTAAGCTGTAGCTAAATCACATGTGTAAAATGTAACTGAATCAATGTAAAGTATTTAATCTTTTATGTGTCAGCACATTCTGCTCCTATGGGATGTATTGGATGACCATTATTATTCATAACAATGAAACGTATTTTTGAAATTAAGGTGCATGTAAAAAGTTACATTTTATTTTTCTTTATTTTGTAGAAATTAGGTTTCACTTTGATGTTAAAACTGTTCCTTTCGTAAAAAATGCCTTACTTATTTATTGAAAATGTGACTATGTTGTGTCAGTATGGTATGAGACAAATAATCTTTAAAAAAGTCAAGCTTCTCTTAGTGCTGTCCATTATTCCTGTGTATGTGCTGCTCATCCATTCTGTCCTCAGCAAGCTGCAGCAATGGTCTTAGCTTTTAGTTTCCACCTGTTGGCAGATTCTGCTAGGATTGCTGAGGCTAATTATCACAGTCATCAGTGATGCGGATGAAAATATTTTTCTGTCTTGGTAATTTGTTTCTCTGCCATTAACACATTAATAAGCGCATACACAAGCTTAATTGACAGTGCTAAGACCTTCCTCCAGGCTCTTATTGGTTGATTTTGACTGGGAGTGGTGCATTTCTTTAGATGGCAAAAATAGTTAGAGGAGTTTGATCTTTTCACAGATTGTCTCTCATATCATATTGTCACGACATGGTGACAGCTTAACCAATATGTAAAAATAATGTTTTATAAAAGTTACATATTACAGCTTTAAGGAGACTTTTTCGTATTTTTTTGTAAAAAAAAATGTTATTGTTGGATTATGATTGCTTTGTAAAAGCAATAAAAGGCTAAAATGTCCACGGTGGTGAATGCTTTTCATTCACACTGTAGATTTATTAATCCAAGAAGTTTTTTTCTGACAGGAAATAAAAGAGGCGTCTGACTGAACTGACATTCTCATCCACAGGAAACACCAGGAACAAGAACCTGGACCAAGCTGTGTGTCCTTCAAGAGCAACAAGTCAAAAGATGGATTAATTCATTTTAACATTGATCAACCTTCAGATGCAAAGAGGTGAGCTTCATCAAAATGGCCTAACTGTGTAATATGAGTCTCACTGAAAGGTTTTCATTCCAAAATGGCAGCTTTTAGGTGGAATTTAATATAAATGTTTTCCTTATCAAAATAATTTATTGCAAATCCATTACTAATAAAACCATTTAAATAATGCATTGCTCTTTAAGGGTAATTCCAGGGCTGCATAATATTAGAAAATCTTAGTAATAATTGCAATAACAACATCAGATGCAATGTACAGTGGTCTATCTGAAAAGCTGAAACCTACTAGGACTTGCCAGGGATGGAAATTAAAAATGTTCTCTACTTTTTACCGACCACTCTCACATTTCACCAGCCACTGTTTTTTTCTTTCAATTACAAACCCCACCAGTACAAGCAAATTATATAAAATATATGATTTATTCATAACTCTATGAAAACTGATTTACTGACAATAAGTTTGCCATACACTTATTCTTATACAGAATAATTTAACATAAAGCATGGACACCTTAACAGGGTTGTAGTGCAATAAGTTCATTTCATATAATTACTAATGGCAAACTTTATCTACACAACCTTAACATTCTTGCAATGTTGAACAGCAATGTTGAACACTTCCACATTTTGACTACAACTCCTCCCTATTTAATAAAGATGTGTAGTCATTTATAAAATATTTTTAAATGGTATCAAGAGCTATTTTCTAACTGTTCTATTTGTTTTCCCTTACTTGTTACGTTTTCTATTGAAATTCACAATTATTATTGCTAAAATATCTCAGAACGTGTTTATTATTAATTCAGCGGGCCGTCATCATTACTGTTTTATTCCAGAGTTTTTCTGACTACCTGGAGCTTCGTGTTGATTTCTCCCAGACACACACATGCGCACACACGCACACACACACACACACACACACACACACACACACACACACACACACACACACACACACACACACACACACACACACACACACACACAGAGACACCTACCCTCCTGTCTGCATGAAACGTTTTCTTTATTTTCACTCCTTTTTACCGGACTGATTTTAATGTCCCTCAATAAAATCAACCAATGGGCTGATTTTTATTGTGGTCAATAAAAATTTTATTTAATAGCTATTTTTGTTAAATTACAGCGTAGGGCCGCTAAATATGGCTGTAGTCCAGGTGGTCAGTTCTCCTCTGGACAAAAGTTCAAACTGAATGCAGCTTTTTTTTTTTGTTTGTTCAAATTGTCAACTCGCCACTGTGGAGGGTGGATTGTTCCAATTTACACACCACTTCATACTTTTACCCGAATTTGGCCAGTGGTGGGTGTTAATTTCCACCCCTGCTTGAAACTACATGTAAAGATGATTATAACTGCCTATTTCAATAGTTTAGACACAAAATGCACCTTAATTTGCATCAGTACAGAGTAGAAATTGTCTTTGCCACAGAAGCTAATATCCAAGTTTCTGCTCTTAGGAATACAACCAATCAGCACCATGGAAAATTAATGCTGGCCTTCAAACAGCAGCCAGTAACATGTCAAATAGAATTAGATTTTGATATTTCAGCTTTCAGAGCTTTAGTTTCTTTCTAATATTTTAGATAAGCACTAAAACAAATACAAGATTGGGTCAATTTTAGGCAAATGATGTCCTGTTCTACTGAAAAACCCATGAAAAGATATATACACTGCTCAAAAAATAAAGGGAACACTTAAACAACACAATATAACTCCAAGTAAATCAAACTTCTGTGAAATCAAACTGTCCACTTAGGAAGCAACACTGATTGACCATCAATTTCACCTGCTGTTGTGCAAATGGAACTTTGTACAGAACAAAGTATTCAATGAGAATATTTCATTCATTCAGATCTAGGATGTGTTATTTGAGTGTTCCCTTTATTTTTTTGAGCAGTGGTATATAAAGCTCATGATTTCTCCATAGATTCAAGCTGAGCCCAGAAGTTGGTCAACCTTCACATGAGTTTCAAATGTGGCTGGGGTCCATATTTGTGGTCTGTATAAGATACTACTTCTTTAATATCTTCTGTTAATAATTTTTTTACTTCATTTTATAGATCACTTGAATGTCTCAGTTTTTTTTCAGAGGGGTGTTTCATGTCTTATTCTGTTTTAGGAACTGGAAAAAAAGATTGCAACATTTGTGAAGGACGAGCTGAAGGATATCCAGAAGGTCTTGAGTTCAGATTGCCCCGTTGAGGAGAAGGGTGTGTCTGGAAATAAGGATGAGAAGCTAAGAAGTAACAGCAAAGAAGCGTTTTTAAAGATCACCGTTGACTTCTTGAGAATGATGAATCTGAATGACCTGGCTGACCTTCTGCAGAGCAGTAAGAAAATTATTCTTCTACAGAAATGGTGGAACAAGAGATCCTTAAAGACTTATTGTAGTTGACACCAGATATAGATAACTTCTAAGAAACATGAAGTCTACAAGAATTTCATAGATTTAACCTTTATTCTGATGAAACCTAAAATTAAATCGTGCAATTATATTTTTTGTCATTTTTCTCAAAACAATAAATTTTTTTGTTTTATACAAAAGTACTTTAATACATTGTAAAAAAAATAGAAAATTTGATTTTGTGAAAACCCCCAAGAAAACTTTAATTAGGCTACAAAACACATACACTACTTCAAATGTTGAAGCAAAATGGGCATAATGAAAACTGTTCTATAAGACCCTAGAGCCTTTGTTGGACTGTGTTTTAACCCTTATCATGATCTCCCTTGGAAAACTGTCTAATTATCGTACCCAGTGGTGAAAAGTATGGAATTTGATTTCTATGTTTATCCAGGTCTTAAGAAATATGGAAAATGGATAACTAATTATGGAAAGAAGTTTGAGTTTCCAAACTGTATTCTTTATTCTGTTATCTAAAAGATAAAACTTGAATTTCTAAAGCATAGTATACACTATATTGCTGAAATTATTTGCTCACCTGCCCTCACTCAGATATGAGCTTAAATGACACCCCATTCCTAATCCATAGGGTCAATATGATGTTAGTCCACCCTTTGCATCTAGAGCAGCTTTAACCTTTCTGGGAAGGCTGTCCACAAGGATCAGGAGTGTTTATGGGGATTTCTGACCATTCTTACAGAAGTGCATTTGTGAGATCACATACTGATCTCGATGTTGGTCGAGAAGGCCTGGCTCTCAGTCTTAGCTTTAATTCATCCCAAAGATGTTCTATTGGGTTGAGGTCAGGACTCTGCAAGCCATTCAGGTTCATCCACACCAGACTGTCATCCATGTCTTTATGGACCTTGTTTTGTGCTCTGGTGAACAGACATGTTGGAAAAGGAAGGGGCCAACTCCAAACCGTTCCCACAAAATTGGGAGCATGGATTTGTTTCCCTTTTATGCTGAAACATTCAGAGTTCCATCCATCCATCCATCCATTTTCTTGCACCCTTTTTCCCTCAGTGGGGTCGGGAGGGGTGCTGGTGCCCATCTCCAGCCAACGTTTCGGGCGAGAGGCGGGGTACACCCTAGACAGGTCGCCAGTCTGTCGCAGGCATTCAGAGTTCCTTTCACTGGAACTAAGGGGGCAGGCCCAGCTCCTGAAAAACAACCCCAAACCATAATCCCCCTCCACCAAACTTTACACTTGGCACAATACAGTCAGACACGTATCGGCTAACCCAAACTCGTCCATCAGTATGCCAGATTGAATAGCGCGATTGGTCACTCCAGAGAACGGGGCCTCCATTTCTCTGGAGTCCAGTGGCAGTGTGTGTTATACCACTGCAGCCAACGCTTTGCACTGAACTTGGTGATGTATATCTCGGATGCAGCTGCTCCACCATGGAAATCCATTACATGAAGCTTGCTGTTCTATAGCTAATCTGACAGCCACGTGAAGTTTGGAAGTTTGTAGTGATAGACTGCAGAAGTCAATCACTTCTTGGCGACTTCATGCTATTTGCATCAGCAGCCATTGACCCCACTCTGTCAATTTATGTGGCCTACCACTTTGTGGCTGAGTTGCTGTCGTTCCTAAGCACTTCCATTTTCCTACACCACATTGTACATTTTCTTACAGTTTTCTAACAGTTGACTGTGGAATATTTCGGAGCAAGAAAATTTAATGACTGGATTTGTTGCACAGAACATCATATCACAATTCAATGGTGGAATTCCCTGAGATCCTGAAAGCGACCCATTCATTCACAAATGTTTGTAAAACAGTCTGCATGTTTAGGTGCTTCATTTTATACACCTGGATCATGGCAGTGATCGGAACACCTGACTCAAATCATTTGGATGGGTGAGCAAATATTTTTGGAAATATATAGTGCCTCTAATGAAATGTAAGTTGCTTTTTACTTTCGTATTAAAACTTCAAAACTCATTTCCAATTGCTTTTTGTGTTTCTGTCCCCCCACAGAAACATGACAAAATCACTCTTAAATTACATTATTTCATATTTTTGTTTCATAGAATCACTCATCACATGTCAACAAACACTAAAGTCTAACCTGAAGAAGAAGTTCCAGTCTGTGTTTGAAGGAATCGCTAAATCAGGAAATCAAACTTTTCTAAATCAAATCTACACAGAGCTCTACTTCACAGAGGGAAACTTTGGAGGGGTTAATGATGAACATGAGGTTAGACAGATTGAATCAGTGACCTGGAAACCAGAGAGACCAGAAACAGCAATTAGACATGGAGACATATTTAAATCTTCCCCTGAAAGAGATGAACCAATGAGAACAGTGATGACAAAGGGAGTGGCTGGCATTGGGAAAACGGTCCTGACTCAGAAGTTCACTCTGGACTGGACAGAAGACCAAACCAACCAGGACATCCAGTTCATGTTTCCATTCACATTCAGAGAACTGAATCTGTTAAAAGATGAACAGTTCAGCTTAGTGGAACTTGTTCACCACTTTTTTAGTGAAACCAAAGGAATCTTCAGGTTTGAAGAGTTACAGGTTGTGTTTATTTTTGATGGCTTAGATGAGAATAGACTTCCACTGGACTTCAACAACAATGAGATCCTGACAGATGTAAAAAAGTCCACCTCAGTGGATGTTCTTCTGACAAACCTCATCAGAGGGAACCTGCTTCCCAAAGCTAACCTCTGGATAACCACAAGACCTGCAGCAGCCAATCAGATCCCCACTGAGTTTGTTGGCATGATGACAGAGATCAGAGGATTCACTGACTCACAGAAAGACGAATACTTCACTAAAAGATTTAAATATAAGAAGCAGGCCAGAGTGGTATTCTCCCACATAAAGAAATCCAGAAGCCTGCACATCATGTGCCACATCCCAATCTTCTGCTGGATCACTGCTACAGTTGTGGAAGACATGTTGAACAGGAAAGATGAAGAAGTGCTGCCAAAGAGCCTGACTGAGATGTACATCCACTTCCTGGTGGTGCAGACCAAACTGAAGGTCATCAAATACGATGGAGGAGCTGAGACAGATTCAATCTGGAGTCCACAGAACCAGAAGATGATTGAGTCTCTGGGAAAACTGGCTTTTGAGCAGCTGATGAAAAGAAACCTGATCTTCTATGAATCAGACCTTACAGAGTGTGGCATAGATATAAGAGCAGCTTCAACATACTCAGGAGTTTTCACACAGATCTTCAGAGAAGAGAAAGGGCTGTACCAGAACAAGGTTTTCTGCTTTGTCCACCTGAGTGTTCAGGAGTTTCTGGCTGCTCTTCATGTTCATCTAACCTTCATGGAATCTGGAGTCAATCTGCTGGAAAAAGATGGGATAAAATCAACACATTTAGAAAAACAAAACCGTGCTTCTTCAGAGACAGACATATACAAGAGCGCTGTGGACATGGCCCTAGAGAGTCCTGATGGACACCTGGACTTGTTCCTCCGCTTTCTACTTGGTCTTTCACTTTATACAAACAGGCTTCGCTTAGGAGTCTTTGTGATGCAGACAGAAGAAAGTTTAGCAACTAATAAAAACACAGCCCAGTACATCAAGGAGACGTTAAATGATCATGGTGTTGAGAAAAGCATCAATCTGTTCCACTGCCTGAATGAACTAAATGATCAGTCACTGGTGGAGGAAATCCAACAATCTCTACAAACAGGAAGTCTTACAGCACAGCAGCTGTCTCCTGCTCATTGGTCAGCTTTGCACTTCATCCTACTTTCATCAGAGAAAGATCTGGAGACATTTGACCTGAAGAAATACTCTGCTACAGAAGATGCTCTACTGAAGCTGCTGCCAGTAGTCAAAACCTCCAGTAAAGCCATGTAAGTACAGATGCAGGTGGTTTTATAAAACTATGTAACAAATAAAACAATCAGATAATTACTTTGTACTCCTTCTGTCCTTTCAGACTGAGTGGGTGTAACCTCTCAGAGAGAAGCTGTGAAGCTCTGTCCTCATTGCTCAGCTCAACAACATCTAGTCTCAGAGATCTGGACCTGAGTAACAACGATCTGACAGATTCAGGAGTGAAGCTGCTGTGCAATGGTCTGATGAGTCCTAACTGTGAAATGGAGATTCTGAGGTAAGATACATTTAAATAATTTTATTGTTTACATATTTAGATATTTATAAACATGTCTAAACTGTGTTTTAGCCTTCTGAAAAGAAGTGCAAAATGTTCATCAGGACCACTACCCAGTATATGTTAGATGCATTTCTGCTCCAGAAAACCTGATTAAAAACCCAGTCAAATACAGAGATTATTTATTAATACCTGCTTCTAGTGGTGGGGATTGCTGACTAACTGTTGTGCTAACTCTAATCCTAATTTGATCGATTGAATCATGTTGAGGGGCTGCACATGGATGGTTGTTTGTCCTGTGTGTCTCTGTGTTGCCCTGCGACAGACTGGCGACCGGTCACCCTGGACCGGACCAACATTAGCTGGAGGGGCACCAGCAACCCTCCTAAGCCCTCCAAGGGACAAGGGTGTAAGAAAATGGATGGATGACCCAAAGAACAACAAAAGGACAAACACACAACATACGTTATGGCGCCAGAGGCTGCAGCCATCAAGGGAGATAACCTTTTGTTAGATGAGAAAAAATAATAACATGAGGGCAGATGAGGGAAAACACATATTGGACACAGTGAGGGGTTGCACAAAGTACATCTGCACATGAAAAGCAACATATTGACACCATGAAGCACGTGGAATGAGACACAGTAAATTGGTGAGTCCCAGCTCAGGCCACCCAGTTGAGTGATGTAGCCAGCTGGTGAAGCTCAGACAACAACTATTGTTTTGGGTCAGGCCTACTCCGTTAATTTTACATCTGCCTTAAAGTCTCACTGGAAGACTGCTGCTTAACAGCAGCAGTCTGCAGACTTCTGATTAACAGACATGCTCTACCTTTCCTAACATGCCTTCTAATTATTCCTGCTAAAAACAAGTTCTAAAATGTGCTTCACATTGAGAATGTAGGTGAGTTTTTCAACTCTCCTTGGGCTGCCACCTTATCATGGTGGAGGGTTTGAGTGTCCCAATGATCCTATGAGCTATGCTGTCTGGGGCTTTATGCCCCTGGTAGGGTCACCCAAGGCAGACAGGTCCTAGGTGTGGAACCAGACAAAGCACAGCCTGAAGACCCCTTATGATGGAGACAAACTTTGAATCTGGCGTTCCTTCGCCCGGACGCTGGCCACCGGGGTCCCACTCTGGAGCCAGGCCTGGAGGTGGGGCACGATGGCAAGCTCAGCCGGGCTCACCCAAAGAGGAGACGTGGGTCCCCCTTCCAATGGGCTCACCACCTGTCGGAAGAGCCAAAGGTGCAATGTGTGACAGGTGGCAGCCGAGTGAGGGGACCCTGGCGGTCTGATCCTCAGCTGCAGAAGCTGGCTCTTGGGACATGGAATGTCACCTCTCTGGTGGGGAAGGAGCCAGAGCTAGTGTGCTAGTGTTCCGGCTAGAAATAATTGGCCTCGCCTTGACCCATGGCTCTTGTTCTGGAACCAGTCTCACGTGTGCAATAACAATGAGACCTGGAGGGGCGTGGTTGGGAGGAACGGCCCCCCCGATCTGAACTCGAGTGGTGTTCTGTTGTTGGACTTCTGTGCTTGTCATGGATTGTCCATCACAAACACCATGTTCAGGCATAAGGGTGTCCATATGTGCACTTGGCACCAGGATACCCTAGGCTGCAGTTCGATTATTGATTTTGTCATTGTTTCATCAGATCTGCGACCGTATGTATTGGACACTCGGGTGAAGAGAGGTGCGGAGCTGTCCACTGACCACTACCTCGTGGTGAGTTTGCTCCGGTGGTGGGGGAGGAAGCCGGTCAGACCTGGCAGGCCCAAACGTGTAGTGAGGGTCTGCTGGGAATGTCTGGCGGAGACCCCTGTGAGACGGAGCTTTAACTCCCATCTTCGGCAGAACTTCAAACACGTTCCAAGGGAGGTGGGTGACATTGAGTCTGAGTGGACCATTTTCCGTGCCTCCATTGCCGAGGCGGCTTATCGGAGCTGCGATTGAAAGGTTGTTCGTGTCTGTCGTGGCGGCAACCCTTGAACCCATTGGTGGAGGCCTCTGGTGAGGGATGCTGTCAAGCTGAAGAAGGAGTCCTATCGGGCCTTTTTGGCCTGTGGGACTCCAGAAGCAGCTGATGGGTACCAGCGGGCGAAGTGGCATGCGGCTCGAGTGGTCGTTGAGGCAAAAACTCAGGCGTGGGAGGAGTTTGGAGAGGCTATGGAGAAAGACTTACGTATGACTTTGAGGCGATTGTGGTCCACCATCCGGCGTCTCAGGAGGGGGAAGGAGTGCAGCACCAACACTGTTTATGGTGGGGATGGTGTGCTGCTGACCTCAACTCAGGACGTTGTGGGCCGGTGGGACTGAAGACCTCCTCAGTCTCACCAACATGCCCTCTGTTGAGGAAGCGGAGCCTGGGCACTCTGGGTTGGGCTCTCCAATCTCTTGGAATGAGGTTGCTGAGGTGGTTAAAGTGCTCCTCCATGGAAGGGCCCCAGGGGTGGATGAGATTCGCCAGGAGTTCCTTAAGGCTCTGGATGTTGTAAGGTTGTGTTGGCTCACGCGACTCTGCAATATTGCATGGACATCGGGGGAAGTTCCCCTGGATTGGCAGACTGGGGTGGTGGTCCCCCTGTTTAAAAGCGGAAGCTCTCGATTTACCGGTCGATCTACATTCCCACTCTCATTTTTGGTCATGAGCTTTGGGTCTGAAGCTGCTGCCTCCATGACCCGACCCCGGATGAAGCGGCAGAAAATGGATGGACGGACGGACGGTTTAGACATTGTCCAGGTCTATGTCTACATTTCAATGGTGACTCCAAACAAAGTTGTCTTCAACTAACAATATGGACAGACACACAGTCTTTTGCAGACTGTTGCTTAAAAGGCATGCTCTACCTTTCTTAACATGTCTTCTGATTATTCCTGCTAAAAACAAGTTCTAAAATGTGCTTCACATTGAGAATATAGGTGAGTTTTTAACAGTGTTGTGTGTTTGTGTCTGCAGACTTTCAGGCTGCCTAATCACAGAGGAAGGCTGTGCTGCTCTGGCCTCAGCTCTGACTGTGAACCCGTCTCACCTGAAGGAGCTGGACCTCAGCTACAATAATCCAGGAGACGCAGGAAAGGAGAGTCTAGCAGCTATACTGAAGAATCAAAGCTTCAAACTGGACTCTCTAAGGTGAGAAAATATTTTCTACATCCACACAGTGATACTCAGGATAATATACTCAAGATTATCGAGGAACAATAATCCTCGGCGAGGGAGGAGGAGATCTGGACAAATCAATGTGAATATGAGTGTAGGTAGGTAAACCCAGATACCTCAACCACCCTCAGACCAAGAAATGATGGTTTATATCAGTGAGGATTTATGGTGCATCGTGGGAAATCAAGCTAAGACAGAGACACAATAAATTTCCCATATCAGTGCAAACTGGTATGCACTGGTACCAGTTTGCACTGATAATTTTAAGTAAATTTTCCTTCAACTTTGACAAACATAAAGTAGAAAGACTGATATGACTTAAAAATATAAATCTAAACACTGAAGTGTGGTTTCCAATTAGCTCTAGTCTATTCTAATACAGTGATCCCTCGCTATAACGCGGTTCACCTTTTGCGGTCTCGCTGCTACACAGATTTTTTTGTGCAGTTTTTTTTTTACAGTGCATTGTGTTCTGCGTCCTGATTGGCTAAACAATGTATCCATGCTTCTTCTCTTCCTGTGTGCCAATAATGTTACGGCATATACGTAATACAGCTTGGCAAATTTAAGTTTGCACCGATAACTATGTTCTTCTCTCGAAAAAACACACCTGCACCACAGGCTTCATCAGAAAAAGACACATGAGAGCGGAGTCAGGCTGCAGCATCACAGTCAAAGGCACAGTGAAATACACAAGTCACAATTTGCCCTGTTGTGTTTTGTATTGATGATTAAAATGATTATTTTACTGTAGTTACTTGTAAGAAAGTTTTCTATTTGTTAAAAAATGCTTGGGCCTGATAACAGGTTTTATTATTTGGTTTCAATGTAGAGTATTTAATTATGCTGTATAATTGTAAAAAATAAAGCTAACTACTTCACAGATTTCGCCTATAATGGGTTCTTTTCAGAACGCAACCCCTGCGAAAAACGAGGGTTCACTGTATATAAATATGCATTTGATCTAAAGAAATTATGGTTTTTAATGTTATGGTTATTGTACTGTTAGAATTTTAACTTTGTTCCCAGTCTATTTTATTTATGCATATTATGGGGCAGAATTAGAGCAATAACACAAAACCAGAGGAGGGGACAAATAAACTGTCAACTTTGAACAAAACTAGCATAAAATATTAGACATAGTGACAGAAATGCAGCCACAGATGAACTGAAGAACTCTTAGAAAAACTCAATAAAGTCTAAATTTTAGTGTCCATTTTTGCATCTTGAAAATACTGATATCATTAAAACACCTTCTTTCTAACAGCATGGAGCCTGCAGGAGAAAGATGGCTGACACCAGGTCTGAGGAAGTGTAAGTGCATTTTGTCCCATTTATGGATGTTCACCTTTGTGTCAGTGAGTTCAGAAAGTTATACATCAGTAACTGCATTGTGTTTGTTCTGTTTTTCAGATTCCTATCCACTAACAGTCGACCTGAACACTGTGAACAGATTCCTCAAACTTTCTGATGAAAATAGGAAGGTGACACTTGTGAAAGAAGAGCAGCCGTATCCTGATCATCCAGACAGATTTGATCTCTGTCAGCTGCTGTGTGCTAATTGTTTGACTGGTCGCTGTTACTGGGAGGTTGAGTGGAGTGGGAGGGTCTATGTATCAGTGAGTTACAGGGGAATCAGTAGAAAAGGAGCCAATGACGATTCCTGGTTTGGATTTAATGATAAATCCTGGAGTCTAATCTGCTCTGATGATGGTTATGCTGTTTGGCACGATGGAAAAAAAGCCTTCATCCCTGTCCCCACTTTCTCCTCCTCCTCCTCCTCCTCCTTTGCCTCTGGCAGAGTGGCCGTGTTTGTGGACTGTCCTGGAGGGACTCTGTCCTTCTACAGAGTCTCCTCAGAGACACTGATCCACATCTACACCTTCAACACCAAATTCACTGAAACTCTTTATCCTGGATTTGCATGCAGGGATCATTCTTGGGGGTCTTGGTTTTTGATTTAGAGTAATCTTTTCTAAGTTAGAGAAAATCTAACTTTACATGTGTTTCATCCAAGATATGGTTTTAGATGAAAATTCTTTGTAAAACTGAGTTTAAACAGCATAAATAATCACAAAGTGCTTCACAATAAACTCCACAGTCTGCAGGAGCCTCAGCACCAACCCCCTGTTGCATTGTTGATGCTCTCACATCTTTCCTGCACCTGTCCACCAGACTGAAATCTGACTTTCTAGACAGGGGGTCATTGTCACTTCCTATTTTGTGGAGCAGGATTGGCGAGGTCTTCCTGCAGGATTTAGAACATGTCTTGTGTGTTTGTCAAGATTTAGAGGATACAGTTTCAATCTTATGTTGGAGGAGCCACCCAATAATCTTCAGTTTCAGTAAACCTAATGGCCTCTTAAGACGTTACTAAAGGTCATTTATTTAATTATTTGGTGCAAATTGGATGATGCATGTGTGATTTAGAGCCAACTGTATGTAAACTTCATGGGATTATAATTCGTCATTCTATCACAGCAACATGCTGCAGCCATAGCTGAGAGAAGGATTCAGCATCTTGTTCTGTTGTTGGACTCAGGTCTAAATTTTTATGAATCAAACAGTAAAATTATGACCACCAGAGGAAAACGGGTAACTTCCTGTTCAAAGGAGGCGGGGCTAATGTGATGTCACATAATGACCATGTAAATGTGATCAATGCTGGTCTGTTATGACACATAGAAAGTCTGAAGCAGCTGTTAGCTTGTGTGTGGAAGTGATTCCATCTTGACATTTAAGTTTCTTAAGAGTTGCACAGAGAATGTTGATTAATGGCAGTAGCTAATGTAACTTGTACTATTTACTGAAGTCTTTTTATAACTGGGCAGTCCTAAGGGTGACAGATGTATACCTACAATCCTATTGCCAAAATACTGAAATTAATATTTAAAAACTTTTATCATGTCTTTTATTGTAACTTTACTAAATAACACAATATATTGCAATCAACAGTTGAATATGCATCACCTATTCCTCCTTTTAGGTACTGGATGTAGTTTTTATATTTTCTCTCTTTGATTACATTTTGGCATGCTATCAATAATAAAGACAAAAACATTGATGTCACTAAGTTTGTTTTTTGTTGTTCTTAGGCTTAGTCTCACTTATGTCAATGATAAGAGGTCATTTTAAATACCACAAGATAAAAAAGACACCATAAGTTGTCACAGTAGGGTAGACCTTTTGCTTACTGCAAAAAACTACATTAATCAAGGAAAAGATTGCCATAGTGTTTGTTTTGATCATGTCCTATATTAGGTTGCATACATACAGTCATGGAAGACATTTGAAACACCAAGTCTGCTATATTTTTATTGCTCAAACACAACATGCTCATTTTCTGAAGATACTCAGTTGCACATTCCTCAGTTATAAATAACTGTCAATATTCTACAGCATGTTGCCTTTATTTGTTTATATTTTATCTCCGTGAATCTATGAGCTTCATTGTTTAATTTTTAATTAGAGACCTATCAGTTCTCTAATTAAATGGTTGTGAATTATTAATTGTAGAGGACACAAAAATGAACAAACCTGAAGAAACGATGCCGGTATTTCATCCATGGCTGTTTGTCTGCATAGGTTTAAAACTTACAGTTAATTACATTTTGTCTTTAATTTACACAACTATTCCAGTTATAATTGTGTATGTCTGGATAGTAAAAAAGAAAAGAAAAGCATGTAACATGTTTGTTTTAAATAATTCTGACAGGGATGGCGTTTTTGAGGTTGCAAACGAACCAACAGGTACACGGTGACGTGGCATCTTGCTTTTTATTTCTCTTCAGACAGAACACAAGCAGGCCCAGACTCAGAGAGACACTGGCATAATTTAAACAGACAAGAATCCCACGCCACACAAGGACGAAACTCAAACGTAAATACTATGGAGAACAGGTGAGGGGAATAACTAATTAGAGGACACACAAGGGTTAAATTAACAGGGAGCACTGGAGACTATTTGGGTCAAAATAAATCCTGACATCTGACAGAAAACACGCATGAAAAAAAACACACTGACATCATGACAAATTCCTTCTGTGTATGTAACTTCCACATTAGTAACTCTGTTATTTATCTACATTTATGTCCTACAAGCTATAACATCTGATTACTTTAACCAGGGAACAGAAGAAGAGGAACATGGCTGACATGATGGAGAACAACTGGATCTCCTTCAGGAGGAAGCAGCTACCAGCAGAGATGGCAGAGCTTCATGGAGAGGGTTGAGACAAACAGAAGAAACATAAACACTGTTGTGTCTTAATGAATAAAGTGTCTTTTTTCATACTCACTCTTCACATTATTGTACATACTGTAGTTTACGTGACATCAAGGTCCTAATACAATCCTCCCAAAATGTGAGGAGCTTTAGACAGAGTGAAAATAACATTATATAAATGTCATTGACACTTAACATTGTAGATTTCCCCCGCCAGGAGGCGTCACCCTGATAAAGAGCCTAGAAGGACCGGTGGAAGTATAGCAAGCCGTTTCAACATAAATTCGGTTTAACAACCGCCCTTACATTCCAGATGTCTCACATTGTTTTGTGACAAGATGTTTTAGCGATTTAATATATCTCTAATTATATTTTGACTAGACAAAATAACTATTAGCCTCTAATTACATTCTGACTAGTCGAAATGACGTCAGATTTACCATATGACTAGTCATAAAGTAAATTCAAGATATCTCAATTTAATTTTGACTGGTCATAATTCTAATTAAAGATATCTCGAATGACTCCATAATTCATGATATCTTAAATTTATTTTTGGATAGGAGAAGTTTTAACTAGTGAAAATTAAATTAAGAAAATAATGACTAGGCAAAACTAAATTAAAGATATCTTGAATTGCAATTTTCACTAGTCAAAATTCCTTTTCAGATATCTCTAAATGAATTTGAGATATCTTGAATTACACAGCTTTTCTATTTCAGTTTTGTCTAGTCAAAATGCATTTTAAATTGACATTCCGACTAGTCAGAATTACATGACTGATATCTTGAATTAGTATTCTGTGTATTCTAAATGTCCCTGACTTGCGTAGCAATTTTAAAGTTTAATGAAACAATAAAAAATAGAGAAAATAAAAAAAGATGTTTGAAAATTCATCGCTTTCATGTTGAAAATGGTTTGACAATAGCATTTTTAGCGTTTCAAAGTTGTTTTTAAGTGCATTAATCGGTTCGTCGGAAATGAATAAACTGGAAATTCTTTGCAGATACAGTCTTATAGTTTATGAAGTTTTGCTATCTCCGCATTTCCAACATTGTCGAGCGATTTCTAATTTGTGTGCAGGAAACATAAAATTCTGCAGGCAACTGTTTGGAAACCATGAAAGGGCTTCCATGTCATTCTTAATTCAGATGTCTAAAATTGTAATTTTGACGAGTCATAATTGTGTTGACATCTTAAATTGTAATTACGGTGTTACGTCAATCCGCGTTTCCCCATCAGATACGGTTCCCCCTGCGTCTTCTTGCTGCTCCGAGCCGCCCACACGGAAAAATACGCGCGTGCTTGTGCAGAGCACTGAGAAAGCACGCCTGTAGGGAACTACGGACACCGTGAAAGCTCAAACAATACGTTTCGGCAAAGTTGTCACTTTCTTCACGTTTTAGCGGGAAACTAATAATAACAATAACAACAATAATAATAGTGATGATAAATACATATATATTATAATTATTATAAATGTACATATATGTTTAGTTATATATACATATATTTATGAAATAAAAACAGGGTAATGTATTTTAATGCTCGATATTACCCATCAGATACCATTCCCCTTGTTTTACAGTGGGGGAACGGTATCTGATGGCCATATTTCACCCATCAGATACCGTTCCCCCTATGTTAAAATCACCCATCAGATACCGTTCCCCCTATGTTAAAATCACCCATCAGATACCGTTCCCCTTGTTTTACAGTGTGGGAACGGTATCTGATGGGCGAAATATGGCCATCAGATAGGGTTCCCCCACTGTAAAACTGTCATGTTGAGATTAACCCAAATGCTCAGAACACACTCTGGAGACGGGTAAAGGTTAAGATGATTTATTAAATACAGTGTAAACAGCAATATGTACAAGAAGGTCCAAAACTGGTGCTCGTCTTCGTGGTTCTGGATCTCTGGGTGGGAATGAGACAGGTAAGGGGCGTTCAGAGGTTGTGGGAATTTACAGTCCTGCTAGATACCTACTTGCTCTGATGAGCTCGCCTGAGCATGTAGAGGTGTACCGCAAGGCTGGGGCTGCAGGCTGGAAGGAGGGCATGAGCTTCTCTAGAGGGCGGACCGGTGAGTGGAGAGCGATGTCAAATGGGGAGCCGGGAGGGAGCCGCTTGACCAGGGATCTGCCACTGACAGAACTGAGAACTGGTCTCAGATTGTGGCCACCAACGGGTAGGATTTTGGTCGACCTGCCGAGGTTCGTGGAGATTCAAAGAACTCAGGACTTCACGGAATGACGACCTAGGAGAGGCAGCACAGAAGGAGATTACTAGGGGAACAGATTGGTCGGAGGTGATTTTACCATCACAGGCTAACACTCTTGCACAGGAGTGTCGGCGGCTCCATCCTGATAAACTCCTCCAACAATGGTAAGTGGCAGCAGGTGTGCAGCTGCAGGTCCACGCCCTCCAGGGGGTCCCCGGATGCCCCCTGGTGGAGAAACTAGAGACGCCCCAACCAACCTTCCCCAAATCCTAACAAAAACAAGGGGAACGGTATCTGATATATATATATATATATATATATATATATATATATATATATATATATATATATATATATATATATATATATATATATATATATATATATATATATATACATGGGATGTACCACCGACAAATAACTGAAGTGGCTGATGTCAGGAAAACCTACCAATGGCTGGAGAAAGCTGGACTCAAGGACAGCACAGAGGCTCTCATCCTGGCCGCCCAGGAACAGGCCCTAAACACCAGAGCAATAGAGGCTCAGATCTACCACACCAGACAAGACCCAAGGTGTAGGCTGTGCAAGGAGGCCCCTGAGACAGTCCAGCACATAATAGCAGGGTGCAAGATGCTGGCAGGGAAAGCGTACATGGAACGACATAACCAAGTGGCGGGCATAGTGTACAGGAACATCTGTGCAGAATATGGACTGGAAGACCCGAGATCAAAGTGGGGAACACCCCCAAAAGTGGTGGAGAATGACCGAGCTAAGATCCGGTGGGACTTCCAGATCCAGACAGACAAGATGGTAATGGCGAACCAACCGGACATTGTGGTGGTGGATAAAGAACAGAGGAAAGCCGTTGTGGTGGATGTAGCAATACCAAGTGACTACAACATCAGGAAAAAGGAGCATGAGAAATTGGAGAAGTACCAGGGCCTCAGGGAGGAACTGGAAAAGACCTGGAAGGTGAAGACCACAGTGGTGCCTGTGGTCATCGGGGCCCTCGGGGCAGTCACCCCCAAACTGGAGCAGTGGCTCAAACAGATCCCAGGAACAACATCAGACATCTCAGTCCAGAAATGTGCAGTTCTAGGCACAGCCAAGATACTGCGCAGAACCCTCAAGCTCCCAGGCCTCTGGTAGAGGACCCGAGCTCAGAGGATGAAAAAAACAGACCACCCGCGGAGGGTGAGAAGGGAATTTATATATATATATATATAGAGAGAGAGGCTCAGATCTATATATATATACATATATGTGTGACATGTATGTATTTATCATTACTATTATTGTTATTAGTATTATTACTATTTGTTTCCCGCAAAAACGTGAAGAAAGTGACAACTTTGCCGAAACATGTTTGAGCTTTCACGGTGTCCGTAGTTCCCTACGCGCGTGCTTTCTCAGTGCTCATCACGAGCACGCGCGTATTTTGCCGCGTGGGCGGGGCGGAGCGGCAAGAAGACGCAGGGGGAACCGTATCTGATGGGGAAACGCGGATTGACGTAACAACTGTTATGTGTCCCGTGAAATGACAGATCCAGTGACGTCATTTGAGATATCTTGAAAGGAATTTTGACTTGTTAAAAAGAAATTGAAGATATCTTGACTTATTATTGTTACTAGTCAGAATGTAAATACAGATATCTTAAATTACCATTCCGGATAGTCAAAATGTAGTTTTGTCTTGTCAAAATGCATGTTTAGATATCTGGAATGTAATTACAGATAGGCCGAATTTATGTTAAAACAGCTTGCCATAGAAGTAACTTGGTCACACGGAAATAGAGACGAGCAGAGCACCTGTTGAAAAGGGACATTAGTGAGGTAAAGCTTATTTTATGTTAACGCGGCCTGCCATAAAAGACACAGTTGTACCAAAGTCAGATTATAAATTCGCTTAACAAAATGTAAAAACGAAACCCATTATAACACACAGGGGGAAACACTGAGACTGGAGATGTATCTCCAGTGCCAGTAAAAAAGGACAATTGAAAATATATTTTCATTGTCAAAATGTAGTTGTTTCTAGTCAAAACTTGTTTTGACGAAACCGATTGTATACTAAACTGGTCTGCCATACTCACAGGGCTCAGGTTAATCTTCTTCCTTCGTAGCGGAGAGAGAGCAGAACCAACATGCAGGTAGCCGCTGATGAGATGGTTTACAGTAAACAAAGCCTATAAACGAACAAGAAATAGGAAAACTAAACAGAACTAGACGTGAATCAGGGATGGAAACAGAGAATCGGTTTTCTCACCTGGAGGAAGAACCTAAACATTTCTGACACTAAATTTTCTCTTATTTTTCCTGTGTTGCAGATCAACTTCAAACTGAAGGTAAGACAATCTGTTCATTGCGGACGAAACAGGGGAAACACTAATTAACCTGTAGGATTACTCTTTATGATCATTTATTTCTCATTATTTGGCCAAACAGCAGCTGTTTAGTCACGATGAACGATCCGAACGGGTCTCGTTTATTTTCGCTATTTATTTCTAACAGAAATAAATAGCGAAATATATATAAACATTTTGTTTATACAGTCTGCTATATGTGACTGACATATACAGTCACATATAGCAGACTGTATATGTCCTCACATATTGTGTGCACACTCCTAAAGTGAAACTAAAATTGTTCACGCATATTGTCTGCACAGTTTAGTTTACACTGTACAGTGTGTGTTGGTTTACTGGTGCTTTAACGCTGAAACATTGTTATTGTTAAACATCATTTACTTATGACTACATGGAAAACTAATTATAAGTTAAGGCGGATTTGCAGATAACTTTTTGTCTGTCTAATGACATAATTTTATTAAAACAAATGTTATGATCAGTTTACTCAGTACTTCAGTAGCCTTTTAATATTGTTTTTTACTCTTAGCTACGTTTTACTTTTCTTGAGTAAAAAGTCAAATTACTCTAAGTTAAGTATAATTTTCAGGCAGCTACCTACTTTATTCACCTCTGACTATAACTATTAATGTAATATAAAAAATTTAAAAAACTCAGAAAACTATGGAGTCTAACATGTTTGTAAATCCTGTATAGATGGATTTATTTTTATTTTTTATTTAATATATAGGCGTCAGACACAGGACTCAGTGAAGTCCTATATGACGGAAGTATATAGAGCAGGGAGAGTCCATGTTAGCTAAGGCCCTGGTAATAATATCTAAAACACAATGAATGTGTTCTGTCTTACAGAAGAAGTGTTCACACACATCTTGCTACCTTAAAACCACAAATTACATTATAATTTCTTTAGATTATTTGTGACAGATCATCAAAGTAGATTTGTGGATTGCGTGACTAGTACCCATGTCAACAGATGAGAGGCTGTGGGGCATAAAAGTTAAATATGGAGCCATTGTGTTGGTTTTTTGTGCTTTTGAACTGCATGACCCAAAGTTTCTTTGAACTATTTCTAAGAACACTGTTTGATCCGACTTGTTTGCTTAAATGGTTGGATTAAAAGCAGAGTTCTGAGTTCAGTTTGCACAAATGGACAAATTAATAAAAGTGTTGAAACATGAGCCCTTGGATGGTTTGACCTTTTCCTCTCTCCTTTTTCCTACATACTCATTTTTTATATTTTGTTTTTTACATTGAGGAACAGCTGACGCTCATGTGATCTGTTGTCTCTCTTCTAATGTAAGTTTTAGCCATTTTTCTATCATTGCCTTCTAGTTTGGCACCGTTTTGTTTTAATGCAGTCTAACCATGTACCTCGCCCAGTGCTTTTAGAATAAGTCCAGGCATGAGAAACTGACAAATGTTCTTGTTGAACTTTGCTGCAAGTTTTTGAGCTTCATGCATGGATTATGTATTTGATGTTGTGTTTCTAGGTGTGATTTCTCCCTCTATTTTTAATTTAATTTTGACACATATAGCAGACTGTATATGTCCTCACATATTGTGTGCACACTGCTAAAGTGAAACTAAAATTGTTCACACATATTGTCTACACAGTTTAGTTTACACTGTACACTGTATGTTTACAGTGTAAACATACAGTGTTTACACATCATCCTCCATGTTCAAGGTCTCTCCACCAATTGTTCCATAACATAGGTTGGCATTTACAGAACATTATCTGACATTTGTTATATTGTATTGTACTAATATTAAATGATTAATCATATTTTTAGCAGTTCAAAGTGTAAACACACAGATATGAAGTCTGAAGTTTCCCTTTATGTTTTAATAACAGGAAAGTGAACATTTTGTTTAAATATTCAGTAGGAAGTATCGAATCAGGTCCTGTGTTTTTTGTCAGATCCCTTTTGTGTTTCTTTGTTGGCTGGTATTATTACTGCATAATAATGTTAGCTGATAGTTTTATTAAATAAATGATGTGATAAAATAACAATATTTGTAGAGCTGTTGTACAGGTAATTGATTGTCTCTGTAGATTAAAATAAAAACTGATTGCAGATTGATGTGGATTTGAACTCAGCATCATGGATCAGAGTGAGGAGCTGAAAGAAGGAGAAACTTTGCCTCAAACAGAGAACCAGAGCAAAGCTAAGAGGTGAGGAGACTTTCTACTGTTTTATGTCTTCACTCTGTTAGAGCAAAGGGTAACTTTAGCAACTTTATTTACAGCAAACAATCTGAAGATGAACTGGAACCAGAATCCTGGGAGAATAGGTCCAAAGGGGATGTTATTCATTTTAAATCAAACCAGCCTTCATCTAGAAAGAGGTGAGCTACATCTAAATAATCTAACTATCTAAAATGTGATACCAACATGTACAGTAGTATAAAAAAGTATTTGCCAATGGAAGAAATATTTGTAATGTTTTATTGTACTTTTGTTTTGCTGTAATGATTTAATAATTGATCAGGTCAGTCAGTAATCAGACCTGGTGAGGCTGTTAAAACAGAACCAAAAAATGTTGTTAATCACAGTTAAATGATGATGCAGTAATTAGTGGATTATATTCTTAAGGCTGGCTGAATATATGGTGACTGACAGGTGCAGAAATGTATCAAATAATGAAATACGCTGAAAACACGTGAATGATGCAAACTCCAAAACATACAAAGACAAATGAAATCACAAGAAAATAGAAGTAAAAAAACATTGTGTTTGTGTTTTGCTGTTTGTATTGTGTTTGTAGCCTTTTTCACCTTTTGTTGCCCAATTGCACCTGTCAGCCACTGTATTTTACTGTCCATATTCTTTTACATGACAGAGTTCAGGACTCCCATCCCAGCTGTTCATCTGGACAAATGTCAGAAATAAACCAACCTCCATCTCCAAAGAGGTGAGTTGTTTGTAAATTTTGTAACTTGGTAAATCTTTGTTCTTGTTTTATTACCATCTTGAACTTTTCTCCTACCAGCTGAATACAGGAAGTGCAGCTGACATTATGTGTTCAACAGCATTCAGCTCGCCTTACTTTTCTTTTGTAGCCGACATCCCGGTTACTATTAAAAAAGATTATGAGCATTACTCCTGTATTTGCATCTGAAAGTGACAGTTGCTATGGTGAGAGCACTATTTGTTTTTGCTTTGCATATCGTTTGCAGACTCGCCCAACTGTGGGCGTGTTTTAGTTCAGAAAGTGAGTTCATATTCTGGGATGTTTTACTTGTGTGCCAAATAGGTTTCATTTTGAAATTTGACAGAGTTTGACATTTCTAATAGATTTATGGATCTAACAGGTTTGGTTAATCTTCACCATAAGATGGTCTGTAGGATGAAACTTAGAAAAATGAAGAGAACAAAGGCAGAGCAAAGGGTGATAGACTCTGAAAAAAGAGGAATGTTGTTGGGTTTTCAGGAAAGAATTGATGCAGACTGCTGGAGCTATTTATTCTTTACTTCTTTATCAATTTGAAATTTGTTAGTTTATTATTAGTTGACTTTATATTTTGTATTATTTACAGTTTATTTGTAGGTTAATAATTGTTGATTTTATTTATGTTTTGTTTCATTATTTTTGTTATTGTCTATGCTATTGTGAAGAAGCTGTTGTCTATCATGGTCAACAAGCTGCACCCTCTCCACCACACAGTGGACAGACAGCGGAGCACTTTCTCACACAGACTGCTTCAGCTCCGTTGTCGTAGGGACAGATACAGGAAATCTTTCCTGCCACAGGCCATCACTTTATATAACAAACGTTAAGTTACCATTGTACATATCGGTCCATAAATCAATATTGTACAGATTGTTTACAAAGCACTATTGTACAGATTGTACAGATTATTAATATTCACTGTTTATATTGTACAGAATCTTACATCTTACATTCTACATTTTATGCATTTTATTTTATTTTTATACTTTTATTTTATATTTTTTATTTTGTAATTTGATCTGTGTGTATGTGTTTGCTGCAGCTGCACAGTAATTTCCCGGTTGGGATGAATAAAGTACTTCTATTCTATTCTATTCTATTCTATTCTATTCTATTCTATTCTATTCTATTCTATTCTATTCTATTCTATTGTTTCTCTAAGCAAGACATGAAGAACTGTGGGTCCACTTTCCATAAGTATAGGGACTGGTACAGGACCAGCATGCATTGGGTTTGGGGCCTATGGTTTTTCACCAGAGCAGGAGAGGCAGCAGGAAACAATGAAAAGTTTGAACTTTGTTATTTGCTTGCCAAACTGGATAAAATAAACCATAAAGAGCAACATTCATGTTTTTGACATTGGACTTCTTTTGCCTGCGTACAAAACTTCACCCCAGTGCATCAGTAGTGGCTCATTGATGGAACATTTATTGGATGTTTGGTTTGACAAACAATCACTACTACACAGGCTCTTATGTGTCAGGAATACAGAAGACTGCACAGATAAAATGATTGGAGAGATGGGCAAGAGGGTGCTTAGTGTCATCTGGAAGGTTAAGTAGATAATGAGACCTGGGGGTGAAAAAGTCCAGGAGCCACAAAAACTAAGAAGAAATGGGTCACTGAGAAGACTGAGGAGAGTAGATGGGAGCACAGAGAGTCACAGTGTATGATGAAGGTTTGGCTGGTGAAGGTCAAACAAAGGACATATGTTGACCTGTATTCTGGGATGAACAAGATGAGGAGGATAATGACTTGTACAGGTTGGTGAGGCAGACAGATAAAGACCAAAAGGACATGTAGCAGATTAGGGTGATTAGGAGTAAGGCTGGAAATATACTGATAGATGCAAGTGTGTGTTGGGAAGATAGAATAGGACAGAATGTAGAGAAAACTGATCTGTTCAAACAAGCATTTTCACTTTGGTCTTCTTATGCTCTTTTTTTGTTTTCTATTTTAATTTTTTTACTTTTACTTTTTGTAAACTGATCTTATGCTGTTAAAATGAAACTCAAACTAGAATATATAGTCCATATGCAAAAGATTATGTGTGAATAAAAATTAAGTGCACGTTACACTAAACACACCATTTCAAGGATGGAACATGGTATTGGCAGTGTCATAAAGGGGAGAGTTAATTTTTTTGCCATGGCAACGAAGCTTATCTCTGCCCTGCCTAAGGTCTTTTCTTTTTTATGAATTGCATTGTCAAAACAAATTAAAAGCAAAGTTCAAGAATAATCTGTTGAAGCTCACTGGCATTATAAGCAAAGCTTTAGAATTTAGGATAAATTGTCAAGACTCTGGGTTTTTGGGTTTGGTTTGGTTTATTTCTGTTTCTCTGTTCCTCTTTAGTTTTATCAGTTATTTTCTAATTCATTTTCGTTTTACCCTTGTTGGTCTTTGTAGTTTCATTGATTAATACTTATTTTTGTTAGAATTGTCTTGTTTTTCATTTATTTCAGTCCCTTGCAGTGTTTCTAGTTATGTTCACTTCTTATTCTTACTTTAGGTGGAGTCAGTCTTGAGTGTCAGTTATTTTCTGTTCCAGGTTATCAAGTTTGGTTTATCTAGTTATTCTAGTTTCTGTGTTCCTTAGTTCTTCTTACTATTTGATCAGTCTTGTTTCTGTTAGACCTTTTATCATTTCCCCTCCTGTCTCTGTCTCCTATTTATCATGTTTCCTTTAGTCTTAGAGTTTCTTTAGTGTTACAATTATTTCCAGCCTCCTGGTGTTTCCTCCCTCACTTTTTTGTGTTCCCATGTATCTTCCCAGTTTCCCTGTGCCACCTTCTCCCTGCCCTGATCCCTCCTTTAGCGACTCACACCTGTTATCTAACAGCTCATCAGCTCCATTTGCTCTCACCACCTCCCAGTATATGCATTCTTCTCTCTCTATCACTAGTTGCCATTCGTTCCTTTACTTACCTCCTGTTCTCCTGCTCCTTGTTGCCCTGCATCCTTCTTCTTGGATCCTGTGTTCACAGTTTGTTTGGGTCTTTTTGGGATTTTTACTACCTGGACTTTGTATTTTTGTAAGTGACCAGAACCAGGGTTTTTGGTTCTGGATTAAATTAATCTTCATTACACTATGAGTCTCCTGCCTGGTGATGGGCAGATGAGGCCTCATTGGGTGTGGAGCAAGTTTCCCATGTTGTCTTGAAACTGTGTTGGCGTGTCGCTTGCAGTGACATCTGCTGGACTTAAAAAGTCATTGCAGGCAAATTCAATAAAGACTGGACAATGTTCATTCATGTTTTTATTAGAAACATCAGCTGCTGTAACAGCTTTGGGCAGAGGCAATTGTGCCATTTAGAAACTATTTCTTCTGCTTTTGAAAACAGCTTTTCATAGGACACTAACGATGATGACGGCATACAGAGAAATGTAATTGCAAGTTTGCATAAGATAGGGTAATGTCTTGTAGTGGAGCCGGTGATATTGGTGTGTTCGCCTTGGAGATCAATAATGGCATCGGTGGAGACATTTGAGTTGGCCTTGCTCTCTTTGACTTCCATGTTCACCTACTGCCACTGGTTGTCATCAGAAAACAATAAAATGCATCTGGTTTCATCTTGTTTGCTCTGCGCATTTGCTGAGGTTTCTGTGTCGTCTGGTCCATCACTACTCCTACCTGCTGCTATTTGGTCCACCTTCTACACCTCATCATGACATTAATTTTGTTACTTGTCTGGATCTACAAAAACTTTTTCATGTGTGTTTGGAGAGCCGTAATGTGAGCAAAGTCTTCATGGTTCCTCCACAGAGTGAAGCAGATCTCAGAGGTTCCTAGTGGTCAGTCTGCCCAACAGCATCAAACAGAGCTGGACTCCATATTTATGGTCAGTATATGTACATCTACTGCTTTCTGTCTGTTGTGTTCATAGTCATCTCTATGCTGCAAATTATAAACCAGTGGATTATCAGGCTGTGGTTTATGGCCTTTTCCACCAGCACCTATTGTTTTGTTCTAACAACCACTCACAATTGGCTCTTTGGCTCCACTATGAGAGCACAATGAACAGCACCTCAGAAAAGACCTGACGAGAGTCTGTTGAGGGAAATTCCCTGTTGAGTGAGAGTTGATGGAAATATTGTGTAAATAATTCAGATTACATTTACAATAAAATTCCACTGTTTAAAAAATGTTAATAGGTCATCCCCCCCAACTCACAAACCTCTGAATTTAATGTTTGTTCACAGCATTGGATAAACCATTGAGGTCTTAGTTGCCTATTATTCCATTTTAGGAGCTGAAAAAGAAGATTTTCACCTTTGAGGAAAGTGAGCTGAAAAAGATCCAACTGGTTCTGGGTTCAAATGACCCAGAAGGTTCAGATGAGAATAAGGAGGATGAAATTTCAGAGAATAAACAGCAGATGATCAGCAGCAGAAAAGCATTTGAGAAGATCACACAGCTCTTCCTGAGGATGATGAACCAGGAGGAGCTGGCTGACCGTCTTCAGAGCAGTAAGATGATTTTGTGTAAATGCTGGGGAATTGATAAATTAATCTTTTGTTCAATGGTGGTAAGAGTTTGTCCCACAATCTATAGGTTGCTGATTTGATACCTGCTCCATCCAGGCTGCTGCATGGCAGCCAGACCTCTGTTAGATATATATTTAAAGGCTCCAGAATAAGATTCAAATACATTTGTTGCACAGTGGAAAATGTGTTTTTTTAATTTATTTTGGTTTTCCCCTTTAACACCTCAAAGACACTCTGAATTAAATCTGGTGGAGCACAGTAATTAGCTGTATTTGCAGAGACTAATAAATTCAAGATAAAAGGAGCTAAAGCAGAAGGAAGGGGAGAACAGATTTGGTGGAATACAGATGCATTCCAGGTGAGGCGTGAGAGGAATCCCTGCACTGAGCACAGAGTCCCAGGAGTTGGACAGGTGGTCCAGCACAGATGATTAGGGCAGAGAGGAGCCTGAGGAGTGGCGCGGTTCCAGAGAGTTGCAGAATCAGCTGTGTGCGGGCCTGAGGAGTACACTGCAGACAGATCGCTACCGTTTGAAGCAACACAGCAAGCGGGGCTCAATAAGTGGCTCCTGGTACCAAATGTGGCCCCTGACCTGGTGACTGACCAATATCTAGAAGATAAAGAGTTTAATTGGGTGTACTGTTGAGGGGAATTGGAGTAAATTATTTCCAACCTGATATTTGTTCCTTGGGTTTTTGAGTTGTTTGTTCCCCCTTGTACCTAAGATAGGATTTGGATCCATACTGGTCAAACATTTACATTATGATGTTTACAAATGTTCAGTCTCCATCCTGAAGTCTCTGGGTGCCGGACTATGCATTTTGAGGAGTTTCCTTGTTTTGAAATCTGACTGATTGACAGACCTCAGCAGTGGCGTTAAATGGCCAAATGTGAGCCAGATTACAGTAGATTTTTGAATTGTGCCACTGAGGGTTGCAGCCCATTGGAGTAGATTTTTTCTCTTTTTCAACCTTTCATGTGTTTTTGGAGGAATTTTTTTGAACTGTTCCTCATTTGGATATTGCGTAGTTGGATTTGGTGAATATTATTTGTATTTTGTTATGATGCGTAATCATAGAAACAGAAAATGATGATTAACATCAGGAAAGACGTTGCTGCCTGTGTAATATAGAAAATATTTTTTTAACCTTCCACATCACCTGCATTTAGCCTCTTTCACTGAAGTTACTTGTACTTCAGAATCCCAGTAGTTCAGTATTTTCTTGTCTGTGTGATTTATTTCAGTAGTAAAATTTTAATAAAGCCTATTATATGTTGATAATATTAGGATTAAATAATAACTCAGTTAATGGCATATAAAAAGTGAAAAGTACATGCTTCTTTAATGTTTTAACTAAAGAACTCAGATGTATTTTACTTATAAATCTGGCTAGATTTTAAATGGTTGGTTCTTAGATGTTTTGTTTTAGAAGCTAAAAAATTTAACCGACAGAAAAGATTAGTAATAATTTTAAAGTGAAATAAGAAGTATATCAATTATTTTAATTAGTTTTTTTTGCATTCACTTAGAATCATTCATCACCTGTCAACAAACACTAAAGTCTAACCTAAAGAAGAAGTTCCAGTTTGTGTTTGAAGGAATTGCAAAACCAGGAAATCAAACCTTTCTGAATCAAATCTACACAGAGCTCTACATCACAGAGGGAAGATCTGAAGAGGTCAATGATGAACATGAGGTCAGACAGATTGAAACAAAGTCCTGGAAACCAGACAGACCAGAAACAAAAATTAGACAAGAAGACATATTTAAACCCTCACCTGAAAGATATGAACCAATCAGAACAGTGATGACAAAGGGAGTGGCTGGCATTGGGAAAACAGTCCTGACTCAGAAGTTCACTCTGGACTGGGCAGAAGACCTGGCAAACCAGGACATCCAGTTCATGTTTCCATTCACATTCAGAGAACTGAATCTGTTAAAAGATGAACAGTTCAGCTTAGTGGAGCTTGTTCACCATTTTTTTAGTGAAACCAAAGGAATCTTCAGGTTTGAAGAGTTAAAGGTTGTGTTCATCTTTGATGGCTTGGATGAGAGTAGACTTCCACTGGACTTCAAGAACAATGAGATCCTGACAGATGTAACAAAGTTCACCTCAGTGGATGTTCTTCTGACAAACCTCATCAGAGGGAACCTGCTTCCCAAAGCTCACCTCTGGATAACCACAAGACCTGGAGCAGCCAATCGGATCCCTGCTGAGTTTGTTTGCATGATGACAGAGATCAGAGGATTCACTGACCCACAGAAAGAGGAGTACTTCACTAAAAGATTTAAATATAAGAAGCAGGCCAGATTGGTAATCTCCCACATAAAGAAATCCAGAAGCCTCCACATCATGTGCCACATCCCAATCTTCTGCTGGATCACTGCTACAGTTGTGGAAGACATGTTGAACAAGAAAGATGAAGAAGATCTGCCAAAGAGCCTGACTGAGATGTACATCCACTTCCTGGTGGTACAAGCCAAACTGAAGGTCATCAAGTACGATGGAGGAGCTGAGACAGATTCAATCTGGAGTCCAGAGAACCAGAAGATGATCGAGTCTCTGGGAAAACTGGCTTTTGAACAGCTACTGAAAAGAAACATGATTTTCTATGAATCAGACCTTACAGAGTGTGGCATAGATATAAGAGCAGCTTCAACATACTCAGGAGTTTTCACACAGATCTTCAGAGAAGAGAAAGGGCTGTACCAGAACAAGGTTTTCTGCTTTGTCCACCTGAGTGTTCAGGAGTTTCTGGCTGCTCTTCATGTTCCTCGGACCTTCATGAAATCTGGAGACAATCTGCTGGAAAAAGATGAAACGAAATCCAAGGTATTGGAAAAAAGAAACCATGAATCTCCAGAGACAGACATCTACAAATGCGCTGTGGACATGGCCCTAGAGAGTCCTGATGGACACCTGGACTTGTTCCTCCGCTTCCTACTTGGTCTTTCACTGGAGACCAATAAGCATCACTTAAGAGGATTTGTGACACAGACAGAAGAAAGTTTAGCAACTAATAAAGACACAGCCCATTACATCAAGGAGAAGATGAATAATGATCTATGTGTTGAGAAAAGCATCAATCTGTTCCACTGTCTAAATGAACTAAATGATCAGTCTCTGGTGGAGGAAATCCAACAATCTCTACAAACAGGAAGTCTTTCAGCTCACCAACTGTCTCCTGCTCAGTGGTCAGCTCTGCACTTCATGCTACTTTCATCAAAGAAAGACCTTCAGATGTTTGACCTGAAGAAATACTCTGCTACAGAAGATTCTCTACTGAAGCTGCTGCCCATAGTCAAAGCCTCCAGCAAAGCTGTGTAAGTACAGATGTAGTCAGTTTTATAAAAATGCCTGTTAAATAACAATAATAATTACTTTGTACTTCTGTCTTTTCAGACTGAGTGGGTGTAACCTCTCAGAGAGAAGCTGTGAAGCTCTGTCCTCATTGCTCAGCTCAACAAGCTCTAGTCTCAGAGATCTGGACCTGAGTAACAACGACCTGAAAGATTCAGGAGTGAAGCTGCTTTGTGAGGGACTGAAGAGTCCGAACTGTGAACTAGAGATTCTCAGGCGAGATTTACTCTGTTTTACATTCTATGCAAAACATACGTCTTACATTTATAAACATGTATAAAGCATACTCAAGTATTGAGTTTTCTTTGACGTGGCAGTAGAGAGCAGTTGCAGCAAAGACAGCCTCACTGCTGATATGTGGGCAAGTCGAGCAAACCATTCAAGCAAAGCATTACTTTCTACGGAAAAAACACAATATAATAGTTTTAGCATAAAATAAATTTTCCTTACTTGTCCAAGTGAAATAAAATAAAAGTTGTAATTTAATTTGTATAATACCATGCTACTGTAAAAAATATTTTACATGTTTCAGATCAATCGGTATAAATGCAAAATGGTCTCAATGTGAAAATCTTCACTTGTTGTTGTAGGGATGCACTATATATTGTCAACAATATCAGAATCGATGAATGTTAGTTATATTTGCAAATATCAATATTGGTCCAAGCAAC
Organism: Poecilia reticulata; assembly: GCF_904066995.2. Classification (NCBI taxonomy): domain Eukaryota; kingdom Metazoa; phylum Chordata; class Actinopteri; order Cyprinodontiformes; family Poeciliidae; genus Poecilia; species Poecilia reticulata. Next base: position 22,003,390 of record NC_088847.1, on the reverse strand, counting down.
AATCAACAACTAAAATATATCTTTCTTTTCCCCCCCAACACATGATTCTTCTTTCGTTGAAACTCTCCCCCAGCAACAGCAGTTTGAAAATTGTTTTAACACATTAGAATTTTAGACGTTCAGAATAAATGCTTAAATTTGGTCCCTCTGTATGAAAGCAGTGGCTTTAAACTGCATCTGTAAAGTATTCACAGTTCTTCAGATTTTGTTGTGTTACTGATTTGAGGGCATTTCTTTTTTTTTTTATCTACACCAAGCAGTCACTAACAGGCTTTTACATTGTTAGTGGGACAAAGGGACATTTATTTTGGACACATTTGTACATTTCCTAAAAATGTAGATTTGGAGAAGGTCCTTAGGCATTCGCAATCTTTATCATGGCATTGACGACTCAATTGAGGTGGGGCACCTGATCAATTAAATGTTTCTATAACATTTAACATGTCTAAAGCATATTTTAGACATGTTAGACATTTAACTGATCAGTTAAGCTTAATTTGCTACAGGTAACTTAAGTCAGACAACTTAATTTATCGGTAGTAAATTAAGTTGCCTGAACATGATTTGTAATGGAAAAATTTGTTTATAAAATGTCTCACAGGTGACTTACGACATAAAAAATAAAGGATATTTAGCAGCACTGAATGTACCAAAAGTACTGAAGTTCCTAGTGTTTATGTTTATTTGTAATGTAAGAAGTTTAGAACCACCAGGACCCTCTCCAATATCAAACTGAGTATTGGTCCAGGGACAATCAGATGACAGGTGAACTTAATTCATGAGCAGGGATATCAGGAAATGAAGGACAGCTGGAACCAATAATAGGGAACGACATGACACATGAGAACTAAATACGGTAGTCTGGTCAAATAAGCATATATGTTGGTTTGGACTCTTCAAGTTGTTAGATCAAGTCAAGAGATGGAAAGTAGGCTAGATTGATAAAATCTAGACTACTTTCTAGTGTGTTATAGAAAGTAGTCTGGAGTGTGTGTTATAATGTGTTGTCAACTGGGGAGATTTGCCAAATCCGACCTGTCCTCCTGAGTCTGAGGTGTCTACTTCCATCACTGGTCTGGTTGAGTGAGAATGGGAGCTTTTTTTGTTTGTTTTGTTCAAGTCAGAAGATTTTTCTGCTTCTGGGATTAAAGGAAGATGATTTTTTGGTGAATTTGAGACTGTTGAGGGTAACAGCAGTTTGACTGCATTATAATGAAGTGACATTAGAAGTTAGCAAAACATAGGAAACATTGCAACTGTTTACAAGAAGATGAAGTTGGCCAGTTGAGGACTGTTTAACATTTTCTGGGTTTGTCTTCATCTGCCTGCTCCAGGATGAGTCCCAAGAAAATCCATTCAATTGGAGAGGATCTGTTGAGATTAATGGGAAATATACCAAGATGTAACTTTGAATTAGCAGAATGTTTTGACCAATATAACCCAACTTTGTCATTCTAATTTTTATATAGTAACACTGGGAGATGGATATAAAATATAATATTTACTATTTGTCAGGCCAACATGCCAGCATGTAAACTGATGCTCAACAGACACAGTTCTCTAACCTTCTTAGCATAGCCAGGTAATCATTGTAACAGTTCTAACTAGTGTGTCACTCTGAGAAAATAATTTTTTAAAACTGTGTTGTGTTTGTGTCTGCAGGCTTTCAGGCTGCCTGATCACAGAGGAAGGCTGTGCTGCTCTGGCCTCAGCTCTGACTGTCAACCTGTCTCACCTGAAGAAGCTGGACCTCAGCTACAATAATCCAGGAGACGCAGGAGTGAAGAGTCTAACAGCTCTACTGAAGAATTCAAGCTTCAAACTAGAGTCTCTAAGGTAAGAAAATATTGTCCGCAGTCACACAGTGATATGCTGATGATTAATACTAAACTCAGGGTTGGTACAGGTGTAAAATATGGCAATTTGCCATTTATTTAAACAGGGTGAACTTCAACAAATGAAAACAATGCACAATTGCAAAATGGAAGGATAATTCAAGAACATCAACTGAACAACATATTTTTTATTTATTGCAGTATGTTTATGGTTATTAGATGCTGGTATTTTAACCTTGTTCACAGTCTATAGTATTTATGCAGCTATTTGTGTCATGAGAGCCATGACACAAAAACTAAAGAGGGAAAAACAAGCATCTGTTCAGAACTAAACTGATTGTACCTGGAATATTTTAGACATTGGTGACAAAAACTTGGTGATGGGTGTAAAGAAAAGCCTTTAAAATTCACTAAAGTCTAAACTTTATTGTCCATGTGTGCATCTTGAAAAATACTGATACCATCAAAACTCCTTCTTTCTAACAGCATGGAGCCTGCAGGAGAGAAATGGTTGGCACCATGTCTGAGAAAGTGTAAGTGTTTTTTATTCATAGCAGATTTTCTCATCTTTGCATCAGTGAATTCAGAAAGTTATACATCAGTAACTGCATTGTGTTTGTTCTTTCAGATTCCCGTCCACTAACAGTTGACCTAAACACTGTAAACAGATTCCTCAAACTTTCTGAAGAAGACAGGAAGGTGACACGTGTGGCAGACGAGCAGCCATATCCTGATCATCCAGACAGATTTGATCTCTATCAGCTGCTGTGTACTGACGGTCTGACTGGTCGCTGTTACTGGGAATTAGAGTGGAGTGGGAAAATCTATGTATCACTGAGTTACAGGGGTATCATGAGAAAGGGAGAGAGTGATGACTCCTGGTTTGGATTTAATGATAACTCCTGGTGTCTAATCTGCTCAAATGATAGTTACGCTGCTTGGCACAATAGTGAAAAAAAAGCCTCCATCCCTGTCTCCTCCTCATCCTCCTCTTCTGTCTCTGGCAGAGTGGCTGTGTATGTGGACTGTCCTGCTGGGACTCTGTCTTTCTACAGAGTCTCTTCAGACAACACACTGATCCACATCTACACCTTCAACACCAAATTCACTGAACCTCTTTATCCTGGATTTGGGTTCAGGACTCGGACTACTGAGTCCTGGTGCACATTTTAGAGAGTCCTTAGTTCAGGGGTGTCAAACTCCAGTCCTGAAGGGCCGCTGTCCTGCAGTTTTTAGATGTGCCACAGGTACAAAACACCTGAATCAAATGGCTTAATTACCTCCTCAGTTCTCCAGAGCCTTGCTAATTATTCTATTCAGGTGTGGTGCAGCAGAGGGACTTCTAAAAGTTGCAGGACACCGGCCCTCGAGGACTGAAGTTTGACACCCCTGCCTTAGTTGGAGGAAACATGAGAAACGCGTTTCATCCAAGATATGTTTTAGATTAACATGTAAATAAATCCAAATATTTTCATAGCATCTTTCAGGAAATAAAACTCAGAGACACTACAGCTCAACAACAAAAAATACATAAAAGTTGAAAAATTAATTAAAAGCTGAATTTTAGCAAACTGTCCAGACACCACATAGTCCACCAATCTCTAGATATCTACTGAAGTAAAGGCACGGACTTCTTTTGTTTTCATTTAAGGAAATTATTGCTAAATAACAGAGACAGACAGGACAAACAACCATGCACTGACACACTCATACCTAAGGAGAATTTAGAGAGACCAATTAACCCGATATGTTTTTGGACTGTGAGAGGAAACAAGAGTACCCGGAGAGAACCCACCATGCACAGGGAGAACATGCAAACTCCATGCAGAAAGACCCAGGGCCGGGAATCAAACCCAGAACCTTTTCCTGACTATATATACAAACACACATGTGTCTCATGTTTATATATATATATATATATATATTTGTCATTGATAAAATATTTTTCAGTTTCTGGTTTCTGAAAGTAATTAGTCAAAATATAAACACTTGAAAATGCTCCATGTTGACATTCAGAGTTTAAAAAAAAAGACTGACCACATTTCAGGCAAACATGCTTAAATTACTTGATATTTTGATATTCCAGCATCCGAGTATCCCAGCTGTACCTGAATGCAACATGCACCATTGTTGGGAAAATCTGTTCATCGAAGATTTTTATTTACATCTTAAATGTACGGGCTTTGAGCTAATTTAATGCTAAAAGCAGCCATTTTAGATTCAGAATTTTCTACAATACCAGTGACTTTCAGGTATTTCAGTTGAATTTTTTTTTTTGGTCCATCTCCTGACTTTAATTTGCTTTGGGATTTTCACATAACAGATCGTTTTCCTTTGAGGTTTACTGTAACCAGGAGACTCCAGTCACATTGTTATTGAATAATAAAAATATATTGATTTGCTACATCTTTGTTTTCTATCATTTCTAAACCTTTCCATTTCCTAAATACAATCTGACAGTGAGGACACATACAGGAAAAATAAAAAGGCAAAGATAATGAAAGGTAATGATGTAGAAAATGTATTTACAGATTATGCTCTAAAAGTAACTACACTCCAGCTTACTCAGATCAATGCCAAATGACCAAGATTATGCAGACATTTTTATTATACTTCTCAATAATAGACATTAAATGCATTTCATTATAACTTGAGTGAATTATGTCAATCAGTCTTTCTAATAATAAAAAAAGGCATTTGAGGACAACTGAAAAATAGAACCAAAGAATTAGAACCTTGAATTCAGTTCCTTTACCAACCTTATAAATCATTAAACTAAGCAAGATTATGACATTGATCCCTCACTTTCCCAAAACCTCCAACTCAGCTGCAGCAGAAAATGATACCATACATCATATAAGTTTTCTATAACATACATAGAAGACTTATATTTCAGAAAACCCTGTGTTTTTTAAGTGTCCCAACATGTCCCTGAGAAGTTTAACTGAAAACATTGTAACAATTTTCAGACATCTGTAATTCTGTCTTCTTAATGAAACTCCTGTTTGTTGAGGCCATTAAATCTTCCTTCACCAAGAGTCACAGGAAGGAGTTAAGAAAGCTGAACTTGGTGCCTATATCACAGTGTTTCTCTTGTGACTGTATTCTCTGACTTCATGTTTCTAGCTCTACCCTTCTTTTTAGAAGTTGATGCGGTCGATCCGGTCCTGCTTCATCTGTGTTTTGGCCTTTTCTGTCTGCTGGAGGATGTGTTCGGCGAACTCCCTCAAGGCTCCCATCCCAGCGGCCTGACGGCAGGCGAAGGAAGCTGCATTAGAGGCTTCCTTCGAGGCGTCGGCAGGAACGCCGCTCAGACCCGCCAGGTTCAGACAGGTGGCGTCTGAAGTGTCATTACCTGAGGAAAAAAAATGGGAGAAAATTTTAATTCAACCACATTAACAGAAAATCTCCAGTAAGACGTTTTCTATAGTTGTGCTCTCATTACAAATGTGCGCAAAACTTTGACAATATTCTGCTAATGTCGAAAAAACACAATTGTGTAATTGCGGCATTTCCATTATTTAATAAGAGCAATTAAATTAAACCCATGAATAAGTTTGTTCACATAAGTCATTAAAACACGCTGCGCCATCATCCTCATACCACTTTCTGTTGTCTTCTTTGTTGTTTCCACCAGTAGTAACATCCAGTTCTTGTTCATGCGACTTGAGATGCAAAGTTTTTCCATTTCCAATTTTACGAAATACACACATTTCTATGTAGCTGAAAAGCCACCTCATCCTGGCACCAAAACATTTTATCAAATAAATTTGTTTTTAAAACGTTTCCATTGAACAAATTTATTCTCATAATTCCAATGCTCCATTTTATGGTCAGTCAATGAATTGACGATTGTCTTCAGTCAATAGAATGCATCTCCTTTTCTGACCAACTAAAATACAATCCTTTAAATGTTACAACAGGGCTTTGACTAGGCCATTCAACAGATAAATATGGTTTTTTCTAAAGTCCATTGTAGATCTGACTGCAGGTTTTCTTTTCCTTTTGGAAAACAAAAAGAAAACAAATCAAAAGGACCTCAAATCTTTTCTAACCTCCGAGATCTTTTCTTCCAGGATTGTTCTAGATTTAGTTCCATATTTCTGTCCCTGCTGGAGCCATGATGCTAACACCACTATCTCCTAGCACTGGCACTGATAGTTTTCCCCTAAGGACTGTATTTTGCAGCAATTTTCCATTTCATTCCTCCACATGTCTTCGGAACTATTTTATGTATCCCTATACAAGGCTCTGGATTTCAGGATGCCATTATGTGTCTCTTGTACACTCAGTTTAAAATGATTAAAAACAGCTGAACGAAGGCAGTTCTTCACCCATGTAGGCCACATTCTTCCAGCTCAACTTCCTCTGCTCCATGACCGCCTGCACGTCCTTCAGCAGTTCGTCCCCAACATCTACAACCTCACAGCTCAACATCGTCTTCAGTTTGCCAGACAGTGACTGAGTCACAGGGTCGTCCTTGGAGGACAGCAGCACCACCTGAAGAACGGAGTCAAAGAGCCTTTAATACGACATTCACCAAATGTTCACCCATAATGTTTCCACAGATGGGAAATCCAACCTCAACTCCGTCGTTCTGCAGCATCCGGAGCCCAGTGGTGTCTCTGCTGTGGACACACACCATGTCCTCTCCGGATACGGACAGAAACACTCGTCCATCGGTCAAACATCCGGACACTCTACAGAATATTAAGGAAACTCCCCGACCAAAGTAGCCGTACCTGTTGGTTGCAGCACAAAAACATGAAACCAATAAAGATTCATGGTTTTTCTGTCATATGACCAGTTCAGAATGAACCAGTCAGACTAATTCTGTCCTAGTGACGCGTTTGTTATGGCAGACAACGTTGTACCTGCTGTGACGAGCAAAAGTCAGTCCTATAGGTCTTAAATTACAAGTGATGATATTCACACCATATTTTATTAAATCTTGGTTTAATTGTTCTGTACTTTCCCTATATTCTCACAATTATTAAATGCTTTACCATCTTCATATCAATACCACTCACATCTACCTGATGGATGTTTACCTACCACATGTAACGTCATTTAATTTATTTCGTCTTCCTCCAGTTATTTCCATTATTCCCACTTTATTTTGTATTTATGACGACCTTTGGTCTCCTCCTAAAGTTGCTGCCATTCAGATTTAACTTTGTTCTTAATAGATTTTATCTATTTTATCCATAATTCTAACTTGTTTTAAAGAGACTGACTAAATGATTTCCCCTCTGTATATTTATGAGCAGGTATCCACATAAACCTAACGTCACTTGAGATTGTCCAAGTCTAAATATGATTTCATAAACTTCTCACCAGTTCCAGATGAATTTCAGATGAGAAATTTAAAATGAACTTTAATGTTGACCATGAGTCTGAATATATAAGTACTCTTTCAATCCTATTTTGCTCCACCCACTGAAACACCACCAACATTTCCCCTGTATACACCTGCCTACTACCTGTGATTTAAATACTCGAGCCTGCAGCACCATCCAGTGGCCAAACAGGGAATATAACATCAGGCTCCACATGTTGTTTCACCTGCTGAGATGAAGCACCAAGTTTTTCCTAAACTTCATATTGTTTGAGTTGTTTTGACCTTTTTAGTGGCAGTCTGACCTGAGGACTCTCTGCTCGGCCAGTGGCCAGTCGATGTCCACGTCGATGTCCACGCTGTGCTCCGGCTCCATCTCAAAGTAGGCCACCTTCCCGCCCTGAAGAACAGAAAGTCTTCACACAAAGAACCGAATGGACCTCACTGACAGGGCCGGACTAAGGCAATGCTAGCCAAGCGGTTGCTTAGGGCCTCCATGCCACTAGGGGGCCTCCAAGAGCACTAAAGCATGATAGAAAAATAGATACAGCTCTGGAAAATCTGAAGAGCCCACTGCATTGAGCCCCACTGAAAACCTTTTCTGAACTCTTCCTGAGTTAAAACATTAGCATCATTGTTTCTAAATGAATATAAACTTCTCATTTAAATAAATACTACATTTTTGGTTGGAATTTCAGAGACATGTTGTCAGTAGTTCATAGAATAAAAGAAAAATGTTCATTTTTATCAAACATATACCTATAGAGTAAAATCAGGACTTATAATTTTGAAGTGGTATCTTAATTTTTTCCAGTTTTATTTTAAATAACATTGAATAATACAAACTAAATATTATTACATGCGAGAATAAATTATATTTTGGTTTTATAGACAATAATGATTAATCTCTTCCTGCTGATGGCTGCTGCCACTACAGGGGAAATAAGATATTAAATTTAGTGTTTATCAGCTGATGTTACTTTCAAATAGTTAAATAAAATGGCACACTTAAATACCACACTGCATTTTAAAATCCAAATTTTTATTTGCTACTCCTCTAAGATTAAAATCAATAGTCATAATAGCACTGCTATGCTCATTACAGATGCTAATGATAGCAGGTACATTACACAGAGTAGATTAGAAATGATAAATCATCTGCTGTTAGCATGGAGGCCCCCCCAGAAAAAGCTGCATGGGGCCCCAAAAGGGCTTGGACCGGCCCTGCCCACTGACAGTGGTGTTGAACTACCTGTAATGAATTTTCTTTAAAGATGAGGTCCCTTCTGCTGATGTAAAATGAGCCATTCTCATGCAGCTCTCCGTCCCAGTCCTGACGACGGGGACGCAACGCAGGAACCAGATTTATTGGCTTTGTCATTTCACCGCCTGAGAAAGAAAAATGCATCATCTGGTCCTCAGTGACCTCTGGAAATAAATGTTTAATCCATATTTTGTCACATTACAACCGCTAACATAAACACATCTACTTGAAATTTTATTTTTTAAAAACCAACAAAGTGAAATACTTCATTACGAGATTCAAAAAATATTTTTTACAAATAAAAACTGAAAAGTGTGGTGTGCAAATAGTTTTCAGCCCCTCCTGAGTCAAAACTTTGTAAACCATGTGTTAGACGGTTAAAAGAGGAGCGATTTCATAATGACTTCCTGAAGGTTCAGGAGTTTTTAAAGAGACAGAAGCCCAATTTCAAGGCTTTAAACCAGAAAGTAAAGTTTTTGATTTCTGTGAACTGAAAACAACATAGTTACTTGATTCATTGTGCTATAAAATTGTATTATGTGACTGGAAAATGCATAATACGTCCCCTTCAAGGGAATATCTGTGAACAAAGAAGCAATGCGCACCATTCTGCCATCTAGCTACAAAACTATTTGAGTAGAAATCTCCTCCAGAAACCAGACTGTCTTTAGGGTCTTTCTTGGCTCCCATTGCTTTGGTTGAAGGAACATTTTTCCAGGGATCAGGAATCTTTCTGATGTTTTCTTGGCCACCCTGTTGACATCAGGAACCTTCATCAGAAACCAGGGCCGATTTCTGTGGTACTCTTCATATTTATGACTACAGTACACTTCTCCCTTCGCTTTCCTTCTGTCTAGATTACAAATGTAATCTTAAAATCACATTTAAGATTCATTTTAAATGTAATTTACAATGAATCTTAAATTAAGATGAATTGCTCCACTATGGTGAAGCAGTGAAGGTTTTTGTTCTGCTGTCACGGCTCGTTCTGGATCATTATCTTGTGGTGCTGGAGAGTGAGTGGCTAAACCTGAATTTTCTGTTTGCCAACTTAAGAAACGTTTGGATGTACGACTGGTATTTAGCAGTTACATGTGCAAAGATAATTAATAGGGGCAAAAGAACAAACTGGGTTTATTGGTTGTAAACAATGAAATGAAAAGGGTGGAGCAACGTTCTTCACCTCTTCATTCATGTGGTCTGGTCTCATTGCTTTCACATGAGCTGTGAAAACAGGGTTTGTAGTAACTACTAGTTACTCAGTTACATTTACTTGTACAAACGTTTTTTGAAAAGTATTTTTACTTCGCTGTACTTTTTACTAACAATACTTTCACTTTGAAGCATCGTTACTGTTGCCCGAGTAAAATTTCTGGATTTTTTTTAACCCACTGAATGAAAAACAAACATGTTTTAACCAAAAATTCACCAGACACAGATACACAGTTGCAGTTTTTCTTAAAATATAATTGTTTTACTGACAAAAACTGACGGGAAACATTTTCTCTTGCCTGATTTTATTTCATGTTACTTATATAAATTATTGTCATTTTTATCCTTAAAATACCAAAACTTTCCGCTTAACTTTACATTTTGGTCCATGTGATGTCATTTTCTAATGTGAAATGATCGATAATTTGATCAGTTACTCAGGAGCAGACTATTTACCAAATACATTTTCACTCGAGTAATTTCTTGGACGCTACTTGTTACTTGTACTTTAGTAAAAAAAAAAATGCTATAGTTCTACTCTTATTTGAGGCGGCTCCAAAAACAGGAAATGGACTACAGCTCAGGGCATTTGGGTAAAAGCAACCAAAACAAACTAACTAGAGCTAGCGGGAAAAATGATTTTTTCCTGCTGATCTTTCATCAAAAACAAAAGAAAAATCCTACAAGCGCTAAAATCTGGCGCTACTCCATTTGTTTACATTTTGTGAAGGAGGAAGTTGTTCAGTTTCTTCTTCTGAGGTTTCTGTGCCATTTCCTTTGGTGGTTCTTGATGCAGCGCCACCAGAGGCGAGGAGGGGAACAGGTTTCTCAAACTATTTGGTTCATTTGATGCAGTGCAGTGTGAAAACAAACCCCAGCAGCTGAAAATGTAACATGTTGCAACTTTGGTCCCTAATGGAGTTTACCAGACTATCAGGTGTGAAAACAGCCTTTAGAAAACAATTTATATCCATCTTGTTGATGTTTGAGTTTGGCGTTAAACAGGTAGGTAAGTAGATATACTTACCATAACCGCAATAGTGATATCATTTATCAGTGTTCATCCCTACTGCTAGCTAAACAGGACAGCTGGCGTTTAACTCACTTCCTTTCTTGACCTCCTTCCAGTGGAACTCGTGTCTCCGGACCACGGAGAAGACGGAGTCGTACCCGTCCTCCATGATCATCTTCAAGGCCTTCTGTAAGTGAGACGGATGGAGACACGGAGACGTAGCCTGGATGTGACAGACCATGTCTACTTCTGTAAACACAAAGCGTTTCCATTATCAGACGCCGGTAATTTCACAAGGCTTCAGTTTACGGGTGATGTTCGTGCCTGTGTTGTTCCTGAGAAACTCCTGAATGGTTTCCACGGATGAAGACGAGTCCTTGGAGACCTCAGGACTTCTCCGGTGGACTTTGGCCCCCCAGGTTTTGGCCACTTTTTCAATTTCATCGTGATCCGTCGACACCCAGACACTGGAAACAAGAGAGACGCTTCAGGAATCTGGTTCAGGTTGTTCTTGTGAGCAATCCTAATAAAAATGTTCTGCCACGTTTAGGAAAATTAAGCTGGGAATCTGCAGCCAACTAGGAATGAAAGTGAAAATCAAGAGAGCTGAAACCAAATCAAGTTTCATTTATAAAGAACCAGGTGAGTAGAGTACCCAAAGATAATACTCAAGTAATAGTAGTACTATTTCAACATCTTTTACTCAAGTAAGTAGTATTTCAAGAAATTACTCAAATAAAAGTAGAAAAGTATTTGGTAATAAAAAAGTTACTCAAGTACTGAGTAACAGATTAAATCATCATTTAACATAAAGAAAATACAGAGGGATCAAAATATAAAGTGGAAATTTTGGTATTTTAAGGACCAAAATGACAATAATTCATAACAAAAAACAACAAAATAAAATAAAAATAATAACAATTCAGTTTCCTTCAATAAAAAAAACTTATGAAACTAACAAAACCTGCAGGTGTGTCTATGTCTGGTGAATCTTTGATGAAAACAACTAAACATAAAACCAAACAACTTAAACCAAATATTTTCAATGTGTTAGAGTGACCTAGTCAAAGTCCAGTCCTAAATCCATCTGAAACAACACCTGAAAACTGATGTTTGTAGTTCTGTTGGCAGGTAAATGAAGTATAACATGGGAAAAAAGTCTTGTTATAAATCAAATAATCTGCCAATGGAATAAGCATTTTTTCAGCAATATTAAAGAATTGTGTACTTAAAACAAGCCTCTATATCTTGCTGAAAAGTTACTTGTAAGTTATTTCTATCTTATTTCAAGTGTACCGAGACATTTGCATTGGAACCTAGACAAAAATTTACTTGGTAAGATTTTGTGTTTTTGCAGTGTATGCATTTTAAATCATATTAGCAGCAGTTTGTGTTGACGCTGAGTTTGTCCTACCTGTCGAACATGTCAGAGTCGATGGCCGCTCTCAGCACCCAGCCGAGGAGGGGGAGCCCGGCCAGCGGTTTGATGTTCTTCAGTTTGATCCCTTTGCTTCCCCCTCGGGCCAGAACCAGAGCCACAACGTGTCTGCCTCCATCCTGCAGGCCGTTTTCTTTCAGCGGGACTTGGTTTCTCTCCGCCATTGGACGGTTTCTGTAGTTAAATGAAAACAAGGTGTCACTGCTGGCTTTAACAAGGCATCTTCAAATGATGACAATTTTTTATTGTCACAAAAAATTGTCATCATTCCCATCTTCAGAGAGGAGCGGCTGCTGCTGCTTAGAGCTCCCCGCCCCTTTAGCAGATCACTCCATAATTCACAGGTGTCAAACTCCAGTCCTCCAGGACCGCAGTCCTGCAACTTGTAGGTGTGGCTCTGCTGCACCAAACCTGAATAAAATAATTAGGTCATTAGCAAGGCTCTGGAGAACTGATTTACACAAGAAGGAGGTAATTAAGCCATTTCATTCCAGTGTTTTGTACCTGTGGTACATCTAAAAACTGCAGGACAGCGGCCCTTGAGGACTGGAGTTTGACGCCCCTGCCTTAATTCATCCCGTGTGTGATGGCCACACTCCTATGTTGGTAACTCTTTTATGCACATTTTATTTTTTCATACAAACACTTTAGTTAAAACAAAAAAACATTAGTTATTTGGATACATTTGTTCTATTTCTTAGCCCGCACATTTACCGTATTTTCCGGACTATAGAGCGCACCATACTATAAGCCACACCTACAAATGTTTTGGAAACATTTTTTTAAAAAACTGGAAACATACATATATAGTACATATATAAGCTGCACCGGGCTATAAGCCACTAGGATCTCCACCGCTCCCAGTTTCCCACAAGGACTAAACCTGCAGCCCTCCGTCTCCAACGCAGAACCGTGGTTTCGTTCACGCCAAACTTATGGGCAGCGGCTTCATTTCCCTCCTGTACTGCGAGATCGACAGCCTTCAACTTAAAAGCTGCATCATATGAGTTTGAAGAAATTTCTCCGTCATGCCTGCGCTAGCATAGACATAATATAAGAATAGACACCTCATGGACCGCTGTCGCCTATTGTCGCTGACGAGATTTAGGGCGGCCATCTTGGAGCGGTACTCCACCCCTTTTGCTTCTTTCTTGCTGGTACTTACCTGCCTTCTTTGACCTCTTTTATGAGCTCAGTTTATCTTTTTGTCATTTATAATCGCTGGGTTAGAATTAAAGAAAGCCTATTTTTCTCATGTATCCTGTTACTCCTGTTTTTAACTCGGTCCATCACGCCATGCATGAAGTATGGTTGTCATGATGCCTTTCTTGTTTCTGAACTGGTTTGCGTGGAACATTTTAATTATTGCTGATCGCACTTCTTCCTCATATGTAAAAGCTGTGTGTCATGAGGGCGTGCAGGGCTTCTCTGGACCAAACTGAGACACGCGATGCTTGATTACCACTGGGGCATGATGACACACAGACCCTTTCCAAAGAATTAGAATATCATGGAAAAGTTGCTCGATTCCTATAATTCCATTCAAAAGTTAAACTTTCATAGGTTGTAGACTCAGGGGCCTCAGTTTAAACAATTTCAAATGTTTATTACATAATTACATAATTTGGGCGTCCAGTTCATAAAACCCACAACAACAGGAATTCAAAAAATGAAAATATTGTGAACAAATGAGCCTAAACGACAGTCGAGCATTATGATGGGCATCCAAGCAGGTTTTGGTGCGCCTGGCAGTATGGGCAGGGTCCAGGTTCTGCTGGAAGATTAAATCTGCATCTCCATCCTCAGCAGAAGGAAGAATGAAGTCCTCTAAAACATTCTGGTAGACTACTGCGGTGACCTTGGCTTTAAGAAAGCAGAGTTTACCAACACAATGTGTCCCAAATCATGACTGACTGTGGATATTTCACACTGGACCTCGAGCGGGTTCAGTTCCTCACCCATCCTTCAAACCCTCAGACCTTAAATTAATTAAAGGCACTTTGCTTTCATTGGAAAAGAGGACCTTGGACCGCTGACCAATGGTCAAGCCTTTCTTTTCCTTGGCCCGGTTGAGTCGCTTCTTACGTTGACTCAGGTTCAGAAGTGGTTTGACCTGAGGAACCCGACAGCCGTAGCTTGTCTCTCGGAGGCGTCTGGATGTGGTGAAGCTGACTCCCGCCTCATTCCACTCTTTCTGGATCTCTGCCAGATTCTTGAATCTTGTCTGTTTGATAAGCCGCCAAAACCCACAGTTGTCTCTTTTGCTGGTGCTTCTTCTCCTGCCACATTTTGTCCTTCCACTAGACTTTCCATGGATAATCTTGGACACAGCATTCTGTGAACAGCCAGCCTCCTTAGCTGTGAACTTTTGTGGGATATCCATCAATGCTGGTCTTCTGGCCAGTTGTTAAATCCGCAGTCTTCTCCATATTGGACCAAACGGAGACAATTTGATGACACCTGGTGGTGCTTTGAGTTTAAAATTCATTTAAAAAATAATATATATAATTTATTTAAAACAATAACATTAAGTCTTATGCTTATTTAAAAAGTACATATATATATATATATATATATACACATACACTGCTCAAAAAAAATAAAGGGAACACTCAAATAACACATCCTAGATCTGAATGAATGAAATATTCTCATTGAATACTTTGTTCTGTACAAAGTTGAATGTGCTGACAACAAAATCACACAAAAATCATCAATGGAAATCAAATTTATTAACCAATGGAGACCTGGATTTGGAGCCACACACAAAATTAAAGTGAAAACACACTACAGGCTGATCCAACTTTAATGTAATGTCCTTAAAACAAGTCAAAATGAGGCTCAGTATTGTGTGTGGCCTCCACGAGCCTGTATGACCTCCCTACAACGCCTGGGCATGCTCCTGATGAGGTGGTGGATGGTCTCCTGAGGGATCTCCTCCCAGACCTGGACTAAAGCATCCGCCAACTCCTGGACAGTCTGTGGTGCAACGTGACGTTGGTGGATGGAGCGAGACATGATGTCCCAGATGTGCTCAATCGGATTCAGGTCTGGGGAACGGGCGGGCCAGTCCATAGCTTCAATGCCTTCATCTTGCAGGAACTGCTGACACACTCCAGCCACATGAGGTCTAGCATTGTCCTGCATTAGGAGGAACCCAGGGCCAACCGCACCAGCATATGGTCTCACAAGGGGTCTGAGGATCTCATCTCAGTACCTAATGGCAGTCAGGCTACCTCTGGTGAGCACATGGAGGGCTATGCAGCCCTCCAAAGAAATGCCACCCCACACCATTACTGACCCACTGCCAAACCGGTAATGCTGAAGGATGTTGCAGGCAGCAGACTGCTCTCCACGGCGTCTCCAGACTCTGTCATGTCTGTCACATGTGCTCAGTGTGAACCTGCTTTCATCTGTGAAGAGCACAAGGCACCAGTGGTGAATTTGCCAATCCTGGTGTTCTCTGGCAAATGCCAAGCGTCCTGCACGGTTGTTGGGCTGTGAGCACAACCCCCATCTGTGGACGTCGGGCCCTCATACTATCCTCATGGAGTCGGTTTCTAACTGTTTGTGCAGACACATGCACATTTGTGGCCTGCTGGAGGTCATTTTGGAGGGCTCTGGCAGTGCTCCTCCTGTTCCTTCTTGCACAAAGGCAGAGGTAGTGGTCCTGCTGCTGGGTTGCTGCCCTCCTACGGCCTCCTCCACGTCTCCTGGTAGCGCCTCCAGCCTCTGGACACTACGCTGACAGACACAGCAAACCTTCTTGCCACAGCTCGCATTGATGTGCCATCCTGGATGAGCTGCACTACCTGAGCCACTTGTGTGGGTTGTAGAGTCCGTCTCTTGCTACGAGTGTGAAAGCACCACCAACATTCAAAACTGACCAAAACATCAGCCAGACAGCAAAGGTACTGAGAAGTGGTCTGTGGTCCCCACCTGCAGAACCACTCCTTTATTGAGTGTGTCTTGCTAATTGCCAATAATTTCCATCTGTTGTCTATTCCATTTGCACAACAGCTGGTGAAATTGATTGTCAATCAGTGTTGCTTCCCAAGTGGACAGTTTGATTTCACAGAAGTTTCATTTTCTTGGAGTTATATTGTGTTAAGTGTTCCCTTTATTTTTTGAGCAGTGTATATATATATACATACACACACCACCTGTTGTCCAACACTGCCCTCGTGTGGAAGTTGATATCCTGATATTAAGCTACTTGTAATTTAATTTGCCATGACTAACAAATGTCGCCTTTTGTGCAAACATCCTCTGTTCTCTACCACCTGTTGTAAAATCTAGTTAGATACAAAAAGTATGAATAACCAGAATAACCACACATCTATTCTCATTTGATCTTTTATTCATGAAATCTGGATTTTAATGCCATTTTCCCCCTTTATTGCATCAAATCTAATGGAAAGTCAGTTTACTGCTTTGGACAATTACTCCATGATAAACATTTAATATTCCTGTCAAAATAGTGCTATAATAGTGAAGTAGATCAATAAATACAGCATATTTAAGTGATCACAGTGATCTTAAGAGTAGAGCGAATCAACAATTGTAACTTGGTACCAAACCATATTATGTGCAGGTCATGAGGGTTAAATCAGACCGATCGTCAGGACAGAGATAAAGCAGCAAAGCCCCCCAAACATAATCAGTGGCATCTGTAAGAGTTTATGAGCTGGTTGTACAACAAACACATTGAAATGTTATGAAATAGTGGAAGAACTTCAGATCTAAAACATTCCTGTGACTTTTCTGAAATCAGCTTTTTGTTCAGTAATCCACAGCTTGATCCTCATTCAGTTTTGTTTAAAGCGTAATCTCACCATATTGCCTCCGGATGTTTTATGAAAACCAACCACCAGATTTAGAACAACAACAATCAAACGAGTAAACTGTGAACTAAGACCTGCAGAAACAAGAAGCCAGCAGCTTTTAGTGTTAACAACCAACAGGAACCAACTGCTGCGGAGAAAATCTGAGGTGAACTCCAGCCATTCTCCTTTTTTTCTACAAGTACCGACGTTGTTTCTTGGCGTCTTTTGCCTTCATGATCCGTTCCGTTGCCGTGGCAACCGCCCATCCCTAGTGCTTCACGCGAAACGTGTCCCGTTTCAATCCAGGTTCCGACATCAGAAGCAGTTGCGGTCGATCCCGTCCTGCTTCATCTGGAGCCTGGCCTGCTGCTTCTGGACCAGGACGTGTTCGGCGAAGTCCCGCACGGCGCCCGCGCCGCCGCCTTGCTTGCAGGCAAACTTGCCGGCTCTGATGGCGTCGGGCTGGGCGTCAGCCGGCGCCGCGCTCAGACCCGCCAGGTGCAGACAGCTGGCAGACGCTGCGTCGCAGCCTGGGAGGGAAAACGCAGGTGAGCATTAGATCCTTAGTTTGTGTTTTATTTTGTTAATTTTAACCAACTATTATAACCACTTTTCAATAGAAAAGACTGAACTTTTAACCCCAGGAAAAAAAAACAAAAACAAATTATATTATGCTCCCGCTCTAAAAAAAAAAAACATGTTAAAGAGGGTTAAAAGGTTAACTTTTTTAACTGGAAAGGAATAAAATCAAATAGTTTTCTATCCACTGTTTTTCCCCCCCAGTTACTCAGGCCTTAAAAATACTTCAATTAAACAATTTTCCAGATTGCTGAGACATAAGAAATTACTTTTACCCAGTAAAATATTTATTTATCTCTTTTACTTTATTGCAGAAAATAATCTGGGAGTGCTTAATGAAATAAATTACTCCGCATTAATAGTCAAAAAGCAACAATATAACCTTTTCCATACTGAAAGCTAAATGTTAAGCTCTCTTGGCTGTGCTGGTTGCTGGGAGACCAAGGAAAAAGAGGCAATTTCTTCAGGCTGCACACATTTTCTTTAATTAATGCTTACTTTAAATGTGTTTTATATTGTAAATATAAAAACAACAATCATGGTTTTACTTTAAAAAATAAGTATAAAGTAAAAACAGTTTAAAAAGTCCAGATTTTTACCCATGTAGGCCACATCCTTCCAGTCCAGCTTCCTCTTCTCCACCATCGACTGCACATCTTTTAGTGGATCCTCTCCGACCAGCATCACTTCACAGCCCGTCATCATCTTCAGTTTATAACGCATCTGTCTGAGCGCAATGTTCTCCTCAGAGATCAGCAGCACCACCTGGAGGGCAGGAGGTGTAACGCGTTACAAGACGCTGGTCAAAGTTTCTCCTTTGATGTTGATAAAAGCGACAGATCTGACCTCCACATCGTCTTTCTTCAGCTTCCTGAGTCCTGCTGTGTCTCTGCTGTGGATGGAGACACTGAATCCTTCTGTGTCTCTGCTGTGAACGGAGCCCTTAGCAGAGGATGCTTCAGACTCGGACACGTTAGCAGAGGACACTCCAGAATCAGTGTCAGACAGGCCAGCAGAGGACACTGCAGGCCTGTCCAGGGACCCAGACAGGTGGACCCGTCCATCCGTCAGACATCCGGAAACTTCACAGAACATCAGAGACACTCCCCGGCCAAAGTAACCATACCTGTAGGGAGAAGCATAGAACCCAAACATAAACATAAAGTTCAGCAGGATGTCCAGACGGACAAAATTAAACAAAGGGAGAAATTAAAATAAAAAGTTCAAAGGTGAAATCTTAAGTATCGGAAATAATTTACATTCTTTTAAGAGTAAACGGTAACTTATTATACTTCCTTAAACAGGTTAAGATAGGTATGAATTATAAAATACATGTTTATTACATTTTCTGCACAAGTTCATTCTTAGAAAATGAGATTTCAGTCTGATCAGTTCTGTTTTAGGGCCTCCTGTCACTTTAAATCCAAAGCTGCTGCTGCCCACGCCTCCAACTCAACGTTTAAACTTGGACATGAAAATGGCTGCAAAAAGATGCACTATTATACAAGTGTACATCTCTGATAAGCAGAAGTGGAGCCTCCTGCACAACCAACAGGAAAGCTTCAAATGGTTTCTGCATGATAAGTCAACAACAAAATACTTGTCTTTTCCAGCAGCCATTGTACAGCAGTAAACCTAGCTGACCAAATGTTCTGGAACTCCACTGAGGTTCCTAGGTAACAGGCTGGGCTTTGCTGGGGTTGCTAGATAAGAAGCATTGACTGCTGACTTGTGATGTTATATTCCAGAGGATTTTGAAATGGCTAATTTTCCAGACAACAAAAATACAATTTATTGATAAAAAACCGTCTGGGTGGATTTTTTTTTAAGCACTTGGGCCGTTTTTAGAAGCAGTAAAAACCTAAATTAATGTATAAAACTGTGCAAAATGTGAATTTTGGATAATAGATCCCCTGTAAAGCAGTCGGTTTAAATTCACCTGAGGACTCTCTGCTCTGCCACAGGCCAGTCGATGTCCACGTCGATGTCCACGCTGTGCTGCGGCTCCATCTCGAAGTAGGCGACCCGACCGCCCTGTAGAGAGTCCGACACAAACATCAGAAAACCTCCAAACATCTGGAACTGATGGACACAGTCCTGGAGAAACATCTGCTCATCACAGGACAGAGTGCCTTTAATTTTCACCACCTAGTAATTGAATATCAAGTTTTTACTATCAAGGAAATTTAAAGAAAAACAGATGTTTAATTTAAATGTAACAGACATGAATTTAGGTTTGTAATGGGCAAATTAAGCATAACTCTAGATGACAACAAAGTACTCTTTGGTGGTTTGAGACAAATTCACCACTATAGTCAACAGAGGAATAAAAACAAGGTTTGAGAGAAACAAGATCAAAATTATACATACAACATCAAATACATGCATAGATCCCTGATAACACTTGAGCAAACATCCTAAAGTTAAACCTTGGAAGCAGACTTATTGTCGTCATTGGTCAAGCTTCTGGTCTAATTCTGGCTCAATATCTGACCACTTTTTTTGGTAGAATTAATTTAAACTGGTTGGCTTTATGGCACAGATGTACCAGAAAACAGATGCGGCCACAGATGTGGCTGTTAGGGGAAACCCTTGGAGCTAATCGTCATTCCTGAGAGCTAAACGTTGAGAGCAGCTACCTGCAGCCGCCCTTCCTTCATGATGAGGTCTCTGGTGGCGAAGTAAAATGAGCCGTTCTCAATCAGTTCCCCGTTCCAGTCCTGACGCCTTGGACGCTTCGCAGGGTTCAGATTCTCAGGCTTAGTGCATTCATCACCTGTAAGGAAGGAAGAACATGTTCTGCTGTATGTTTTCTGAAGCTGAACAGAACAACGGAACCCTGATTGAGTCCAATTACAGTCAAACTGGGGAAGATCAGGCGTTTGGTGGACTCACTTCCTTTCTTGACCTCCTTCCACCGGAACTGGTGTCTCCGGACCACGGAGAAGACAGAGTCGTATCCGTCCTTTGTGATCTTCTTCAGGGCCTCCTTTAGGTGAGTCGGATGGAGACACGGAGACGTAGCCTGGATGTTACAGACCACTGTCACGTCTGAACAGGAGAAAAACTCATCTGTGATTTTCCATCCTCAACGTTTGGGTCAACTTGTGCCCAGTTGAGCTTTTCCCACCTGGGTTTTTCTTGAGAAACTCCTGAATTGTCTCCAAGGAAGTGGAGGAGTCCTTGGAGACTTCTTGGCTCCTCCGGTGGACTTTGGCCCCCCAGGATTTTGCAATTTTTTCAATCTCATCGTGGTCTGTTGACACCCAAACACTAAAAACAAACAAAAAGTTATGTTTATTTATAGCTGAAGGACATTCCAGCAGCAAATGCTTCATGATAAATCAATCAATAAAATTTTATTTGTATAGCACATTTCAGCAGCAAGGCATTTCAAAGTGCTTCATATAATTAAAATAAAAACAGCATGTGACATTGTATAAACAGTTAGAAAGACAAAGAGATTTTTTTTTTAAAGAAAAAAGGTTAAAAAAGATAAAAACATTAAAACCCGCACCCCTTGTAGGACTTCAGTTAAACGTCTCACACCTCAGAGCTTGTTAAACGCCGTTTAACAAGGATTCTCATACCCCTAGATATAGATTCGTTTAACTGGAACATTTTCCGGGGGGGCTTTACATAGACAGTTAAAACAGTTAAATATGATTAAAAAAACAACAACAACAAAAGCAACAAACATTTCAATGTCTTAAAAGCAACTCTAGACAGGTTGGTATTTAGTTTTAATTTAAAGGAACTCAATGTTTCTGGAGTTTTCTGGAAGATTAGTGGAGCATAAAAACTGAATGCTGTTTCTCCATGTTTGGTTCTGGCTGTGGACCTTAAAGGACTTTAGAACTGGGGTGATGTGCTCCATGTTCCTGGCTTTAGTAAGAATGCCAGCAGCAGCCCTTCTGGATCAGCTGCAGCTGGAGGATTTTTTTTAATTCAGACTTCTGAAGACACTGTTGCAGTAATCAATGCAACTGAAAAAGTTTCCTGGAATTCTGGAATCATTTTTAAAACTGTAAAAACCTTTAAATGTGCTTCAGGTGACAAAAGGCCGACTTTGTAACTGTCTTTATGTGTCTCTGAAGGTTCAGGTCAACGCCCCCAAAAAATCATAAGCCGTCTTTTATTCATGTTTCCTCTGAGTTAGTATATAATACATAGTGTTCCACAGAGGTATCCATACACCTTGAACTTTTCCACATTTACTCACATTGCTACTTTTTAAAGATGTTATGTCATGCTTAGCTGTGAAGTGAAAAAGGACAAAAAGTTTTCCATATGAAGAAATGTGAGATTTGGGGTTCTTTATCTACCAGCTAGAACCTTAAATTTGCTAAATTTTGTCATCTAAATCACCAATTTTCACATTTGGGCACACACAGATACACAAATGGACTTAGATCTAGAATCTGGAAAAGGGGGCGGAGCTTAAAGCGGTTGATTTTTATTTGTTGAAATGTGTTTGTGAACAAACAGTAGCTCAAACACAAAGAAAAAATATTAGATCGTAACCATGGTTACAATCTTTTAGCTTACCGATACTGAAGCCATAAAATCAAACGTAGCTTGCTCATTCTCTGTAAAGAAATAAACATTTTGATCTTTGGTTGATTTCAAGCGTTTTTGTGGGCCCCTGATAGTCTGAGGGAGCCTTAGTTTGCCTAATTTATTAGTTATCTGATTTTTCAACATGGTTTAAAAGAAAATGGTTTTAAAATAAACTCAACTGGAAGTGGTTTCAAATGGAGGTTTATTCTGACCTGCTGTGAACTGTGGAGCATATTTAATGTTTAACTTCGTTTTAGTGCACTAAGTGGAAGAGCTTGTTTGGCTAAGCCTCTGAACTGATGAGTCACTGAGACACAATCAGCCACAAGGTCCTGAAACTCAAAGGAAAAACCAGCACAGTGTTGACACAATATCTATTCTCTACCAACGTTTATTTGATGGATTATATGAATTTGTCAGTTATCTATGTGTCAATATGTAACTTCTCATCGGTACACACGTACGTCACATGTGGTGTACCCCAGGGCTCAATCCTGGGATCCCTCATATTTAATATCTACTAGCTCAGATTATAACAAGCAATCAGATATCAAAACTATGGAGATGATGCATAACTCTTTTACAGCAGCATTCAGCACAGTTGATCAGATAAAAACAACTGATCAATGATAGTTATTTGCATTTGATTAAAAATAATTAACACTGATCAAAAATGTTTTATGTATATTTGCTAGATTATTTGACAAAATGTAATAGTTGCATGTGTGCAGTATTTTTTAATTTAAAGCTGTTTAAACTTGCCTTACTGCTGAAATAAAAATAAACTTGATTTGACTTTAAAATCACCCTCTGTGTGACTTTGTTTTATTAAAAAAAAGTGGTTTTATTAATAGAGTTTGGAAAATATGAAACAGACCGAGATGGAGACAGAAAGGTAAAGAGATAGAGAAGAGGAGGAAGAAAGGGAGGAGACCGCAGATCCTGTCAAACTCGTCCCTCTGACTAAACAGTAAATCTTTTCAACTGAGGCATGACGTCTCAGAGACGTTAAATGTGGGTGGACACGTCTTTTGTCTTTAATACAGGATATTTGGCCAGGAGAAAACAAAAGGACAGCAGCCACAGCTTTACATTCTCATCTACTGTACCAAGCAGGGGGTTATGGGTCAATATCAGGTCAGTGACCTTCATGTCCAACATTTAGACAAAGGTCCACTGAGACGTACAAGTCTTCCTTCTGTGCAGATTGAAGTTTAATCTGAGAACAGAGCTGTTCCTTTGAGTTTTTTTTTTTATAAATAAAAGAGATTAAACCTTTGCCTCGCGAACACAAGATAAGAAACTTGACAATGTTGAGGAATCTGCAAGGTTAGAGAGACGGGATATCTGCTGGTATCTGACAGTTTGCTTCATTTATGTTTTATAAATTTAAAGAAGGACATCCGCCATTAATGATAATCTGTTTTCTCAAACTGTCCTATTGGAGTTTTTGATGCCCAATTGAACCGAGTCTAACTGACTATCAGCTGTGAAAACACACAATTCATCAATGGCACTAAATCCCCTGATATACCTTTAGAAATATGTTTTTTTTCTTTTAGCAACATCTCAAAAGTTGCACTCTACTAAAAGGTCACCTGAATTTCAGAAATTTCCATCTTTTCAACTTTGAGAAATATTCCTGAATATCACCCGTTTGTCCCAATCAGCTCAGATTTCCTGGAAGGAAAAAATAACTATAAAATTAAAAGTTGAAACGATGGCCACTTTGCACACCTTGGCGGCCAGTGTCTTAGTAATAAAGACCAGAACTAAAAGTCTGTATAAAAGAGCAGCAAAAAGACAAAGATATTTCAGAAAACCTGGAGAAATGTTGCTCAAGAGCACATGAAATACAAGAAAGTCTGGCTGCTTGGAGGCTAAATAATAAGAAGGTAATAATGAGGAGTGTCTCACTCTACATTCCCTTGACTTCATTTTTAACCTTTCTGAGTTGATCCTGGTCCTGAATCCACACTGCTCTGCATGCCTTACTGGTTTTCTCTGGTTGAAGACACCCTTCTCTATTCATCTCTAATTTCTTATTTCAATTTTTCCTTTGGCTTTGTTGATGCAAACGGTGTAACATTCGATCAGTTTGTGTGTTTGGGTTGAATTTTAACAGCATCTCATCTTTATGGCTTTTAAAATAAACAGACTAATCTTTTTCATTTGGCATTTTTAGTGCCAAAGCGCATTTTATAAATATACTCAATCAAAAACAGACTGTAGAGATTAACATGCCTATGATTGAGTGTTGGTAGTAAACTATAGTCATCTGCATAAAAATAAAAGGACATATTGGATCAGTTTACGCACAGATCAGAAAACTAGGTTGTATTTAAGACAGGTCCAGAGACGGAACCCTGAGGTACACCTTTTGTAATTCTTATTAGAATAAGTTCAAGATTTTAGGTTTTGTTGTTTTGCATTGTGCAAAAATATATTTTCGCACACTGCGAATCCATCAGCTGGTATCGTTTATATCAAGATGCGTTTATTAATAATGGTATTAAATTAACAATGTGTATACCTTCATCATTTTTATGTTGAGGCATTGGATTTTGGGATAATTATTCTCTCTGGTTTTAGATACTCTGTGGCTGGAAGGATTTTTTCTCTAGTTTTGAACAAGGTACTAGTTTTACAACTGTGAGCAGCTTTAAAGCAGTCATCATTTATTAATTGTTGTTTTTTTTATTTGGCCTTTATTTAGACTGGTTGGCTCAAGGACATCCAAGATCTAATTTACAGAAACTGGTTTTGAAAAAAAAATTATTGCAAACACAGCAACAATGCAAGTAATTAATTGACTCAATTAAATCAAATAAGCCACTAAAATATGAGCTAAAAAACAAGAGCAACTTTTATATTAAATTATTTGCTCAAGTCCATCTGTAAACAAACCAGCCTCAAACACAAAAACTATATTTTAAAACACGAGTGTGTTTCTTAAAATGTAATTACTTTAAATTTTGAACATATTCCAATTGATAACATATTAGAAAAGCATTTCAGGAAAATGCAGCCCAGTGAAAGCATACTTAAGTATATTATTTTGCTCCTTATAAAGACATTTGCACTTTTACAAAGTAAACCTGCTAACTCTGCTTAAATCCACACTGTTACTTTAAGAAACTTTTAATGTGTCTGGGCTGAAACAGTCGAATAATAATCAGAATATAATTAGAATATAATTCTCAACTCAGTTTGAGAATTATATTCTAATTCTCAAACTGAGTCAGAATTCAAGCAGATTTGTTCGCTTTATATCTTGAACAGGCCCTGCAGTGAAGCTAGCTTGATTTTTTTTTTCTTCTGAAGTCCAGTATAGAATCGGTATGGACTTTAAAACCTACCTGTCGAACTCTCCCGAGTCGATGGCCGCTCTCAGCACCCAGCCGACCAGAGGAACTCCGGCCAGCAGCTTGATGTTTTTCAAAGGTATTCCCTTACTCCCGCCTCGAGCTAAAATCAGAGCCGCTACGTGTCTGCTCCGGAGCTTCTTCGGGCTCTCGGCTTCTTCCGATTTCGCATTTTCCTCGGGCATTCCTCGTTTTCGGGTAGCCATGCAGTCTTTTTGTAAGGACCCGGGACCCAAACACGAAGACAGTCCACTAATGAATGAGACGTTGATACGAACCAGGAGACGGACACAGCCATCCGGTAGCAATAGATAGCATGGTGCTTTGGTGGTGCATCGCCATCATGTGGTGTGGAGTAGGAACTGCAGTAGAAATGAACGTATAATATTCCTGTAAGCTGTCAGAGGTCGGAAGAGAACCCAAAAATTGTACTCAAGAGTAGAACTACTTCAAGATATATTTATTCAAGTAAAAGTACAAAATAACCGTCCACGGAAATACTTGAGTAACAGTAAAAAAAAAAGTATTTAGTAAAAGAGGAGACTCCAGAGTAACTGATCATGAGAAAAATTACACCATCAGACAGACCAAAATGTAAACCTATGTGGAAATTTTGGTATTTGAAAGATCAAGAATGAAAATATTCCATATGAACATCATCATACAACAAAATCAGACAAAACAATTTTATACATCAGTTTCTTTCAGTAGAAAGCTTATGAAACTTTAACAAAAACTGCAGGTGTGTGACTGGTGAAGTTTTGTTAAAAACACCTTTGTTCTTTACTCAGTGAAGTTACTCACAGTGAGTAGAATATCTAGAAATTTCACTCAAGTAAGAGTAGAAATACTTCATGTCTCACTCAAGTAAAAGTAAGAAGTACAACATCTCCAGTGAACGTTTCAGGCGAGAGGCGGAACAAATCATGCATGCACACACACACACACACACACTCACACTCACACTCAGGGAGAATTTAGAAAGATTAATTAACCTGACAGTCATGTTTTTGGACTGTGGGAGGAAGTTGGTGTACCCAGAGAGAACCCACCATGGTCAGGGAGAACATGCAAACTTCATGCAGACCCCAGGCTGGGAATCAAACCCAGGACCTTCTTTCTGCAAGGCACTGCAAGGCAGCAGTGCTACCCACTGCGCCACTGTGCAGCCCATTTTTATGTACATCTATTAAAAAACATTTAAAAAGAGAAATTACATTTTACTGACACAAAACAGTATTTTTAATGCAGAAAATTGGACTAAGTGTTATTTTCCAAAGGTATATTTAATTTGACAAACTCTTGGAATTAATATTCCAGTTTACTGAATATGACCAGTTAGGACTGAAATATTTCATGCTTTTGGAAAAATTGGTTATATTGTTTTAGCCCCGCCCACTCGCTCGTAATTACACGTAAGGTTGACGAATAGAAGAAACTAGTCAAACGGAGCAAAACGTACCTGTGAAACAGTGAACTATAACATGTCTTTAGCCAATATGGTACATATAATAAGAAATTATGAAATAATTTAAATTGTAATGATGTAATCATGTATTAGGCAAAGCAATGAGGCAATAAAAGTTATATAAATTATTCACTTATTGACTTTGTTGTTAAATTTACTTTAATTGTTTTTATTATTTAACTGATAAAATGTTTAAATATTCTTTTTTTTTAATTAGCTACATATAACGTGCCAAAATTTAAGTTTAGTTTTTGTTGCCACCTGCTGGCAGAAATTATTTCAAAGTTGTTGTTTTTTTTGTTGATATTACGTTTATGCTGCAAATTGTAAAAGATTTAGCCATACAATGAGAAAAAACAATCTTTGTTGCAGATCACATCAATCAGTCAACAATTTAACACCAACAGATGGCAAAAAAAAAAAAATCTCACTTTAATCATCAAAACAACTAAAAGTCATTTTTTTAGATACAGATTTAGAAATCCCTTCCAGTTAAGTTTCCATCCTTCAACGGTTTTGTGTGCAGAGGTTTAAAATAACACACACACACGGCTGCAGGTATGCTACCTGACCAGTACTCTCACCCACTGCTGAGGAAACAAAAACTAAAACCCAAAGTATGCAGGTGGAAGGCTACAAAAATACAGACAGTGAAACAGTTTTAATTAAAGGTAAACGCCACATTTACATTAGTGTTAGTTTTATTAATTGGCTCAGTTTTGGTCTGAACTGTTCTGTTTCGGTCGATTCGTTGGAACAAAGGCAAAAATGTTTCTCATTCCAGATCAGTGTGTCACACTTTCCTCTTTCATTCTTAATTACTTGAAAGCATCTGACAGCTAACTGTCTCCATTGATCACTAGCAGTGATTAATGGCTCACGTTGCTTTTCCTTTTTAATACTCGAGCATAAAATCTAAAAATAATCACTGGAGATTCTCAGATTTTGTCTTTTCACCACAAAGTTCATTTATTACATCCCTTGCTTTTGTTTTTGTTTTGTTTACATCGTTCGCATCAGATGTGAGGTTGCCGAAAAGGAAGTTGGCGTAGGAATTAAAGCAAGCCGTTTCCAAGGAGACGGGTTAGCAGATCAGGTCCAACGGGTGTTAAATGGTCTCTATGCTGACTTTTCATCTGGTTCCTTCCCAGTTTCAGCTGGGAACTAGTTGAACTCTGTGCAGGTTTATGGACAGAGGCGGAGAGAAAACAACCACAGAGGATTTAATACAGTGAAAGTCACAATCAGTCAGTCATTCAATCAATCAATCAATCAATCAATTGGTTGGTAGATTTGTTTTGTGGTTCTCTTTCTGTGAACATTATGTCAAATATTTACTTTTCTATCTCTCTTTAACGTCAATTTATGGCTGCTTTTGCATTTTCTGATTGTTTTTTATTCCGTTTTTCACCACTTTGATTTGTTTTGTATTATTTTTTGTGCTACTTGTGCATTTAGTTTTCTATTTTAGTTTCTAATATTGCCAGATTAAATTTGTAGTGTTATGAGAATAATCTTGTATAAGAATAAAATTATAACTTTAGCAGAATAAAGAAGTTAATATGGGAATAATGTCAAAGTAATGCAAAAATAAAATCATAATATTCCCAAATTAAAGTAATAATATTGTGAGAATAAAGGTGGAAGTACTACCACTTTATTCTTGTGTAATTTCAACTTTAATCTGAGAATATTATGACTTTAGTCACATAATTTTATATATCTTTAATTTTCTTAGCATGGCCCTAACACTCTATGATAGAGCCAAGCTTTTAATCCAGATTAACTAAAGACTGACTTCATGAGATGAAAACTGGACAGAAGATCTGTGGATTTGTCTTTTTGACGTTTTTGTAGTTTTATAGATTTATATTCCCTCAGTTTCTGATAGTTTCCTTATCTCTGGGTGAATATTCTAAATATTAGCTCCGTTTTGGTGTTTTACATCCTTTTCTGTTTCCTAATTTTTATTAAGCGATGCTGTTGCCTCCATCCTTTGCACTCTCGTGGCCTTTGATGGCAGACGGCACCTCTAATCGTTTAAAGTGTTACAGCGTCAGCGACAGGAAGGACGAAGGAGGCCACATCTGGCCAGACCGCTCCAACAGCCCTGGCAGCATACCTTCAGCCGTCCTCCACTCCTCTGCCTCTTCAGAGGAACTCCAACACCCAACTGTCTACTGAAACAAACCCTGAAAGGCTGTTCACGCCTTTATTTACGACCTTATTTTGGAATCTGGATTGTGTTAATCTGAATCAAACTACAAACGAGCTGCTGGAGTGCAGTAGAAAGGGAAACTTTTAAAACAAGTCCTGTTGTTATTAGAGGGGGAAAAAATACTATTTAGCTAAGAAAAAAATAACATGTTCTCCAATTGATGAAAACCCGTCATTTTGGAGCTAAATCGGAAATAAGTGATTTGGAAAGTAACTGTTTCACAATGAATTATTGCTGTAATTGCTCTTAAACATAAACAATCTAATGAAAAATAGAATAAGTGCTCATCTAATTGTTTTCTCTTCACAGTCAGCACTGAACTAAAGTCAAAATGGCTGCAATAAACCAAATAAACGTTTCATATCAGTCGATACAGATAATTATTGTTTTTGTTTTGTTTTGTTTTAAATATCTGAAATACTACCAAACTGGTGGTGTGACATTTCCTGTTTTACCCACAGTTTTCATTCCACGTTGTTGTTTATTCTTTAGCCACGGTGGCAAAACCTTTCTGCCGCAAGTTACTCAACAAGTTGTTGCTAGGTAACCAAAGACTGAATGAGTTGCTAGGCAACCAAAGAATGAGTGAGTTCTTGATTCCACCAACCTGGCTTAGCTTGCCGTGAGAAGTTGAGAGGCTAAAGTCTTTCCTCTGCCTATGTCTCCCAGAATGCTGTGCGGTTCTGTGCGGAGTGAAATCTATACATTGAATATTGATTATTCTATCAGATGTATTATTATATTGATAATTATCACAAATACTTAAAATAGCATATGCTTGCACTTTTTTCACTCGCTGACAACAAATCTATGTTGATTTATTGATTTATTTATTACTAAACTCAACACAAATCTTGATTTCTAAGTGATGCACTCTCACAAATTAAATACCATCACTCTGCAACTGGAAACATACATTTTGGATTAATTCATTTAAACATTTCAACTTTTATGCTTATGATCTGATAGGGACCCGTTAAACCAGCCTGATTTGAAAAAGGAAATGTCAAAAATGTGGAAATTTTTATACAAAATTGTGCTAAAGAGGTAAGTACTAGAGAGGTAAATCTATAGACAAACATCAAATATGAGTCATGTTTCATTTGGGTATTTAATAACGGCACGACACAGTAGAGGTTTCTGCTCTCACTAAAATAATCACACAAGCTATTGGCCCCAATAATATTCAAATACTAAACAGAGATAAACAGAGAGCCCTTTATGATGATGTATTTAAATATTAGAGGGAAAAAGTGTTGCTCTCTGTACTTCCGCTCACATTTCCCAAGCAATTCCCCAAAATTTAGCTTATGTATAAATGTGACTGAGTATTACAGATGTTTGTAGGAGATTTGCTAAATTATACATTTTGGAATAGCAAAATTGAGCTGAACTAATTATGAAAAGTGTTTCCTCAATCTGTGCTTAGCCATGTCATTTAAAGTCATGTAACAGTTATTTTCCCTGAACTCTTAATGATGTGAATAAACGTAAACAAAGCCAGAAACCATGTGACTGGAAATCCTTCACCACTCTACGGCTTTTATACCTCAAATTAGTATTCACGTTTCCTTAGATAACAGCCACAAAGTATTTCCAAATATTTCATAAGGATTGTATGTAAACCAACATGAAGTTGTGCAGAACTGGAAACTGATCCAGAATTTTCTTTTGCAAATAAAAATCTGTAAAGTGTGGCCTGCATTTCTAATCAGATCTTTACTTTCATTCTCCAAAACAAAATTCAGTGCAACCAAATGCCTTCTGAAGTAATTATTATGTTAAGTAATTGGTGAACAGACTCCTGCTGTGTGTAATTTAAACCAAAGGTGTCCAAACTTTTTGTCGCGTGGGAAAAAATGGTCAGCTAATAAGTATTCACAGGCCAAAATAATAGTTTTAAATGCTGAAATCACCAACTTTTTGTAGAAATGGGATAGTAGAGCTGACACTTCAAAAAGTTTTTTGCATGTTTTCCTTGTTAAATGAAAAAAAAAAATCCAGTTTGCTGATTATTATGGGCTCAAATAAAGAAAACTTAAAAACATTTATTCTGTTCTCAGCTTAAAAACATGTTTTTATTTGAAAACACTTTTTGTATTCAGCCAGAATTTTCATCTGTTGTCCCTGGAAAATGCCAAATTTGTCTTTCTAAAAACAAACAAGGTTCAAATGACTTGACTACACAAATTCTGCCAATAAATACAAAAAATACAGTCAATACAAACAATAAATACAAAACAAGACAAAAAAACACAATTATTATAAAAAGTATAAGAAGTAATTAGAACTAAATTAAGATGACAATTATTTCACTTATAACATGGGAAGAATGTCGTGTTATAAAGAGGAACAGCACTGCTTCAACATAGTTTTACTAAAGTGCAAGTATAAAGTATTCGCCAAGAAATGACAAGAGTAAAACATAGTTGGTAAAAGGTTTACTCAAGTACTGAGTAACTGATAAAATTATCAACCATTAAATATTTAAAAAATACATCATCAGATGGACCAAATATAAAGTTAAGTGGAAGTTTTTTTTATTTTAAGGATAGAAATTATAGTAATTCATAAAAATAACAAAATGATGCAAAACAAAGTATCCAAATCAGTGTCTTTCAATAAAAAAAAACTTATACACTTTTACAAAATCTGCAGGTGTGCGTCTGTGTCTGGTGAATTTCTGGTTAAAATATGTTTGTTTTTAATTCAGTGGGTAGAAAATCCAGAAATTTTATTCAAGTAAAAGTAGAAATACTTCATAATAAAATAAGCCAAGTAAAGGTCAAAAGTACAGAATAGTAAAAATACTCTTAAAAGTAATATTTTTCAAAAAAGTTACTCACGTAAAGGTAATTGAGTAAATGTAACTAGTTACTGCCCAGCTCTGCCATTGGAACAAATAAGTTTTCATCAATATAAAGAAATTATTTATGTGAATCAGGCTCGTGTATCTTGCTGAAACGTTAGTTTTGTCTTACTTTTAGTGTATTAAGATATTTGCACTAGAAACGAAACCAAATTATTTTGTAAGGTTTTGCTTTTGCAGTGTCCACCCCGTTTCCAGTGCCGCCCTGGTTAACTGCCCATTTGACCCCTGTTAGAAGCATCCACCGTGTTTCAGAGTAAACATAGATACTGAAATACTCATACATTTTGTATTTCACTAGAAATCTTAAGTCACTTTTGGTTGTCGGCATGATTTCGTGTTTTCATCCGGCTGAAATCGTGACTTTGCCGCTTTTCTTCGTGCCGCACGTCTTTTCTCACGGCTCCCCACCTTAAAGGGGAATGGAGAAGAGGTGGAGATACGGAGAGCGAAAAAGAAAGACGGAGACAGGGAGAGGAGGGGTAAACCGGTTCAGCAGGTATACTGAGGCCTAACCCAGTCTCCCTCCAGCCTGTTGTCACCGTTATTTCTGCCGCGCATGCGTGCTGGCGCCTGTTTCCTGCTTTTTTTCTCCTTTTAAATGAGCACCTGAGCTGCTGTTTGACCCACCTCTGTCGTGACTCAATGTGTGTGTGTGTGTGTGTGTCTCTGTGTGTGTGTGTGTGTGTGATCGGGGATATCTGCCGTTTTTTTTTCTTTTCTTTTTTCCCTCAACCCACTCTCCCGTTATTTGAAGGCGCTGCGGAGTCCGCGCTGACTTTACCTGCCTCACCTGAGCAGACTCACCTGTCCGGACCTTCTTCAAACCTTAAAATCTGACTTTGAGAGAAAGAAAAGTGCTAAGATATTAGAAGATAAAGCTTGTGGAAACAAGACGAAAAAGCGCAAGAAGGGGTGAAAAAAAAAGAAGAGGATCTACTCTTTCCATTTTCCCCCTCAAGCTTCCTGCTTTTAAACGGTTACCTGGTTTTGACGTCGCTACTTTTCTGAAAACTTCCCTCGCGCTAAATTAAAAAAAGAAATCAGCCAACACGGACTGGCTGGCTTTGATCGAGCATGCCGCGGGCCTTTCTGGTGAAAAAGGCGAACGTTTCGCCTGGAAAGCGGAACTGGAGCGAGCTGCCCGATCATGAGCGGGGGGACGTCTACATCCCAGGTGAGTCCGCTGCTGCGGTAATGAGCCATGTTCGCTGCTTCAGGAAGGAATGAACGAAACGGAGACCCGCCAAGCGGAGGAAGTGCGTGACCCGGTGCCTTTACGCACAGATTGGAGGATGTTTTACGCGGGGTTTTTGGGGGTCGGGCCGGGAACGCTGGTGTCGGTGTCGGTGTGGCAGGTGGTGCACGGAGGGGGTCCGGAGTCTGGATGCGAGTAACGGGAATCCCGGCGGGGCCCCGGAGAGCCTGCGGGTTCAGCGGCTGCTCTGTTTGTTTTCGTTTGCGGATAGAAATCCATATCCATACCCGCTTAAGCATAAATCGTTCAATTAAAATGGACATAAACAGATTATATAATGATTAAATGTTTGCCTCCTTTCGCAACGGGCCTTTCTGATTGCTTCCCAGATCGACCTTCAACCCCTGATTGCCCTCCTTCCTTGTTCAGTGGCTGCTACTTATAAAACTCCAGGCTGGCTGGCTCCCTGACATTTGTTGATTCATTACAAATAGACAGAAAACACTTCAAATTAAGAGGCAAAGCGATCCGGGTTTCTGAAGTGACACTCTTACTGTCATGGTCTCAATCTGGGGAACATCTTTCTGTCCCCCTCCTCATCTTTTTGAGAACAATCCCCATTGTTGCCGTCGGCGGACTTTTTATTGTAACAGGCCGCCGGTATCAGATAACAAGTAACGGACTACACCCTAAACCTCTCCACCCTCTGACCCTTCCCCCGCTCCTTCTTCACTGGGTTTGTTTGTGTGCGTCTTCCTCTCCTCTCTCCCGTTAACTTTTAATCATTGACTTCTACATCCTCCTCCATGGCTGTTTGAGACGACAAGGGCAGCAGGAAACCCGGTTTCAGCTCGATAAATAATATGTATGTGTTAAATTTATTCATCTTGATCAATTCTTTCAGTTATTAAAATTACACTTCGTTAATAGGTAATTGTATATGTAATTATGTATGATCTGATGATAAACAGTAAGTCCATGTTGTTACCTCAAAAAAGTCCTATAAGTTCTTCTATTTTCTAATATTTTACTATTGCTTATATTCATAAAAATCCCAAAATATTATTGCAATTCACCTGGTATGGGCATGTCACTTTTATATAAAGTATATGTTTGTTAAATATTCTTTAAAAGAATAAAATAAAATCAGTTGGCACCCCAAAAATTGGGACCCTGGGCTACAGCTACGTAAGCCCTTTCTAAAATCTGGCCCAGGTTTTATACATAATTAGTTATGAACTGATAATGCCAACTGATGATGGCTGGATTCATGTGTCCATTAATGTTGTTTCACCTTAAAAATGACTATAAGTTCATAAATTTCAAATACTTGACGGTTACTTTGGGCTGCCCCCAAAACTTTAATATCTGGGCTAATCAGAGGCAGGTAGTCACTGTTACATTTACTTCACTAAATTTTTAAAAGAATGTACTTTTAGGTGTTGATAACTCCTAAAAGTACATTTACTTTTACTTGAGTAAATGTACGCAAGTAAAAGTGAAAGCTACTCTTACTTGAGTAAAATTAGAGATTTCTGTTTTCTCCACAGAAATAATTATACAAACTTCATTCAGTTTGTTTTCCACTGAATGAAGAACAAACAGATTTTAACCAGAAATTCACCAATACACGCCTAGACTTTGTCAAAGTGAGACCTCTTGTCTGGAAACAATCTTTGTTGTTTTACTGTTATTTACTACCAGGTGAAAATGCAGTAAAATCACACACTGTCACTGGAAGTACTTCACCCCTTTCTCACATGCATGCTTATGTTTTTACATACGACCTATATTAAGTACTAGTTTCAAATTTTTATTGGAAAATTGTTTCAAATGTTTAAAATGTTATTTTAGTATTTAAAATACCAGAATTTAAACATAACTTCTTTTTTTTCACCAAATACTTTTTTACTTTTACTTGAGTAAGAGTTGTTGAAGTAGTAGTGATACTATTACTTGAGTATAATCTTTTGATACTCATGTATTAAATGCCGTTAAAGCCATTCAAAACCAACATCATCCTTATTTTTTTCCCAAGTTGCCATTCGTATTTCAGCAAAACTCTGTTTCCAGTGATTTTCCCCAATAAGTCGACATTATGAACTGTCAAAGCTTGAGATCTTTGCTTCCTTCCTGCTTTTCACTGCCGTGTTTTAAAAAAAACCCCACAAAAAAACAAAATACAGTTTTATGTGTCACCAAACGCTAAATGTCTGACATCCCAACACCTGTGACTTCCTGAGAAACACTTGGCCTTAAATGCAGCATCATGATGTGCAGGTTCATATTATGAGACTCTAAAAGTCTGATAACGTGGCTGTGACGATAATCTTTATCTGGAGAAGTGCCGTTCTCTAACTGCTCACTAACTGGGCTGCTATCTTGGAAATCTCCCTCTTCCAATTAACTTTGACCAGTAGAGAGGAACAGCATCACCATTTGTCTCATCCCTTTTTTTTTAATCTGGATAAAATAATTACATCGTTTTCTATAGCAATAGAAGATGTTACAAAGTTTTTATAAAAAGTCATGTTTAACCAAAGACTTATTTGAAAGCCAGTTTTGCTGCAGCCGAGTTAGGTTTTGTTTAATCAATTAAATGGCTAAAAATGAGCAAACTTTTTGAAAGAAAGTGACCCAAATTAAATTCTTATACAAAATAAATTTGTTCCATTGAGCTAAAAAAAAATTGAAAACTACATGCTTTTCTTTTACCACAGTAAACATATAAAAAACATCTATTTTAAGTTTTGGATTTGTGATGAATAGTCCATTTTATTCATCACTACTTGACTTGACTTTAGCTTTCATTTCATTTTCTTTGCCAATTTTGGACACCCCAGATTTAGGAGTGTCAAGCTCACTCTTTCAGAAGAATCTCTGTTCATTTCAGTTCAAAGGTCATCCGTTGTTTTAGATTTTCAGTGCTAGCTACACGCAAAATATATATTTTTTGGAACGCTCATGCCTCCCTTTTACACAGTTACGCCCCGGGCAAAGAGCCACGTTACCCACATTAACACCCACTTAAATGTCTTCTTAAGACATTCCCATGCTGCCGCCTCCAAACCCATTTTGAATTTTGCTAAAAAGTCACTGCAAATGTAGAAGATCCTATTATATAATTTAAATTTAAGAACTACATGTCAAAAACTAAACCTGCGGCACCTGTACGCAGTGACGCATCGTCAACACCCTGAACAAAACCCAGCAACGGTCTCTGGTACAGTTTCTGGTATGTGCCGTTACTTGATGTACCTGCCTGGATTGCGTTGGCGTCCACACGCACTTACAAAAGAGAGGCCGCAGTCAAATAAAAACACACACACACACAAACACGCAGACAGAGGTATGATAATTACCTTAGACGGAAAGAGAGTAGAAGGCGTGTTGAATACTTTTTATAAGCCACAGGATGCCATCAGTTTGGACAAATCTCCAGATGGTGTGTATTTATGTGTGTGTTGGAGTTTTATTTTTATCTCATAATCCACAAACATGTGCCAGGACCAGCTTCTGATGTATCATCGGTGTGAAAACAGTTTGCTTTGGCCCACCTCTGAGATTACACACAACTGATGAGGGTTTAGTTGAGTAACAGGAGCATTAATGTTACAAGCAGCAACAAAAACATGCAGTTTTCCTTCACGTCAATGCTCAGATTTAACTGTCCATTGAATATTTAATTGGGAAATAGTTTAATTTGGGTTACATTTAGATGTAAACCACAATTACATTAAAACAAATCTTAAATTTGCCTTTCTTAAGAAGTCAGCAATAGCCTGTAGAGCCAGTTATTCCGCATTTAGTGTCTTTATGCAAGAATGCTGCCACTCTTTTAAGTCATGTATGTTTCTCGACAACATAATTATATATTTTGAATTGTATCAAGTCATTCGTTAAAGATGCCAAATGTTTATCTTAATAGTAGAAATATCTGGTCAAAGGTGACGATCTTTAAGGAAATATATGTTGTTGTTCTGGATTTTCCACCAGCACAAAGAAAATATAAGGTGCTGTAGCTTTAACTGTGACTAGTTGATATGAAAAAGAAACAGGACGTGTCTGTTTGTGATTGAGTGTTTTCTTCATAGAGCTAAGTAAGATGAGATCTAAACTTCACATAAAATACATATCTTAAAAATCTGATTTATAAAAGTTCAGGCCCTGCTAAACTTTCTTTAAAAAGTCATCTTTTCCACCATCAACGCCTGCAGACCTTCAAACAAATTATAATCTGTTTGAAGGTTTGTGGGGTAGTAGAAATATTCATCCAATGAAGTCTCTCCTTACTACTTAAGGTATAATTATCTTTTTTCATTTCTAAAATATGATTTTGTATCTCGTTCTTCTTTGAGAGTTTCAGATTTATGGGGATCAAATTTTGTCACTCCACATATGAAGTCAGGCATTTTGTTTGAAGCAACACATTTGGTCCATTATTTTATAAAAACAGGAACATACTCCAAGAACTTTAGTTTAAGTATTTTTGTGGCTAACAGTCAAGCACATAACATTTTCACTGATTAGCATTTTTTAAGCTTAAAACATGGTATAAAGAGTATCATTTAAAGCTTGAGTTTTGGGACGCAATCTCAGCTTTCTCATTTCATGCATAAGTATGGTCTTTACATTTTGAGAAACTGATTATTACCACTAAAACATGTTTGTTTCAGTTCTCCCAAACTTGACTTAATTAAGCAAAGCTAACTAGCAGAAACTTGGCAGTTAAATTCTGTCTGATCAGTAACTTCCGTCATGCTAAGCTAAACTTAGCCCAGGTAGCAGCTTACGGAAATATAAAAATTCCCTGAAAGTTTTATATATTATTTTATTATTTTCACCACAATTTGCCAAAACAGCTAAGCTTTGCTCTGAACTTGTCCTAAAAATTATTTATTAGTGCTGGATTGTTTTCAATGCAGTTTTTAGTCTCTTGTGTATTTCTTTAAATTTTAGCAATTTAAAATGTATTGTTTTACACAGTGGCGCAGTTGGTAGAGCTGTTGCCTTGCAGCAAAAAGGTTCTGGGTTCGATTCCTGGCCCCGGTCTTTCTGCATGAAGTTTGCATGTTCTCCCTGTGCATGGTGGGTTTTCTCCGGGTTCTCCGGTTTCCTCCCACAGTCCAAAAACATGACTGTCAGGTTAATTGGCCTCTCCTAATTTTCCCTAGGTGTGAGTGTGTGTGTGCATGGTTGTTTGTCCTGTGTGTCTCTGTGTTGCCCTGCGACAGACTGGCGACCTGTCCAGGGTGACCCCGCCTCTCGCCCGGAACGTTAGCTGGAGATAGGCACCAGCAACCCTCCTGACCCCACTAAGGGACAAGGGTGTAAAGAAAATGGATGGATGTTTTACAATTAAAAAACTGTATTCAATAAAGTAAAATACAAGTTGTTATGCTAATCTAAGCATACTTAAACCAAGTCAAGCTAATTAGCTTCTTTCAGTAGCAGCAGAAAATCTACAGGAAAGCAGATATAAAGTTAGCTTTTCTGTAAAGGAAAAAATATATGTAAGTTTTGGTTCACATTTGAAGTGACATAGCTGTAGTTTTAAATGTTGTAGATTCAGTAATTAAAATTATGTGAATACAATCTGCGTAGACTACCAGTTGTTGCTAATCTAAACATCATTAAACCAGCTCATTTCAGTAGCTGCAGATGATTTACAGGAAAGCAGATATAATTTTAGCGTTTTGTAAAAGAAAAAAACTGAGTTGAGGTACACAATTCTCAACTCAGTGGCTATATAATAAGTAACTTATTATATAGCCATCTGTTTTAAATGTTTTACATTCAGAGGTTAAATCTGTGCTGCTCTATTGTTTAAAAGAGATAAAATTGATGGGCATCCTGTATGCTAAACCTGGCTAACAAATGCTAACTACTGCCTGTTTATAAAACAAACATAAAACTGGAAAAAATAGGAAATGTTGGCTCTAAAATGACCCAGGTGTTAAATCAGTTGGTCTTAAATGATCTCTGTGTATTGTGGGATCTACTTTCAGTGTTGCTCCTAAAGCTGTCTGAAGGTTAATATTTATTGAATGGAGGAAAATGTAACGGACCCTATGAACAGCCGGTTGCTGCAGACAATACACCTTTAGCAAACACACCCTGACTCACACCCAGTGTTTGATAAAGTTATCTGCTGATTGTTGACTCTTTCTCTCAGCTGAGCCATGCTATAAATAAAAAAATAAAAATACTAAAACATGTGCAAACAGCACTGGTGTTCCTCCTTTCACTTCATCGTGAAATAAAAGAACTTTGGGTATTTTGAACCCCGTCATCCAGTTACACCCAGACATACACACATCTCATTCATTGGTGATGGGGGGAAGGAGGGGTGAGCAAACAATGCAAGTTGAGATTAAATGTCCACAAGCAGCAGTCACCACAGAAACTATCAATGCACAGAGGTAATTAAGACTTTTAGGCCATTTCAAGGAAATGTTATTTACTTTTCTTCTTGTGGTACTGATCCTTTCAACAAGTATAATCTTCAGCAAACGAATAACAATCGGACGTTACTCCTCCATGAACTACCCATCATAATTACACAATTAACTTTATAAACATCTCTTCTTTTGTAACATTTTGTCTTTCAGACTGCAGACCGTAATGCTCAATTCAATTTTTTTGTGAAATGTTTTTTTTTTGTTATTTGTTTTTTTGTTTTGCATGGCCGTTCACACTTTTAAATATATGCGACTTGTATGCGATCTCCAGTGTGAACTGCAAACGACCTGAAAGTGTTCCTCATGTGCAGTAGAGGGCGCAATAATGTCACACGTACCCAACCGCTATAAAAAAGAAGAAGTAGCGCTCAGTGTTTGCGGAAGTAAACGCTAACGGTGGAGCGTAGCTTATGATTTGTACGTTGTTGTCTAACCGGAGCCATTACATTAACAACTTAATCCTGATTATAGTCCATTATGGTTGTTGTTTTTCTTCCCGCTTGCGTGTATCAGGACGCAGAATAATGACGTTTGTCGAGTATCAATGACGTTCAGGTCGGATGACCTGCGACCTGGCCGTTCAGATTCAGGTTACAGTTGAAAAGATCGGATACATATCGGCTTTAGGAACATATATCCAAGGTTACGTTCACACTGCAGCACGAGTGACCAAATCCGTTCTTTTTTTAAATGTTTTATTTTTTGCCTTGATGCGACCTGTATCTGATATTTTCATGACGGTCTGAACAACACGGGTCGGAGTGTTTAGAATGGACCCTGGATATCCGATACGTATCTGATCTTTTCAGACGTGACCTGCGTCTTGCGTGTAAAGGACGTACAGAGTCTTCGTGTGAATAAGAAGGTTCTGGTGACTGACAGAGTAAGTACATGTAGTACAAGTAGGCTAAAGTCCATCTTAGCCTGCAGATAAAAGCTACATTATAGCTCATTTTGTTAGTTCGGCAGTAAGTACTACAGTAAATATCACTGATATTTATCTTAGTATTATGCAGAGTTGGGTAGAGTACTCAGTAATTTTGAGCGAGTAATAGTTATGATGTACTTATGCTTGTAAGTTAGATAGGAACGAGGGGAGAGCTAGTTCTAAGCTTGTGGCTTGTTCATTGTTGTCATAGCAACCCCATAGCGACTGGTGTAGGCATCATATTGTTTATCATTTATTGTGATACATTTCTTATCGTGATAACATTTTTGATTTATTGGTTTCATAATAAATTCCAATTCCAGCACTGCTTAAAACCCTTGAAAGCTGTCCGTATTGTCAGAATTTCTATTTTTTTTATTGTTTTTCTCCACCGTTTGTTCAATATCAATAAATATCAATATAATTAACTGTGTATAGATTAGTGATACAAACAACACTTCTTTATTTCAATCAATCAATTAAATTGTATTTGTATATCACATTTCAGTAGCAAGGCATTTCAAGGTGCTTTACCTCATAACAAACACAAAAATACAAAGTCATGCAACATAGAATCAACAATATTATTGTGATATTGTGATAAAACTTTAAGTCCACATCGCCCAGATTTAAGTCGCAACTTAGTATTGTTGACAGGACTTCATAATAACCAGACGGCTTCTTGGTAAACCTGGAGATCCACTGGGGCTCCGTGAGTGACGTTTCATCAAATATGCTGCCGAGGCGGCACAGAGCCCTCACTGTGTCACAGCGAACCGTTAGCTCTGTAAGTTTATAGATCGGCTTTTGTGTCTTCTCATCTTTAAAGCTAGCTGCAAGGGCCTCATTTGCATTTACATTTGGGTTTTATCAGATTCAAGCCCGACAAACTAAACTGATTCCTTGTTTTCTATGGGCCACACCTGTCAATGGGCTGCCTGAAGCAAGCGCGCGCACACACACGCACACACACACACCAAAGCACACCTTCACAATGTGCCGTTGGCCTTTTCTGTCAATCAGGTTGCTTTCTTTGACATTTTCTGTTATGTTCTGCTCTTGGACACCGTGGTTATAATTTAGTTTTATTTCATTGTGGCATTTTCTTTGTCTAATTCAGTTACTTTTAGTTAATTTTTAGAGTGTATTTGTTAGTTTTTATTTATTAAATATTGTTTAGTTTCACTTATGTTTTTACTACTTAATATTTTAGTTTTTCATATCTTGATTGGTTTTTAGGTGCAGATTACAATATATATGCAATAAGCATTGTGTTGTGATTATGATTTTGAATTGGGTAATGAATCCTCACCAGAAGCTATCATTTTTTAAAAAATGATTCAGTTATTGTTGAACAACCAACTTTCTCTGGAGTTTTTTCCCAACTTTCGCTGTCGCCATTTTGCCAATTAGCCGACGTGTCACCTGGAGGGTTACGGAGGGCTGTAACTTGCAGACAACCAATGTAAACTGCTTCTGTGAGCGGAAAAAGACTAATAAATAAATTCATAAACACAAAAACAAGGGATATTATATCTGTTAATGAAAATGTTCTCTCAGTTAGCTGTAGTTAACTGTAATAAGCTTGGTGTAGACCTTTACCATAACGCAGAAACTCTGATGCTCAGCCCTGCGGAGGTGGATTGTTTGAGGAAGGTAAAGAGCTGGTGCTGCAAGACCATCTGGTTCAGCAAGTCTAACTGTAATGGGGATGTCTTTGTATAGGTTAGCGTGTGTGCGCGTGTGTGTGTGTGTGTGTGTGTTTCCAGGCATGTGTCTGCGTGCAAAGCGAATCTTACTCGACAATAGCCCAAACAGGAGCACACCTA
Source organism: Poecilia reticulata (assembly GCF_904066995.2). Lineage (NCBI taxonomy): Eukaryota > Metazoa > Chordata > Actinopteri > Cyprinodontiformes > Poeciliidae > Poecilia > Poecilia reticulata. The sequence continues at coordinate 21,960,990 of NC_088847.1, read as the reverse complement.
CCCACGCAAACACACTTATTTAATTCTGTGTGTTTGCTAGTAGAGGAATTGTGCAAATATGGACGCGGTGGAAGATGGCTGCTTATTGTGAAACCCAGTAATGCAGTAATTTTCTTCTTTAATTTTCTGTGTTTGTCTCTCCCTCCTTTGGTCAACAGTATTCCACTTCACATCTGCCAGTTTAAAACCAGATGGACTTTTTGTTTTGTTTTTTTAAACATGCATTGCCAGGTTTTGCATCATCATTGATATCAATAGAATATTTACTGAACTCCAGAACCGCACTGCATTCTGGGAGTTGTAGGCAGAGGAAAGACTTTACCTGCTCAACCTCTCATTTCTACTAGCTATGCTAGGTTGATGGTGGTTGTTTTTTTAATAATACATTGTTTTACATTGCATAGAAGATCTTTAACATTATGAGAAATATGAGAATTCAATAATAAAATTAATATAAAATAACCACAGACGTTGCCAATATTGGTGTTAAGGTCTTGCAAATGACAAAGTAGAATAAATAAAGCAAAAAAAAGTGAAATAAATGAATATGTAAATGGGTAAATAAAACTATGTAACAGTTTAAAGTTACGCTGCTGTGCCTCACAGCTACTTAAAGATAAAATAAATGGCGGCATTCAGTGAAAACTGGATGAAACAGGAAAAGTCACGTCTCGAATTTGGCAGTATTTCAGATTTTTACAACAATAAAACTGATCAGTAATTATTGATATTGACTGATATGAAATGCTCATATCATTTATCATCCATATCGTCCAACCTGAGGTTCTTACAGAATATGTTAATGCAAAATAATCACAGCACGTCATTATTTTACCCTTGTCGTCCATCCAGTCTCCATCTTCCCGAACTCGGGTCTGATGACGGAAGTGGAGGCGAGTCCTGCGGAGACCGTTCCTCTCTGTCTCACCAAACGCTCTTCATCGGACAGCCACGCCCAGCTGCCGTCCAGCACCGTGCTCGGACAACCGCGGAGTCCGAGCGGCTCACCGGGAAGGTCGGACATCAGGCGCAGCTTACACAGCGGGTCGTTGTATGTCCGGTCCAAAATGAAGGTGAGAAAGGAAACAAACACACCTGCAGTTCACACTATACAATATTAGAAAAATGAGATATTTGTCTAACATTTTATAGTGGTAATGGTTGATGAACAATGGCTATTAAAGCCACTGTAGATAGAAAAACATGAGAATTATGCCAAAAAAGATAAATCTCAGAAATTTTCTAGAAAAAAACCCCAGGAAATTTCTGATTTTGAAAAGTGGAAAATTTCCTAGAAATTTTGAGATTTATCAGAGAAACTTTCTAAAAAAAGTTTCAAAGTCAAATATTTTCTACTTTTGAAATTTTCTTAGTGTGAAAAGTTAACATTTTTTTGGACCTTTCGAACTCAGAAATTTTTTAGAAAAAAATGGACATTTCTGAGATTAATCTAATTTTTTTATATGACTGAGAAATTATTTTTAGAAATAATTTTTAAAATGTTTCAAAAGTTGAAATTTTTGAGTTAGAAAAGTCAAAAATGTCAGATTTTGAAACTCCATAAATTTTCATAGAATTTTCTAGAAAATTGAAAAAGTTTTTTCTAGCTTATTTGTGACTTTTCAATCTCAGAAATTTCCAAGTTCTTTTCAATAAAATTTCTGATATCGATCTCCAAATTTCCGAGCTTATTGGTGGAAATATACTCCTCCTTTTTTTTCTTTTCCTATCTACATTTGCCCTGACATGTTTTTGTAATAATATCTAGTTATATAGAGAATAAAACATTTTCTTTGTGAAAGGAAAACTTCTTACAGCTGTAACGTCATCAGCAGAAACTCATGCTTCGTTCATTTCAGCCTGAACAGTATTTTTTCTCTCTAACAGGTAACTACAGGCGAGCTGCCTCCTGATCCCGCTCCTCTTCCTCCAGCTCTTCCTCCCATTCCCATTCCCAGTCCACAATCTCTACCTCCACAAGCCGCTGTGATGCCAGCTGCCCCCAAACAAACCCCCGCTCCATCGGAGCCGCCATCCATGGTGACCAGACCAACGGGTCAAAGTCAGAACCCTCCGCCCACAGCAGCAGGAGTGTTTGTGTGTCAGGTATAACCACACAATTAAAGTGATTAATCTCCTTATTTCATTCATTATTGATTCTTCCAGATCAGACATAAATGTTTTAAAGTTATGTCATTCTGTATGCTCTGCTCTAAGGTCATATAAAAAGAATGTAAACATTGAAAGATAAAATTCTGATAATAAAGTGGTAATATTACAAGAATTTGGATCAATAAATTATCATTTAATTAAATTGAATTAATGGTAGTTAGCATAGACAGGGGAAAAATGGTTTTACTGTAACAGCGAGTTATTTCTCCACCATTTGCAAATTTAGTAGCACATACACAAGATCGATTGATAGCACTAAGCCCCTCCTCCTCCCTCTGATTGATTGTTTTTGGGGGGGAGCTGTTCGTTTCTTCAATAGCAGCTCAGGGAGGAAGTGGAGGAAGTCGAACTTTTCACAGATTATTTGTCTCATTTTAAACTGCAACAACATGGTGACAGAGTTAATAAATGCTCATGATACATATTTTTCTATAAAAGTTACAAACTGCAGCTTTAATTCTGCACACACAGAATTAAAGCTGCAGTTTAATTCTGTGTGTGAATTATAGTGTAAAGTGTAGTGTTGCTATAGTGTAAATATAGCAACATTGTTCTGATGAAAAGCCATTAAATCACCAAGGCGAGATCATCCTGACATCTCGCTTTGATGTGTCGATCTGGGTCAACACACACCTTCAAGTTTAGAACTCAGTTGACTTCCTGTCAGGTTGTGTATTCAGTAAAAATTATGGGTCTATAAATTGTTGCTGGTTTCAGGTTTGCCAGAAGACTTTCCAGTTCCAGCGCATGTTGAACAGACACATCAAATGCCACAGTGAGACCAAGAGACACCTGTGCACCTTCTGTGGGAAAGGCTTCAACGACACCTTTGACCTCAAGAGACATGTCCGCACGCACACAGGTACGTCCTTGCTTTGATTTTCCTGCAGTATCCAGGTTCAATAAGCCTTTAAACAGATGTATGAGCTCCCATTAGCTCAGGTAATGACAGGTAGTAAGATCAGATATCAAAACTACGCAGATGACACACAGCTCTACATTTTGATGCCACCAGGTGACTCTGAACCCATCCAAGCGCTGATAGAACAGATAAATGTGTGGGGGTGCCAAAACTTTCTCCAGCTGAACAGAAACAAAACTGAAGCTATTATCTTTGGACCTAAAGAAGAACGATCAAGTCTGGGTGTGGTGATGAACTCTGACCTCAACCTTCACAGTCACGTAAAGACAGTTACAAAGTCGGCCTTCTATCATCTGAAGAACATTTCCAGGATTAAGTAAGATCTAGAAAAACTCATCCATGCGTTTGTCTTTAGTCTCATCGATTACTGTAGCAGCATCTTCACAGGTCTGACTAATAAATCAGTCAGCTCCAGATGCTGCTGCTGGAGTTCTGACTAAAACCAGGAAGTTAGAGCACATCACCCAGGACTAAAGTCCCTACTCTGGCTCCTGTAGCTAAGAGAATAGACTTTAAAATACTGTTGTTAGTTTATAAACCACTGAACGGTTTAGCACCACAATCTGCTGTCGTCATAGCAACCTTTCAGATCTCTCAGGTCTTCTGGTTTTGGTTCTGCTCTGCATCCCCAGAACCAGAACCAAACATGGAGAAGCAGAAATCACTGCAAAAACACAAAATATTACCAAGTATTTTTGGTTTAGTTTCTAGTTCAAATATCTCAGTACTTTTAAAATAAGACAAAACTAACTTAGAAGTGACGTTTTTAGCAAGATGTAGGAGTTTGTTTTAGTAAATAATTCCTTAATATTGTTGAAAAAGTTCTAGTTACTTTGGCAGATCAATTCACGTAAAACACGACATTTTTCACCTTTTATAAAATTGTTAATTATGAGTCTTGTCTCATGTTGTGTCTCAACATTTTCTCATCTAAGCGCGTTGCTTTCCTGGCATAAACATTGTTTTTAAAGCATCATCCATATATATTTTCTCTGGCGTTATCCATTGTAAAGTTAATTATGAGGCGAGTTTCTCTAAAACAAGCTTCTATATCTCACTGAAAAGTTACTTGTAAGTTATTTTTGTCTCATTTCAAGTGTACCAAGATATTTGCACTGGACCAAAAGTACTTGGTAAGATTTTGTGATTTTGCAGTGTTCAGTTTCTATCCACCACGAATCTGTAACAAAGTTCCAGAAAACTGCAAAACAGCTGAAACACTGAGTTCATTTAAATCAACACTAAAAACCAGAGTTGCTTTTGAACCACAATAAATGGAATATTGATTAATATGACAAAATGTGATGTTTGTTCCTGGTTTCTTCTTTTTAATCGGCCTTGTTGCTGAAATGTGCGATACAAATAAATTTGATTGATTGATTGATTGATGTTTTCCAGGCGTCCGCCCGTACAAATGCTCGCTGTGCGACAAGGCCTTCACCCAGCGCTGCTCCCTGGAGTCCCACATGAAGAAGATCCACAGCGTCACCCTGAAGTACGCCTACAAGGAGCGCCGCAACAAGCTGTACGTGTGCGAGGAGTGCGGCCACACGGCCGGCACTCAGGACGAGCTGGTCCGCCACCTCCACTCGCTGCACCCGGACAGCCAGCTGCTGAAGGGGAAGGCCGCGCGGCGGGCCGGCGGGCCGGGAGCGCCGGCCTCCGGCTCCGTCGGAGGATCCGCTCCCAGCTCGCCCCGGGAGGCCGACAGCGACGACACCAACGGATCGGCCGGGCAGTAGATCGCCGCCAGAAACTGAGACAGGGTGGATGAAGGAGGGGCGTGTTCTCTCACGGACATGTAGAGTGTTTTGTTTATATATTTATACTGATAGAAAGGGTTTGGATTTGGGTCTGTTTTGTAAGAAAATTGGTAAAATGTTGATGCAGTAAGAAGAGTAAGCTTGACATGAATGAGTCACAACATTATGACATCTCAACTTTCATCCTCAGGGAATAAATTTTTATTTTTACTTTATTGCTCCAAGAAGAACCTCAAACGGGGTGGAACCTTTTAGACGACGCTCCGGATCAGAACCTTTCATCCAACAACGCAAACTTTGTTCGCCTCATTTTGTTTTGGCTCATCTTTATATTTTTGTATGAGACTATGCTACCAGTGGGTTTCTCTGTGCAACAGAAGAGATTAATTTTTTTAATGGAAAACACTTTATTGTTATTATTATTAAAGCAAGTAATATATTACATAACATCGACTTGATTTTGTTCGTTCTTTTAAATAAATTCTTTGGTGTTTTTTAAATTTGCAGCTCAGGAGTTTAACAACTTGTCTAATGAGACTTTCTAAAATAATAAAGAAACAGCAACACCAGATTTGTAAAACAACAAATAAATAACTTGAATAAAAGTTTCTTCAGAAAGTCTGGATAAGCATTGATTAAAATTATGCTAAATAAATACAGGTAAATCTGACAGAAGTGAAGCAAATCTTAAAGAAAATGGGTCAGAATTTTTCATTTTGGACTTCCGATATCTGAATTTAAACCAGTTTCTATTATTTCAGGATAGAAAAATAATGAATTTCAGTTCAATACTAATTTATTTGTGTAACTCTGAGCATGTGACTTTTACTAAACCAAGTAAGAATTGTTTATTTAATTCTAAATGCAATAATAAATGGTATTTTAGCAGTTATTCTGTGTGATTTTATGCAATATCTCCAATAGAAGGAAACCATTGGCACAAAGCTTTTAGTATAATAATAATATATATATTTTTAGCTTCAAACTGTGTGCTCTATATTTTTAAATGGGCTACTGGACACTTGTACAAAATAAACATATTTTTCTCCTTTGTAAGTTAATGATTAATTTTTGTTCTAAAATCTGAAAACATTGAGTTTACTTTAGTTTCATTCACTAATAAAATAATAATATTAAATATGGAGAACCATTTCTGCAGCTCTAAGTATTGATTTTTATAGACAGAAGTGGCTCCTTGAAATAGTTGCTGACCCAAGGCGTATATTTATTTATTTTAAGTATAATATAAAAAATCAACACAAACCAACTGCAATGAACTACAAAAAAAATATATTTTCTTGACTTAAAATGGAAATTCAATATACAACTGATGAATTGGGTGAACAAGTTTCAATTTATTCTGGATTTTAAAACTCAAACTGGGTTTCAGCTGCACTAATATGAACACATTTACATTTGTTCTTGTAAATGTTGGTGTCCAGGCGAAAACATTGTTCTTGAAGCGTCGTCCTTTTATTCTGATTGGAAAATTTGATGACCAGAGGAAACACAAATCTTCAAATTAAACCAACAAGCATTTTTTTCTGCTGAATCGCTCATTTCTACGTCTATAAACAAACAATCGGTGTGAAATTTGGCTTTTTAATTTAAAAAACACCTCACACATTTAAAAACTGACCGTTCACGGCAAAGCAGCGATGTTAAACTGGTCACTGAAGACGTTAAGGGATTATGATACACTGCAAAAACAAAATGTTAGTAGTTTTGGTTTAGGTTCTAATGCAAATATCTTAGTAGACTTCAAATAAAGAATTAACTTTCAAGTGACTTTTCAGCAAGAAATATGAGCTTGTTTTCAGTCAATTCTAGATATTTGAACTAGAAACGAGACCAAAATACTGGGTAAGATTTTGTGTTTTTGCAGTGCATAGTGTGGAGTTAGAGATGCTAGCATGAGTCAGATGCTATTCTCTGAGAAACCAACATTTCAACATCCAGTCTGCTCCAGTTCAGAGTTGGATTAACACACACAGTCCTGGTTTAGATCATGTTTAGACACATAACTACATGTTTGAAAACGGCGCCGGAGTAAAACAAACACCAACTGAAGCGTTTTACTCCTCAGTGGGTTAAATGTTTCTGACCAAGCAGTTGTTTCCAGAAAATCAAGAAAACAGTTTGGCTTCTTAATTTTAACAAACATTTCAGTTCACTTGGTCATTTATCTTTTTTAGCCAAAGTTATTATGAGCTGTTGTAGAAAGTCCAAAGATTACTTGATGGCCTAGTCAAAGTCCAGACCCAAATCTGGTTCAAAATAGGACTGACTTTCACATATTTTGGCATACACGTGACGTCGGGGTAAAAATGTGGTTTTACAAAACATCCAGGATGTTTTGTAAAACCACATTTTTACCACAAAAAAGGAGTCTACATTAACTTTAAAGGGGATCTATTGTGCAAAATTCACATTTTGCACATTTATTTACTTCCATTTGGGTCACAACTGCCTCTAAATGCAGCCCAACTGCATGAAAAAACACCCTGTCGTTTTATTGGCAACAGGTTTATGTTTTTGGTGTTAGGAACCCAACTCTGACACCAGCAAAGCCCAGCCAGGTTCCATTTGCAACCCAAATGGAACTCCAGCATGTTTTGTCCGATGATTTTACCCCTGAATGCCCTGTACAATGGCTGCTGGAAAACACAAGTGTTTTGTTTTGAATGTATTTAGGAGTTTGATAGATCCCAGTATGCCAAGTAGCAGATGTGTAATTGTTTTACTTGAGTCATTTATAAGTTTATGTCTATTGCGATTATGTGTTTAGCTGAGTATTTTTTTGTTTTGTTTTTCCATTTCTCTGTATGCTTTTTTGTTTTTGTTGACTTACCATCCAGAAAGCATTTGCTGTATTCTTGTTGGTTGTGCAACAGGCTCTACTTATGCTTTTCAAAGATGTACTGTGGTATGATAGTGCATCTGTTTGTTGCCATTTTCATGTGAGTGTCAACATCGAGTTGGGGGGCGTGGCCAGCAGCAGCTTACTTGGATTTAAAGTGACAAAACCTCTAAACCAGAACTGATCAGACTAAAATCTCATTATCAAAGAATGATTTTATGCAAAAATAATAAAAATAAAAAATGTATTGAACATGTTTGGCATGGCCCATAGACCTATCCTAACCTGTTCAAGGAAGCACAATAGATCACCTTTAAAGTTATTTTAAAGTAGTAAAGAAGCCATTTTTGTTTGACTAGCAGTCTGCAACCAAAGAAAGTGAACAGTTATTTTGCCTCTTTTCTTGCTCCTCAAACCCGTTCCCTCTCTCTCTCACTCTCTCTCTCTTTGTCTTTGTCTCTCCTGAGCTTCTTCCTCCCATTCTGCTGCTTCTCGCCAAGCTTTGGCCTGACTGTGTGTCTAAGAGAGGCTGCGGCTGGGGGAGAGGTTGGATTCCTGATCCCTGTCGAGTCTTGTTGGAGGATTCCAGCTGCTGTCAGCCTGAGGATACAGGGAGGAAAACCAAGGCGGATAACGGTCTGTGAAAGGTAACAGGCACAGACTGTGTAGGAAAATAATGGAAGCAGGCAAAATTAATGTCTTTTAATCAGATTTATGCTGCAGTGTTTTTTTTTATTTAGCATTTTCTTGATGTTTCTATAAGGTTTCTTGGGGTTTTATTTTCAAATTTGCATGGACTTCTCTTTCTGAAACTGCAAAACAGACAATAGAAAAATGTGTGAAAGCCCCTAACACTGGGGGGTCCAAACTTTTTGTCAAGTGGGCCAAAAATCTTCAGCTCAAAAGAAGTTTAGAGTCAAAAAATACCATTTTTAAAACTGCAATAACCCAAGATGTTGAGATTTTTTTTTTTATAGACCCGAAACCTCCAAAGGTTTTTGCATGTTTTCATTGTTAAATTAAGGACTCGATCGAAGAAGACTGAAAAATATTTAGCGTATTCTCAACAAGAAAAACAGGATTTAATGTCAGTCTTCATTTGAAAACGTTTCCTGTTTTTAGCCAAGTTTTCATAAAGTAATTAAAAGCAGATTTGGGTGCACTTTATAGTATAAGTTGATGAGTTACCACAACAACAGAAGGAAACCAGAAAGCTTGGAGAAGATGATCACTTTGTGTTGCATTTAATATTTTTATATTGCATTTTAACTTAAAAATCTAGGTATTTCTCCTGATTTATTTACTTCTCCTGAATTGTGGCCAGGGAAGATGCAAAAATCAGTCCAGGGGCCACAAATGACCACTGGGCCACTTTGAACATTCTTGCCCTAAGATAAATCAGACATTCATTAAACTCACATTGAAACAATTTACAAAAATCCAACATTTAATGCATTTTTGTGTGTTCAGTGACAGAAAAACAAATTTCACCTTGAGGAATATTTAAAAGAACAAAACAAAACAAACTGCGACCTGCCCACTGTTATACTGGGTGTGGCCCATTCGTGAGGAAATTGTTGCACTGATTGGGCGTTTGGACACTTTTCAAATGACACATCCTATTGTCCTTAATGCTGGATAAACTCCTGGATTTAACAGATTATGATTCAGTCTATATTGCATATCATCTTTTTGCAGGTGTTTTTTTTTTGTTATTGCACGTTGACATTTTCAGCAGTTGATGATGTAACAAACTCAAGTCACTGACTGTTGATGTTTAAGTCATTAAGTTTTCTTGTCACAGCTTTCTGACAAGTCATGATCACATCTGCTGCAGCAGAATATTATGTTTTCTTGTCTTTGCCATGTATCAACAGAAGCTAAGCCCAACAGACCAGTCATGGTATGCAGGAAGTCGTGAATTAAATTGATTAAAAGTTCCCAGAAACTCTTCTCAGTTTAATATATTCAAGTATAAATCAAAAATAATGCTTGAGCTGCATTTTTTGCCTGTGATTTTATTTTTTTTCATTGCATCGATGACTTTTTAAACATGTAAGCCATTTTTAGAGTGAGATTATGCAAAAATAATAACAAAAATTCCAAAAAGACTTAAAAACAAGAACAACAAAACATAATTTCCCATAAAAAAGAAAAACGCAGAAGAGTATTTTCTTCAGAAAACGCTAACACAAATGCGGGTTTTGTCGGCGGTATCAGACCTTCCTCACCGCTTGGTGTCGCTGTTTTCCCTTTGTGCGCCACTGCGCCGTGGATCACGTGACCGACGTCAATAAGGAAGTGCTTCGGTACGTTTGAAAACAAAGGCGCCAGCCAACAGATCAGTAAGAAAATAACACGGTGAGCAACATTAACGGACACAAAACTATCTTATTATAACTTTTTCTGATAAAACGTATGCTTTTACTGGTATTTACTTCAACAACCTGTTATTTCTTTGTGAAAATATTCAGATAAACGCTCTAAAATGTTAGCGTAGCATATTTAAACCATGTTTCCTCGCTCTTTTCTCGCGTTATTCGGTGAGTTTACCGCTAGTATCCGTGTCCTGTTGGGTTTCTACAGGGATGCCCGCTTCCGAGCCGGTTCGGTTCGGACGGAAACGCGCCCTGCCGTCCTGTCCGAACCCGTTGTTCCTCCAGTGGCTCACCGAGCTCCGGGACGAGGCGAAGGAGAAAGACCTGAAGATCCAGTACACCTACCAGAAGGTACCGGGCTCATTATGGACAAGTTCATCCTGTTGGACGTGATTAAGATCCAATTCTCTGGTCTTGTGTCCCTTATTCGCTAGATTTAAGTTAAAGGAAAGCAAACATTTAAAAATGGAATGAGTGAGTGAAAATATTAGCTATAACTTCCATTGTTCCTGTGGAGAAATTCAGCTGTACCAGCAACAAAAGTACAGGAAAGCTGAAGCATGTAGCCTCATACAAATATAAAAAAGTATAACATTAGAAAAAAAATCTAAGTTAAACAAATGTGCAACTGAGGAGGTCTACTTTTTAAAAAAAAAATCAACAAAATGTGCCTGTGTAATTGTGATTGATCAGAAAAAAAGAGAGAGAAATAATAAGATGTAATTTCTTTGTCAACCAAAATGAAAACTTCAGATTTATTTAAAAGAATAACAAGAAACACAAAGTCTTTTGTAAAACTCCAAGAGAAGTTTGCACAGAAATATTTGATTCAAATAACTTTTGTTTGTCGTCTTCTTTCAGGCGATCAACTCTTTAAATAAATATCCACTTCCACTAAAAAACGCTAAAGAGGCAAAAATCCTTAAAAACTTTGGAGACGGAATCTGCAAAATACTGGATGACAAACTGCAGCGACATTACAGACAAAACGGTAAGAAACAGACAGCGAGGGCTGGTTCTGTGGAGGGACAGACGGATGGAAGGATAGACGGAAGGATGAACGGTTGGATTCACAGGCCGATGACAGGAAAACCGAAAACTGGACTGATTGGAGGATGGATGGTGTATTAGGACTAAAAAGGAATAGTAAAGCTACCAAAAAAGACCAATATTTTTAGATTAATGTCAGAAGTTTTCTAGAAAAACCTTGAAAATTTTGGAATTTGAAAAGTTACGAAATTTCAGAAGTCAGAAAGTGGAACATTTGCCAGAAAAAAATCAATTAATCTAAGAATTATTCTTGAAAAAAAACCCCTGACATTTCAGAGTTTGAAAATTAAAAAATTTGCTAGAAAAAAAATACATTTTCAATTAATCAGAAAAATTCTAGAAAAAAAATGTACATTTCTGAGTTTCAAAAGTTTGTTTTTGAAACAAACTTTCAAATAAAAGCAATTTTTTTACTTTAAATAAAAAATATTATTTTTTTTTGTCTAGAAAATTTATTTTTTGATTAATCTAAAAATGTCTGAGTTTTTTGGTGGAAATTTACTTCTCTGTTCTTTCCAGCTACAAAGGCCCTAATGCACTGTCATATGATTGACAGATGAATAGAACAATTAGATAAATCCAGATAAATGGATTTGTGGATTAAAAAGAAAACATAATGTTAAACCATAGACAAACTTGCAGGTTTAACTGAGTTCACTGTAGTTAAAAATAGTAGCAAATTTAAAAATATTTACGCTCCATCCTACATTTCTTCAAACATTAAACATTACCACAGCAACGAGAAAACATATTTTAAAAAGTATTAGTGTTTAAAACAGGGACATTCTAACAACATTTTCTAAATATTAATACAGAAACATATAAAAAATTTAATAGGAACTGAATAAAAATGTACAAAATGCTATTCTGGTTAAAATGTGTCATTTAAACTTTTGCTTCTCTATCCTTACTGACTTCTGTACTTTCAGGTCCCAACGCTTCAATACACAGCTTGCCCAAAGGTGCGCCCCCTCCTGACCGAACATATAACAACAACAGCAGCAGCAGCAACAGTCTGGCTCCTTCTAGAAAGGTGATTAAAACAACCTTCTTATATTTTGGTTTTATATTTTTAAATAAATCAGCATAAAATGATTTTCACAGAATGATGAAATATGAAAGATCGTGTAACACAGAATATTGAACACACAGATAAGAAAAAGTAATTTACACTGTTATATGGAAGAGGATAAGGGCCACTGAAAAAAAAAACTTTTTTCTCAAAATTGTGACTTTATTCTCAGAATTCTGATATTAATCTGAGAATTCTGACTTTCTTTTTTTGTTTGTTTTTTTCCCAGTGACCCTAATCGTCTCCCATAGAAAACAAAAGATAAATAAATATTAAATATTGAGGTGCATGTCCTCTGCCGTCCACCAGAGGGCGCTGTGTGACCATTTTCTGGCCTGCACGCAAATAAATAAATTGAAGCTTAGAAACATTTTTAATCAGTTTTCTGTTGATGCACCAACATTAAAAGGCGTTTTAGTTATATAAATTAATATTTTAAATATATTTAAAATACTAAGTTAAATTTTTTTTATTTAAATCAAGAAAAATACAATTTCAATTATGTCATTTAAATATTCAGTTTAATATTTAATGTAAATTAAATATTTAAATATTAAACATTTAATATTAAATTAGTTAATTTAATCAACAATTAAATTAACATATTTCAATTAGTTAATTAAATGTAATATTTAAATAAAATGTATATAAAACCACTTATAATGATCATTTAAATGCTATACTTGAATCTTTTGGCAATGTTGAGAGGTTTTATTTTGGCTCTTTGTATTATTTAGCCTCTTCAGAGCCTCCATATGTTATCAGTCTGTTAAAGATGGTATTACCAATAGCAGTACAATTTGCAGAATGCCTGTTTTGTTTAGTTTTCTTCTTAGAAAAAGTTATTAAAAACAAGTTTTTGTCTAAATTAAGGTGAATTCATGGTTCCTATTTCCACATAATGTAACCGGTAGTGTTTATGATAAAAATAATAATAATTATGTGATCGGTATCGGTGATCGGCCCTCATGGGTGATCGGTATCGGCAGGAAAAAACCTGATCGGCACATCCCTAATAATTTCATGTAAAGCCATCATGTAATTAATCTGTTAAAGAGGAATGATGCAGGGAAGGACAGAGGAGGAGATGGAGAAACGAAGAAGAAGAAGAGGGAGTACGTTCCGCAGCAGCGATCTGGAGGATATGCTGTGTTGCTCACTCTTTACAGACAGCAGCAGGTACCATTCTGCTGTTAAATTAATTTAAAATACTTTGAGCCTGGACCAGGATCTAATGGTTGTACTCTTTTATCCTCCTGTAGATCCCGGGCAGTAAAGGCTACATGTTTAAGATGGAGCTGCAGTCAGAAGCTCAGCCTCTCTGTGACAAATCGTTTTCTGTGGTGAGTGTTTTCATGAGATCTACTGCGTTTAGTCCGGCTGTCTCCTCTAAAACTTTCCCTCTTTGTGTTTGTCTGCAGCCCGATCTTGGCAGCAAGTACACCGCCTGGTCCTCAGTCAGCACTCTGATCCAGAAAAACCTGCTCACAAAGACTCACAATCCTGCCAGGTTACTAATCTACATCCGAAATGTTCAGTTCATAGTAAAATTATTCAGAACCATTTGGTTTTTACACATTATGTCACATTAAATCAACAAAGTTCTGCGCATTTCATTGAGATGTTGAGTAAAAGCTGAAAAGTGTGGCCTGTTTTTATATGGTAATTTTTGCTCATCCCACTTTGCAGAATATCTCAAGCTACTAAAGGACTTTGACTAGGCCATTCTAACACATGAATATGCTTTAGTTGAAAGCAGTGGTGTCCAAACGTTTTGCTCTGGCAGCCAAAATTGGCAAATTGAAAATATTGGTGGACAAAATGAAATCAAATAGTTTATTGTGATTTTTCTTTTTTTTTTCTTTTCTTTTTTCTCAGCAAAAAATTAACAAAATATTTTTATGACATCTGTACATCATTTAAGATAGGGAACATTAAAAAAATAGCTCTGTTTTACTTTATTAAAAGAAAAACTGAAAATTTTCAAACTTTTTGGTCATCAATTGTCTATTTTATTGTGTAAATTTTTATCTGTCTTGTCTTGTGGTCAGGGGCCAAATAAAATAATTTAAAGGGCCACAAATGGCGATTTGGACACCTTCTCAGAAAGTTAGAGGGAAGAGGAGGAAAAAAATGCAAAAAAAAAAATATTTTTTTCAATCATTTCTTAAAATTTAAATATAAGTTAAAATAATTAATTTAAAATATTTTTCTGATGTTCATCTTCTGATTGGCTGCCAGTCAAATTCATCAAGCTAATTTGCTCCTCAAACTGGAAATAGAAAAAGACCAAAGGAACCGTCCAGCAGCAAAAAACCAGAAAAACTGTGAAAATAAAATGATATCTGATGTGATTCATATAAAATATTACATTTTCTTAAAATCAAATGGATGAATTGTGATGAAAAAAATATCTGGTGATAATTTTAAACTAAAATCCCAAACTATAAGGCAGCATTTATTCTAAATAAATGTAATAATTACTGAATAGTGGATAAAACACTTTAAAGGTTTCTTTGCATATTTGGTAGCGTCAAATGAACTAGAGTTGGATTCAACATGGCAACCTCTAGATTTCAGCGTCTCTCTCTGTTTTAGGTATTCTCTGACAGATGAGGGTCTCGCTTTGGCCGAGCGACTTGAATCGGTGGAGAAGGAGAGGAGGAACGTCCCGGTGGAGGACGGGAGGGGAGCAGCTGGACCAGAGGAGGAAGAGGAAGACGCTGTGGTTGATCTGACTGCAAGTGATGAAGAGGAGGAGCGTGGGAGTCTGTCAGAAAGAGCCACCGGTGAAACTCAGTCCAGCGGCGATGCCGGCCGGTTGTCATTACCAGGGAAAACACAGGTTACCATGACGACGAGCAGGAAGCCAAACAGAGACTGTCTCCTACCTGGAACCTACGACGTCATCCTGTGTGTTGACTTCATCGAGACCACAGGGTGAGAAACATTGTTCTGAATGTTTGTGCAGCTGAAAGAGAAAAGAAAAGTGATTTTTATTTATTTATTTTATTTATTTTTTTAAAATGTTTTTTTTCCCGTCCTGGTTTGTGCAGCGGCAGCCATTACAGGAAGCAGGAGCTCGTCAAAGAGCTTCAGAGGAACGGAGTCGGCTTCGACGTCAGGAAGCTGAACGCCGGAGACTTCCTGTGGGTGGCGCGGGAAAAGGTTGCACCTGTTCCAGGTAACGCATGAAACACCAGAGCAAAAATTTACCCAGAATGCACTTTAAAATTCTCTTTACAATATGGAAAAAGTACAAACTATAGAGCAAAATTTAACAACTGTGCAATTATTGGAGTTGCTGTAATCAAATATAAACAAAAACTAGCTAATTCTGTAGCTATTTGGAGTTTTACAAGAACTCAATTACAATATATATATTGTGATAGATCAATATCAATAGCTAATATGTCAGATAGAATATTCAATACATTGAATATTTGCTGAACTTTGATCTAGAGCCTCACAGGATTCTGGGAGATGTAGGCATAGGAAAACTTTAGCTGCCCAACCGCTCACTACAAGCTAAGCTAGGTTGGTGGAATCAACTAACTCTCTCTCTTTGGTATCCTAGCAACTCATTCTATGGTTGCCTAGCAATGACCTGTAGAGTCAGCAGCAGTTTAATGTTTTGCCTCATAACTGCTTAAAAATTAAAAATAAAAACT
This sequence comes from Poecilia reticulata, assembly GCF_904066995.2. Lineage (NCBI taxonomy): Eukaryota > Metazoa > Chordata > Actinopteri > Cyprinodontiformes > Poeciliidae > Poecilia > Poecilia reticulata. The sequence continues at coordinate 21,945,102 of NC_088847.1, read as the reverse complement.
GTGTGGAGTGAAAACTGGATAAAACAAGAACGGTCACAACCCCAGTTTGGCTGTATTACAGATATTTAAATAAAACCCCAAAAAGTAATCAATAAGTATTGATATCGGCTGATATGAAACGTCCAGCTCTAGTCACAAGTCATCAATTAACTATGGTAAATTGGGTGATAGGAAAAATTACCATTGGGTACATTACCATCAACATAGCAGGTACTATCAATTCACAGATTAAACTCCCAATTACTGACTTATAGAATATATACAGCATCTTGCTGGAAACCTTGAAAGATATTCCTGAAGAAGTACAGGCTGCCGAGAGCAAATTATTACATATATTTATTTATTTGATATAATAAAAACACACAAAATAGAAACAACATTTTTGTATATGAGCATCGAGTTCATTTTTTGTATAAAAATAAACACAAACTGAAAAAGTAATTCGATATTGGCTTGAATTCAATTTTATTAGAGAAATGATTTCATACACTGAAGACATTTGAGACAAAAATAATCCAGTCAATCCTGAAAACAACTATTAGAATCCAGTCACCCGTCAAAACTTCACACTGAAACATTAAAACAATAAAATATGCAGAAAGATGGAATTATTTGAGTTCATGTAAAAATCAACTTCATTCAGTTTGATGATGATGATATTTACAGTTTCCATCAGCTCATCTGCACACGGATTTGAATAACAATGTTTGGTGTGACAATGTAATTATCTTAGGTGAACCAAACACTCCTGAGTGGTGGTAGCTGCCATGGCTGAACAGAAACAGGATGGGGCAGCACCCAAACAAATTCCAACAAAACAACAAATAAGATCCATAAAGGCAGCTGACCTCTTAACAGTGAAGAAATGACAACAATGATGGAGACTAAAGAAACTGAAACATGCATTTTAACCACCGGGGCCTCAGATCGCTGCTGACTACTTCAGATATAGGAACTCAGCAGAGTCTCCATATTTTAAAAACTGAATCCCAGCATGTAGAGGCCGAGTGAATGTGGTCTGGACTCTGTGAATTAGAGTCATGGTTTCACAGACGCTGTAGAAGGACAGAACACCTGCACTGTGATCCAGGTACACTCCGACCCTGGAGGAAACTGGACCTGGTATTGGAGTTTGATTGCTGTGGTGATAAAATGTGTAACTGTTTGTCCGGCAGTCTAATGACCAGGATTTGTTATTAAATCCAAATCCTCCATTTCTGCTTGTGTTCTGGTATGAAACTGCTACATGAACCGCTTTCCCGCTCCACTCCACCTCCCAGTAACAACGTCCAGTCAGACTCTCTCTGCTCAGCACCTGATAAAAACAACCAGTGAATCTGTCCGGATGATCAGGATAAAACTGTTGTTGTTTCATTAACGTTACTTTTTGGTTCCCCTCAGATAAAAACAATTTCATGTTTGCTGTGTTTGGATCCAGAGTGATTTCTCGTGAATATTTAAAGAACTCAGCTCTCGTCTTTGGTTCTGGTCCTGCCAGTAGAACATCCACCTCAGTGACCATCAGGGAGATGTTTGTCCATGAGTTTCTCAGGACGTCCTGTAGTTTGTCTCTGAGCTCTGACACAGCTGCTGTCACGTCCTCAAAGTGTCTCAGAGGACGGATGTTGATGCTGGATGAGTGTGTCGACTCACTGAGTGCTGGCAGTGAGGGGTAGTTGAGGAGAAACTGGTTGTGATCCTCTGTGTGTGAGAGCTGCTCCAGCTCAGCGTCTTTCCTCTTCAGCTCACTGATCCCCTGCTCCAGCTTCTCCTGAAGATCTCCGACTCGACTGACCTCAGTTTCCTGCTGGGATCTGATCTGCTGCTTCACCTCAGAGCTTCTTTTCTGGAGGAGACGGATCATCTCAGTGAAGAACTTCTCACTGTAATCTACTGCTTTATCAGCAGAGACATTGATGGCCTCCACCTCCTGTTGAAGCAGCTTCACATCTTTCTCTTGGTCCTGGATTCTCTGATGGATTTCTTGTCGACTCTCCTGGAGTTCCTTCTGCTTCTCAGTCCTTTCTGCTGCAGCTGGGACTGTTTCATGGCCTTTATGTTCATCCATTAAGCAGAGATAACAGATACACTGCTGATCAGTACGACAGAAGATCTTCATCACCTCATCATGACGAGAGCAGATGTTCTCCTTTAGGTTCTCGGACGGCTCCACCAGCTTGTGTTTCTTCAATCCAGGGACATCATAATGAGGTTCGAGGTGGTTCTTACAGTAGGAAACTAAACAGACCAGACAGGACTTGACAGCTTTCATCTTCCTCCCAGTGCAGACATCGCAGGCCACAGATTCAGGTCCAGCATAGCAGTGATCAGCCGGTCCAGCTTGGGGGCCAGTCTTCTTCTGATGCGCCACAAACTCTTCTAACATGGTGTTTTTCTCCAGGAGAGGCCTCGGTGTTGAGGTTTGTCTGCACTGAGGGCAGCTGTGGATTTCCCTCTCATCTTCTCTGTCCCAGAGCTCTTCAATACAGTTCATGCAGTAGTTGTGTCCACAGCAAATAGTCACTGGATCCTTCAGTAGATCCAAACAGATGGAACAGCAGGTTTTATCCATCTCAACTCCTCTGCGAGTCTCTCCACACCTGATTAATGACTGAACTTCCTTACTGAGTAACGGCTGACTTTAACTGTCAGTTTGTTGTAAATGGTTCCACCCATCAAGGAAATGTTTGATTCAAGTATGGCCAGATTCCTGTCAGAGGATTGGTTTGCAGCAAATCGTTTCTGCTGCAGAAGCATTAAAACGGATGGACTTTCTTGATATTCAGGGTTTATATCATGCAGATCGCATTAAGTCCATATGGTTGTGTCTCAGAGGTGGTTTAACTGACAAACCGGCCGACCAGGTCATGTCTGTACATTTACAGTTAACAATAGTCGCCCCATTGTTGCCAATTCAGCAACTTTCTTGATATATTGAGCAACATTTCAGACAAAACAATGTTATCGGCCAAAATCGGAATCGGGTTTTTTAGAGATTGATAGTCGGTGATTGGCCAGAGAACTGCAATCGGTGCAGCCCTAATGTAATGGCATATGCATTATCTTAAAAGGTTTTTTTCCCTCTGATTTTGTGCTGCTGCTCTTTAAAGCCCATGAATAATACAGTGGAAATGTTTATGTAAAAATATGTTCAGCTGCAGATGAACATTTCTGCTCTGATTTAATTTTCAGGTGAGATTTTGTGTGTCAGGTGAGGAGTTGTTGCACTTTAACTGTAGAAAATGGTCTGAAGCATAAACTATGACTCAAATAAACTAAATAAAATTAATCAAATTGCTTTTATGAATAAACGCATTAAAAATCTGTAGAGTTAAAATGGCTAAAATGACAGTATAGTCTCAAAATCATAATGAGTTCTCCCTGCTGTTCTCCCACAGCAGGGAGAACAGCAGGGAGAACTCATTATGATCTCCCACAGCAGGGAGAACAGCTGCATTGTGGGAACTGCAGTTCTCCTACACAGTTTTAACCTGAAGCCCATCGTTGGGTTTCTGTCAGTTTGGTTGTTCATAACTGCTGCATGTTATGCTCCATTTTATTTGCAAATGATTACTTCCAGGTCAGCTGCGAGCGCCTGCGGGCAGAGAGCTGGTCCTGGATTACATCATAGAGAGGAAGAGGATGGACGACCTGTGTGGGAGCATCATCGACGGACGCTTCAGGGAACAGAAGGTGAGCGCAGAAATGTTGTTTCCTTCTCTGTTTTTATGTACATTTTAACCCACAGTCTTTTGTTTTAAATTTTATGTTTTTATTTTATTTGAAACTGAGTTTTTCTGAAAACCAGTAACACTAAAATATGTTTCTCCAAAGTGAAATGTTGTTTCTTTTTTCTTTTCTGTTAAACTCAAGTTTTACTCTGTTCTTTAGTGTTTTATGAAAATGTTTGAACTGTAAAAATGTGGAACAAACAACTTTTTTAGTATTTACATTAGAGATGATCCGATATTAATATCTGTATTGATCCTAGAAGGAAAACCTAGATTGAGTACTTGTGACGATGTGATTCAGAAGGGCAGATCTATTCAGTCTAATTCTATGCTTTTTTAATATTTATTCCTAATTCCACTTTCAGAACCATTTGAAAGAAAGTTTGTTGCAGTTTATTTTTACATGCATCTTATTGTTTTTGTCAGTTTATTGTTTATTTTATATTGGCTGTTTTACTCCTAATTATTTGCTGACTGAACAAATTAAAGTTGTTTTTACATGTTTGACTAAACTATTTAAATGAGCTGTTCTTGTGTACAGTTATCAAATAAATCTGTATATTTATGTCTGGATTTAAAAAGTAACATTTTAAGTGAATTCGGCTGTTTTTATGCATCAGCTAAATTTGGATCCATCAACATTTCCCAAAGAAGTTCAGATATGTTGGAATGTTTTTTTTTCACACTGCTTGTTTTTGCTCACAGCGTCTTGAAATCATTTAATAAATAAGCTCCAGGTGAAAGTGAACATGTAGTCAAGAACAAATGAGCGTAATCTTTAAAAGTGTCAATTTCCTGTCAGTTTCGGCTGAAGCGATGTGGTCTCCGTCGGCCCATCTACCTGGTGGAGGGCAGCAGCTCGTCCGCCGCTCACCTGAGTTTACCTGAAGCGACTCTGCAGCAGGCCATCGTCAACACGCAGGTGAGAAGAACGGCACTGAAACTCCCACAGCATCATAGATTATAGAAATGTTTTTCCCTGGATATTAATTTTGTTTCAGGTCAAACTTATTTAAAGTGTTTGTTCAAATCTAGTGACTTTTTTTCTATTGTTTTTTTGTAGGTTTTTATGGCTTTTATGAAGCAGCAGTGGTAGGGAAATTCAGCTGCAGTACCCACCATTCAGTCCAAAGGGGGCAGCACTGAGGCTGTTATAGACCAAATATTTACATTAAAGTTACATGAAAATGTCAGAATTTGCACAGAAACATAAAGATAGAACCGTTAAGAATCAATGTATACAATTTTTCTGCAGAAAACAGTTAATCTGGGGTTACTCTTTAAGCTTCCTGCTGTCATGTTTAAATTTTTTTGTGTTAGGTTGTTGACGGCTTCTTTGTAAAACGAGTCCAGGACGTTCGGGAGTCGGCCGCCTACCTCACAGTCATGACCCGCTACCTGAGCAAACTCTACCAGGTGGGAAACAAACTGATAAAACCTGCTTCCTTCTGCACTTTCAATTAAACAAGCACCTTTCTGTCTGCTTCACTTCTTTTTGTTTCTAACAAACAGACAAGACAAACAGAAACAAACAATAGAAATATATAAATGCCAATAGTCTGACAATAAAGGGCAGTGCTAATTTAAAAAGTGGAAATTTAAGATTTGAAATGCTGTTGACGAGATATCCGTTTAGAGCAGGGGTCCCCAAACTTTTTCCTGTGAGGGCCACATAACTTTTCCCTTCTCTGGTGGGGGGCCGGAGTCAGTTTGTAACAGAAAAAGTGTGACGATTGCAGGAGTGCCTAAATGTAAAAATATATTGTTTTCCAGAAAGCACAATCAAATAACTCTCTCTGGGTTCTTCACAGAAAAAATCCAGGAAGGATTATAGTCCGTATTTTCCCAACTATGAGCCGCACCGGACTATAAGCCACAACCCCAAAGTTTTTTTTTTGTTTTTTCTAAACCAGTAAACATGCACATATAAACCGCAGATATCTCTGCCGCTCCAGGTTTTCCACAACGATGCAGCAGCAGCAGAGGGGGGCGGACACCCAAAATTTGAGTCATAACAGGTCAATTGAATATCATTTATTAGGGTTGAAAAAGAAAAAGTTTAGATTTAACTGAACTGATTACAGTAGTTTCTGAATGGTAACTGTAACAGTAAAAGTGCTGATCCTTCGTGTTGCTACTAGCATGTGCTAAATGAAAATGGGCGCTTTCTTCTTCTTCTTTAGATTTCAACAGCAGCTTGCATCCATTATTGTTGCACTACTGCCATCTACTGGATCCTAATATCTATACCTCAAATTCTCATAATGATCCCAGTATTATTTAAAAAACCCGAAAAATCTTCTTTTTCCCCTCAATGCTATTTAACTGATCAACAACATTCTCAAATTTAAATTCCCTATTAAAACCTAATTTTGTTTTAATGGGCGCTTTCTTCTTTTATTTCCAATTTTGACTTCCAGTGATTCACTTCCTGCTAAAGAGCCCCCTGGTGGTTGAAGAAAAATCCACATATAAACGGTTTATAGTCCAGAAAATACGGTATATGAAAAAAAATCTAAATGCTCTCTGGTGTTGTTCAGGGGGCCGGACCAAATGTGGAGGCGGGCCGGATCCGGCCCGCGGGCCATAGTTTGGGGACCCCTGGTTTAGATAATTGATGGATTAATCGATAACTAAAATAATCATTAGCTGCAGCTCTAGATTTCTGCCTTTGTCTGTTTCTAGAAATCCAACATTTTAACTACAAATATCTGCATATGAAAGAACCTAAAAGTTCAAAATCTTACTGACGTTTTTAACTGAAGAAAAATAATGAAACCCTGAATTTATGAGCTGCATTAAACTCTGTCATCTTTTGAATTAATGAATTTACGTTTTTAATCCCCAGAGGAGAAACTGACATTTCAGAACAATATCAAACATGATAAGACGGGTGCCTGTAAAAAATAAAAAAAGTTTGCTTTTATTAATTTATTTTTTTTAAATCCCAGAACCGAACGCTGGTCTGTCGCTCCAGGGAGCTGGAGGGAGACGTACCGAGCGATGAAGAGGAGAGGGGGAACCCCTCCTGCTCCCTCATTTCTTTCGCAGAGTTCAACCACGGCGCCGTCAAAAACAAGGTGAAACCCTCACATTGTTGACGGTTCATCTTGTTGTTTGCAAACTCACACATCCTCTTCCTCTGCAGTGTCAGACGGTGAGGGAAGTGTTTGCCAGGCAGCTGATGCAGATCAGTGGTTTGTCTGGAGACAAAGCAGCCGCCATATTGGAGCAGTACGGCACTCCACACAGGTGGGCCAAACCTTTAAATAACACCTTAAAGAGACAGTAGAGTGTTGGTGTCTAAACGTTTTAAACCATTTGAGAATCCATCCATCCATTTTCTTTCACCCTTGTCCCTTGGTGGGGTCAGGAGGGTTGCTGGTGCCCATCTCCAGCTAACGTTCCGGGCGAGAGGCGGGGTCACCCTGGACAGGTCGCCAGTCTGTCGCAGGGCAACACAGAGACACACAGGACACACAACCAGGCACACACACACTCACACCTAGGGGCAATTTGGAGAGGCCAATTAACCTGACAGTCATGTTTTTGGAGTGTGGGAGGAAACCGGAGTACCTGGAGAAAACCCACCATGCACAGGGAGAACATGCAAACTCCATGCAGAAAGACCGGGAATCGAACCCAGAACCTTCGTGCTGCAAGGCAACAGCTCTACCAACTGCGCCACTGTGCAGCCCCCCATTTGAGAATGAATTAGTAAAAAGTGGACCAACGCGTTAGAGATTGTGTAGAGAAAATCAAAAGGGAAGAGAAACCATAGAAGAAGGAAAATTTTCAACATTTGATAACGGAAACGACGTATGGTGGCAGTCATGACCGGTCAGAAGGCAGATTATTTATTCTTTAGATTAGGATTCAACTGCCTCACTAATCTGTATTTTATGCTATTTTATCCTTAATTTACTGCAGTTCATCTTTTATGTTTCCCTCCTCAGTCTTCTGGCAGCTTATGAAAAGTGTGGAAGTGAATCTGAGAAGGAGAAACTCCTCTCCTGCATTCGATACGGGAAGCTAAAAAGGTTTGCAGTGATTCTTTTATGAAGCTTTCTTTTTTTGCTGTGAGACTAAAAGGTGGTTAAAATAATCCAGACAGAATGCGTAGCAACTAATTTAGAAACATTAAGCATGTTTAATAATTTATTTTCTCTTTTTCAGAAATCTGGGTCCAGCTCTGAGCAGGACGGTTTATCAGCTGTACTGTACTCCAGGAGCGCTCACATGATCGCTATAGATCCCAACGATCTGTTGTCTGCATCATGGATTTATCTGCATCATGGGATGTCTTTACATAAAGTTACTTAAAGGATGAATATTTACATCTGTGTTCATTTTAAAAATGCTGCTATGTTTTAGAAGGTCTTAAAACATTCATTTTGTAAACTTGTATGAAGAATTTTAGAAATGTTTCCTGGTTTTGCACCAATAAAGTTGATTTTGAAGCATTCTGGTGTTTAAATTGTCACTTTTTCCCCCTTTTTTTGCTTCTACATCGAGATGTACAAAAGAAGTTCTCAAGTTCTCACAATCTGTAAATGAATACGATCATCCCTGAGTCTGTTATGGGGTAGAAATAGAGTAAAAAATCAGCTTTTTCTTGGCCCAATTCCAATCTCGTCCTAAAAACTCTGATCTGTGCCACTTCCCTAACCCTAACCCAGTCTCCTTTTTCAGGCTGTTGAGCGTTTTTAGGACCTTGGCTCTGATGCTGCTGCCCCAACTGATGACGCTCTCTCTCAACAACAGACTAACAGAAGATCTGCAGCGCCTTGAAGGACCTCGGCTTCCTCCAGGTGTCCAGTCTGCTCTGTTCCTGCTCATAGACGCTTCACTGTTGCATCTCCAGTCCAGTCTGTGGTCCAGATGAACACAGAGGTGTTTATAACATAGTAATTATATTAATAATAATGATGGGTATAATCATTATGATTATTTATTACTATTATTAATTTAATTATTAATGTAATAATTATAATTATTGCTATTAATAATGGCAGCAGTAGTAATATCATATGTCATTATATGATATCATTGTTATTGGTTTTTAATAATAGCAATAATAATAATCCAAACAGAGCAGAACATTTAGTTTGTTTCAGTTTTATGTTTTTAGGCTTGATGTTTATTTAGCAAATATTAATAAGTGTTCGCTGTGGTAGATTAGCTACCGCTGCTATTAGCTATGCTAAAAGTTGTGGTTGATTAGCTAATTTAAACACCTGCTCTGCTGATGATCTGTTAGAGTTGGTGTTTAAATCACCATTTTTTATCTAACTGAACCAGAACATGAGTCCCTCACCACATCTACATGTTGAGGTTGTCATAGTCAAGCTAGCATAACTGAGCTACTTCCCTCTCACTTGCAATTTAATTTTTTTCTTAATGCTTCATTAAAGAAATGCATATTTTATAATATGTTTGGTGAAATACAGTTATTTTGACATTTAATTTTAAACAAGCATTTTAATAAATGAACTGCAGGGTTAGAGATCCAACAGAAACTGGACGTCTCATTTTCTCGTAAACAATATGTACAAAAGAAGTTGTCGATATGTTGATGTAGGGTACCTGTCTTCATTTGTCCTAAGCAGAAAACTGAGCATTTGATTGTTGGTTTTTGCAAAATGCACTCAAGTTTTCCAAGATATGATTTAGGGAACTGAAACTAGAGCCGATACGGCTGATTGAGAAAGGAAATCTGTCTACAGATGGGCCTTTTCCTCTATTGAGTCATAAGCTCTGCTGAAACGAACGGTAGGTGAAAACTTTGCTTTCTCTCAAAAAGTATTTTAAATTTATTCACAGCTGACGGGTTTTATTAGCTTATCAAACGGAGGATCTGCTGCTGTTAATGCTGTTAATTTAAATTAATATCTGGCATACTGTACATTCAGCCTTCAGTCTCTGTGTTACATAGTATCTAAGTAAAACAGTGAAACTCTTGAACATCTTAAAAACGTGATGCATTGACAGATTATTTCACTGAAAATAAGACATTTTCTCCTGTTTTGAGTGAAATAATTTGCTAATGCAATTTTTTTTTCATCAATATTAAGGATTTATTGACTCTTAACAACTATCTTGTTGAAAAGTTACTTATATGTTAGTTTTGTCTTATTTCAAGTGAACTAAGATGTCTGCACTGGAATCTAAGCCAGAAATACTTGGTAATATTTTGGTTTTTTTGCAGTGGGTTAATATTGTGAAACTGCTTGAAGTGAAAAATGATACATCAGGTGCAGCGGTTATGAATTTAATCTCCTCATCTTCACTTGTGAAATAATTCCCATTGGGAATTTGAATCTAAGTCAGAAAAACTTTGGTAATAAGAGGTTTGCATATATAGAGACGTTAAACTGTAATAAAGTGCAACAAAAAAAGATTTTGCACAAAGTTACAGTTGTGTAATTAATTAAATTAGACTACTAAATGAAGTAATTTTAGAATATTACATATTTAAACTGCCACAAACAAACTAGTCTACGTCCTACAACAGGGTGTCCAACTTTTTTTCATTGTTAAGTCAAAAGAACGTGCAGGCCAATAAAATAATAATAATAAAAACTAAAATTAGGCAAATAGTTACCCAGTTTTGACGGAAACTGATGTTTGATCCAGGATGTAGAAAGGATATTTGCATGTTTGCTATATTGAAAGAAATTTGCACAAATTTATTTTCACTTGAAAAACGGGATCAAAATGCCTTCTATATTTAATCAAGTTTAATAAATTAAATAAAAGCTTATTTGGGTTCAGAAAAGTCAGTATTTCAGTAAAACTGTCTGGATAAAGGTAGAGTGCCTTCTCCGGGTCAGGGGGGTCGTCCTGCCTCAAGTGGAGGAGTTTAAGTATCTGGGGATCTTGTTCACGAATGAGGGAAGAAGGGAGCGGGAGATCGACAGGCGGATTGGGGCAGCGTCTACTGTGAAGCGGGCGCTGTACCGGTCCGTCGTGGTGAAGAGAGAGCTGAGCCAAAAAGCGAAGCTCTCGATTTACCGGTCGATCTACGTTCCCACCCTCATCTATGGTCATGAGCTTTGGGTCATGACCGAAAGAACGAGATCACGGGTACAAGCGGCCGAAATGGGTTTCCTCCGCAGGGTGGCTGGGCTCTCCCTTAGAGATAGGGTGAGAAGCTCGGTCATCCGGGAGGGACTCAGAGTAGAGCCGCTGCTCCTCCACGTCGAGAGGAGCCAGTTAAGGTGGCTCGGGCATCTGGTAAGGATGCCTCCTGGACGCCTCCCTGGTGAGGTGTTCCGGGCACGTCCCACCGGGAGGAGGCCTCGGGGAAGACCCAGGACACGCTGGAGGGATTACGTCTCTCGGCTGGCCTGGGAACGCCTTGGGATTCCCCCGGAGGAGCTGGAAGAAGTGGCTGGGGAGAGGGAAGTCTGGGCCTCCCTTCTGAAGCTGCTGCCCCCGCGACCCGACCCCGGATAAGCGGAAGAAAATGGATGGATGGATGGATGGATGTCTGGATAAACATGGTTAAAATATTAGTTTTAATTAGTTTTGTGTCATTATGTTGGTGATGATGATATTCTGAGTAAAACTCTCCATCTGCATCGGCCACGTCTGCAGGACGGATCAGTAGAACCACAAACGAATCAATCCAAGGGCCACAAATGGCCCCCACGCCGCAGTTTGGACTCCCATCTCCTTCTACCTTTCCTGCCGTTTAACATCAGCAGTCAGTTCATTTTTATTTCACTTAAAAAATCACAACCAAAAGAACATTTAGTGTATTTTATGAGATTTGGGCCAGCGGGTTGCAGCTGCAGTGAGGTTTACGTCATCACAGCTTCAGGTGTTGCTCTGCAGTTCACTGGAACACAAGATAACGCTGCAGAAATGATTGCTCAAACAACTGGACAAGAAGAAAAAGAGGAAATGAGCAACTTCTTCTGAAATCGTTTTTGATGTTATAATAATAATTCTGAAAAGTGATGACACATCTTATCTGAGATGCAGTTCTTAACGCAGCAAAGAAAACACCTGAACAAGAAACGCTTTCTATGAACCAAGTTTATTTGTGTAGCACGTTTCAGAAACAACAGTTCAAAGAGCTTAAACATGAAAATATACAAATAACCCAATTATGAAGTAAGTAAACATGCTTTGTGGAATAATCGATGAACATCAAATATATTGATTAATGTTTCATTTATGATGATCAAAATCGGCTCTAATCAGGTGGGTGCTAGATTTAAAGGAACTCAGTGTTTCGGCTGTCTTACAGTTTTCTGGAAGTTTGTTCCAGATTTGTGGTGCATTGAAGCTGAATGCTGCTTCTGCATGTTTGGTTCTGGTTCTGGCGATGCAGAGCAGACCAGAACCAGAAGACCTGAGGGGTCTGGAAGGTTGCTATGACAACAGCAGATCCGTACTGTGTTGTCTGTACTGAGCTGTTCAGAACTAACAGTATTTTAAAGTCTATTCTCTGAGCTACAGGGAGCCAGTGAGGGTGATGAGGTGCTCTAATTTCCTGGTTTTAGTCAGAACTCCAGCAGCAGCATCTGGATCTGAGTTATTTTTTTTTAGACGTTGTTGCAGTGATCAGTGCGACTAAAGAGAAAAGCATGGATGAGTTTCTCTAGATCTTTCTGAGACATCAGTCCTCTAATCCTGATGTTCTTCAGGCGACAGAAGGCCGACTTTGTAGCCGTTTTTATGTGGCTCTGGAGGTTTCCAGCTGTGATAACTGGATCTGTGTGCTGACTAGATCAGGGCCTTCAAACTCATTTTCATTCTGGCCCATATCAAAAATCTGAATGTTTTTAAAGGGCCGGCTGTGCCAGAATATATTGATACAACTAATTAATCTGTTAAAATATCAATAAATAGGTTATTGATGTCCTTTGGAGAGGGCCACATAAAAAGCTTCGGGCCTTGAGTTTGACACATGCGCTTTAAATTGTTCCTCTTTAAGTCCAAAGATAACATCAGTTCTGTTTTTGTTGAGGTAAAAAAAATGTATGGCACCTCATTTTCAGCGCTTGAGAGGCTTCGTTTCCCCTGGTGGCATTGTAACGTAGAGCTGCGTATCATCTGCGTAGTTTGATTACTTTTTACTTCTGCTGGAGTAAAAATAGATCGAAGTGGTGCTACGCCTCCCTCAGTGATTCTCAGAAACGTTCGACAAACTGCTGCTAAGGATCACGGCATTAGTGAAAAGCCTTAGTCACAATTCATAGTGAGAATGAAAGAAGGTTCTGTGAAATGCTTCCTGTGTAAAACTTAGAGGAGATTTGTTTGTTTTAACTCTGCTAAGTCTGCGGTGGTCTGCATGATGTGCTGATGGTTTCTTATTCAAACTTCAGCTCTCTGGGGAACTCCTATTTGAATAGCAGGAAAAAGCAAGTGAACGTTTCTTACTTTTCCTGTGAGCAGGTCAAGGTTGGATAAGATTTGCTCTCTGCGTGTTTATATACTGCTCAAAAAAATAAAGGGAACACTTAAACAACACAATATAACTCCAAGTAAATCAAACTTCTGTGAAATCAAACTGTCCACTTAGGAAGCAACACTGATTGACCCGACGAGGGTCAATCAGTGTTGCACAAGTTGTTCAGACCTGTGAATGAACAAGAGAGAGTTTTCCCTTGTGCATTTAGTGAGGACCAGTTAAAATCTTAGGTAAGTCTCTATTTTTTTTTCCTCTGAAACATGCAGATATATAAAGCTGGAAGTTCAGTTTAAATATGGAGAGTCATGTTTCCTCAGGGTTAAAGCATGACTAAACCATTTGGGTTGCTTTTACTATCTGGAAGTAAAGAAGAGCAGAAGTGAGACGTGTTTCCGCTTCGCACCACTCTCTCTTTGTAGTGACTGGCGTTCTCCAGTGAAAACCAAGTGCTTTTTTTTCCTCTTTTTTGATCATCTTACAGCTCACCTCCACCTGTGAACAGCGATTTAAAGTTAGAACTAAACAATTATAAAAATGAGGGTAGTTTTGTATGAAAATGGAAACCTAAAGATGAACTTTTCATGATGCCACAGTTAATAGAAACGGACATTTGGTATATATGTGTCGTCACATGTTCAGACACACACGTGGTTAATTTGAGAACATTACGGAGTGCTTTCTGCAGCATCTTTCTTTTAATATAAACTTTATTTAGAAAGTGATAATGTGCAGCTAAAACATAAATGCCACCAATTGATTTGCTGTACCAGATTATAGCATAAACTGATTCGTATCTTCAGTCTCTGCAGGTTACAAACATACAGCTCAAATCGTGGTGGTGGCGTTCGCCATGTCTTCTATCGTGTTACCAAATCATGGCATGTCATCATGCAAGCTGCGACGAATATCATGGAAGAAAAATTATTTGGTTGCGAATTAAAAAAAAAAATGCTTTTCAATAAATTAAGCATGCAATATTTTAATGAAACAAAGTGGGAACTTTTTTTGACAGTTTCCTAACCCTTTTCAGTTATTTAAGTACTTTCTTCAAATAAATGCTTCTTCTGTTATCCAGGTTTAAAACAATCAGTATGCTCTATTTTTTTCTTTTTAAATATAAACTTGCTGGACTTTCATTTACTATGAAATTAAAATTAAAACAACTAGAATGCCAAATTTGTAGCGTTCTTGAGCTACAAATTTCAATGGCCGCACAGAATTGTTCCAAGCTCCACAAATGGCCCCCAACCCTCACTTTGGACACCATGATGACTGAGTAAAAGTCATCTAGAAAGAATATAACAAACGCCGACAGGAAAGGGGGACAAATGCTAATTCTCTGATCAATTAAAACGACCAATTAAGAAGAATTTTTATCCAAAATATGAGAATGTCAAATCAAGCAGGTGTAACAGACAGGGAGAGATGGAGGCAGATTGGTTGCTGTGGCGCCCCCTGGGGGTAGCAACCGAGTCAAACGTAAAGTGCGGTCATTAAACATTTGCACCGAAATTAGAGTTAAAGAGCTGAACGTCTCAGCCCGAAACAGCAGAAATAATGATTTCTGCATCAATCTCTCCTGACATTCCTCACGCCTCTCCAGGCAGGAAGATCGCCTCTTATCTATGAATCAACTGATGGAAATACGTGGAAAAAAAAACTTTGTTTTCCCCTCGTTTTCCCTTCAGCAGAACTTTTATTTGGATGATCAGCAAGTTTTGAGGAAACGCCTGTTTTTTTACACGAACCCGCAGACAGTCTGAAGCGGAAAGACCCGAGTCCTGAAACTTTCATCACACAAGAGTTTTTCCAGTAAGTAAAACTTTTAACTTGCTACATCCGAGGGGACATTTGAGGTTTAGCTTGGCTTTATTTGCGCTACACGCCAAATAGCTCATATTTGCAGCTGTTTTGATTTTACTGCTGGTATTTTTTTTTCTGCTTGGTAATAATCTCACGGCCATCAAACGTTGTGAAAGACGCTGAAATGAGCTCTGCAGTTGTTGACTCCGTTTCTTCAAATCTCGGCTGTCTCTGGTGGAGTTTGCGTGTTTTCTCCCTTCATGCGTGTCACCGTGACATCCTTCCACATTCCTCTGTGTAACCGTGTGCGCAGCTTTCTGCAGTGGTGGCTCTCTGATAAATGAGGGCCAACGGGGGGCCCCACATTCTGCCCCCCCCCCCCCCCCCCCATCCCACCCGTAATTAGTGTATTGGTGTTATTTTGAATTTAGCACCCCAGAAACAAATACAAAAATCTACTATGGGGTGTTTGTTTATTTATTACCAGAATATAAAAATGTACATTTATATGAAAAACACACTTGTAATGAGAAAAACTTCAGTAAATAGAAAATACAATTAATCACCAATCAACTTTATCTGTATATCACATTTTGGCAACAAAGCAGTTAAGTTGCTCTGTTGAAAAGCTATACAAACATACGGTCACCAATTGAGAAACCAGTAACAAATATTATATTTTGCTGACTGCCATCATCAAAATCATCAACAACCATCAAATATGTTTGTCAATGTTACATTTAATATGGTTGAAAAGCAAATCTAAACACTACAAGTGGCGTCAAGAAGCTTTGTAGCTGACAGCCATCTTGGTAGGTACCGTAACTCACTGTCATGGCGGTTGCTAACATATTATTTTTGCTCATTCTCTCTTTCTTAATACATTAAGTAGAATAGAATAAATAACCCCGAACAGATCTATGGTTCCCATTAGGCAGTTGATGCCAGATAATAGCTGTAACAGAGTTGACATTAATTTAACAGTTAAAAAAAGACATTGCAAAATTAAACATGAAACTCTGCATACTATTAAATGTGTCACAAATGTACTGTACTTCAAAACATCATAGCTGCTTAAAAGAAAACAGACCAGAGTTTCCAACGGCAACAGAAAACAGGGGGAGGAGCTGTCGGTTACTGGTTGCTATGGTAACCACCAACTGCCAAAAGCAGCGTTAACAGATACAGCAATAAAAGGATAAAATAACTTCTTGACTCATCAAAAATCAGTTTGAAGAGTAAATAAACCAATTTGGACAAACTTCACATGTGTAATAATGTTTTTAAATAAACCCTGTTACAGATGGATGGGTGTTTTTTAAAACGTCTCCACATGAGGAGCTAATAAAGTTGCTTTATTTAAAGTCGGAGTAAGTGCAGCTGCTTCGCTGTGCTGGAGGAGAAGACCAAAGTTCAACAGCCTGCAGACAGTCACAGTGTACTGAGAAGAGAAATTAAAGGGTAGTGGCTAATTCCCCTTCTGCATTGTGTAAGAGCACTTACAGTCAGCAAGTGCTGCAGTTTAGACCCCAAAATAAACTGCTGCACGCCTCAAAGCAGAAGTAAAGCCTTCACATTTTCTTTCTCATTAACACTTAATTAATATGCTTATGACACTCATCCAAAAGAAAGTAAAATAATCTACATTTGGAAGAAAACGGTATTTCAGAAAGGCATCAGTCCAAGTGGTGTCAATACACCAACCCAACAGCAGGTGGCAGTGTGATTCCCACACCACATGAATGCAGTTTGAGTTTATCCAACCCAAAAGGTTGTGTTTTTTTTTTTTTTACCAACAGTTATAATGTTAGGGACTGTTGGTACTCGTCTGTGATCATGAAGATGCCTTGCTGGACCTCATGTTTTCTAACTTCTTGCGACACAACATGAGCCATTGTTCAACGGAGAAATGTCATCATCGAGTCTGCTTGTTTTTAACCGACCGCAAGTCATTAGCCGCAGTAGTGCTTTCAGATTACACCACAAAGCCATTGTTTGAGCAGCCTCTATCAAAAATGCACATCGTTGGAAAACTAGCCTGTGCACCGGTGAACGTGAGGACTGGACGCTGGCTTCATCTCTGTCTTAAATACTCGGAGGCGGTTGTGTTGGATGTCCTTTTCAGTTTCCCTCTTACTCTGGTACACCTTCACACGTTATGTGGCTTCCTGTTTGCGATGCGTAACCATAGCAACGGGGTGGTTTACAACTCTTCCGTCCATCATAACGGGCAACGTGAGATCGTTGGCCAACAAGATGGATGAACTCCAAGCCCTGACAAGAACTCGGCAAGAATATAGGGGAATTCAGTGTAACTTGCTTCACTGAGACAGAATCACATCCCCTACTCCAGCATCCCTCTGAAAGTTTGCATCCATATTATCTACCAACAGAGTTCAGCAGTATTATTTTGGCAGCTGTTTACATCCCACCCTCAGATAATGCACGTGATGTCATCTGTTGCTAAGCTACAGACACAGCATCTCAATGCATTTGTGGTGATATCTGGTGATTTTTATCATAACCCACTCTCTGCTACACTGCCAACGTTTCATCAGTTTGTGAGCTGATTTACCAGAGAGTTTGATTTATGAAAATATCAAGGATTCATAGATCTCCAAAGCAAGATCTCCTCAGGGAAAATCTCTGCTCAGAATGTAAACACCTTGTTCAGAGGCAATCTGCAACAAAAAGAACTGCAAGAAAAAGTTCACAGGAAGCTGAAGGAGCCCTGCAGTTTTATTTTGAGGCCACGGACTGGATCGCTCTTTGCCAGCCACACAGAGAGGACATTAATGCCTCCCTAATAACAAACACTAAATCATTAGTAAAAGAACTGTTAAATGAGAAAGAGAGTGAGACAGAGAGGAGTAAACAGGAGGTGCTCAAAGTCGAGAAAGGGAAGAAGCTGCAGGATGAACTACAGAGAACCGGGCGGTCAGAGATGAAGGAGATCTCAGGCTTCAAGCAAACGAGCTGAAAACATTCCTCACTAAGTTCAGTTCAGGAATGAGCTCATCATCCTCCTCTTCCTCTCGCAGCCAAACAGACATCTTACCCTCCTGCGACCCTCAGCTTTCCTGTCAAACCTCAGATGTTTTATCTTCTGCCTCCTGATTTGTCTTCAACTGCATCAGGAGACGCTGCTGCTCTCTTTGCCCTGAAGGACCTTTTGAGTTCTTTCTTTACACCATAACTGAATTAATTTATCACACATTTAATCTAAAGTAACTTCCGGATGCTAAATAATATTCAATCATTGATGCAAAGTAAATGGTAGAGGTATCAAAGACACACTTCTTTGGAAATTCACAACTAAACCAGAAAACTACACAGCTCAAGTTATGCAGCTGAAATTAAAACCCCTTTTTAAATAGATTTTAATCATTTTATTTGATCTTCTATAAACCAGACATTTGTGGGTTTGGGTGCATTTTGTCACACAGAAAGCAGAACTCAAAAACAACCGAACCAACACTCATATTGCTCCTGTTTGGTGTATAGACATTAGCTTCTGCATCGGAAATGTCACAACCGACAGAGCAAATTATGACTATAACAGTGCGGACGCTGAAAGAGGCCTTTAGGCCTAAATGGATGCAGCCGAGTCTGAATATAGTCCTATACGTACAATGAATTTAAAATTAAATCAAAGAGCGTGTTTATTAAAAGGCTAATGCTTTGTGTTGCACCTAGCATTTAGCATTATCATAACATTTTTATTTAGCAGTAAAAATCTCACCCAAGTACTTTTTAAAATCTTTCCATCTGCATTAACTGTCTGTGCAGCTGAGCCACATTTGTACCATTCTTGACTTGCAGGCTGATTAGCTGCCAGCCAGACTCTAGCTGTTAAAGTCACTCTGGTTAGCTTTTAGCCTAAATTTGATTAGCTGTTAGCTTGACTTTGATTAGCTGCTAGTCTAATTCAGATTAACAGTTTGGCTCCAATTACAAGTTATCTTGAATGTGATTAGCTATTAGCTTGACCCTTATTTGCTGTAAACTTCACTCTGATTAACTGCTAGCCTGGCTTTTATTATCAGTTAACCTGACTTAATCTGACTCTGATTAGCTGTTAGCTTGATTCTGATTTACGGTCAACTTCACTCTGGTTAATGTTTCTCTTAGGATGTGCCTGAAGAGTCTTTTAAAATATACTTTTGTTAAATACAGTATCAGTTGAAATACAAATAAATGTTTAATCTTAGCTGATATAAAAAAAATCACATTACTCCATATGTACACACATCGATAAATGGAGCAACATGGGATTTAGTGTTTTCCAAGGATAATCAAACTACTCTTCCCAACCAACCTACAGTTGCCAAGTATACTTTTAGTAATGTACTCATTGCTACGAGCTACACCAAGTTTCGAAACAAAACCTCACAAAAACTGTTAAACCATAACTTAAAGGGTAAAACGCAGAAGTGCACTGAGAAGTGCTCCTTTGAGAAAGTGGTGACCCGGTCCAGTCCCTGTGGAGCTCCCATTTAGCAACTTATAGATAAATCAAATACTGAATTCATTCTTCAGCATGTCAGTCAGCTCCTGAGAAACCCTGTTGTAAATTTTAAAAGCAGTCAGGTAATGATAGAACGTAAAGATGCCAAATTTAGCAAGAAAAAGGCAGCAAAGATGCTTAAACCATAACGGCCTGGTGAATCAAAACCAGTTCAATCCTATTGCATGCTAACCAGAAACCTGAGCTACTCATCAGTTCTTCAGCAGAAACTTTGCATTCTTGCAAATACACGACTCAAGTAACGCCTTCAGTGATGCATCAGCACTCAGGTTGATAAACAAATTTCTGTGGTTGAATATTTTCTGACATCAGCATTATTGTAGCATTGCTCGTCTCACACACATTGCCTCAATTCTGTTTTCACCAGTTCAGAACTGGAACGTGTTAGGTGGGAAAGCAACCCATTCAATTTCTGCACATATCCATGCAGTGAGTTTTTAAACAAACCCTTGACTTTTGCACAGAAAAGGTCAAGAGTAAATTAAGTAAACTTTTGAGCAACTTCAGAAGAGAAGTTGCTCAAAAGAGAACAAAACCCTGAGATCAGTATCAACAGGAAGTGGAATTAGTGTGAAGCATATTCTTAAAAAATACTTTGAGTTTCTTCTTACACCCATCATGCTTCAGCTCGACCAGTTCTAGTTTCTTCTTAAATGTCTTTGACTCTTGGCTCCACGTCTTCTGTGACGATTTTGTTCCTCTTGAGGTTTTTAGACTTCCTATTGCTTTACTTAAATACACCCCTGCGAGTGTCAGTAGCTGCATCACTCTCCAGCAGGCTCTGCAGCACACACAGCTCACCGGTGAGGTATTTTAATTACATTTTTTACCTGCATGATGCGACTCTTTCCTCCCCACTTGTATATGAACAAACAAAAACCTTCTTATTTTTTATTTGCAGTATTTAGAATGCATATTTTTCCTCCTCCTTATTTGTGTTCGAAAGAATTTTGCAATATTTTTATCTGTTATTATTTTTTGACTTTTTGTCAGGCACTCTTACAGACAGCTAAAAATGTTTTCTACTGTGCATATAGCAATAAAAGGTTGAACTTGAACACTTATGTGAAAACAAAACGGGATGACAGCTAAATATTCGTCCTGGTGTTAATAGGCCTTAAATTTTAAAAATGCATCCTGGAAAAGAGGCTATATTATACATTTATTTATTTATTTGAACATACAAAATATGAAAAACAGGAAAAAAATAAATGCCAGTTTAACATAAATTGTTCGAATAGAGCAGGTGGAAAATACAAACTCTTATGATTTCCTGCCCCTCCGACTCATTTATGAGGATAATCTCTATTTATTTCAGTTAATTGTAGTCCAGACTTACGTTTTTTTGTGTTTTTATCTTTTTACGCTATAATAATAGCAACATAATTTGCAGTCTGATCTGTTCAACTAATATATTTTTTGTAAATATCTTCTCCTTGATATTCCAATGTGTGCTAACAGGAAGTCTTTAAGATAAAATGCGATGTTGTAATATAAATTGTATTTCTTACTTTGTGGTGTGCCTGATATAAAGCCTTGTTATGCTGTGAATAATTATTCAGAGGTTGTGGGCGAAGTGAGAGATGAACATGTGAAGAGGTAGGGAACCA
Source organism: Poecilia reticulata (assembly GCF_904066995.2). Taxonomy (NCBI): domain Eukaryota; kingdom Metazoa; phylum Chordata; class Actinopteri; order Cyprinodontiformes; family Poeciliidae; genus Poecilia; species Poecilia reticulata. The sequence goes on along the minus strand of NC_088847.1, from coordinate 21,924,006 downwards.
GGAACTAATGAATTCTCCTCTCAGCTGCAGAGGATGTGCAGCCAGAGTAAAGCTGCAGATAAAACATGCAGGAGAGGAATGCATCATGCATTTTATCCTGGCAGACATCTGCTGTCTGGTTTATCGCAGCTGGTTATTTTCACTTTTTAAGGAGGCACCTTCAGGGAAGCTATAGAAAAATATCCAAACATTTAAAATAAAAAAAACAACTTGAGTTGAATACAAAACCACGTCCGTAAGAAAAAAAAAGTGTTACTTTTCTTCCTCTCCCCAACCACTTTTGTCTATCAAATATAGTCGTAAATAAACTGAGGCTTGTGTTTTCGACCCCACAGATTGTGAGCAGCCTGCAAGGCATTGTTCGTTTCTACAGAAAATAAGCCTCTTCCAAAAGCTGAGACTAAAAAAATAAAAACTAAATGTTGTGGTTTGTAGAGATACTGATTAACCACAGGCGTCGAGTTTTAACTGAGCGAACATCACAGCTTATGTTTTATCTTCACAGCGATTGGATCAGCCCTCTTCCTCACTCGGCCCAACCCAGATGAGCTCCTGATACCACAAATTAATTCATTTTTACTCTGTAAGTATCACTAAATTAATGAGCTTACAAAGAACACAAACAGCATTCAGTACATTTTTTCAATTGTGGGTCATTTATAGCAACAAACATTATTATTTTTATTATCATTTCTTAATTCTGACCCAAAGTTCTCCGTTATTCATCGGGTTATTTTGGCAGATGCTATTTCCTGTCCATGTTTTATTTGTGGAAAGTTAGGATCAGGCCAACAGAGCAGCTTGTGAAACACCAAGCTGAAGGTCAAACATAATCTGAAATTAAGAACAGATAACGTCTCTGAGGTCATTCCTGTGGTTTCTATGCCTTAACCACACCTGTGCCTCGCTTTGTTTTAGTAACTGAAGCTATGGAATAAATTTGGTAGCATTTATTCGAAGGGTTGTGTATAAGACTGACATAATATTGTCATAAATATGAAATAAAACCAGTTATGAACATGAAGGAGTCTTTATGATCGGTTATGACAGTTGTCAGGAAGTGTCAACTGGTAAATAATGACACTTTTAATGCAAGTTTTAGTACAACTTGGCTTTAAAAAGTCATTATTTATCGAGTCACACATCATGACAACAGACACAAACATTCATGTTTTAACATGTGTTATGTCATGTTTATTACAGTGTTATTTCAGTTCCCTTTGGGATTAATAAAGTATCTTTGAATTTCAATTTGTCATGTCAGTTTTATGCACGCCCCTTTAATAAATAAAGAGTTACCACATATCTTATATACATGTGAGGTTTTCCCTGTCATTTCTACCAGCAAAGCAGGATTTTATGTTTCTGATCAGGTTTTGTAACTAATGACCTTCTTACTGGTCATTGATGTTTTAAATTAAAACTAAAAACAGTTCAAACACTTTTAAAACGCATGTTAAACTCACTAAAAAGAAAAGTGACAGCAGAAGCGTGAAGTGAGAAAAAACACCCATTTCTTTTACACCTCTGTGTCAGTTCAGTTATGAGGAAATTAATTAATCAAACAGCAACTTTGAGGTTGTTGAAGCAATTTGTGATTATTTTTATTTACTTTTTATCATTTTGTGCTGAATTGCTTCCAGAGTCTGGTAGTAACTTACATTTACTCAATTACATTTATTTGAGTAAGTTTTTTGGGGAAAAAAATTTACTTTCAGGAATATTTTTACTACACTGTAATTTTTACTTTTACTTGAGTAATTTTATTATAAAGTATTTCTGCTCTTTCTTGAATAAAATTTCTGGATTTTCTTCCCACTGAATGAAAATCAAACATGTTTCAACCAAAAATCCACCAGAAACAGACACACACCTGCAGTTTTTGTTAAAGTTTCATATGTTTTATATTTAAAGAAAATGATCTGGAAACATTTTATTTTGCTGATTTTGTTATTTTTTATTACTTATATGAATTATTGTAATTTTGATCTTTAAAGTACCAAAATTTCCACTTAACTTTATATTTTGGTCCATCTAATTATGTAACTTTTTAAATATTAAATGATTGATAATTTGATCAGTTACTCAGTACTTGAGTAAAGTTTTTACCCAATACTTGAGTAATTTCTTGGACGGCTACTTTTTACTCTTACTTCAGTAAAAATATGTTGAAGTAGTACTACTTTTACTGGCATACATTTTTTTGGATACTCCACGTCGGACTGTTCTTATTTCTAAATTAACTCAATAGTAGATAGTCATAGCAAAAAAAGAGTGCACCCTCTTTCAGTTTTAGAGTTTAGAGCTTCAGGGGGTAGCTCTACAGCAATGCATTCTGGGTATAGAAACATGTGACCTTGGTGATACAGAACTTTTATGTTTTTATTGTATTATTAATATCTATAGAACAGTGATTCTTAACCTTTGTTGAGGTACCGAACCCACCAGATTCATATGCGCATTCACTGAACCTTTCTGTAGTGATAAATAAAATGATTTTTTTTCCAAATTCAAGACATTTGACCCAACTAGACTCTATACTCTACAATGAACTCTGGTCTCTCTACAAGCCTCTTGGTTCGGTTGAAGTGAACTCTGGTGCGGTTCAAAGGCTTTTGGAGTGGTCTCTAAGTTGGCTGGACACCGCTCCGAAACCAGATATAGAGCAGGGCATTATGGGTAAATACAACCAAAACAAACACTTGAGTCTAGTGACAGCAGGAGAATTGACTTCTGGTCTTTTACCAAATACAAGAGAGAAACCCCACAACAGCTAAAATCTGATGTTACTCTGTTTGTTTACATTTTGTGAAGAAGGACGTTTCTCTCTGTGTCTTCGTCTGAGGCTTTTGTGTCGTTTTGTTCAGTGCTTCTTGGTGCAGCACCACCACAGGTGACAGGAAAATCAGGTTGCTCAAAGTGTAGCGTGAAAGTGAACCGCAGCAGATGAAAATTTAACAAATGTTGGAATTTTGGTCCCCAATCCAATGGAGTCTACTGGATTATCAGGTGTAAAAACACACTTAGCTTGGCAGAAGACAATGGATGTATTTTTACCACAACTGTAAATCTAAAACTTGTATGGATTGTATTTAAAAGTAATGCAAGTTGGGGGTTTTTGTCACATAATATATTGCTTAAACTATGTGATCACTTCTCATGATTAATTACTTGTGTTTTTATTTTAGAGTTCTTGAAAATTCCAAGCAATCTCTGCCTTCCAAGATGGACGTGACCTGCCTTCCTTCCAACAACTCTTTTGTGCCAAGCCAAACATGTTACGCACAAAACCTGACCTCAATGAATATTTTTAACGCCTCTTTCATTGGAATCGTGTCTGTCATCGGCATCTTGGAGAACCTTCTCATCCTGGCAGTAGTGGGCTTCCGTGTCAGTCGCTCCATCATCAGCATCTGGATACTGAACCTGGCAGCGTCGGACCTCCTGGCCACATTTACCTTGCCCTTCTACACTCTCTACCATGCCCTGGGAAACAGCTGGATCCTGGGTTCGACCTTCTGCCGCATCTATTCCTCCGTCTTCTTCTTCAACATGTTTGTCAGCGCCTTCCTGCTAGCCGCCATTTCTCTTGACCGCTGCCTGGTGGTGGTGCGACCCGTCTGGGCTCAGAACTACCGAAGCACACAGCTGGTAGGGAAGGTTTGTTGTGTGCTTTGGGCCTTAGCTGTTCTCCTCACTATCCCTTTCTTTATGTTCCGTGACGTCATTCCCCTTGGAAAAGGCAAGTGTCTGTGCTACTACGATTACTCCCTGTATCTCCCAAGTGAAACCTTTGACCTTAAAGCTCTATGTAGGCAGCGCAAAGTGGGTTTGGCTTTTATGAAGCTCTTTTTTGCCTTCCTGATTCCTTTCGCAATTATCATTCTCAGCTATGTCGCTGTGAATTCCAGCTTAGCACAAAGAGGTTGTCGCAGACCTTTCCGATTTGTTCGACTCGTGATAGCCGTGGTGGTGACCTTTGTCCTTTGCTGGGCTCCGTACCACCTTTTCATTATCATAGAAGTGATGTCTCCCAAAAACAGTTCTGCGCAGAAAGTGGCAACCAAAGTCCTTCCGATCTCAGCAACGATTGGCTTCCTCAACAGTGTCCTCAACCCCATCCTGTACGTCTTCAGCTGCCCTGACTTGTGTCGTAAAATCAAGCATTCCCTCGGAGCGGTCATGGAGAGCGTCCTTGCCGAGGATCTGGCCGAGTTGGCACGGCGTCGCAGCACCGTTCGCAGCTCCATCAGCAACTCTGAATATTCCATGAAGAAGAAATACTCAGTTTCTACGTCAAGTCCGAAAGATGGTGATTCAGGACAGGCGGAAAGTCTCAGCAACTCGGCTGAGATCTGAAATGTGAATTTTTAAAGATGAAAAGAAGAAGCCACTCAATCTAGGCAACATACTGCACCTGATCTCAGCATCTGTTTCAGAAAACAACGATCTATGACGGACTTGCCATCTTTCAGTTGTTAAAGTTTCTTTCAACAAGCCAGACTTTCTTGGAATCTCTTGGATCTTAAACCAGCAAGGTCTTTCTTTAGACTGGCTGCTTTTTCACCCATCTTTAGCACAGTTTCTTGCAATTTTCCTCAGAAATGTTGACTGTAGTGCCTCTTAACTATGAATCAAGGCGCTGAAACTCCAGGATCGGCCCTGTCGTTTCAACAAACGACAGAGAACTTCGAAATGAACCAACAGGTATTCTACGTTTTATGACTCTAAGGGAGAGTTCAGACACCCTGCAGAGAAAAATTACTGTAGATGCTTGTGTCTGTATTTCGTTCTTTAAGTCTCGACCAAGATGTCGTGACCATTGAGGAGGATAGGAACGTAGATTGACCTGTAAACTTCACAACGCCACACCAATCCACCTATTTGTCTTCTGCTCTGTTCCCTTATACTCATTCTTGTATAATGATCTGAAATATGTTAGGGACAAAAAAAGACAAAAAAAAAACAATACAAAAATACATTTCGAGTGACTAATTACTATTTGTGATGTTTGAAAACATTTTAATCGCTATAGATGTGTGGAGTTTTTACTTTTGTACTTTTTATTGTTAAAAAAAAAGTTTTTTTGATACTTAATGGTTCCTCCAGTCTTGTACAGGATGTACTTACATCTTTCATTATTATTGTACTGAAGAGAAACAAGCATCATGCAATTTCCTCATTTTGTTTTGAATGTTTATTATTCATGGCTTGCTGAGTCAAAACGACCATGTGGTGTTTTTTTTGTTTTTTTAGTCATTATAGATCTTATCAGTGGTTGCAGGTGCTTATGCAATTGATTTATTTTCCAGGAAGTGTCTCTCAAATACATTGACTTTTTTGTAATGCATGGCTCAGAATCTGCTTTTAAATCTGCATCATTTTGTATGCATGTATGTTTTTTATCATAAAAAGAAAAAATATAAATATATGCTGTAAAAAAATAAAAAAAGAGGAAAACAGCTATGTGTTTCAATTAGAGATGATTCATTTTCTACATGAGTTTTATGAAAACGACTTTCATTCTGATGTTTTTCACTGTGGGAGGAAATCAGAGTACATGGAGAAAACAGACATTTCCTCAGAGCTGAGATTGATGCCGCCGTGTTGCTGCAAGGCGATACAACCAATAACAGCATAACATTTCTGTTTTTAAGTGTACTTAAAACAACTGGAAACCAAAACATTTTAACTTTAAAATAAATTGGGCAGCAGAACCATATCAGCAAGTTCACCTCTTATGCCAGCAAAATATCCTGAAAGTTTTTGAGTGGTCTAGTCAGAGTTTTAATGTGGTGTATCCTTAAAGCTGCAGTATTTAACATTTATAATATATATATAAAAAATTTTTTTTTACATATTTGTTGAAACTGTCTATGTGGTGACAGTAGGACACAGATAATCAGTTAAACAATCAAGCCTCTGCCTTCTCTAAGTAGAAACAACCAATCAGAGCCTGAAGGCGGGTCTTGGCGCTGTCAATCAATCTTGTGAAGCTCTACTGCAGCTTTTCTCTGTCAGCAGATCTTGTTATGAATGCTAGGCTAGTTAGCATGACGCCAGTTAAACAGTTTTCCTGTAATGGTAGTTGTTTCTCCACCACTAGCACATTTAGCAGTGAATACTTGAGTTTGACTGACAGCACTAAGCCCCTCCTCCTGGCTCTGATTGGTTGCTTTCGATGCATTTCTTCAGACAGCAGTAGTAGGTCATGGAGGAGGTGGAGGAGATCGTTCTTTTCACAGATTATCTCTCATAGCAAACTGTCATGACATGGTGAAAGTTTAAACAAATACAAAATATACTGCTCAAAAAAATAAAGGGAACACTTAAACAACACAATATAACTCCAAGTAAATCAAACTTCTGTGAAATCAAACTGTCCACTTAGGAAGCAACACTGATTGACCCGACGAGGGTCCCCGTTGTCAATCAGTGTTGCTTCCTAAGTGGACAGTTTGATTTCACAGAAGTTTGATTTACTTGGAGTTATATTGTGTTGTTTAAGTGTTCCCTTTATTTTTTTGAGCAGTGTATATATATTTATGAAAGTTTCATACTGTAGCTTAAAAAAAAATCCTCCAATCAAGTCAAAAGCAGATCTGCTGCCTAAATAAATGTGTTGGAGGTACAAATTGAAACAAAATCCTTCCACAAATCTGTACTTTACAGGAGCAAATTCGTGTTTTCATTGGGAAACTGGAACAGCAGCAGTTTTCCACTAGATGGCGCCGTTGCTCTGATATTACACCTGTTCAGTCCGGTTTAGATTGTCACAAAGTTGTTGTCTGTTTTCATTCTCCCTCTGTTTGTCCAGGTGACATCTGGTGCTCATGCTCATGTTTTTATGGCCTTTTTGTCCTCTTCTCAGGCAGGGTAGCGACCTCTGCAGCTCTAGTCGAGCGTCAGAGCAGAGGAAAATGTAAAACAGGGGATCCAGTAAAGTGTTGAGGCTGGTCAGGCCGTAGCACAGGCGGTAAACGTAGAAAATGGACTGCTCAAATGGACACGGCTCGTCGGTCCCCAAAAGGGACACAAACCTGTATCCGCCTACCAGATGGTAGGGTCCAAAGACTACAATAAAGTTGAATGTTATCACGACCAGGATGCCAACAATTTTGTAGCGCTCGTGGTTGGAGAGAGACGGAGACCGGCGTAGTGTCACCCCGATGTGAGCTGAGGTGTAGCTGGGGGGGAAGGAGAGGTTCAGATCAGGCATGAACCTGCTTGTTTAAATGCATAAAATATACACCTACGACAGTGTAGAAAAACAGAGTTTCTAAAGTCAAAAAATTTAGACTTTTTGAAATTTTCTGAGTTTGAAAAGTTGAAGACTATCAAAATTTGACTTAAAAATGAAAATTTGTAAGACTATTATAAAAATTAGGTTTTTTTTTAACAGAGAAGAGGCTCAGAAATGTTCTTGTTTTTTCCATCCATCCATTTTCTTGACACCCTTGTCCCTTAGTGGGGCCGGGAGGGTTGCTGGTGCCCATCTCCAGCTAACGTTTCGAGCGAGAGGCGGGGTCACACTGGACAGGTCGCCAGTCTGTCGCAGAGCAACACAGAGACACACAACCCTTCACACCTAGGGGCAATTTAGACAGACCAATTAACATAACAGTCATGTTTTTGGAGTGTGGGAGGAAACCGGAGAACCCGGAGAAAACCCACACATGCACAGGGAGAACATGCAAACTCCATGCAGAAAGACCGGGGCTGGGAATCAAACCCAGAACCTTCTTGCTGCAAGACAAGAGCTCTACCAACTGCTCCACTGTGCAGCCATTCTTGTTTTTTTTTTCTATACATTTTCTGAGATTACTAATCAAAAAATTTCTGAATTTCTTCTAGCAAATTTTCAATTTCTCAAATCCAGAAATTTTCTTGTTTTTTCTATAAAATGTTAATCTACAATGGCCTGTCATACAAAACAGCAAAATTTCTTCAGGTGCAGAGTGAAACAAACAAACCAAAACATTTATTTGTCATTCTTATGTCATTTTGTTTATTTTCTTTGTTACTATTGCTAATGTGTGTATTTTCAAAAATGGATTTCAATTTGCTGTTTTGACTGAATGGAAAAAGAAACATTTCTTGTGGATTTATCTTAATATTAGAGTGTTAAATACTTGAGGTGCAAATAAAATCATATATTATTTGCCTAAATGTCTATAGATTTCAGTTTTGTGTAAACACAGTAGAAATGTGTTAAAAACAAAGTAGAAGAAGTTTTCTGGGTTCTGTTTGCTGAGATTGCGCAGCTCTCTAAGTAGCGGTTAGCATAACCGAGCAGTTAGCTCTGCTATAAGTAGCTCTATTGTCCCTCATTGCTTATCAGTTACATTGTCTCTGCATAGCTCTGTGTATGATTGTTTAGTAATTAGCTTAAAAAGAATGTTTCTGTTAGTTATTGAACTATAAGCAGGTGTTAGCTTGTATCTGCTTAGCTTGAATAGCTGTTAGCTTGTCGTCCCTGAGCTAGCTGCGCGACAACAGAGTAGCGGTTAGCTTGACTATGGGTCGATTTTGGCTTAGTTTAAATAGCAGTATGCTTGACTCTGAATAGCCATTAGCTTGGCTGCAAGAAGATTAGAAAAATAGTGTACTTGTGGAGGAACGTAGCTTTTAATTTCCTATTTTATGTGGCTACTGAAGGACATCTAACGGCCAGATGTGGCCTACAAGCAATTCAATTAATTTACAAAGTGAGTGCTGCTGTCTTCTGCATGTAAGATGACTGATCATTACTATTTCACACAGTTGAAAAAACAAACTTATGCATCAAATTAGGACTGGGAAATAAATCTATTATTAAATAATCAAATATTTGGCTTTAAAATATTTAATTTTGGGGTTTGGGTTTGATGTCAGCACACCTAGGTGTTGATAAGAGTGTTTTGCAGCTTTATTTATTTAAAACTAATAATTCAACTCACTATGACAGAATATTAGGGCCAGGGCAGGATAAGATTTATTACTTTTAAATACAAGAATAAAGTCATAATATAGAAGTAAAAAAAATCTGCCAGTGGAACTAGCACTTTTTATCAATATTCAACAATTACTGACTTAAAACAAGCGCTTACATCTTGCTGAAAAGTTATTTATTAGTTTAGGCTTATTGAAGAGATATTTGCTATGACGGAGAATTAGGACCATACAAAAAAAAGAACAAGATAATAAAATTAAAATAATAAAATTGTGTGGTGATAGTCTTATGAAAATAAAATCATACTAGCATGACCTTATACTCCTATGAAGTCACTCTTTATAGTAGTAACTTTATACTACTATACTTTATGACTTTACAGAGAATAAAGTCATTAAAGTGATAGTAGTGGCAGCTTGAAGTGACCCAATTCCAATTCTGTGACCTGAATCCAATCTTTTCACTACAGTCTGAACAACAAGTCAGATTTTTTTCAAATGCGACCCAGGCCACTTGGATATCCGATATGTTTCCGATCTTTTCAAATGTGAAATAAATCTGTTCGTCCAGGTCACATTCATCTGACCTGAACGTCAGTGATACTCGACAAACGTCACTATCCTGCATCCTTATGCGTGTTAGCGGGAAGAATAACAACAACCATGGTGGGCTGTACGGGGGATTAAGTTACTGTGCTGCTCCGGTCGAACAACATAAAAATCGTAAGCTATGCTCCACTGTTAGCATCCATGTTTACTTCTGCAAAAACTGAGCCCTTCTGTTTTTATGGCGGTTTGTGAAACACTGAGCACGCTCTGTGATGTTATTGCGCCCTCTACTGCGCATGCGGGACACTTTCAGGTCTTTTGCAGTTCACACTGGAGATCACATATAAGCCGCATATATTTGGAAGTGTGAACGGCCACGGCAAATCGGGATTGGGTCACTTCGGGCTGCAGTCCATAAGAAACATGTGAAAACTCACTGTTACCATAACTAGAAGTACCAACTTACCCCAGAATGGTACATGGCAGCAGAAAGCCCAGAATCACAGTGATGATCTTAAAGTGAGCGTATCTGGGACTGACCGGGTACTTCTCCAGACACAGCCGCCGCTCAGAGTCAAACACGGACGGCAGCAACCCGCTCAGGCAGAACAGGAAGGTGAGGATCCACACGGCCACTCCCAGCGCCGCCGCCACCTTCACCGTCCGCACCCTGCGGCTGCTCAGCGGGTACACGATGGCCAGGCAGCGGTCCATGGCAATCAGACACAGGAACATCACGCTGGCGTAGACGTTGACGTAAAACACGTATCCGACCAGCTCGCAGGTGAGCCGGCCGTAGGGCCAGCGGTGGGCGCCCTGCAGGTAGAGGATCCACAGGGGCAAGGTGAGCAGCTGGAGGAGGTCCGACAGCAGCAGGTTGAGGATGTAAACGAGCTGGCAGCCCCCGCCGCCCGAGCGACCGAGGTGGTACAAGCCCCAGAGAGACAGCAGGTTGCTGGGCAGGCCCAAGGAGAAGATGACACTGTAGACACAGGTCAGGGCAAAGACGTCCGTGTCCAGAGGGAGGCTGCAGGTGTCATTGGACATGTCTCTGCTGGTTAAGGTCCGGACATGGGACGCTGGAGACAACGACGCACTCACTCAAGGCAGAAGGCTGATTAATACATTCATGTTGAAATGTTCATAAATCCACCCAGCAGAGGAAAAAAAACATCTTCAAAAAGCCTCCTGGATCCATCCATAAACAAAAAAAACCTGCAAAGAGGACAGAGTGAGCACTACACTGCAAAAACACAACCTATTATCATTCTTTCCCAGTGTAAATTCACTTAAACCAGGACAAAAACTTACAGGTAATTTTCCCGTAAGAAATAGGAGCTTGTTTTCAGTCAGTTTCATATTATTGACTCATATAAGCAGATTTATACAATTATTGTCAAACTATATGCAAAAACAAAATCTTGCCTGTATTTTTCTGGTTTCTAGTATGAATACACTTAAAATAAGACATTAACTAAAAGGTAATGTAATATTTTAATATTGATGAAAAAGTACCAACTCCACTGGCAGATTTCTGCACTTATAACCAGCATTTGTCAAACTATCTATACTGCAAAAACACAAATCTTACTTTTTGTTTTAAGTGCAAACATCTTAGTACACTTGAAATAACACAAAATTAACTTAGATGTAACTTTTCAGCATGATATATAAGTTTATTTTCAGCCAATAATTGTTTAATATTGCTGAAAAATTGCTAGTACTAGTACTTTTTTTAATCAATATTGAACAATTACGGACCTAAATCAAGCTCCTACATCTTACTGAAAAGTTACTTGTAAATTGATTTTGTCCTATTTTAAGTGTAAAAAGATTTTTGCACTAGAAACTAGACTGTTGTGTTTTTGCAGTGCAATAAGTGTATAATTAAATCTTCCAGTGGAATTAGTACTTTTTCATTAATATTCAAGCATTATTTGTATATTAGTTTCATCCCATTTTAAGTGCATTTACGCTGGAAACTAGACAAAAAAAATGGTAAAAATTGTGTTTGTTTTGCAGTGTGGATAGTTTGATACTTGCAGGTGCATGAAAATAAATAAATATCAATAGTTTCCACTCACCTCCCACAGCTCCGTGTCAGAGTCTGAGTCCTGCACTCTGCAGATGGGTGACCTGAGCCGGAGAAAGGCTGGGAACACGATGTCTCGCCGGGGCCTTGTCTATTCTGTGATCGCTTCCTCCAGAGGAAGCTCACTTCTTCAGATTTAAAGGCAACATCCTGAGGCAGGAGAACGCCTTTCTGCCACAGAACAAAAACATACGCTCGCTCTATTTTTCTCTGCCACCCTGTAGTCACAATCACCAAAGGTGGACCGCCGAGACATCCTGACCTCACTGCAAAAGCACAAAATCTTACCAAGCATTTTTGGCGTAGCTTCTAGTACAAATATCTTAGTATACTTGAAATAAGACAAAAATAAAAAAAATAAGTTCTGTTTTATAGTCTCTTGTTGCTTTAAATCCAAATGTGCTGCTGCTGGCCACGCCCCCACACTCAGTGATTACACTCGCACGTAAGTGTATCTGCGGGAGTGGAAACTCAGATGCACAATTATACAACTGTATAATCATCTTTGAAAAGCAGAAGTGGAGCCTCCTGCGCAACCAACAAGAATGCAGCAAGTGGTTTCTGAATAAGTCAACAACAAAACACTTGGCTTTTCCAACAGTCATTGTACAGTGAAACCAGGTGACCAAACATGTTGGAGCTCAGCTGGGGTTGCTAGGTAACGGCACGGTGCCTGTTGATTGTGACAGTTGAGGCGTTTTTTGAAACGGCTCATTTTCCAGACATCAAAACACATTAACTTATTGCCAATAAACCACTGTGTGCTTCTTTATAGCGCCGATGCTGCTTTTCGAAGCAGCTGAGACTCAAATGCAAGTACAAAATATGCAAAATGTGAATTGTGTGTGATAAGGTCCCAAATTTTTTTTTACTTAAAACAAGCTCTAATTTCTTGCTGAAAAGTTACTTAAAAGATAATTTTGTTTAATTCTAAATATGTGAAGATATTTTAGTGCAAATATTTTCACATATAGTGAAAATAGTTTCTATTTGCAATAGAAACTAGATAAAAATACTTAATTTTGTGTTTGCAGTGATACTTCAAAATAAAATTATTCCATTTTATTATTACTTCATAATAAAATTACTCAAGTAAAAGTAAAAAGTACTAAATAAAATTTAAAAAACTCCTAAAACCTATTCAGGTAAATGTAAGTAGTTACTACCCAATTCTGAACGATGAAACGTAGAAAAATGAAGCTGTGGTGTGTTTGTGTAAAAGTCAAACCTCAGAAATAGATTAAAGTTCAGCATCCTTCAGAACAAAGTAGTAATTATTAATCTTTTTAACCCAAATACAGAGTTTTGTAGACATTGGGTGAGCTATATTTCTGTCCTGAGTATTTTTTCTCACCAAAAGGAGGAAAAACCTCCCAGACAATTGAAATTGTTTGAGTGGAGAATGGATTTATTGAGACAATAAGTGTGCGGCTGTATTTTTACCACACAGTTTCAAAGGGAGCAGGGCCATTCAGATTGCTTCCTTCTAAATGTCACAGATCTCTGATTTATTGAACAACCCCAGTTGGTACCCAGGGAGCCGAAAGTCCTGTGAGACTTTTCGACCCGTCTCCAGCTCACTCTGTTCCCCGGTGCGAACCTCACTTAGCCTGCAGTCGGAAATAAACACGATTAAACAGGAAGCCACCTGAATGTGACCTCTTCCTCGAGTCCAACCCGGCGCGGCGACAGCGAGACAAACCGTTTCTAGTAGTTTATTTAAATATGGGAGGTACTTCTGCCAAAGTTGATTTTGTTTAAAATCTTCAGTTATCTTCAGAATGAATGAATCATTAACAACATGTTTTATCTTCGTTCTTGGACTTCCGATTAGACTTTTGAATAACTCTTTTATTGTATTTACTCCATTTTTATTGTATTTTTTCAACAGTTGCTGCCACGTTGTACTTATATTTATAATTAATTCATATAGATAGCATTTAAGTCCGTCTGTCCCTTCATAAACCTGTACGAACTTGAGCGATGTAAACAAATTCATCACTAATTATCTTCTCCTGACCTGATCTGACTTTAAAATTAGATGCGTTCATGTCTAAAAGCTGAGCAAACTGAGGTCAGAAAGCTGAGTTTTGCCTGAATTAGGAGCAAACAGTCTGATTTCCTGGAATATTAGGGATAACAATGGATCTCAATAACTTGTTTATAATTGGCCATCTCCAGTTTTTAAACACCAGAAAGACTAATCATTGCACGGGAACATATAACACACAAAGGTTTCCTGTTATTCTCAGGATTTATTTAAAACAACCAAAGATAATTTCATTTTAGCTGAGAAAGGAAGGAGAATCAACAGAAGGAACTATTAATAATTACAATGATTGATAATCAAACTTACCACACAATGATTAAATAAGTAAATAAAAAAAACCAAACACAATAAGATTTACAATTTATTTTCTATATTTACACTTACAAAGTAAATAGTTCAATAATGAGCAAATGGACATTCAAAACACAATTTAATTAAATTTACTGATCCCTCAGGAATCTAATGAGATGTTATGGCTTAATGTTGAGCTCAAAGTTTTCATCTAAATCTAAGGATGGTAAAGACAAAATCAGGACTCGCCTTAATAGATTTCTCCAGATGTGAGGCTGTTATAGTAACATCTCTTGTCTGAATTTAAAAATCTCTGGACTAGTCGCTGTTTTAGTCGAAAAAAAGTCACATCATTAGAAGGTTCTTTAATTTGGATTCAAAATCAGGTTGGATGTGAAAGGAACAGTGGTGGCACACTGCTGCTAACATGCTAATAGTGGAGTTAGTTGTTTGTTTAGCCCTTTTTTGCTAACAGCACTATTAGCATACCCTAAATTAATTTTTCCAAATAACTTTACTTGGCTGTTTTGTGTTGCCCTGCAACAGACTGGTGACCTGTCCAGGGTGAACCCCGCCTCTCGCCCGAAACGATAGCTGGAGATAGGCACCAGCAACCCTCCCGACCCCACTGAGGGACAAGGGTGTTAAGAAAATGGATGGATGGATGGATGGATGGCTGTTTTGTAAACTTTCATTTGATTTAAGTTTGACATCTGTGCTGAAGCTTTGATTGTTGACTGCTAAGCATTCTCCAAGTAGCTAGAAATTTATATTTGTGCTCTTATTTTGAAATAGTTGAAGACTGTTGAGGCAGCAGTTCCATTTCCTGTCCTCATGTTCACCTGTGATGAAGTGCAAATGGGTTAAACCAGGAGCAGCAATACTCAACTTTGAGTCTGATCCATGAGTGAAAGTTCTCTTCTAATAACAAATGTGACCTTGTTGAAGATAATATACCAAGTTATAACACGGTGTTTCGTAGATATAAGGTGGATATTATTAGATATGCTTGAATTTAGCAGTTTAGCATTAGCTTCTTCCATGTACTATGTTGATATTCTGCTTGAGCATTAGCAGTGCTAATGTTTATGGTTAAGTGCTTTAGGATTAGTGAAACTAACATTTTAGTTAATTATGATAGTGGACATACATCTGGAATAAATTGAGAAAATGTGTCTATTAGAAATTAAAAAGATTAGACAAAAAGTGATGTAGCATGGTGCTAAGACATTATACCAAGCAGAAGGAAAAGGGTGTATTAAAAGCTTAAGTAATATTAGCCAGGAGCTGGTTAGTTCGTGCTGATAAATCAATCAGAAGCAAACTTGGTCTAAGACAAAAAATAAATTTTACATCCAATAAAATTTATTCTGTTTTTTTTCCTGAATCACATTCTTCAAAAATATCAACAATTTCTCCATCTAGACACAATTCTGTCATAACAGTGTCAACTTTCACATTCAGTACTTGAAACACATAATCGTTCACAACACAACAGTCCAATACACAACGGGTTCATATCCAAGATATACTAAACATGGAATACTTCACTACTTGCTGAATAAAAATATTAACTTGGAAAAAATATGTTTAGATATCTCAGTGCAGGGAAATGTTTGTCTCTCCCAGTTTCCATGAGGGAGTGTCTTTGACTAATTACTCTGGTTTGATCTTCTTGCTGGACCTCTTGCAGCAGAGTAACCTACAGACAAAGATGAAACCCCAGATGGAGGTTCCAGTTATGGCCAATACAAAGACCGCTACATCCAGGCAGAAGTAGGAATACCAAGGTAGGCTGAAACCTGCGGACTGCAGGTGGGCGGCTCCTTTGTTCCTGATGACGTACTCTATCCAGAAGATGGCTGTGTCCATTGGAGACATTGGTCGGTCACGGTGTAGCTGAGAGAGACGTTGGATGTTTTCACAGTAAGACTGATTCTCCAAGATGTCCTTTAGAGCCTCCAGGAAATTGTCTTTGGTCAGTGATCGGACCTCCACCACTCGAGCTGCTCCACGAACCTTCAGTCGGAGTAAGTTGTCAAACTGATCAAATAGGAGGGGCAAACCCAGAACAGGAACGCCATGATAGATGGCCTCATACATGCCATTGGTTCCTCCATGGGCTATGAAGACTTTAGTCTTAGGATGTCCCAGGAGGTCATTCTGGGGAAGCCATTTCACCAGCTTGGTGTTCTTTCCCAAAGTTGAAGGTTTGTCACCGTCAAACCGCCAAATCACTTTCTGAGGGAGCTCAGCAAAAGCAGCAGCAATGGCTTCTGTGATCTCAGACGGGAGAGCGGACACCACTGTTCCCAGTGACATGACCACCACCCCATATTCCCCAGAGCTCTGCATGAATGCCTCCAACTCATCAGGCAGAGGTTGGGCTTCCTTGCACTGGAACCCCCCTATGTACACCATATTGGGCATGGTGGGTCTGGGGAAGTCAAAGATAAAATCTCCCCTACAAAGCCAGATATCAGCTGACAGCTCCAAAGATAACAAGTCAGTTCCAGGAGGGAAATATTTCTGGAAGAGATCTGAATATGTTGGGTTAATGACAATGTACAACTCATAAAAATTGTAGAGGTAATGCAACATATTCTTTGTCCTCTCTAAGAAATCCATCTGATCATGAAGTTCACTTCCTGATACAGGGGCATAGGAGACAGGAGATGGAGCTATGGATTGATGACTCTCTCCATTGTTAATCCAGCGGACATTAAAGACCGTCGGCAGCTTGAGGTAACCACCCACAATAACTCCTAAAGAGAAGGCAGGGTCTGTCAACATGAGGTCAAACGTGGTATCTTTTAACTTCTTCATTAACACTTTATCCTCTAAAATTATATTAGACAATCTTGCCAAACTCTTATGATTGTGTTTTAACAGCCGTGAAAGCAAATTGTGTTGACAAAATGAGCGTATAAAAGTAGGATGGCCACGGCAATCCATGACTTTCAGGAGCATTTTCACAAAAAAGTTCTTGTCTGTCTCATCGGAGAGTGTTGGAATATGAATGGAGGTATAAATGGAAGAGTTATTGGTGATGAACCAGCTTTTTTTGGAGTGCAAAACGGTGATTTCATGACCCCTGGATTGAAGCTCTTCCAGGATAACCTTCATGTTGATCCAGTGGCTGCCATCAACAGGCAACACCAGGATCTTACTGCCTTTACAGTAAGAGGATCTGAGCACCAGACAGCAGAGGACTCCCAGGAATACAGAGACCGCCGTGGACATTTTCTGCAAAGGAAGAACCAAAAGGTTTTTTTATGCCAAGCAGATGAAATTTCAAAAGAAGGGATGACTTATCAAGTTTTTTTACTTCAGATGGAAAAGGTAAAAACAATCATTTAACCCTCCCGTGGTCTTAGCATGACACCCAGGAGGAGTGCGGCTGATGTCACCATCAGACAGTTGTTAAGTGTTGTCCCATCAGACAATCAGTTCCCAAAACGACACACAAAGTAAAACCTTATAAAAGTGTATGCGGGGTCAGTGCAACCTTGATGGACCGCACACATAATGAAAAGCTCATGGGTCCACTGGACCATGTCTCCTAAGACCGCAGGAGGGTTAAAAGCCAACTATTTTATCTAAGACTGCAGAGTGCATTAAGCTTTTTGTGTTTTAAAATTCAAGAGTTTCCACTCGATATTTTCTTCCCTCTTCTAAAAGATTGTACTTTGAATCGACAAAGGTAAGGTATTTGTCAAGGTTTCTCTCTTTTTTCTGACAAGTTTAACAATCTTTTTTATACTTAATTATATTTGGTCTCATCAGACCAAAGGATATGACTCCAAAAATTAAGGTGTCTGGCTTTTTATCTTGCTTTTAGAGTAATGGCCTCTATTATACTAAAATTTGATGACGTATCAATTATGCATTTATCAACATGTAAAAAATGGCAGAATCCAAACATACTTAATCCACTCAGATCAACTCGGAAAGCAGTTAGAAAATGAACAATAAGGAGTTGTCTTTTTCATTATAATGTAAACTGAAAAATCAAACCTGAATCTTGATGAGTCCAATTCCAGAAGCCTTGAGCTGTTCGTCGTCAGGAAGCAGGACTGTATTTGACGCTCACCTCACGTTTGAACAAGCAAGTCTGATATTGTGGGACAAAGTCCAGGATGTGTACTAAAGGCAAGTTACAAAGATTTATTACTTGTCATGAAAGGCTGTTTGGTTTAATTATGTAGCATATCTGTATCTGTTTCATCAATAGCTTGACTGCGGAAAATGTGGTTAGATTTCCTTTTTTTCACACTATCTCTAAAAGACCGCAAAAAATTTAGTTTTACTTTACCTAACAAAAATAAGGTGAGTCAACATACCTTTTTCCTTGACATGTTCACTTTGTAAGAACAAAATGTTTGATCCAGTTGGCAGTCAGAAAGACAATAAGTAGAGAAACTGCAAAGATGGATTTGTTGTGAGGCAAAAAAAAAAATTTCAGGCTGCTTTTCAGCAAGTAGGTCTTGCGTTTAAATCTCTGCCATCAACATACATTCATTTCCTGTACATCCTTGTCCCTAGTGGGGTCAGGAGGATTGCTGGTGCCTATCTCCAGCGAACGTTTTGGGCGAGAGGTGGGGTCACCCTGGACAGGTCGCCAGTCCATCGCAGCAGCCATGAACATATCTTTCTTTGTTTCCCTGTATGATTGCATACAATTGTGCAGGAGTCTCATATTGAACAGCATTTAACTTTCCATTGCTTCAGGACGATACAAAATAAAATAGGTAGAATTGCACAATGATTGTCAGTTGGGAAAACCACAGGCCAATCATGTATTACTGCGAAGTAAAAACATGCAACAGTAGAACCTTTTTCAGGTGCAATGAACACAGATCCCAAGAGTACAAGACAGTTTTCCTAGGCCTTGCTACTCTTACAAGATCTTTACACCCTTTTTTGCAACTCAGATTACATAAACATTTTTGAACCTGTACTTCCCTGAGCAAAGAAGCAAATTTCCAAGTCTCATTGAAGGGCAAGAAACTCCTAAACAATTATACCCTCAAAGTTATGTGGGTGAAAGAATTGCCACTCTCAAAAAAGGATTAGAGCCAACATCTTTTATAAGTTGTGTACAGAAAATGTCACACAAGTTGCAGAGAGGAGCGATCAGCTACACAGAGAAATAACTTTTGATAAAAGTAACACCCCTTACTCTAAAAAGTCAAAAATTCCCAGAAGTGTGATGTTTTTCCAAAGACTTTCCAATCGTCTTTCCTTGTCAAAGTCTTCCTTCATAAACATGAATACTACCATCTTCTAGTGTATTAATGCTGTATTTTACAGAGAAACAGGTTTGTTGCAAAATCATTTTTGTTTTCTAAATTCAATATGTCCAGAAATAACATTTTAATGTAAGTCAGAAGATAGTTAATAATTGTATGGTATTTACATTGAATATGAGGCAGAAATTTTGGTATATTGCACAGTTTGTTGTTTTTGGTTCAGCTACAGGCAGAGCAAAATTGTATATTTATAAAAACAGATGTAATTTTTAGATGAATTACTCTGGTTTGATCTTCTTGCTGGACCTCTTACAGTAGAGTAACCTACAGACAAAGATGAAACCCCAGATGGAGGTTCCAGTTATGGCCAATACAAAGACTGCTACATCCAAGCAGAAGTAGGAATACCAAGATAGGCCGAAACCTGCGGACTGCAGGTGGGCGGCTCCTTTGTTCCTGATGACGTACTCTATCCAGAAGATGGCTGTGTCCATTGGAGACATTGGTCGGTCACGGTGTAGCTGAGAGAGACGTTGGATGTTTTCACAGTAAGACGGATTCTCAAGGATGTCCTTTAGAGTCTCCAGGAAATTGTCTTTGGTCAGTGATCGGACCTCCACCACTCGAGCTGCTCCACGAACCTTCAGTCGGAGTAAGTTGTCAAACTGATCAAATAGGAGGGGCAAACCCAGAACAGGAACGCCATGGTAGATGGCCTCATACATGCCATTGGTTCCTCCATGGGCTATGAAGACTTTAGTCTTAGGATGTCCCAGGAGATCATTCTGGGGAAGCCATTTCACCAGCTTGGTGTTCTTTCCCAAAGTTGAAGGTTTGTCACCGTCAAACCGCCAAATCACTTTCTGAGGGAGCTCAGCAAAAGCAGCAGCAATGGCTTCTGTGATCTCAGATGGGAGAGCTGACACCACTGTTCCCAGTGACATAATCACCACCCCATATTCCCCAGAGCTCTGCATGAATGCCTCCAACTCATCAGGCAGAGGTTGGGCTTCCTTGCACTGGAACCCCCCTATGTACACCATATTGGGCATGGTGGGTCTGGGGAAGTCAAAGATAAAATCTCCCCTGCAAAGCCAGATATCAGCTGAGAGCTGCAAAGACACCAAATCAGTTCCAGGAGGGAAATATTTCTGGAAGAGATCTGAATATGTTGGGTTAATGACAATGTACAACTCATAAAGATTGTAGAGGTAATGCAACATATTCTTTGTCCTCTCTAGAAAATCCATCTGATTATGAAGTTCACTTCCTGATACAGGGACATAGGAGACAGGAGATGGAGCTATGGATTGATGACTCTCTCCATTGTTAATCCAACGGACATTATAGACCATCGGCAGCTTGAGGTAACCACCCAGAATAACCCCCATAGGAAATGCAGGGTCTGTCAACATGAGATCAAACTTGGCATCCTTGAGCTTCTTCATTAACACTTCATCCTCTAAAATATCATTGGTCAATTTCAACAAACGGTTATGGCTGTCTTTTAGCAGAAATGTAATCAAATTGTTTTGACAAAATGAGCGTATAAAAGTAGGATGGCCACGACAATCCATTACATCCTGCAACATATTAACAAAGAAGTTCCTGTCTATATCATCCAAGAATGCTGGAATATGAATCGAGGTGTAAATGGAAGAGTTTGTGGGGATGAACCAGCTTTTGGCAGAGTGCAAAACAGTGATTTTGTGACCCCTGGAGTGAAGCTCTTCTAGGATAACCTTCATGTTGATCCAGTGGCTGCCATCGTGAGGCAGCACTAGGATCTTACTGCCTTTACAGGAAGACGGTCTGAGCACCAGACAGCAGAGGACTGTCAGGAATACAGAGACCACATTGGACATTTTCTGTAAAGAAAAAAACAAAAGGTTTAGTTTAACGCCATGCAGATAATCTTTTTGTAACATGGAATGACTTACTTAGTAAGTTTATTTACTTCAGATTGAAAAGGGAAGAACAATCACTTAAGACCTTTGCTAAGTGTCCAGCAAAGGTCTTGCTGAGCTTGCTGAGACCCTCCTGCAGTCTTACCATGACGCACATGAAGGCCGTGGCTGTGGCCGTGTCACCCTATTTCTTAAGACTGCTTAAGGGTTAAAAAGCCAGCAGTGTCATATAAGACTCTGCAATGTACACCAAGTCTTTCATGTTTTAAACTTCAGGAGTTTCCAAGATAAATTTTCCTCTCTCTTCAGGAAGAATGTATTTTGGATCAATGGTGGCAAGACATTCGATAAGCTTTGTCTCTTTTTTTTTTTTTTAAACAATGGTCTACACTCAATTACATTTGGTCTCATCAGATCAAAAAATATTACTCAAAAAATTAAGGTATATGCCCATTTTACATTTGCAAACTGCAAAATGGTTTTTTATGCTGCTGTTAGAGCAGTGGTCTCTGTTATGCTTCAAATACAATGATGCATCAATTATGTATTAACATTAAAAAATGGGAGAATCCAAACAGATTTAATCCACTCAGACCAACTTGAAAAGCAGTTAGAAAACTAGAAAGTGTGCATTTCCTCTGAAAATACAAATGTGAATCCTGAATGCTTTTGGTGAAAATGGCAAAAGCATTCAAAGCCAACTGCTGAAGAGTTGGAGAAAGGTAAGAAATAGTCCATGCAGTGTGAAAAAACCCACATAAAAGCCAAAAATAGCTAAAAAGCTAAAACTACTAAAAATACTAATGATAGTATCTCGGCTACCACTAGCATGTTGATTCACATTAACATATTCAATGCTATGTGAAAAAACCCATGTAATTGTTAAAATTAGCTAAAAAGCTAAAGCTAGCTAAAAGAGTAATGCTAGCATGTAGGCTACCAGTAGAATATTGAATTACAGTAACATCTTCCATGCAATGTGAAAAAAACCCTGTAAAAGCTAAAATAGGCTAAAAAGCAAACACTAGCTAAAATATTAATGATAACATCTAGGTTACCACTAGCATGTTGAGTTACAGTAACATTCCATGCAATGTGAAAAAACGCACGTAATAAATTAGCTAAATTAGCTAAAAGACTAAAGCTAGCTAAAAGAGTAATGCTAGCATGTAGGCTACAACTAGCATGTTGAATTACAGTAAAATATTCCCTGCAATGTGAAAAAATCCATCTAAGCTAAAATTAACTGTGAAACCTAAATAACAGCTTATATTGTAATTCTCAACTGTGCCACAGGAGGGAGCTGGCCCTGTTGTGTTGGTGTTAGAACAGCAGTAGAAATAGCATAGGGTAGATCCATTGTTCACTTAAAAGGTAGCATAATATTGTTTGCACACAGAGTAGGGGCACAACTAGCATGTTGAATTACAGTAAAATATTCCCTGCAATGTGAAAAAATCCATCTAAGCTAAAATTAACTGTGAAACCTAAATAACAGCTTATATTGTAATTCTCAACTGTGCCACAGGAGGGAGCTGGCCCTGTTGTGCTGGTGTTAGAACAGCAGTAGAAATAGCATAGGGTAGATCCATTGTTCACTTAAAAGGTAGCATAATATTGTTTGCACACAGAGTAGGGGCACACAGGAAGAGTGGCAAACATGGAAGAGTGGCACTTCCCTTCGCACGTGTAGGAGTCACGTGGGAGAAGAGGGAGTGACAAAACAATGCCAAGATTTTATCAGAAGGAAAATTTCTGTCCTATTCACTTTTTTCAAAATATATTATTAAACGCACAAAATTGTGTCAAGCGTAGTAAATTTGAAGGAGGAAGAAAATTGCCTCAACTTGGTCCCAAACTATCACCTCTATTTCGGAAACTGTCAGGGCTATGGACATGATTCTTTCACCGTAGGTATCAGGAAGGATCAGTGAAAAACCATGCCAAGTTTCATGCATGTACCTTTTTCTGTCTTTGAGCGGTGACGATGTAAAAATATGCCTCCTTTTTTAGATGTTGAAAAAACAGGCGGACGTGAGAAAATTAGATTTGCAAGTTGGGAACAAACAAGTTTTATGGCAAAACTATAATAGGTATGAACAAAATGAATACATCGTGAGTGTCGGGAAGCTTTGAACTCAAATTGGTACAAACATTTTGTTTCTGCGTTGCATAGTTTAGGAGATATGACGTTACAAAAACATGTCTGAAGGCAGCGTCGTCTTGCCGTTTTTTTTTCTCCCTCACAATGTATTGTCCTAGAGAAACAGGAAAACAACACTAATGAACAATATGGAGTTATTCTCTTGATAATAAGGTAAACTGAAAAAACCTGAATCTTGATGAGTCCTGTTCCAGATGTTTGCCTTGAACTGCCCGTCTCAGGAAGCGGGAGTGTATTTGAGACTTGCTTCACGTTTCAACCAGCACGACTGAGCTTGACGGACAAAGTCCAATATGTGTACAAAAGGTAAGCTACAAAGATTTTATTGCTTCTGCTGACATGGTGTTTATTTTAATTACGTAGCATACCTGTATGAATTTACTGACATTTTCACTGCTCTCTGTTCTCATATGTCCATTTTAAATTGGTGCACACAATTATGGCTATGCATTTGCTGTCAGGAGGCAGGAAAGGAGGCTTGATCTCTTATGTTAATCAGTAACAAAATTACTAATACAGAAGGGACAGTATTATACACTGTAATTTGAATTAATTTATGT
The DNA here is from genome assembly GCF_904066995.2 of Poecilia reticulata. NCBI lineage: Eukaryota > Metazoa > Chordata > Actinopteri > Cyprinodontiformes > Poeciliidae > Poecilia > Poecilia reticulata. The sequence goes on along the minus strand of NC_088847.1, from coordinate 21,900,210 downwards.
TCCCGGGATGAGAACAAGAAAGGCCTTCAGAATACCTCTTGAAGAATCAAGTAATGTGGGTGAAAGACTAGCCATGCTCAACAAAAGTATGAAATTCAACATCTTTAATCAGTTGTGTACAGAAAATGTCACACAAGCTGCAGAGAAGAAGCACTCAACTAGTCAGAGCAATGCCAGAGTATTTAGGTAAAGGTAAATCTTTAGTATGTCTAGAAGTAAAATTTTAATGCAGTTTAGAAGTTAAAAGTTTTACAGTCTTAACAGAACATTGAATATGAAGCAGAAATATTCGTATGTTATCTTTTGTTTAGCTACTAGCATATCCCTGTAGTAACATTGTATATTTATTAAATGAAAGACATTTTTAGATTAATTACTCTGGTTTGATCTTCTTGCTGGACCTCTTACAGCAGAGTAACCTACAGACAAAGATGAAACTCCAGATGGAGGTTCCAGTTATGGCCAATACAAAGACTGCTACATCCAGGCAGAAGTAGGAATACCAAGGTAGGCTGAAACCTGCGGACTGCAGGTGGGCAGCTCCTTTGTTCCTGATGACGTACTCTATCCAGAAGATGGCTGTGTCCATTGGAGACATTGGTCGGTCACGGTGTAGCTGAGAGAGACGTTGGATGTTTTCACGGTAAGACGGATTCTCCAGGATGTCCTTTAGAGCCTCCAGGAAATTGTCTTTGGTCAGTGATCGGACCTCCACCACCCTAGCTGCACCACGAACCTTCAGTCGGAGTAAGTTGTCAAACTGATCAAATAGGAGGGGCAAACCCAGAACAGGAACGCCATGATAGATGGCCTCATACATGCCATTGGTACCTCCATGGGCTATGAAGACTTTAGTCTTAGGATGTCCCAGGAGGTCATTCTGGGGAAGCCATTTCACCAGCTTGGTGTTTTTTCCCAAAGATGCAGGTTTTTCACTCTCAAGACGCCAAATCACTTTCTGAGGGAGCTCAGCAAAAGCAGCAGCAATGGCTTCTGTGATTTCAGATGGGAGAGCTGACACAATTGTCCCTACAGACATGACCACCACCCCATGTTCCCCAGAGCTCTGCATGAATGCCTCCAACTCATCAGGCAGAGGTTGGGCTTCCTTGCACTGGAACCCCCCTATGTACACCATATTGGGCATGGTGGGTCTGGGGAAGTCAAAGATAAAATCTCCCCTACAAAGCCAGATATCAGCTGACAGCACCAAAGACACCAAATCAGTTCCAGAAGGGAAGTATTTCTGGAAGAGATCTGAATATGTTGGGTTAATGACAATGTACAACTCATAAAGGTTGTAGAGATAATGCAACATATTCTTTGTCCTCTCTAGAAAATCCATTTGATCATGAAGTTCACTTCCTGATACAGGGGCATAGGAGACAGGAGATGGAGCTATGGATTGATGACTCTCTCCATTGTTAATCCAGCGGACATTAAAGACTGTCGGCAGCTTGAGGTAACCACCCAGAATAAATCCCATTGGAAACGCAGGGTCTGTCAACATGAGATCAAACTTTCCATCCTTGAGCTTCTTCATTAGCACTTTATCCTCTAAAATGTTATTAGTCATCATCGCCGAGATCTTATGCATGTCTTTTACTAGCATTGTAATCAATTTGTGTTGACAAAATGAGCGTATAAAAGTAGGATGGCCACGGCAGTCCATGACATCCTGCATCATTTTCACGTAAAAGTTCCTGCCCATCTCATCGAAGACTGATGGAATATGAATCGAGGTATAAATGGAAGGGTTATTGGTGATGTACCAGCTGTTGGCAGAGTGCAACACGGTGACTTCGTGACCCCTAGAGTGAAGCTCTTCCAGGATAACCTTCATGTTGATCCAGTGGCTGCCGTCAACAGGCAATACCAGGATCTTACTGCCTTTACAGTAAGAGGATCTGAGCACCAGACAGCAGAGGACTCCCAGGAATACAGAGACCGCCTTGGACATTTTCTGTAAAGAAATAAAAACAAAGTTTTTTGTTTATGTCGTGCAGATGAATTTTGAAAGAGGGTATTACTTATGAAGTTTATTTACATCAGATTGAAAAGGTAAATGTGATGCTCAAGAGGAGCGCGGCTGATGTCCCAATCAGACAGTGGGGAAGTCAGACAATCTTCCCATCAGACCGACAGTTTGTGAAATGACACACAAAGAAAAGCCTTCACTGGGTCAGTATGACCCTGCCAGATAGCTCACACTTGCAGGGTCTAATGACAAGGTCTTTTAAGTCCCCCGGAGGGTTAAAAAACAAAACACAGTTTCATCTAAGTCTCTGCAAAGTTTACTAAACTTTTCATGATTTAAATTTCAAGAATTTCAAGGAGAAATTTTCTTCTTTCTTCTGAAAAAATGTATTTTGGATCAATGCAGGCAAGATATTTGGCAAACTTCCTCTTTTTTTCCCTGACAAGTTTAGCAATGATTTTTATACTCAATTACATTTGGTCTGATCAGAACAAAGAATATCACTCCAAAAATTATGGATTGCATTAATATTTGCAAATTGCAATATGGCTTTTTATGATGCTTTTAGAGTAATGATCTCTGTTATACTCCAAATACAACAGAGATGTGAAGGAAAACGGCAGGAGACAAACATATTTAATCCACTCAGCTCAGCTTGAAAAGCAGTTAGAAAATGAACAGAATCAAGTTGTATTTTTCATAACAATGTAATCTCAAAAATCAAACCTGAATCTTGATTAATCCAGTTCCAGATGTTTGCCTTGAGCTGCCCGTCGTCAGGAAGCAGGATTGGCCTCGCGTTTCAACCAGCGAGCCTGAGCATGCGGGACAAAGTCTAATAAATGTACTAAAGGTAAGTTACAAAACGTGTGCTTGTACTAAAAGGCTGTTTGTTTTAATTACGTAGCACATCTGTATGGGTTTAGTCAATAGTTTGGATGCGGGTAGGGTCATTGGATGTTTTCTTTTTCATATTATCTCTTAAATACCCAACAAATGTCATTTTTATTTTGTCTAACATAATTTAGGGGATCCAATATCCATTTTTCCTGGACATGTCATTTTTTAAGATCAAAAAACAAGAACTCATTATGTCTGTGTTACTGAGTTCCTCACTAAATCTGTATTCACTGACTGCCATGTTCATTACAAAGTGCTTACCACATTGCCACGGGACAGCCATGGACACAAAAAAGCTCAAAGGTTATTCTTAAATGCTGCCTTGTGACCTTATTGCATGTAATTACTGACATTTCCACAACTCTCTCTTATCATATGTCCATTTTAAACTGTTGCACACATTTATGGCTATATATTTGCAACCAGTCAAAAGTTGAAGGGTTAAGTAAAGTGGATGAAAGAATTGTCACACTCAAAAAAGTATTAAAGTCAACATCTTTAATCAGCTGTGGACAGAAAATGCTCAGCAATATATTTTTTGTTATCATTAAAATTTAAAGATTAAAAAATATATGAAGAAAACATTTATTTATATTTGTCTCAGAAACAGACTTGTTGCAAAAAGCACTTCAGGTTTCTCAATTCATAAGTCCAGAATTAACATTTAAATACAGTTTAGATGAATTTTATGGTCTTAACGCAACATTGAATATGAGGCAGAAATATTGGTATATTGCACAGCTTGTTGTGTTTGGTTCAGCTACAGGCAGAACCCTGTAGTAACATTGTATATTTATTAGATAGAAGACATTTTTTGACTAATTACTCTGGTTTGATCTTCTTGCTGGACCTCTTACAGCAGAGTAACCTACAGGCAAAGAACGAACCCCAGATGGAGCTTCCAGTTATGGCCAATACAAAGACCGCTACATCCAGGCAGAAGTAGGAATACCAAGGCAGGCTGAAACCTGCGGACTGCAGGTGGGCGGCTCCTTTGTTCCTGATGACGTACTCTATCCAGAAGATGGCTGTGTCCATTGGAGACATTGGTCGGTCACGGTGTAGCTGAGAGAGACGTTTGCTGTTTTCACAGTAAGACGGATTCTCCAAGATGTCCTTTAGAGCCTCCAGGAAATTGTCTTTGGTCAGTGATTGGACCTCCACCACTCGAGCTGCTCCACGAACCTTCAGTCGGAGTAAGTTGTCAAACTGATCATATAGGAGGGGCAAACCCAGGACAGGAACGCCATGATAGATGGCCTCATACATGCCATTGGTTCCTCCATGGGCTATGAAGACTTTAGTCTTAGGATGTCCCAGGAGATCATTCTGGGGAAGCCATTTCACCAGCTTGGTGTTTTTTCCCAAAGTTGAAGGATTGCCACCATCAGAATGCCAAATCACTTTCTGAGGGAGCTCAGCAAAAGCAGCAGCAATGGCTTCTGTGATCTCAGATGGGAGAGCTGACACAATTGTCCCTACAGACATGACCACCACCCCATGTTCCCCAGAGCTCTGCATGAATGCCTCCAACTCATCAGGCAGAGGTTGGGCTTCCTTGCACTGGAACCCCCCTATGTACACCATATTGGGCATGGTGGGTCTGGGGAAGTCAAAGATAAAATCTCCCCTACAAAGCCAGATATCAGCTGAGAGCTCCAAAGACATCAAATCAATTCCAGGAGGGAAGTATTTCTGGAAGAGATCTGAATATGTTGGGTTAATGACAACGTACAACTCATAAAGATTGTAAAGGTAATTGTCAGGTTCAAACACTAGACATTTCTTACACACTGCAAAAAACAGAGACAAAGAGTCAGTAAATAGTTTTTACTCGCGAGGAGAGTGCCTCAGAGAATGCTTCAGTTACAATCTCCGACCAACACTCTGAAGTTTCTCTGCTCGCCTCGCTCTTTTATTAGATTAGGAACGCCCTAATTACATGAAGCTAAAGGGGGGGGGAAGTATACTCTGTTGAAGCTTGACACAGCAACTCTTATCCATATAAGATAACTTGAACAGCACATTCTCTTCGAGGCTGTTGGGGTGAGTTCCTGTCCTGCAGCTTATCTTCTGCAACACAAGAAGCGAACAAACAACAGACAGAACAAACTTCTAAAAGTGGCATAACACTATAGGCTTCATATAAGTAAGATTAAACAAATAATAATTCTAACATTTCCCTCCTGTTTATGCCATTTTTAGCCAGATCTAGTCCTTACTCAATAACTTCTTTCGATTTTCTATTGGTAATTCATTAAGTGGTTCAAAACAGGTACACTCAGAGGGAAAAGGACACATTTCACACCTTACATCAATAACATTGTATTTACAAGTTCAACATAGGAACATTTGAGTCAGGATACAAGTCTGGAAAGTTGAGAGACATTTCATCTTCTTCATCACTGGACTCAGCATCTGTTACATTTTTATTGTCGTCAGGAGGAAGGAGAGAATACACTTGTTCCTGCATTGGAGTGATGGCAGTGGTGATGAGCTTTTGAATTAAAGCTCTAATACAGGGAATACAACAACATCCACACAAGGCCAGTATTGCTGCAAACACAGCTATGGAAATTAAGACAGAGACTATTAGTTGTTAATATTGGCCAAATACATTACCCAAAACGTCCCACATTTCTGTATCAGCTCCAGAGTGGTCTTTCATTTTGCTGTTTAGAGCCCTCAACCCATCCAAGGCCTTTGTGAGGCTGCCATCTGCAGCGGTGTTGTTGGGGATAAGGGCGGAGCACTGCTCCCCAAAAGGGCGCAGACCCCACCCCTCTCAGCCAACAGACATGTCAACAGCAATGCGGTTTTGGAAAGCCATCAGGGAGGTAGCTGACAGTTGCTCGTGGACGGCTGAGAAACCTTGCTCTGTTTTGTTACCTAACCTCTGGACATTGTAGTGGATGTAGTTTTATTCTATCAACATTTTTATTTATTTTTTACCAGCTTATATTCATCAGGTATACCACGTGGGACCCCAATACTGTCTATATAGGTGGGATCATCGTCTTTCAGTGAGCGTTTCTGACGCTGCTGCCACACTGATGGAAGCACATTACCTAGTGAGGCAAGTAGTTGTGGCACTTGTCATAGGGTATATTGAAACAGGTAACATCAGAGTCACTACAGTGCACAAACCAGTAGTATTTAATGGTAGTTTATCAAACAACCTGTTATCTCCACACCACCACCAGATGTCACTACGGGATAATGGTTTGAAGTACCGAGTAACATTTACTATAGTCGAACAATTTCCTGAACTCACATTCATTTGGGAGCGTTGCTGGAACCACTCTCAAAAGTGGTCGTGGACCCATACATATCACACAGTCCCCTTGTGGAACTTTTGCAGCCTGTTCTATCATTAGAAGCCAGTTGTTGCTTCGGCTGGTAACTCCTGTGGTTATTCTAATTAGCTCATCTACATCATCACCATCATCTGCATTGAATATAGTCATTACAGAACTTGCGAGTTTGGTTGAGTGTGGGCCCGCCACTACTATGCCTGGGGCGGTGTCACTTGACTCTGTGAAGTTCTGGCACAGGGAAATCATTTTATAGGGGTCTTTTCCACTTTTCTCAATCCGCAGGGAAAAGTAGAAACAAGTAACATCATTTTTGAAAGGAATCGGATTGTTTGTGGTGTTTATGATCATTTTTAGCTCTTTATTGATTTTTTTCAGATGTATAACCTTAGCCCAGTACTGTGCTTGGTAACTATCCTTTGGATTTGGCCTCCAGCTAAAAACGTTTTCCCATTGTACACTGCGAACAGCGTCCCGTGACGCCATGTACCAATCATAACCTGCCCAGGTTTGCCTGGGTAGCCCCCAATATTGATCTTATTTAGGTCTAGGGAAACCACAGTTGCCAATCTAGATGCATTAACACACAGGTATATTTCATCTACAACCACTTCACCTGACCCGTTGCATGGATTTTCTATGTTCCTAACCTTGGAACCTTCTGTAGTTTTTACATACTCATCAAACTCCTCATCGGCCGCGATGGAATCGTACCTCTTTTTCCTCGGCGTAATGTGTTCCTCTTTTAATTTTATTTCATACCAGAACAACAGGAGAGCTGCAATAATAATGACCGTAGCTCCTACACCAAAGATCACCTTATTTCTTTTAGTCATCATGTTTTATGTTTTGATTCCCTTCCTAAGAACCCCTCGGCAGAGTTGTGGACTATCTTCACCGGTTTGAGACAACTGTATACTAGAAATACAGTTCCCTTTGTACCACGGGCTTCCTCTGGGGGTCTAACTGAAGGTAGGCAAAACTTTGTTCATAAAAGGTAGAAAAGGCTGATGACCAAAACACTTAGCAATACTGTAGCAGTGTCCAGGGCCTTCCTGTTTCTTCCATACACTTCTTTAATCTATTTTTTTTTTTTTATAGTACCATTCATTCTTTCTACCAGTCCTGCACTTTGTGGGTGGTAGCTACAGTGATTTTTTAAGTTTATGTGGAAGGCAGTTCCTATGTTTTTTACCACTTGGTTCACAAAGTGTGTACCATTATCACTATAGATTTTTTCTGGTATTCCATATCTGGGTATTATGTCTTTACATAGGGCTTTTGCCACTGTTAGGGCATCTGGTGTTTTAGTTGGGAACAGTTCTATCCATTTTGAAAATGAATCTATGATCACTAGACAGTACTTTTTCCCTTCACTTTGATTTAATTCTATAAAGTCCATGTGTATACTCTGGAAAGGATAGTTAGGTGTTGGAAACCTCCCTTGCTTTGGACGTAGATTGCCTTGAGCATTGTGCTTAGCACATATGAGGCAAGCTCTACAAAAATTTTTTTGAATATAGATTAAAACCATAGGTTGTATAATGCTGATTTACTAATCCTACCATCCCTCCTGTTGAGACATGTGTCTTACCATGGCTCAATATTGCTGCCCATTTATAGAGATTTTTTGGTAGGATTGGTTTTCCTTCTGGTCAGATGTATAAGTCATTGTTTACAGTTACTCCATTTTTTATCCAGGTTTTTTGTTCCTGTTTGTTTGCTTGTTTTTGCATGTCTTTCAATATTTCATTATCGATTTATTCTTCTGTGGACCACAGTACTTCTTTTTTTCCCATTGCTGCTTGCTTAGCTGTTTTATCTGCAAATGCATTTCCCAGTGAAACAGAATCAGTATTAGAGGTGTGTGCTGCACATTTGCATATTGCTAATGTTCTTGGGAGTTTTACTGCTTTTAAAAGTTCTTTTAGCAGGTCTGCATGTGTAGCAGGTTTTCCTGTAGAGGTAATCATTCCCCTATTTTGCCAATATTGTGCGAAGGTATGAGTTGTAGCAAACGCATACTGGCTGTCTGTATAAATTGTCACATCTTTTCCTTTCATTAGTTTGCAGGCTTCTGTTAATGCTATTAATTCAGCAGCCTGAGCCGAGAAATGTTGTGGTAACGCTGCAGCTTTTAGCACTTTGCTCGATGTTACCACAGCATATCCCGTTCTAGTTTTCATCTTATCTCCATGCTTCTGGGTCAAAACCGAGGTCATAAATTTATCTCTGCTATCAACCATTTGGACAAACGGCTTCATGTAATCTGGAAGAGCTAGTGTTCCACTTCCCACCAATTCTTGTTTTATTTTACATAATGCTTCTTCACTTTCTGTGGTCCAAATCAGTTTATCAGTCATTTTCATTTCTGTAGTATAGATTAGTGCACTCAGAGGTGCAACTATCTCAGCATAATTTGGCACACAACTTCTACAGTAGTTTGTCAGTCCCAAGAATGACATCATTTGTTTTTTTGTCTGTGGCTTTGGAGCCTGTAGTATTGCTGTTTTTCTATCCTGTATTACTGTACGGCCCCCAGATGCTAGTTGGTGACCTAGATACTTTACTGCTGGCTGTACTAATTGGAGTTTATTTTTGTTGACCTTGTGTCCTTGTAGTAATAGGTGTTTCAATAGTGCCAGAGAGTCTATCAAACAATCTTCTTTGGTTTTAGATGCTAGTAGAATGTCATCTACATACAACAGGATTTGGCTCCCTTTTGGGGGTTCAAAGGTGGAGAGGCTGGCTGACATTGCTTGTGAGTAGATTCCCTTTTATCATCAAAGTCACCTCTGGCCTGTATCTCTCCTCGAAAAATAAGTCCTCTAAATTCAAAATTTCCTCTTCCCCTGTTTCAAGATCTTTTTCTTTTTTCAACATCATCTAGTCATGCTGATTGTTGGTGTTGGGAACTCCTACAGTCCCTTGCTAGATGCCCCTTTTTTCCACAATTCCAACAAGCTCGAGTTTCTGGGCGTGGACCAAATCCTCGCCCCTGCTCCGTCCTCTCCCACGTCCTCTGCTTCTACCTCTGTCTCTTCCTCCCTGGTAGAAAACCTCTGTTTCCTCCCCTTGGAAAAAGGTAGAAACCGGTGTGGATTTCTGTTTTCCTTTGGTCACTTTTTCTGCATGTAAGGCATGGTTAATGTAGTCTCCGAGTGTACTATTACCCATCCCTATGAAGTGTTTCAAAATCCATCCATTTATTTCTGGTCTAGATCCTGCATGTAATGCATTTTTTAACTGCTGTCTGTAAACACCCTGCTCATCATTGTCCTCCTGTAGTCCACTATGGGTTTTAAACACCTTTTCCATTCTCACTCTAAAATCATCAAATGATTCCTCAGGCTTCTGTTTGCATCTACCGATTTCTGTATAGTTAGCCTGTCTACGGTACCTAACTCTGATCCTGGTGAGCAAATCTCCCACTTTAGTATTCAGGTTTTCACTCCCCTGTTCCTCTGTTACTGGAAGGTCAAGTTGTCTATTTAAAGGATCATAATTCCCCTTTACATGATGCCAGTCGGGCCCTATAACCTGCATCCAGACCTGTTGTACTTCGGCACCGTTTAGACAGTAGGTTCTTCTAAGATTCTCCATGTCCTCTAAACATTGTTCTAAGTCTTCTCTAGGGTGTGGAATGCCATCTACTGCTCTCCTTATATATATGCCTGTGGTACTTAACTTGCCATCAAAATCGTACTGCTTCACCCAATAACAAAGCGGGTTTACTGCATCCTCATTTATTTTTTCAACTCTTTTCCAGTCTTTACTGGACAGGTCTTCTAAGACCTTTTGTTTATATTTGCTTCCCCCGGTACCCATTTTGAACTAAATTTAGTCCAGTGTGGTCTCAACACCTGCTGTGTTCTAAACACTGGAAGATTTCAACAGGATGGTGATAAATAGATTGTGGTAAAACTCACTTCAACTCAGAGAGCGGAGTTTTCTTGTCTACAAACATCCACAAAATCTCACCATTTGTTCCCCGTTGTTTTGGTATAAAACTGTTTATCTAGTGATAATCAGTTTTCATTCACTCACACACTTTCACACTTTTAAGTAGGACACTCCTGTCCTTTGCGGAATTTAACTACTTAGTAGAGGACTCCCGTTGTCCTTTTGCAGGGGACGCCGCTGTCCCACACAGAATTTAACTAACCTATAGTTAGAGGAGTCTGCTCCTCCCGCGGCTTTTATTGTACCTGACAGTGCCTAGGATTCTCAGGGTTTAATTTTTACCAGAGGACGCCGCTGTCCCACACAGAATTTAACTAACCTATAGTTAGAGGAGTCTGCTCCTCCCGCGGACTTTAACTGGTTTTATTTTACTTTTCTTTTATCCTGATTTTTATCGTTTTTTTATTTTATTATTTTTTTTATTTTTTTATTTTTTTATTTTCTTCCCCATATATACTGGTTTTAAACTGAAACTACTCACTGTGTCTCCAGTCTCTGAGGAAAAACCGTCAACCGTCGGACTCCAGCTCGTGAGAAAAAAAAAAACCAGTCCCGGAAAGGGTCTTAATGCTGTGCACAGGCTTCCTGGTTTTTTACTCACCCGCTGGAATCGTCTGGTGTATCGGTCTCCGGCTCGAAGGACCAATTAAATGTCAGGTTCAAACACTAGACATTTCTTACACACTGCAAAAAACAGAGACAAAGAGTCAGTAAATAGTTTTTACTCGCGAGGAGAGTGCCTCAGAGAATGCTTCAGTTACAATCTCCGACCAACACTCTGAAGTTTCTCTGCTCGCCTCGCTCTTTTATTAGATTAGGAACGCCCTAATTACATGAAGCTAAAGGGGGGGGGAAGTATACTCTGTTGAAGCTTGACACAGCAACTCTTATCCATATAAGATAACTTGAACAGCACATTCTCTTCGAGGCTGTTGGGGTGAGTTCCTGTCCTGCAGCTTATCTTCTGCAACACAAGAAGCGAACAAACAACAGACAGAACAAACTTCTAAAAGTGGCATAACACTATAGGCTTCATATAAGTAAGATTAAACAAATAATAATTCTAACAGTAATGCAACATATTCTTTGTCCTCTCTAAGAAATCCATCTGATCATGAAGTTCACTTCCTGATACAGGGACATAGGAGACAGGAGATGGAGCTATGGATTGATGACTCTCTCCATTGTTAATCCAGCGGACATTAAAGACCATTGGCAGCTTGAGGTAACCACCCAGAATAATCCCCATTGGAAACGCAGGGTCTGTCAACATGAGGTCAAACTTTCCATTCTTGAGCTTCTTCATTAACACTTTATCCTGTAAAATTTTTCTTGCCAAGCTCACCAAACTCTTATGGCTGTGTTTTAACATCAATGTAATCAAATTGTGTTGACAAAATGAGCGTATAAAAGTAGGATGGCCACGACAATCCATGACATCCTGCATCATTGTCACATAAAAGTTCGGGTCCAGGTCATCCAAGAGTGATGGAATATTAACAGAGGTATAAATGGAGGAGTTATTGGGGATATACCAGCTTTTGGCAGAGTGCAAAACGGTGATTTCGTGACCCCTAGAGTGAAGCTCTTCCAGGATAACCTTCATGTTGATCCAGTGGCTCCAATCATGAGGCAGCACTAGGATCTTACTGCCCTTACAGTAAGAGGATCTGAGCACCAGACAGCAGAGGACTGTCAGGAATACAGAGACCGCCTTGGACATTTTCTGTAAATAAATAAAAACAAAGTTTTTTTAAGCCATGAAGATAAACATAAAATTTAAAAGAGTGTTCTATTTCAGGAAACATTAAAGACCGTTGACCATTCTCTTAAGAGAGGAATGTAAGAAAAATAATTTAACCCTGCTTTGGTCTTTGCATGCTCAGGAGGATGTGAGGAAGAGAGGGCTTGTCCCGTCAGCCTGTCAGTTCCCACACCAACACAAAAAACCTGATAAAAGGACACGCCCTGTCTGTGTGGCCCTGCCGAAACACACACACTTATAAAGTCTCATCAAGTCATCGCCCAATCAGGTGATGACTTGGTGCTCCCAAAATTAGATAAAGCCATAGTAGTTTTAGTTTATGCCAACTTCTCAAATAAAAAAACAAAGAAGGAAAAAAATGTCCCTGGTTGATCAAAAAATTTCAGATAGAAATTATTCCAGTAATTCTATTTGATCTAAAACAAGAAAATGTTAGTATGAATTTATGTCTGGCATTGAGACAAACAATCCAATAAGTTTTTATGAATTAAATAACTGAACACATTTTCTTTCATCAACTTTATTGATATCTTTGACTTTTCCTTTTGTAGTTGTTTATCTCTACATAAAATCCACAGGCTTGTAGAATTTAGAAGCAATTATTTTCCAATTTTATTGGAAAACGACAACAATAAAAAGTACTATATCCACTTACAGGACTCCATATAAAGCATGAGAATTACTTATAAATATTTCAGTCCTCTGTGTTAAGCTTCTGATGTGCATGTTTGTCTTCAGCTTGTGTATCTGTTGTACTCCAGATATGATGAAACATTGATTGTACATTAACAACAATGTAAAAGAAAGAAAAGAGTAGCCAGAATCCAAACATATTTAATCCACTCAGGTTAACATAAAAAGTGAAAACGGTGAATATGAAGTTGTATTTTCTTCAGGTAAACTGAAAAATCAAACCTGAATCTTGATGAGTCCAGTTCCAGATGTTTGCCTTGAGCTTGTCGTCAGGCAGCAGGATTGTATTTGACACTTGCTTCATGTTTCAACCAGCAAGTCTGAGCTTGTGGGACAAAGTCCAATATGTGTACAAAAGGCAAGCTGCTACAAATATTTTATTGCTTCTGCTGACATGGTGTTTATTTTAGTTATGTAGCAAATGTCTGCATTTACTGACATTCTCACTGCTCTCTGTTTTCATATGTCCATTTTAAATTGGTGCACACAATTATGGCTACGCATTTGCTGCCAGGATGCAGGAAAAGAGGCTTGATCTCTTCTGTTAATCAGTAACAAAATTACTAATACAGAAGGGACAGTATTAACACTGTAATTTGAATTAATTTATGTTCCTGTGATGAGAACAAGAAAGGCCTTCAGAATACCTCTTGAAGAATCAAGTAATGTGGGTGAAAGATTAGCCATGCTCAAAAAATGTATAAAATTCAACATCTTTAATCAGTTGTCGACAGAAAATCTTCCAATACATTTTTTGTAAGCAATTAGAATTTAAAATTTTAGATTTGACAAATAAGAATATAGAGAAAACACTTATGTTTGTTTCAGCAATAGATCACTTGCAAAAGCACTTACATTTTCACAATTCATATGTCCAGAATTAACATTTAAATACAGTTTAGATGAGTTTTATGGTCTTAACGCAACATTGAATATGAGGCAGAAATATTGGTATATTGCACAGCTTGTTGTTTTTGGTTCAGCTAGAGGCAGAACACTATAGTAACATTGTACATTTATAAAAACGGATGTAATTTTTAGATTAATTACTCTGGTTTGATCTTCTTGCTGGACCTCTTACAGCAGAGTAACCTACAGACAAAGATAAAACCCCAGATGGAGGTTCCAGTTATGGCCAATACAAAGACTGCTACATCCAGGCAGAAGTAGGAATACCAAGGTAGGCCGAAACCTGCGGACTGCAGGTGGGCGGCTCCTTTGTTCCTGATGACGTACTCTATCCAGAAGATGGCTGTGTCCATTGGAGACATTGGTCGGTCACGGTGTAGCTGAGAGAGACGTTGGATGTTTTCACGGTAAGACGGATTCTCCAAGATGTCCTTTAGAGCCTCCAGGAAATTGTCTTTGGTCAGTGATCGGACCTCCACCACCCTAGCTGCTCCACGAACCTTCAGTCGGAGTAAGTTGTCAAACTGATCAAATAGGAGGGGCAAACCCAGAACAGGAACGCCATGATAGATGGCCTCATACATGCCATTGGTTCCTCCATGGGCTATGAAGACTTTAGTCTTGGGATGTCCCAGTAGATCATTCTGGGGAAGCCATTTCACCAGCTTGGTGTTCTTTCCCAAAGATGAAGGTTTTTCACTCTCAAGACGCCAAATCACTTTCTGAGGGAGCTCAGCAAAAGCAGCAGCAATGGCTTCTGTGATCTCAGATGGGAGAGCTGACACAATTGTCCCTACAGACATGACCACCACCCCATGTTCCCCAGAGCTCTGCATGAATGCCTCCAACTCATCAGGCAGAGGCTGAGCCTCCTTGCACTGGAACCCCCCTACGTACACCATATTGGGCATGGTGGGTCGAGGGAACTCAAAGACAAAATCTGCCCTGAAAAGCCAGATATCAGCTGAGAGCTCCAAAGACAACAAGTCAGCCCCAGGAGGGAAATATTTCTGGAAGATGTCTATGTAGGCTGGGTTAATGATGAAGTACTGTTCATAAACACTGTAGAGATAATGCAACATATTCTTTATCCTCTCCTGAAAATCCATTTGATGGTGAAGTTCACTTCCAGATATAGGAACATAGGAGACAGGAGATGGAGCGATAGTTAGATGACCTTCCCCTGTATTAATCCAGCGGACATTATAGACCATTGGCAGCTTGAGGTAACCACCCAGAATTACTCCTAAGGTAAGGGCTGGGTCTGTCAACATGAGATCAAACTTTGAATCCCGCAAGATCTTCATTAAAACTTTGTCCTCTAATATTATGTTGGCAGATCTGGCCAGAATCTCATGGCCCTTCCCTAACATTGATGTAATCAAGTGCTGTTGGCAAAATGTGCTTATAAACCTTGGATAGTTGCGGCAACTCATGACGTCCTTCAGCATTTTATTGTAAAAGCTTCTGTCTGCCTCATCCTCCAACATTGGGATGTTAATGGCCGCGTAAATTGAGGAGTTACTGGGGATGTACCAGCTCTTGGCAGATCTTAGAACGGTAATTTCATGGCCCCTGGAGTGAAGCTCTTCAAGGATTATTTTCATATTGATCCAGTGGCTGCCATCAACAGGCACCACCAAGATCTTGCTGCCTCCACAGTAACAGGGTCTGAGCAACAGGAAGCAGAGGAATGCCAGGATTACAGAGACAGAGTTGGACATTTTCTGCAGGAAGATGAAAAAGAATGTAGTTAATCATCAGCTGGTGTAACTACCTTTTTAAAAGCAGGAGTTGTAGTGAATTGCTGTGCTGTGGCATACAGGTTTGTTTAAACACAATGGCAAGGCAATTGTAACTAATGAATCTATGAAGACTTATAAGACCATCTCCAAACAATCTGAGTGCCATGAGAAAGACGCGTTATTCACAAGTGAAACTCAATTAAGACAGTTGACAGTCTTCCAATACCAATATGAAAATTACCAATACCCATTTGCTACATCTCAGCAACCTTTATATCATGATTGTCCAGTTGGCTTGGTTCTCATTGTACCTTTGAAAATTGGCCTGTCTGCCTGTACTATGTTAAGCAATTACAACAACTGGTTTGGTGGGGTTCTGTCACAACACCAAGGCACCAAGCTGTCCAACTTCTGTAAATTTCTTATCTTTGGTTCCAGTATCTCCAGATTTAGTCTGTAACTGAAAACCTCTGGTGCCCCCTTAGTATAGACCAGTGGCCACATCTACCACTGCCTGATTGCTTTGAGTTTGGTTTGTTTTTACAGAAAGTTTATCTTTTGCATTGGTCCTACCATTCTTTCTTTGGATATAGACCAGGTGTTGTTGGACAATGAACAATTTGTTGCAACAATAGTCCGAAAAAAAGAATAGAAAATATGTAGAAGCTAAAATAAAAAAAAACTAAACAAGTGTGACTGTTTGGAAGGGTTGCCAGGATAATTTCACTGCTCTCTAAAACAATATTGCTCCATAATTTAGGTATTTTGTTGAAATGTACCAGAATACCTGTACAGCAGTGACCCTTCGAAAGACCAGATTTAAACAGGCAACAAAATGCCTGAAAAAGATTTTACACAGCAAATATAGAGAAATATTTTTTGAGGAATACTGTGAGTGTGAAGCATTTTCTGATCTCCATATAAAACCTGAAAATAATGTTATTTATGTCACCAGTTTGCAATATGCGTAGAGCTATTTGTGTGAATAACTTGGATAAAAATCTCTGCTGGACTTTGCAATCTGTAGCTATTACATAGCAATCATGATGAGACCGTATACACCTGCAGCAATAACAAGAATAAAAGACTAAACCCATTTATTTTACCCTAAGATCAGTATCAAAGGTACCTAGATTTATTTGTTTTTCCATGCAAAGATTAATCAAATTTACAACCTGATTGTTATTAAATCCAATTCCAGACGTTTGACTTGAGCTGCCTGTAGTCAATGAACTAGCATTGTGTTACACACTCAACTCAGTTTTTACATGCAGAGACGCAGAGCTTGTGAAACAAAGTCCATTTTATGGATTAAAGGTCAGTCTCAAAGGATTAATGCTGTTATCAAACACAGTAATACTTTGAGACTGACCTCAACCAACCAGGTTCATTTTAAAAACTTTACCATGTCAGCATGCATTTATTGATGCTTGTTTTTCTCCAGCTGTCCATAATTCGCAGTTAAGTAAATAGGTCTTAGGTTATTTTTAATCACTCCATTTTGTATGTTTATTCATGTAAAATAATGAGCACAAGCTAAAATATTTTTATTTTGTTAGAACTGTTTTAAAGGTGCTCGTCTGTTCCATTATATGTGTTTTCCTAACTAATATAAAGGCAAAACGACAGTGTCAAAACGCAATATATTTCCATTACTTTCAGTAAGAACAATGCAAACCTAAAGCATATGGCTGTTTTTCTACCTCTATCTGAAAACTATACTCTCTCTCAAAGCTTGTTATTGCGAAACTACCTTACATTAAAAATTGGTGCAAGTCATATGACCCACCATTGTGGTCCCACTTCAGATTCAATGGAACAAGGATTCTGAATCAGCTAAAAGCTAAATGGGATCAAGCTAACAGCTAATCAGATTGAAGCCAATAGCTAATATGAATCCAGCAAAAAGTTAACCACAGTTGAGGTAGCAACTACTATATTTGGAGTCAAGTAAAAACTAATAAAACTCAATCTAATAGATCTTTAAACTCAAACTAATCAGGGTCACATTAACAGCTAATTAGAGTTAAATAAGAAATTAGTTAAGTTAAAAGCAAATCTGTATCTAGGTGTATAATAATCGGCGTCAAATTAAGAATAATCAGAAAAGAGCTAACATATTGGTGTTAGAGGGCTGCACAGTGGCGCAGTTGGTTGAGCTGTTGTCTTGCAGCAAGAAGGTTCTGGGTTTGATTCCCGGCCCCAGTCTTTCTGCATGGAGTTTTCATGTTCTCCCTGTGCATGCGTGGGTTTTCTCCAGGTACTCCGGTTTCCTCCCACAGTCCAAAAACGTGACTGTCAGGTT
Organism: Poecilia reticulata; assembly: GCF_904066995.2. Classification (NCBI taxonomy): domain Eukaryota; kingdom Metazoa; phylum Chordata; class Actinopteri; order Cyprinodontiformes; family Poeciliidae; genus Poecilia; species Poecilia reticulata. The sequence goes on along the minus strand of NC_088847.1, from coordinate 21,882,638 downwards.
AATTGGCCTCTCCAAATTGTCCCTAGGTGTGAGTGTGTGCGTGCATGGTTGTTTGTCCTGTCTGTCTCTGTGTCGCCCGGAACGTTAGCTAGAGATAGGAACTAGCGCCCCTCCCGACCCCACTAGGGACATGGGTGAAAAGAAAATGGATGGATGGATGGATGGATATTGGTGTTAAGCTAACAACAATTATGACTGTCGTTAGGGCAGTTAAAAATTTTATCAGGATTCAAAGTCTTTTTTGTAATGTAGAAAAAAACATTCAGCTTTTTCAACTCAATTTCAGAGTCTAACTAATAAACTATTACTCTTAGCCACTGGTAACAAGGCTTTCTCAGGCATTGGTACGTTATATCTGTTTAAATGAGAAATCACCAAGAATTAAAAATAGTGTTTTTCTCACCTGAATTTGTTCAAAAAAACAACAATTTACTAGAGTTTGTCAGTTAAGAACTTTATTTTCTTAAAACAAAACAAAATGTGGAGCATGAAACATCACTCAATACATTGCTTATTGGTGTCTAAAACAAAGTTCAACTGTTCCTGGAAAAAGAGTTATTCTGCTTTTGCTTTCTTGGTAGACTTGCTGCAGCAGAGTGCATTACAGGCCATGACAGAGCCACAAATGATGCCTCCAGATATGGCTAAGAAAAAGACTATTACATCCAAGCAGAAGTAGGAATACCAAGGCAGACTGAAACCTGCGGACTGCAGGTGGGCAGCTCCTTTGTTCCTGATGACGTACCCTATCCAGAAGATGGCTGTGTCCATTGCAGACATTGGTCGGTCACAGTGTAGCTGAGAAAGACGTTGGATGTTTTTACTGTAAGACGGATTCCCCAAGATGTCCTTTAGAGCCTCAGGGAAATTGTCTTTGGTCAGTGATCGGACCTCCACCACTCGAGCTGCACCACAAACCTTCAGTCGGAGTAAGTTGTCAAACTGATCAAAAATAAGGGACAAACCCAGAACAGGAACGCCATGGTAGATGGCCTCATACATGCCATTGGTTCCTCCATGGGCTATGAAGACTTTAGTCTTAGGATGTCCCAGGAGATCTTTCTGGGGAAGCCATTTCACCAGCTTGGTGTTTTTTCCCAAAGTTGAAGGTTTGTCACCATCAAAACGCCAAATCACTTTCTGAGGGACCTCAGCAAAAGCAGCAGCAATGGCTTCTGTGATCCCATGAGGCTGAACTGACACCAGTGTTCCCAGTGACATGACCACCACCCCTTGTTCCCCAGAGTTCTGCATGAATGCCTCCAACTCATTAGGCAGTGGTTGAGCCTCCATGCACTGGAACCCCCCTACATACACCATATTGGGCATGGTGGGTCGAGGGAACTCAAAGACAAAATCTGCCCTGAAAAGCCAGATATCAGCTGAGAGCTCCAAAGACACTAAGTCAGTTCCAAGAGGGAAGTATTTCTGGAAGAGATCAGTGTAGGCTGGATTAATGATGAAGTACTGTTCATAAACACTGTAGAGATAATGGAACAAGTTCTTTATCGTCTCCTGAAAATCCATTTGATCGTGAAGTTCACTTCCGGAAACAGGAGCATAGGAAACAGGAGATCGAGCAATAGTTTGATGTCCCTCTCCGTTATTGATCCAGCCGACTTTGAAAACCATCGGCAACTTGAGGTAACCACCAAGAATAACCCTAAAGAGAAGGCAGGGTCTGTTAACATGAGGTCAAACTTTGTGTCCTTTAACTTCTTCATTAGCACTTCATCCTCTAAAATTATAGCAGCAGATTTGGCCAAAATATCATGGGCGTTCTCTAACATATTTGTGATCAACTGTTGCTGGTAAAATGAGCGTATGAAGGTTGGATAGCTGCAACGAACCATAACTTCTAACAGGATTTTATTGTAAACGCTCCTGTCTCCCCCAACTGTCGGAATATGAATGGAGGTATAAATGGAGGAGTTGGTAGGGATGTACCAGCTCTTGGCAGAGTGCATAACGGTAATTTCATGACCTTTAGAGTGAAGCTCATCAAGGATTATCTTCATGTTGATCCAGTGGCTGCCATCAACAGGCACCACTAGGATCTTACTGCCTCTACAGTAAGAGGGTCTGATCAACAGAAAACAGAGGACTGCCAGGATTACAGAGACAGAGTTGAAGATTTTCTGCAAAAGAAGAAAAACAGTTTATCCAACATAAGGGAGCTGTGGACTAGATTACCTCCTTATGATTGTGCTTTTTTTTCACTAGATGTCAAGAAATAATGGGAATTAGTGGCCATGTGTCTGTGAGATCTCAGCTCAGAGCACCAAAAGCCAAGATATTTATGGCAATGTGTTATACCATTTGAATTTTGGAAGAAACCAAAAAAGCAAAACAATTGCAAATTTATTTGACATTATGTAATTAGTCTGTACAACCTTCACACTGTTAGCAATTTTCTTTAATTATAAATAAACACATATTCATAGCTGAGTAAACTTCCAATAATTCACAAAATCCATAACATAATTATTAATTAGGTTTCTTGAAAGTTGCTGGTTGTTAATGGAGGAGAAATATTTCCAAAATAAGTTTTATATACCAAAGATTACCACAAAATAAGACAACAATGAACACATATTACATTTAATCAGAGAGAAAAGGTGGTAGGTGTTTTAATTTAAGGAAAAAGTTTGAGAAATGGCTCACCAGATCAAAAATTCTTGCTTAAGCTGTCAGTCGTCAAGGAGCTAGTGTACTATTTATTGGCAATCATCACAGCTTTTACCCACAGATGCTCCAAGCTCATAAGACAAAGTCCAATGTATAGATTAAGGTATAGCAAAAGTTTATGTGACATACCATAAACCTTTCTAAAGTACTCTGGTTATTTTATATCACTGATATATAATATAAATTTTTTTAGAACAAATATTTTTGCTTGACATTATTTTATGACTTTAAGGTAAGTTTCAAAAAAGTTGATTTTTGGTTGCTACCTCTCCCTGTTTCTAGAGGAACAGCTGATTATGAGGCAGGAAAAAAAGCAAGTTGGCTCCTTTGAACACCATGTGCTATTCTGTGTCTTCTGTCCTGACGTCCAGATAAAATAAATTAATAGAACGTACAGGTTGTAGGGGGCATTTGCAAAGCACCCAACTGAAGAGATTTTCCTTGGCGCTGATTGGTTGTATCCCCAAAACTGGAGACAAGAAAAACTATGGATGCTAGCTTCCAAAGACAATCCAAGTGCTTAACAAAACATCAAGCTGCTTTTTGGCAAAAAGTTTATGATTTTTGGTCTCTAGAAAGTAAGCCATTTCAAAAACCTCCTGATTGTTAATTCACATTGTGCCATTACCTAACAACCCTGGCTGAATCCAGTCCATCACCTAGCAACCCAAGTGGAACTTGAGCATGTAATGCCCATATAAAAAGTAATACCCAGATATTAACTTGCCCATATATCGGCAAGTAATTACATCTTCATACATACATCTTCAGCTAAATTATTTCTGTCTTAAGACTTTGTCTGTGTCCAAAAATGAGACTTGATTACATTTTAATTGTAGGTTAAGAGTCTTAATATTTAAAAACAAATTTGTGTATGAGGCAGAAATGTTTTCATAAGACATGACAGTATTAAACTAAATGTATTTCTGCTATAAAGTTGTTACTTCTTTGGTGAATTACTCTACTTTCTTCAGAGTTATTCTGCTTTTGACTTCTTGGTAGACTTCCTGCAGCAGAGTGCCTTGAAGGCAAAGACAGAGCCACAAATGATGCCTCCAGTTATGGCTAAAAGAAAGACTGCTACATCCAGGCAGAAGTAGGAATACCAAGGCAGACTGAAACCTGCGGACTGCAGGTGAGCAGCGCCCTTGTTCCTGATGACGTACTCTATCCAGAAGATGGCTGTGTCCATTGGAGACATTGGTCGGTCACGGTGTAGCTTAGAGAGACGTTGGATGTTTTTACGGTAAGACTGATTCTCCAAGATGTCCTTTAGAGCCTCCAAGAAATTGTTTTTGGTCAGTGATCGGACCTCCACCACCCTAGCTGCACCACGAACTTTCAGTCGGAGTAAGTTGTCAAACTGATCAAATAGGAGGGGCAAACCCAGAACAGGAACGCCATGGTAGATGGCCTCATACATGCCATTGGTTCCTCCATGGGCTATGAAGACTTTAGTCTTAGGATGTCCCAGGAGATCTTTCTGGGGAAGCCATTTCACCAGCTTGGTGTTTTTTCCCAAAGTTGAAGGTTTGTCACCATCAAAACGCCAAATCACTTTCTGAGGGAGCTCAGCAAAAGCAGCAGCAATGTCTTCTGTGATCTCATGAGGCAGAGCTGACACCAGTGTTCCTAGTGACATGACCACCACCCCATGTTCCCCAGAGCTCTGCATGAATGCCTCCAACTCATCAGGCAGAGGTTGGGCCTCCTTGCACTGGAACCCCCCTACGTACACCATATTGGGCATGGTGGGTCGAGGGAACTCAAAGACAAAATCTGCCCTGAAAAGCCAGATATCAGCTGAGAGCTCCAAAGACAACAAGTCAGTCCCAGGATGGAAGTATTTCTGGAAGATGTCTATGTAGGCTGGGTTAATGATGAAATACTGTTCATAAACACTGTAGAGATAATGCAACAAGTTCTTTATTCTCTCCTGAAAATCCATTTGATGGTGAAGTTCACTTCCAGGTATGGGAACATAGGAGACAGGAGATGGAGCGATAGTTAGATGACCTTCTCCTGTATTGATCCAGCGGACATTAAAGACCATTGGCAGCTTGAGGTAACCACCAAGAATCACCCCAAGAGGAAGTGCTGGGTCTGTCAATACTATATCAAATTTTGTATCCCGTAACCTCTTCATTAGCACAACATCCTCCAAAATTTTACCAGATAACTTTGCCAGAATCGTATGACCATCTCCTAAGGCAGACGTGAGCAAGTACTGTTGATAAAACGTGCGTATAAAATTGGGATAGCTTCGTCGATACATGACATCCTGGATCATTGTAATGTAAAAGTCTCTGTCTGCCTCATCCTCCATCATTGGGACATTAATCGAGGTATAAATGGAGGAGTTACTGGGAATGTACCAGCTCTTGGCAGAGCATAGAACTGTGATTTCATGGCCTCTGGAGTGAAGCTCTTCAAGGATTATTTTCATGTTAATCCAGTGACTGCCATCAACAGGCACCACCAGGATCTTGCTGCCCCCACAGGAAGTGGATGGGGGTAACAGGAAGCAGAGAAGTGCCAGGAATACAGAGGCAGTGGTGGACATTTCCTGAGGGGAAGAAAGGCACAAAATGAAAAAGAAAATAGTTAGCTAACCTTAAAAGTCAAATAGTAGCACATTTGTTCTATAACTCTATTATATTTTAATAATATGTAGAGATGGACACACTTCTGCTAATGTGCTAATTGCTGAGCGAACTACTTGTTTAGATTTTAGCATATTTGCTAACTTTAAAAATGTTTAGTGCACTTCCCCCAATTAAATGTTTCCAGATAATTTCTAAAGTGCTAATTTACTTGAATAAAGTTGTGTTGTTCTATGTTGAAGTTTAACTGTTAGGAATTCAAGTTGTTAGATGTTTATATTCATGCTCTTATTATGAAATCTGTTCACAGAGCAGTTCTGTTTCCTCTCCCCATGTCATTTTTTCAGACACTTTGAGTAAGTGACAAGTAAACAACAAATTAACAAATGAGGTAGAAAAATGCTTACGTGAACAAACCAAGGATGTTAATTAAACAAATTTAAAAATTCACTTATATGAATTGTTTTGACAAGTTTTTGTGTTTGTCTGTCTTGTATGTGAGATCAGAACTATCAAATTACAAGTATTTTATAGAGATCCCCATAAAGGAGTGAAGTTGCATTCAGCCAAAACTGGTAAAAAAAAGTTGTAAACTGAGTAACCAAACATATCTGTTATCTCATTTACTTTCATTTGGAACAAGGCTAGGTTACCTGCCTTTAGTCATATAGGTGCACTGTTGTTTCTCTATAACTCAAATGGATTAGTATGAAGAAAGTGAAAACCTATTTTGTCAATTCTCAGCAGTAAAAACTAAATTTAGGTCAGTTTTTGTTTGAAGACACTTGGTTTATTCAGCCAAGTTTGAATAGAGCAGTTAAAAGCATATTTAGATGCACCATGGTACAATTTTAGAGCATGTCAATGAGTAGATGTGGTCCTAGTTACCATGACAACAAAAGGCTTTAAAAAAGTGACCACTTTATGATTTACATTTTAAAGTCGTAGGTTTGTCCTAATTTAATTAATTCCTAAATTGTTGTTTGGTGGGCCGCTAAAAAAATCAAGGACCGCAAACCTCACTTTGAACAACCTAGATCTTTATAATGTATTTCTAGTGAATTATCCTAATTTACTAACTAAGACTATATAAACACATATGTGCCTATAATGCACCTCCTTTTCATGGGTCATAAGCAGTGTCGAAAACCAGTATGTGTGTGTATTTTTTTTAAATATTCTGGTTCCTTCTTTGTGTAATTGTTACATTTTTAAAATTGACAATATAGAAACACACCACACATATACATATGCACACCAGTGAATTTGGAAAAATGGTACATTTTAAAGCATAATTGATCCTTAACTGATCAGTACTTAGTTTAGTTTTAGTGCTGTTGTTTATACATATAAAGGGTTTGTTAATTAACTCACCTGACTGTTGTTGAACCCGATTCCCAGAGTATAATTTGTGCTGCCAGTCCTTTGTGAGCCAGGATAATATTTGATACTTATTTGCAGACAGCAGAGCTTTTGAACAAAGTTGACCTCAGTTTGTAATGCAAAGTCCAGTTTGTAGATTAAAGGTGAAGTCATCAGAGTTCATGACATGTTTAACATCAAATATTACTCATGAACATCGTAGTACAATTAATTTATTCACCAATTTCCCTTTGAGATACTAACTCAAAGTATTTCTTTGAGTTAGTGGGTGTGGTGTATTTTATTTCATGTTATTTCCCCACTCAGCCTGTTCAGTTTGTCAGGCTGAATCCATTTGCACACAATTCAGTTTTTACACACCTTGAATGAAACAAAGTCCAGGCTTTGGGTTAAAGGCAAGACACAAACACTTGTCATGAAAATTGCATTGGTTAGCAACATGATGTACATGAACTTAGCACAAAAAGAACAGTAGACAAGTTTATTTGTTTAGCACATTTAAGCAACAAAACAGTTCAAAGTGCTTTACAGGATGAAAACAATACATTGCAGTGGGATAATGAAGGTCAATAAAGAAAAAAATTGATTATAGACTAAAATGTATTATTTTTCAGTCAACATTAATCAAAGGGAACTCAGAAAATGTAACTTAACCTCCTCTCCCAGATTCTGGGACAATTTTAGTGGTAGAGATATTCTGAAAAGGAAGAGGGGCCTCAAATCAAATTCTGCCCCCAGGTCCTATATAATCTTTGGCCTGCCCTGCTGCACGGTTATATTTCTGTATTTTTCCAAACCGGTCACTGAATCCATATCAACTCTTACATCCTTTTTGGTTGCACACAAACAATGCTTCTGGAACACTACAAAAACCTTCCAAATTTCAGGTTGGCAGGAGGAAAAGTCCAGGCTGGAAAACAGCCAGAGAGTTAGAGAGACGGGAGTGGCAGGGAAAGAGTGAAGGAGGAAGCAGAAAGGTCATATAGTGGAGGGAAAAAAACATGGGCGTTCGTGATTATGGCGTTAGATCTAGTCCCAGCTCAGTCATATCAGTAAGCCGCAGCCTTTCCCTCCCCTCGCTCGCTCGCCCTCTGAGGATTTACACAAACCACAACAAGAGTGGGACAAAGGTGATCACAAAAAGGTGGCTGCTGTAAAGGTTTTACCACATTACGGTTAACTATTAACCCTGAGGAGAAGGTAGCAATACATATTTCATCATACAGGTACAGGATGCATAGTTACTGTAATTTTAGGAATTATTAAAGCCATGCTAATTTTAAGAAATGAAACGTGCAGAAATTTTCAGTTATTGTGAAGTAAGAGTAGAAAAATTGTAGTCAGTAAGAGAAGCACTAGGACAACATAAAAGTAGCCAAGAAATTACTCAACAGTAAAAAAGTATTTGAAGACAACTCAAGTCCTGAGTAATTGATAAAATTATTTAATATTTAACAATTACATAATCAGACTGATAAAAATATAAATTTATGTGGAACCAAAATGAAAATAATTCATATAGATAACAAAATTGGGCAAAGGAAACATTTTTCTAGATCAATGTGGAACTTTTGCAAAAACTGCAGGTGTGTGTCTTGTGAATTTTTGGCTAAAACATGTTTGTTCTTCATTCATGAAGTTACAGTGGATAGAGAAGTCAGAACATTTACTAAATTAAGAGCAGCAATACGTAACAAAATCACTAGTAAAAGTAAAAAGTACAGCTTAGTAAACAGGCACGTGCAGAGGGGGGAGCTGGGGATGCTTGAGCACCTGCCCTTTTTGCTCCTTGTCTCAAAGTGCCCTTTTGGTCCATTTGTTTATTTTTTTAATTATTTTTTTTGTATCATTATTTCCTAAGCCCTCTTCTGACACATAAAAACATGTGTTAAAATTATTTGCTTTTTTGTACAACATAATCAGCCTGTCACCTTGTTACCTTTGACCTTTTGCCCGTGACGCATGACGCAGTTGCCTCTCGCGCAGTGAGATAAGGCGGCTAACTGGAGCTCAACGTAGCGAACGTTCCAGATCACAGAACAGTTTTTGATTAATTAAAAAATCATAACGTTTTTGGTGAATAAAGTGGAGTAAACTTGCTACTTGTCAGATGACGGAAAACGTCGAAGTATCGTTTCTGCTTCAGCTCGGAGTCGCGGTTTAAGCAGAGAGGTAATGAAATACACTGACAGGCCTCTGCCTTTCTCTGAAGAACTACTGAGCAGGAGGAGACAGCCAGGTGAGGAGAAACTGTTCTTATCTATCGATTCAGTATTTTATCATACAGACATTAGGCTGTTGTTGATGACCCTGATAGATTCAGGGTCTAGATCAGTGGTTCTTAACCTGGGTTCGATGAGTCGGTCTCAGGGGTTCGGCGGAGCCTCTGCCGCGGAGGTAAAGACACACTTGTGTAAAGTCGTGATGACGCCCCGCTTTGCCATCACTTGCTGCAGAGGATCACGTTACATTGTTTAGCCAATAAGAGGATCATGTTACATTGTTTAGCCAATCAGAGCTGCGGGGGAGCCCTGATTGAAGGAGCTCCACTCAGCATGGATTTGAACTTGTGTTTTTAATTACTTCAGCAAAACTCACACTCACTCGCATCTTTTCGGGGTTTCTACTGCATCTAGTGGCGTGAGGGTGGTAACACAGCTAATATAATTACATTACTAAATCAGAATACCGCAAAGTATTTTGTGTGTCGGGGGAGGGGAGGGGAAGGGAAAGGGGGAGATAAGAAGGGTTCGGTGAATGCGCATATGAAACTGGGGGGTTCGGTACTTCAAAAAAGGTTAAGAACCACTGGTCTAGATTCAGTCGTTAGTCGTTAGACTGATAGATTACCGTGGTAAAGCTAGCCGGCTCTGCGTCCAGCCGGCCCAGCACACGATATACAAGTGCGCGGTAGCTGAAGACATTATGGTACACCCATTTACGTGCTGCTTTCACAATAAAAGCGCACATCCGGTCCATGTTTTGAGCTACTCAAAATAGGTTTCCAGGCCCTGCATTTGAAAACAGAAAATAATAAATGCTGAAAAACTAATGCAAAACAAAAACTAATCTCTCTCTCTCTCATATATATATATTTATATCAGAAAGTTGCAACTAGATCTGATGTATAATTTCAAAATAAAAGCTTTTTAAAAAGTATGTTTTTGTCTTTTCCCCCTAAGTTGCCGTGCGCATTGCTGAGAAACTCTGTTTCCAAAGACTGCTACCACTTCAGAGTGACAGAGGGACCCCTCTATAACAGAACCTGAAAGTGGCAACTAGATCAGATGTGTAATTTCAAAATAAAACACTATTAAAATAGTACTTTGTTTCTTTTCTCTCTAAGTTGCCGTGCCAGTTGCTGAGAAACACTATTTCCAATGACTGCTACCACTTCTGGGTGACAGAGGGACACCTCTAGAACAGAACCTGAAAATGGCAACAAGATCTGATGTGTAATTTCAAAATAAAAGCCGGTCAACAAAGTCATTTTTTATCTTTTCCCCCTAAGTTGCCGTGCCCATTGCTGAGAAACTCTCTGTTTCCAAAGACTGCTACCATTTCAGAGTGACAGAGGGACACCTCTAGTCCGATTTATTCTGGCGTTAGGTAAATGTATCTTGAAGGAGAATAACACTTAAATAAAAGTCCAACAAGGATATTCATTTAGAATTAAAATAACTCACCCTGAATTACCATGATACATATAATGAATGTAATAAAAGTGACATTAATGAAGGGAAAAAACTCAACCCAGACTTTAAGTTTAGGGTCTGGTTCGCAGAGTATGAAGTTAAATTTGTTTCCCAATTATTCAATGGAAACAAAAAACTAACCTCAGTTAAGTAAAATAAAATTGTAATCAAAACTTTTGGAATTGTAATAATTCCTTTAAAAAAAAGTTTTGTTTAAAAGACTTTTTAAAATTAAATAACTAATTTTTACCAAACATAAACATTTATTTGCACACATCAGAAATCTTTTGTTGTGAAAACTCAGTAGGCTTTTCTCATGGTGACATTCATTAACAATTCAATTTTTGCTTTTGTTTTTTTTCGTTTTTTTGCAGTTACACCTTACAGTTTGATGCAGCTCTGCTTTCCTGAATGGACCGTCTTCATCTCCACTGCAGCAAACAGGAAGCTCTTTGTTTTATAGATTAGTCACTAAAAGGTTGCATTGTGCCCTTGTTTAAATTTTTATTAGTGTAATTCAGTAAAGACAAAATATGTCTGGTGGTCTAGCTCTGATTTACATATCTTGCTAAATTGCGGGTGTGAATATTGCAATACTTTCCTATAACAAAATAGACCTGCAGAAAGAAATTACTAATACAATATCTTACATAGGCATAGTGTTATGCTCTATATGGAGGTGTTTGTTAGCTTTGATTGTACATGTCACATTTTTGTAATTTATCATTGTTTATTAAACTCTGAAAGCTGAGTGGCTGTTAATATTCTGTCCTAGAATGCGGTTAGATGAGCCCTTTTTTGTTGTTGAGCACCTGCTCCTTTAGTGGTCTCTGCCCGGCCCTGTTAGTAAATATGCTCATAAAAGTATTTTATTTTTCCAAGTAAGTGAAACTGAGTAAATATAACTTCTGATTTAAATCAGCTTAAAAAAAACATCCATGAAGAAAATAGTCAGCACGTAGGTGTCATTTACTGTTTGAACGTTTAAAATGTAACTAGAAATGTGAAAATGTGGTGTAATGTAATCGGTTTTAGTCATGCAGTTCAGTTTTTTAAGCAGATGTTTAAGTGGAGGTTTTTTCCCCTTACAGCAGGAACTGGTACTGAGCGCCCTCTGGTGGATGGAAATGGGAATAAACACACAACCCTCCCCCAACCACCAGCAAAAATTAGAGAAAAATAGCAGTTTTGTACTCAAGCAAAAGTTTCTACATGTTTTTAAGACTAAAAATAATCCATTTTCCAGTGCAAAACATTTGAAATAAGACAAAACTAACACAAGTAAATTTTCAGCAAGTTAAAGCAGCTTGTTTCAAGTCAATGATTCCTTAACATTGATGAAAAAAGTTCTAGTTCCAATAGCATGTTATTTCACTTAAAACATGGGGAAAATGCCTCATTATAAGTTAAATAGTCTGCCTTGATAATAATTTTTTAGCAAGTTTTTGTGTTTTTCCAGTGTATCCAGAAATGTTGCTCAAATAAGAATAGCAATACTTTATTAAAAAAGTTATTAGTCAAGTAAAAATAAAAAGCATAGTGTAGTAAAGCTTCTTTCTTTCCAAAAAATTACTGAAATAAATGGAACCAGTTATTACAAGTCTTCCACTAAACATACAACATAAACTCCTGTACTCAGTCTTCACTTTAAGTGGCGTCATTATTTATTCTCTGTAGGAACAAATAGTTTTCATAAACAGCACAGATAGTTTGTGCATGTGGAATCCAAAGTTTCAGATCAAATCTAGATGGCATAAAATAATCCGCAAACAGTCAGAGCAGGAAGAAAGCTGACATTTTGCATAAGAAGTAAAAATAGCCACAGCTCAGAGAAGAAGTGGGAGCTGCTTCTGAAGGCTGCAGCTCTTCCTCCTCTCAACAATGAGTCAGGCTTAAAGGATGAATTTCATCATTAAAAATCAGTTTCATGTTTGGATCGTTGCATCCATCCAACACTGGGCTGTAAAAAAAGATACGCTAAATACAAAATATTTTAATTAGATGTTACTGTCTGATTTCTAAGTGGAGAGAAATAAATATAGGTATATTCCCAACAATTAGAACTCTAAAAAAGAAAACATTTAATTTAGTCTGATATATAAGTGCCTCTAAGTCTGTTTTTGTGTAAATATTTCTGGGTTTTTAAAAATGAAACCCCAAAATTCTGGTTAATTAAAGATTCATTTGTCTGCATCATTTTTTGATTCATGAAAGTTTCACTCTAATTTCTTTAAAGTGCATCACCATTAACTAAATTTGTGCCATTTCTGAACTGAGGTCAAAGGCCACATAAAATTATTCTATGTGCCACAAATGGCCCACGACCCACACTTTGGACACCCCTAATCTGACTCTTTTCTTCTGTTTTTGTTCTGACTTGACTTGAATAAACTCAATTGTGAAAATAAAAGTGTCCAGATAGCTTTTATTCTTACTTGATATTTTAAATTACTTTTGAAACTTCATGTTGTGTTTACTTCGGTTATATTTATCTGATTTTAAAATGGTTTGATTATCTGAAATATGTGGGTCAGAGAAGCAAAACAGATTTTTTTTATATCACTGCATCTATAAAACAACTTTAAATGATGTGTTGTTGTTTTGTGACATGTTTAAAATCTCGTCTTCCTCAGATATGGCCCAACAAGTTGAAACTGAGCTGCTGATTTGTGGCTCCGCCCTCTGCTGGAGAGGTGGCGCAACTCCCAAAATAGAAAGATGATAACATTCCTTCACATCAACTTTAAGATTAAACCAAGAAGAAACGGATAAAACTCTGTACTGCAAAAACGACCTTTTAGTTTCATTGAACTATTTTATTATGATACATCTCTCATTTTATGAAATGTACAATTTAATAGGTAAACTTCCTTCTAATCACCAGTTTCTTCTTCTGTAGGAAGTTTTTGTCTTCCAATGAGACATTTTTACACATCTAAAGTCTCAACAAAGTACTGGAGCCTTAAGCACTTGGACACGTTTGTTGCCATGGCGACGACTCAATCAAAGGAAGGCCAGGAAATAAAAACAACCATTACTGTTTTCCTCACGAGGCTCTTTCCATTTTCGCCACACCTTGCAGAAAGTTTGACACCGAGCCCAGATATGTGAGCAAAGCTCCCTGGAGACACTCGGCAGCTCAGAGGCTTTTCCTTCCTCTAATTGTTCAGCATCATGAAACGGATCAGTTCAGCTCGCATGTCGCTCTTCACGCAGCTGATTCAGACGCCATGTGACTTGGTTACAGGTGTTTACTGTTAAGTGAAACACACCAGAACTCCCACAATCTCTGGCACCATCACTCAACCAACTAAGTACACCCTAAGATCAGCCTCAGCAGTTGGCGGCATTTGGGGGACCTCAGAAATCTGGATGTAAGATAAGTCCAAAACTACTGAGATCGATGTCATGTCGGTATGACTCAGGGGAGTTGGGGGTTTGTCTATAGGGTTGAGGGTTTGTGGGGTTGGAGGTAGGGTTGAGGGTTTGTCACCTTCAGCATTTTAGGGACCTCGGAAACCTGAATGGAAGATATTGAAATGCCGATGTCATGTTGGTATGACTCGGGGGAGTCAGTAGGGTTGGACATAGTTTTAGTGTGTGCATAATAAACCTTGATGGAAACATAGCTATTTATTTCCAGTCTTTATTAGGAACTATAAACTGTTTCAGTTGCATATTGAATATTTTTAACTTAAAAGGCATAGAATAGGCCTTATATTTCCAGATATACATGCATATTTGTTCAACCATCCATCCTTTTTCTTTCACCCTTGTCCCTCAGTGGGGTCAGGAGGGTTGCTGGTGCCCATCTCCAGCTAACGTTCCGGGCGAGAGGCGGGGTCACCCTGGACAGGTCGCCAGTCTGTCGCAGGGCAACACAGAGACAGACAGGACACACAACCATGCACACACACACTCACACCTAGGGACAATTTAGAGAGGCCAATTAACCTGACAGTCAAGTTTTTTTGGACTGTGGGAGGAAACCGGAGTACCCGGAGAAAACCCACGCATGCACAGGGAGAACATGCAAACTCCATGCAGAATCGAACCCAGAACCTTCTTGCTGCAAGGCAACAGCTCTACCAACTGCACCACTGTGCAGCCTATTTGTTCAACCATTACATAAAAATGGTAAACAAAAGAAATCAGTATTTTCTACAATAAAGAGAAAAAAAAATGTGGATGGATGGCTGATAGTTAAATATTTCCCTATTTTCCATCCTTTGTTCCTTTTCACTCAATGTTCAATCAGATTTTCCTGGAAACATGTGAAAGTCTCTCTTAATCCAGTCAAGCGTGGCAACTCTTCGGGCGCCGTCTCTGTGATGACGGCCGTGACGTCCGCTTCTCGGGTTGTTGATGAGGGAGCGGACCATTGGTTCTGATCAGGCGGCCGTGCTGACAAACACCACCGGGTTTTGTCTCGTCTTAATCTCTCTGGATATCTGACACCAGGTGCAGGGCCCGCAGAAGCTCGCATACACGCAGTCGCTGCAAACGCTTCCCTGCGGAGGACAAAATGTAAAAACCGCGCAGCAGAAAGAGTTTAAACGAGTCCAAGATGTGAGCTGGAACAGGTTTCAGACTGATCCGAGGTTAGATAAACACTGCCGCCGTCTGGGGAACACTTTGACTCTTTTCTGCAAATAAACAAACTAATAAAGAGGTTAGATGAGTTCAAGGTCACTATAGTTAACTAAATAACGAAAACTGAAACTGAGAGAATATTTCCGTTACCTGGAATAAATAAAAACGGTAAATAATTCATGAGTTTATGAAACTAATTCATTCATACTGAAGTTATAGATTTAATATTTGTTGTTTTTGTGTTTATTAATCTGTTTATTAGCCTTTCGAACTGATGTGAAATTAATTTTTGCGTCTGTTGTAGGCAATTTACGGTATCCCATAATCCACCTGGCGGCGCCAGTCCGCAAAATGGCGGCAGTAAAAGTTGGGAGAAAAAAAACCTAATAAAAACTGAACTGAATCCAAACAGACACACTCTAAAAACTAAATAAAACTAACTGGATTAGACAAACAAAAAGTCACAGATATAATTATAATGAAAAACCTCGATGCCGTATCTTTGGCGGATGGACGCCCGGAGTGCCGTGGCCATGGGCGGGATGAGTCCGAAAGCGTCCAGCAGGGGGAGACAGAGACACTCTCCAGCCTCCTTGGCCGTTTGGCAGGCGAAGCAGGGAAAACACCAGCAGGTGTAGCAACCTGCAGAGGAAGGACAGGCGGGCTGATGATGTCAGGGTGAAAGGTCAGGCTGCTGGGTGAACCCAGGAGGCTACAGATGACTTCAGAGATCAGAGACGAGACGCTTCTGTCCTCAAATGAGGACAGGTTGATTATCATCTAAAGATGGACGCCCTGATTCCAGATCAGCCTGGAGGACGCTGAGTCAGCAGACAGTCTAACAACTCAACCGTCAGTTTGTTCATCCATCGGTTCATCCGTTCATTGAACTGTCACACCATCCATCCATCCATCCATCCATCCATCCATCCATCCATCCATCCATCCATCCATCCATCCATCCTGAAGCATTTCATTTGTCCTTTCACTCTTTGCTCTTTAGTTTTGGAGGTCTCCATTTTTCTCCGTTTTTCTCCGTTTTTCTCCTCAGACATTTGATTCTTTCAGTTTGACGTCCCAAATTTGTATTGATGTGGTTAGAAATCAAAGGAGCTCATTATTTGTCCTCCGCCTTCTCGTGGTTTGATCTTTCATTCTGTATCTTTAGTGACAATCTTATCAGAAACCAAGTTTTGCCAGAGAAAAGAAACCGATGCGGTAAAATAACTTCTACTTTCTGCTCAAGTTGACTCTAGAGGACAAAACCTGATGCTCCAGCTTTACCATTCTGTTTATATTCTGGTTTATGGGTTTTAAGGCACTAAAATATTCAGCTTGTTCAACATGCTGAGCTGGAGGTTGTTCTTATTGACTCGTACTCACAGAGAGAGCAGTCCTGGCAGCAGTCACAGATGCCAGAGGACCACTGCTTGGACACAGAGGTCATGGTGAACGCCCGGGGTTGGGCCGCCTGAACGTCGGCAGACATGTCTGCAACTCCTGACAAAAGGAAATAAAAAGGAAATAACAGCCCTAAGTTTCTAAATACATCTTACTGAACATGATGCAGACTAACTCAATAAATGTCAGACATACTTTATATTTGTAGAGCAAATAATGGAGCTCACTTTTTGTTCTGTTGTCTCTTTAATGTTTCAGATGACCTAACAAATGTTAACATCAGATGAGGTAAAAAGAAAAACATCAGTTTTCAGCAGTTTTATTTTTTTTTAAAGAAGCAACACAAACCAACCTGGCTTTATGTGAAAACATAATTACCCTTTGAGGGTAGTTGGCACAAACAGTTGTTAGGTTTGTGGGAAACTTTTTCACATGGGTTGGTTTGGGTCGTTTCTGGACACTTAATACCCAGCATTTTTACATAAAAGAGTTTTAAAAATGCAGTTTGTTTCAGTAAATGTGTTGGGTTGTAACTACTGACATGTTTCTACAAAGCAAAATACTCTTTATCTAGAAAAAAACATGGTGTGATGTGATCTACTTCTGCTCTCTGAAGAGTTTTCATTACCAAACAAGATGCAGAAGTTCCAAGTATTAATCCAAAACACACAGAAATAATCTAAAGCCTAAACCTGATTCAGAAATTTAAGGTTACTCTCTTTGAGTCTTACCTCACCTGTGGTCCAGAAAGTCTTACACCTGAGAAGCTAGAAAATATGGCAGAGGAAGCCTCTTGACGGCTGGTTTGTCCAGCTGGAGAGCGATCATCAAAATGACAGCCCAACGTCAGACAACGAGACAGTCAAAGTATTTTTAACTGTAATCTCAGAGATCTTGTTCTTTTTAAATAGCCGCACCTTTAACCTATTTTACTGTTTCCATTGTTAAAGATGTCTGATAGTGGAAAACAATGTCCTCCACCGCCATGGCATCTACAACAGTGATAAAAGCAGGTTATCCGTTACGTCATTGTGTTCTTACATCAGTGCTGATGTTTTGTTTGTATTTGTTCAAAAAGAAGCAGTTTGTATATTGGTGTCTGAACAGTGCATCAAAAATAATCCCACCTAAAGTAGCTGTTGGATGGAAATGTATTACAGCTATTAGTCAACACTTAAACTGGTCTTGTTCCAGCAACTTTGAATATTTCTGACTTTTTAAAATGCTTGCTAAAAATGACAAAAATAGTTCAATAAGTCAGTTTAATGCTTATTTGCAAAGATCTTTTATAAAACACTCAGTTTAACATGTCACTCTTTCTGAAAAATATATATTTGTTATAAAACAGAAAGCTACTTTTCAAACTACATGTTGAAAAGTAGCTGCTGCAGTCATGCTAGCTGCTGTCATGCTAGCTGCTGTCATGCTAGCTGCTGTCATGCTAGCTGCTGTCATGCTAGCTGCTGTCATGCTAGCTCTACGCATTAAACTAACAAGTGAAGATTTACTTACAGCTTTACTTTAAAGTTTGTCGTTCCTTCTGTAATTTATTTTTTATAAAAATTATTTGCACCCTTATTCAATAAGTGTATCATAAACAATTCTATTAATTTTTAAGGAATATTTAAAAGTAGTTCTAATTTGCTTCCTTTCTGCAGTAGCTATCCTGCGGCGTTATTAACCTGTAAAAACCACAAACAAAAAAGAAAGACACATTTAGTTATTCCTGCATTTTCATTTATCTTGTCTTTTTTCCCCTTAAGCAAAAAGATTGGAAACAATCATTAAGCCTTTAAAGAAATGCTTCATGGAGTGCAAACTGAAACCGAGGCAAAAAATAATAATTAAGCAAACAAAAATTTACTGAAATAAAAACAACAGTTTCTACTGTAAGTTTCCTGAGCAGAACAAATCCCTGAAGAACAAACTGAACCACAGAAATAGCTGATGATTCAGGCCAGCAAGCAATGAAGTGAACATTTTTAAAAACCTGCTACTAGGATCAAAAATAGTGCTAAATATTTACTTGCAGATTACTTACGCAACATATTCACAAGTAATATTTATTTAGAGACAGTTTGACCAAAGAAAACATTTTTTTGCTATAGTGAATCCAAACAGTATAGAAAAAACATAAAGAGTTTAAATAAAGTTTAAATAATTTGAACAAACTGGACTTTAGTCTGCTTTGTCCCTGCAGGCCAAATGAAGTGTGATTATTAAATCCTCTCCTGGACTTTCTGCCACCAGGGAAAGAAAGCTTCCTCTAGGCGTCTAGACCAAGTGCGCCCCCTGCAGGGAGGTCAGAGCAGTGTATCTGGCTGCGGAGGAGGCCGGCGGAGAGGAGGCGGCGTGGGATGCTGCTCTTCTTTTCAGCTCCCTGGAGATCTGAAGCCAAGATAGCGTGTAGCAGCAGCATCCGTACAGGCAGTCGCTCCACACGCTTCCCTGCTCAGAGAGAGAGAGAGAGAGAGAGAGAGAGAGAGAGAGAGAGAGAGAGAGAGAGAGAGAGAGAGAGCTAGAGCTGAACATCAGTGGGAGGCCCAGGCAGAAAGGTGAACATTTACATTCAGGCGCAGAAGAAACATTTTTATTGTTTTATAAAGCAGCAGAACCACCGTTCACTTCTCCTGGTTACCTGAAAACGAGTTTTTGTTGCCCCTCAACAACAATATTTTACTATTAAAGGGGATTTTTATTATTCAAAACTCACTTTTTGCCCGTTTTTATACTTCAGTTTGAGTCTCAACTGCTTGCAAAAAACATCCAGCTGTTTTAATGGTAATAATTGATCACTTTTTGTTTGAGCCGTTTCAAAAACCTCCTGATTGTTGAGTCACATTCCGTTACCTAGCAACCCCAGCCCAGCCTAGCCCGTTACCTAGCAACCCAAGCAGAGTTCCAGAACGTTTGGTCAGCTAGTTTAACAATGGCTGTACAATGGCCGCTGGAAAGACAAGGGTTTTATTGTTTACTTTACCATCCAGAAACCACTTGCTGAATGCTTCTTGTTCAGGACGCTCTACTGATGCTTTTCAAACATGTATGGTAGTTACCCATCTGTTTGCAGCCATTTTAATGTGCGAATGTAAACACTGATTTGGGGGCGTGGCCAGCAGCAGCTTATTTTAATTCAAAGTGACAGAGGCCCTAAAATCTCATTATCTAAGAATAAATTTATGCAGAAAATGCAATGAGCATGTTTTGTATAGACCACAAATCTATCCTCACCTGTTCAAGGAAGCACAATAGGTCGACTTTAATGATTAAGCTAAATAAAACGATGTGGCTGCAGCCGGTTACATGGTGACTACTAAGCAGTGCTCATCGTTGACGTGGCTCTAACTCGTCCTCAGGTGCTTTGTGAGGGAAGCTGCCAGAACCTGGGGTGTGTACTATAGTACTCTGGAGTATTTGGTTATTATCTGCACACTGTCACTCTGTCCTGGATGGATGGATGGATGGATGGATGGATGGATGGATGGATGGATGGATGGATGGATGGATGGATGGAAAAGTGTCTTAAACTGATCTAAATTCTGGCGGCTGATTGGATGAAGCTGAATCTTTTCTTTCTTTCTCTCCTTCATGATCGTCTCTCTGCACCTGCTGAGCCTCTTTTAGTCACTTCTCTCCTCCACCATGACACTTCTTCTCCTCCTTCTTCTTCTCCTTCTTCTCCTTCTCCTCCTCTCTGTGTCTACCGTCTCTTGTGGACACGCTGGTCCACATGAAGGACGTCCACAGAATGTGACAAACTCCCAGCGTTATGTAAAAGCTCGACCTTCGCTGTGATTTCATGTGGGAGGTGACATGAACACCCAGAATAATTTCACCACCCACTAACACACCAACAGGTCCAGTGATTTAAAGGCAACGGCTTCATTTCGTCTAAAAAAAGTGATGAAAATAAGGCGGCCATGTTGGATCAACGTTATGAGCGACCATCGAAGGACCTCATCTTTACATCAGCCTCCATTTCTGTTCATTCAAAACTTTAGAAAGTCCAGTGTGTTGACATCAAGATAGCCACAAAGCCAAATTACCAATAATTTAATATTTAATGACCAAATCATAAAGTTAAGTGGAAGTTTGAGTCATTTAACGACCAAAATGACAATAATTCATCCGTGTCTGGTGAATTTTTGGTTAAAATATGTTTTTTTTTAATTCAGTGGGTAGAAAATCCACAAATTTACGCAAGTAAAAGTAGAAATACTTCAGAATTAAACTACTCAAGTAAGAGTAAAACAGTATTTGGTAAAAAGTACTGAGTAATAGATCAAATTATCAGTCATTTAACATTTAAAAATTACAACATCAGATGAACCAAACTATAAATTTAAATAAAAATTTTAAGGATCAAAATGTAGTAATTCATATAAGCAACAAAAATAACAAAATTATGCAAAATAAAATGTTTCCATGGGCTGCACAGTGGCACAGTTGGTAGAGCTGTTGCAGCAAGAAGGGTCTGGGTTCAATTCCCGCTCTTTCTGCATGGAGTTTGCATGCTCTCCCTGTGCATGGTGGGTTTTCTTCAGGTACTCCGGTTTCCTCCCACAGTCCAAAAACATGACTGTTTTTGGACTGTGGCCTCTCTAAATTGTCCCTAGGTGTGAGTGTGTGTGTGTGTGTGTGTGAGAGTGTGTGTGCATGGTTGTTTGTCCTGTGTGTCTCTGTGTTGCCCTGCTACAGACTGGCGACCTGTCCAGGGTGACCCCGCCTCTCGCCCGGTACGTCAGCTGGAGATGGGCACCAGCAACCCTCCTGACCCCACTGAGGGACAAGGGTGCAAGAAAAGGGATGGATGAAAATGTTTCCATATCAGTTTTTTTTTCAATAATAAACTTATGAAACTTTAGCAGAAACTGCGTCTGAATCTGGTGAATTTTGGTTAAAACGTTTGTTTTTCATTCAGTGGGAAGAAAATCCAGAAGTTTTACTCAAATAAAAGTAGAAATACTTCATAATAAAATTACTCAAACATAAAAAAATACTCCTAAAAGTACACAAAAGCAAATGTAACTGAGCAAATGAAACATCCAGCTCTGCATATTCTGAATGCCAGAGCTAAATGAACCTCGACTTTTACGTGATAATGTTGCTCAAAAACAAACAACGATATAAATCTGTCGCTTCACGTTGCTTTGTTCACAGGATCCGCGCCGTGATGGCTTCATCCTTCTCTCCTCTGGTGGGAAAGCTGCTGCTTTACAAAACAAACAACCTACAGGTTTGGACCCGTTTTCAGAAGAAGTCCTGGCATCTCTGCAGCGTCGGCCCACTCCGCCCTCGGAGGAGCCAACATTTCCAGCCTCCTTCTCTCATGGCAGCGCTCCAGCCTGCGAACACTTCCAGCCTTATCTGTCCTCCTCACTTTCCCAGAAAATAAAAACAAAAAAATGTCTCTCTGCACTTCTGCAGCACGGATCCGGCTCCGTTGACGGGCTTTTTGCTATTTGCATGTCAAGCATCTGCATGGAGAGCTGATGGCTATCGTCTCTGGTCACGCATTATGGCAGGCCGTTTTGGCATAAAATCAGTGTTACCGCACGTACATGATTCCAGATACCTGGACTTGATCATTTTTGACTAGACATATTAGTATATTAGAATATCTCTAATTATATTTTACTGGTAGAAAGTTGTATGGAGCATATGGCAAGCTGTTTTAACATAAAGTTGGTTTCGTCTGACGATAATTTCTTCTCTTACTTGATAAACTTTCTGGATTCTCTTCCTCAGGGGAGTCAAACTCATTTTCATTTTGGATCATCAAAAACATGAATGTTCTTAAAGGGCCGGTTGTACCAGAATGTGTTGATAAAACAGTTTAAACTGTCGAAATATCAGTAAACAGCTGTTTGTTTCAGCATTCAATTAGTCTTCATTAAACTTCAATAATGCTGAAAATCTTTTCACACAGATCAGTCCTTCCTGAATTTAATGATTGTCTTTTTCTGCTTTTTGCAATCAAATCACAGATTTTGTGGTGCTAATTTAGAAATATTTGTAATAATTTTTTTACGATATGTGCGCTTTGAACAATTCAAGTTGTTGGACAACAACTTGAATTCTTGTCCAACAATTTCAAGTTGGACAACTTGAAATTGTCCAAGTTTTTTCTTGGACAATTTCATCTTTGAAAAGTTTTTTTTAATTCTAGAAAATTTCTGAGATTAATCTCAAAATGAGATTTTTAAGCTTTTGAAACTCTTTGATATTAAATTTAATATTCCAGATTTTTTTCTACCAATTTTTAAACTTTTTAAGCTTTGAAATTTTCAAAAACTTTTCTAGAAAATTTTTGACAATGTAATTTTTTTTTTTTTTAGATCAATCTGAAAATGTGAGTTTTTCCTTAGAAATTTTGACTGAAATGTCCTTGTATTTCCTAGAAAATTCAGATATTCTTCTCAAAATTTCTCAGTTTTTTTTTCTTCTAGCAAATTTTCAACTTTTCAGCCTTTGACATTTTCAAAGTTTCTGTAGAAAATTTCTGGGATTGATCTCAAAATTTCTATGTTTTTCTAGGACATATTTTATTTTTCAAAATCAGAAATATTCTCTTTTTGGTAGAACATTTCCAAGTTCTTTTAGCAAATTTTGGACTTTTCAATGTCAGAAAGTTTCTTGTTCATTTTTTTCTTTGAAAATTGTGGAAATAATCACAAAATGTGAGATTCTTTTGTAGAAAATTATAAACCTTAAAATTTTCAAGTGCTTTCTAATTTCTGAGATCAACCTCAAAATTTTAGAGATTTTTTTCTAGGTCATTTTCAACTGTTCAAACTTTGACATTTTCAAGTTTTTTTCTTTCTGTTTATTGGCAGTAATCTATTCCTTTTGCTTTTCTATCTATAATGGTCCTAATTCGCTGTCGTAGATGTTAGTTTATAAAAGTTTAAATTGTTGTAAGATGTGTTTTTCTGTGAGTTGCGGTACCTTTATGCCGTAGCGTTCCCTGACCGAAGCCCTCATGGCCAGAGAGGCCGGAGGAACGCAGCTGATGCAGTCCAGCAGAGGCAGGCAGGGACAGGCGCCGGCCGCACTCGTTACCTTACAGGTAAACAGCGGGAGGCAGCAGCAGGCCAGGCAGCCTGCGCACACACACACACACACACACACACACACACACACACACACACACACACACACACACACACACACACACACACACACACACACACACACACACACGGTTGTGTGGCTATCTTTGTAGGGACTTTCCACTGACTTCCATTCATTTCTACAGCATAAACTTTACCTTTACCCTTTTCCTAACCCTAACCATCACATTCCTAACCAAAACTCAATTAATACCTTAGCCCTAAATCTGACCCCTGACCCAAAAACAGGGTTTCCCCTTGTGGGGACCAGGCTCCGGTCAAGGAGAAATTGGTCCCCACAACGTAGTATGTGTCAGGAAAATCGTCCCCACAAGTTATTACAAACAAACGCACGCACGCACACACACACACACACACACACACACACACACACACACACACACACACACACACACACACACACACACACACACACACACACACACACACACACACACACACACACACACACACACACATGCGCGCGCACCGCTGAGTTCCCTCACACATCCCAGCATTCCCTCTGGTTTCATGTTGTTCACTCACAGTCTCCGATGTCTTTGTAACACTCACACAGTCCGGTGCTCCAGGCTCCGGCCTCTCTGACCCGGTTCTTTGGCTGCCCGCTCACCACATGTCTGGACATGTTGCAGCTGCTCTTCCACAGAAATATACATGGTAACATTTATGTAAAAGAGTAAAAAATACATGTAATCATAGACTGAAATGATGCTGCGTTATACCAAATACTATTTATGGTACCTACTCATTGTTTTCCCAGAGCAATCAGTGATCTAAACACCGAGCACAACATGCATTAAAGGGGCAGAATTGTGTAAAATTGGCTTTAATAGCTTTATGTCATGTTTTAAAGTTAATCCCTCTTAAAAACAAACCTGAAGTTTTGCTCTGATTCTTGTTTTAGAATGCATGTTTTAGAATTAATTTAATCTCCATGGCAACCATTCAGCTGTACAAAACGCCTGGTTGGACTTAGCCCCGCCTTCTAGACGCAGCTCCTCCTCAGAGCTTCTGCGTTGCAGAGCTCCTTCAGACTAGCCAGCATCAATTAGCAAACACCTGGTGGACTGTTTATCAGCTGACCTCATTATAAGAGCTACTTCTCAGTGAAATGTTGGTAAAAGCATTAAAGGGTTAATAGAGGAGCCATGTTGGGATGACCTCCTGAAGGCGGAGCTTAAGAAAGAGCAGGAGCTTCTTAAAGAGACAGAACCCCAATTTCAAGGCTTTAAATTATGAAGTAAATTTTCTTTAAGTCATATTTGATGTAAATAGCATTTTTATAGCGACTGAAGGTAACACACATTTTGTGGTAAAATAGCACTATGTGTCTGGAAAACCCATAATACTGCCCCTTTAAATAAATTAGACCAAAGTTAAACATTTTTTAGAGTGATTTTTTGTGTATCTTAACTTTCCAAACCTTTTGTGGTGTTTTTAAATAAACATATCAGGAATTTGCATTACACATTAACTTGTAGTGGTGATTCTTTTAATAAGACTACATAATGTGAAATGGTTCAATAAAAGGAGAAATTGTATATTTGGTATTAGAGCTAAAAAGAAAACAGGAAGTAAACCAAATATATTGAGTTTACTTCCTGTTTTTACAAACTGGATTTTACCCAACTAAAGACCCAATAAACATTAACTCCAGTTACAGTGAAGTCAAACGTTGAAAACTTACGTGTTGAATTTTATGCTAATTCAGATTTATTTTTCCATCATAAGTTACATTTTAGTTCCGGTTTTTAGCCGCAAATCAAAATGAAAGGACAGAAAGAGTCCAAACATGTGGCTCCAGGTCAAACTGTTGTTCTCTCAGAAATGATCCACGTCCCAGTTCTCCAAACAGAAACTGGAACTGAAACTATAAAACCAACATTTTAACATCTTAAACCTAGACTTACCCGTCTTAGGAGCTGAAATGTTCTGGAATCAAGCAGGGAACAGTTTTGTTCTTGTTTATAAATGACTGTCTCTTGTTTCTGTCCTCCGTCTTTCACTGTGTTTTGGTATAAATATGAAACAGTCAGACGGTAAACAAGGCGGCCATCTTCCCATAACTGTTAACTAATCATGTTAAAAATTCTAGAAACTGCTCACAATATGGAATATTTTAAATAATTAACAGGGAAACTACTGAATTGTCTAAGTATTTTTAGTCCCACTACAAAAACACAAAAAATTACCAAGAATTTTTGATCTAGTTTCTAATGTAAATATTTTAGTGCTCTTAAATAAGACAAAATTAACGTAGAAGTCGCTTTTTTAGCAAGATATAGCAGTGTACTAAGTTATTTACATAAGAAACAAGACAAAAATACTTGGTAAGATTTTGTGTTTTTACAGTGTAGAACCATAGTTTACAGTAATTATTATTAAGACTTGAATATTTTAACACCCGTTATGAGTTAAATATGAAAAGCTTTTCCTGAAAAACATATTCTTTTGGTTTCTTTATAGTTTGAAAACCACCAAAGTAGTACGATCTGTCACAACAACATCAACTGGACTCTGAATTTCAACATTTTCACAGTTGTATTTTCGCATAAACACATCACAGCCTGGACATATCTGATCTGCCGTTGTTCTTTTAAAAGCAAGCGTAGCAGCTATCAGAAGAAAGACACAGTCAGGGGAATCTCACCCGTATTCAGCTGACCCAAAAAATAAGGGCTGGAACTGGCACACAGAGTTTCGCAATAGATTTGTAGAGGCAACATCCATGACACAGCAGAGATAAGCATGGTTCACATATGCTCTCAAATAGAGGCACTGATTACTTAAACTGAACTGTCAGAGGCAGAAACGTAGCAGAAAATAATGTGGAATGAACTGATTTTACATGCCGAGTGAAAAACAGGCAAACCGTTTTGAAACAAATATGTCTGATGATCTATCTATTTTATAAACAGAACACTGCTAAATAGCTTAGCATTTTCTAAATACTCATAAAATGATCCCACTCTCACTAGTGAAGCATAAATTGTTATCTGGATAATGATAACAGCTAGTTTATCTTCATACAATTCCATTATTTTAGATTGTTGGCACACTTTTTACTCCTTATAGACAATAACCAGTTAGCTTTAAATCAACTGTTGAATGGATTTTGTTAGCTAAGGCTAGGTTCTCTGTTAGGCTACTAAAAGTCTTTATGCTAGGCTAACACTTATCTTTACTAATGTATGTGTTGTAAAATGATACACTTGTGGCTAGTAAAAGTCTTTATACAAAGCTAAGCTAACATTTATCATTTTTACAAATATGTGTGGTTAAATGATACCACATTTATCAGCTAGCAAAAGTTTTTAAGCTAACATTTGCTATTTTACCAAATGCTCTTCAACAAAAGCAGCTAGCTTACAAAATGTCACAAAAAAATCAGTATTTTTATTTTTCTGACAACAAATTGGATATTGTGTGTTGTATTTGGTTAGAGTAAATTTTGTTAGTTTGAACCAGGACTGTTAGGCTAGGCTAAGTTTGTATGCTAAGCTAGGTGAAGCTAATATTAATCTGATCATTTCTATTTAATATTGCTAAAAACTTGGTGAAGAAACAATATTTTCACTTTGTACAAATAGAAATTGGACAGTTCACTCATTTTTAAATAATATTTCTTTATTTAGCTTACATAAATATTTATATTCAAACTATAGACTAAAAAAATAAAAAAGCACTCATTTTGTGTCTGCAAGGTATCTTTTTATTAACAGTAATATAAAAATAAGACAGATAAAACATTTAGCAGAGTCAGAATTAAAAATAAATTTGTATTGAAAAGGTAAATTTACAAATGTATTATTTAATGAAATACAAGTAAAACCATAAAAGTATTTACAAAAACGAGTAAAAACAAACAGAAAACAGTAAAAGCATTGAAAAAAGTCTTAAAAAGATGCTTTTTTTTTCTTTTGCAATCATTGCATTTTTGAAAAAGCAGTTGTCTACTTTAAGAGAAAATGCTTAATTTGCTCCTACAACTTATAGTTTTTAATACAAATAGATTCAAATAGTTTTGGTGTTTTGTTTTCATCGCTCTCACTTCAATCCCCCTCATTTACAAAACCGATGGAATGTAACATTTGAAGTTACAGAAACTTTTCATCTCTGGGGTTCCTGTAAAGTTAAAGAGAAAAAAATGAGACAATAATAAAGAGAGAAAGACAAAACATGTTTGTGCTCCACTTACTATATGTGTCTCTAATGCAGCAGAGGCAGAATTTCAGAGCCTGTTTTTTCATGTGATCTGTGGGAATGAGTGGCTTCGGGCATTTCTTTGCATTGCGGGATTGGACTGGACCTGGAACACAAACAATACACATTTAAATGTTTTACAGCATTAACAAAAAAACGGAACCAAGACAAAAAATAAAAAAAACAGATGCAACACAATAAAAACTTGCAAAACTGGTCCTAACTCACTTGTGCATCTGCATTTCTTTATGTCACGTAAAGTAAATCCAACGGAACGAAATTCATCACAATGAGCTGCAAAAAAAAAATAAAAAATCATATGAAATACATGAAATGATTCAATGCACCTTCAGTAAAACAAACAAGAGTTATGGAATGAGCTTTTCTAAGCACACAAAACAAAATGTAAAATAAATCAGGATTTTTTACCCGTCCTGTCGGAGAAGCAGTCGATCAGGACGACCAGCAGCAGAGCGGCTCCTACCAGCTTGGCCATTCTTTCTGCGTTTTCTGTTTTCGCTCCAAAGTGTCTCAAAGTTTCTGCAGAACCGCACCAACTCAGGCTGTTTTATACCGGAACACATCCGGGTCCATTTGGTCTCTCAGATCAAGTCCTGGCATGTTGGGAGAGGCAGGGGGGGGTCGGAGTGTTAATCTCTAACCTCCACATTTACTCATTTATAGGTTATTTACCCTTAGACACAGGAGCAGACTGATGAAAATGTGGGAAAAAGAGTGATGAGAGTTTCATTACTGAATGCTTTAGCATAATAACGGTAACTAAATACTTAAAAATGACTCCACTGTCAAAAATATAGCATAAATCAATAGCTAGAGGTTAGCACTGTTAGCCACTATAGCCAAAGGGAATCAGCTAACTATATCATAAAATATGACATTTAATTTTTTAACATGTTTGTTATTCGGGCTGCACAGTGGCGCAGTTGGTAGAGCTGTTGCCTTGCAGCACGAAGGTTCTGGGTTCGATCCCGGAGTTTGCATGTTCTACCTGTGCATGGTGGGTTTTCTCCGTGTACTCCGGTTTCCTCCCACAGTCCAAAAACATGACTGTCAGGTTAATTGGCCTCTCCAAATTGCCCCTGTGTGTGTGTGTGCATGGTTGTGTGTCCTGTGTGTCTCTGTGTTGCCCTGTGACAGACTGGCGACCTGTCCAGGGTGCCCCTCACCCGAAACATTAGCTGGAGATGGGCACCAGCAACCCTCCCGACCCCACTGAGGGACAAGGGTGAAAGAAAATGGATGTTTTTATTCTGTTTTTTATTTGGTTAGTACTGCAACAAATTTGACTGATTTTTGTTATCTTGAACCAGCTAGTACTGTTAGGCTAGGTTAAGTTTGTATGCTAAGCTAGGCAAAGCTTATACCATGATCTTTTCTAATAATTTAATTTAGTCAAAAATGAGTGGAGAAATTATATTTTCACTTCATAAAAATAGGTTTATGAGATGGTCTGTAATGTATATGTAAAATATTTTGTTGTTGGAGGAAATAAGTTATTAGATTCCAGTGTCAATAAATCAACAGCTGAAGATATTATTGTTAGCATTGTTAGCCATTATGACTGGAGGGAAACAGCTAGCTTACAAAACATCCTAAAAATATATTATTTAAAATTTTCTTAAACCATGTTGTATTTGGTTAGTATTGCATCAGATGTTGAGTGAATTTTGTTAGCTTGAACCAGGCCTGTTAGGCTATGCTAAGTTTGCGTGCTAAGCTAAGCAAAGCAAATACCATAATGGTTCTTTTCTATTCCATTAATTTAGCTAGAAAAATTGTGGAGAAACAATATTTTTACTTTGTAATTTTAGAATAAAGCTGTTATCGGACCATTAGCATTAGCATTGTTAGCCACTATGACTGGAAGGAAACAGCTAGCTTACAAAATATCCCAAAGAAAGTATTATTTTAAATTTTCTGACACCATATTTGCTTTTACGTTATATAAAGTGTCCGATAGTTTCTGTTTGTCTCTCAGGTCAGTCCTGGCATGTTGGGAGAGGCAGGAGGAGGTCGGGGTGTTAATCTCTAATCTCTGCTTTGAATTATTTATAAAATTCCATCAAGATCTAAAAGGAAGCAGGTAAATTATTTATCATCTGTGCTATTAATCATTTGTCCAAAGCGCTGGCAGCTACAAACAGAAACCTGCAGACAGAGGTCACTGTGGTATTTCCAATCTCCTGTCGTTCCAGTTTGTCTGTCCCACAGCATCACAGATCCTCCACCGTACTTCATGGTTGGTCTGATGTTTAGAGTTGCCTTTGAGCCATAATTAATTGAACATTCACCATCATAACTGGTGTTTAAAGATGTTTTTGCTGATGGCACTCGATAAAATGTAATGTTTGTCCTCATATTGGTGACTGCATGATGTTTTTATGACTTTTTGTTTTTATGTTTTCATGATTTAAAGCATCTTGAAATCTGCTACACAAATAAACTTCAATGGATTTTCCAGAAAGTCATACTTAGTTTTGTTCAAAACCCTTCTGCAATTTAGAAGATTCTAGAAACACTGAATAATTTAACAAAAATATAGATTACATGTTGAAAAGGATAGGATTTTTAAAAATATTTCAGCAAATATGTAATTTTCCACCTCTACTGAATGAATTAAAGATATTTTATTTATTATTTTTTTACATAAAATTATGCAATGCCAATTTTTATACATCTCTGAAACTTTATTGAAAGTCACATCAGTACATAAAAGAAGCACAAAGTTGATCAAAAAGAGAGAAAACATTAAAAACACAGTAACAAATTGCATCTAATAACAGAAAAAACTTTCATCAAACAAACACTTTAAACCAGCTGCCAGTGTAGTTTAGTTCTAGTTTAGTAATTATTTTAGCTTTTATTGTACTAACTCTCACGCTTATTACATCTATTTTAAGATTTTTCACCTGCTTTTATTCTACTTTTACTTAAATGTATTGATCCTTCTTCTGATAATTTATAGCTTGTGCAGTTATTTCATTTTAAATGTGCTTTAGAAATAAACTTTAATCTTGGATAGTTGGTAAACTGCTTATTACTTTTATACATACTTTCCACTGATGTACTTTTACCTTCAGGGAATGTAAAGTAAATGTTTTGAATCGTCTAAGCTGGATTTCTTTGCAGCAGCTAAGCTAACATTAGCAATAACTTCCCACAAAATTTGCATCTGTTGAATCTCTGGGATCCTTAATAACGTTTTAAATCTGCCACAACTTTCACCTGTTGAACAGAAACAAACTTGAAGTAATTTTATTGGAACGATCCAGAGTCGGCACATAGCTTCAACTATTACAGCTAGAAACCAGCGATCAGGCCTGAAATCTGAACTTGGTGATGGATTGAACATTCAGAGACACATAAAGATGGTTGCAAAGTCCGTCTTCTATCACCTGCAGAATATTTCCAGGATGTAGACTTTTAATATTTCTGTTTATAAATCACCAAAATCCACTAAAGATCCGCTGCTGTTGCTTCAACCTCCCAGGCGTCTCAGGTCTTCTGATTGTACCCCGCTCGGCATCATCCAGAACCAGAACCAAACATGGAGAAGCAGCATTCAGTTGTTCTGCATCACTGATGATGCAGAACAACTGATTTCTGCCGGAACACTGAGTTCCTTTAAATCAAAGCTAATCCCTCTGTTCAGAGCTGCTTCTGATTAAAACCACTGGAACGTCGATTAATTCTGGTCTGGGTTCCACCTTTTAATGGCTTCTCTTTATTCTGCCACTTTAAAGCAAAGTTTCGTTTTTAAACTTTGAACCGTCTTGTTGCTGATAACTGGCTCGACTTGAATGTGTTTGAGAAATGTTCAGCGGCTCGTTAATCAGCGGCAGGCAGGAGGAAAAGTTAGTTTTACCATCTTTTCCACCAAACTTTGTAAAGCGAACTCGTCTCTGTGGTCAAGAAAAGACTGAACTGAAGAACTGTTTGGTTGTTAGCTAAAAAGTTTATAGTTTTTTTTTCATAAAGTTGATTTTTAAAACAAAAAAGTAACATCTTATTATAAACCACAGCTTAACACATTTCTCACCATTTATCTTGCAACTTCAGCCGACTTTAAATTTTCTGATCTATTCACATCTGTATGGTTTCACTCAGGCTGCTGCCCTCATTCTTATTACTGCTGAGACGCAAACGTTGTACTGAAATACAAAAGAAATAGTTACAACGAAATGGAAAATATACAAACAGAACAAAGGCAACATCTAAAACCAGAGACAGGAATCAGAAACATTAAAACTTGGACTAGGCCATGATTCCCACGCCGTTCTCCTTCGCTTATAACGGCGTTGAAGGAAAACACGAGAAGCTGCAGAACGCTTTCATGGCGTTGGATCCTGCAGAAGAACAAAACGATTAGCAAATCACTTTTCTCTGTACATTTTTAGATAAATCCGGGTAAAAAAAACGTCCTCAGGCAGCTGGACTCACTGCGTCTCGGGTTTCCCTGTATCCTGCAGCAGAGGCAATGCTTCAGCGTCTTCTTCTCCTCCTGGACATGTTCGAATGTTTGTGGTTTGCCACATTTTTTAATTTTGAGGAAACCTGAGAGAAATAAAAAGGAACAGTGATTTTGTTGAACTCCTTCTCAAAATGTATCATTTTCAAAAGAGTGTTCCTGCGACCTCTGACCTCTTGAACAACAGGGCAACTTTACTCAACAAACATCAGTATCAGTTATGTAGAAGAAAACATTTCAGGTGTTTAAATTGATTTCTTCCTTCATTTTGGTTGGGAAACAGTAAATGTATCAGATCTGATGCCAAAAATGTAGAAATCCAGATAAAATTTCAAATAAAAAAAGTATTTAAACCATTAATTTAAATAAAAAAAAACAGCTTTCAGGTATTTCTTGTGTCAGGAACAACGCTATCAAAGTAATTAATAATTAATTTTGATGAATTTTACTCACCATTGTGATTTCCTCCATAAAGTTTAACCTGCTTTTCTTTATAATCTGTGGGTATCAGTGGGTAGGGACACTTTATTCTGCCGGGGGAAATCGCTGAAATGGAAAACATTTATATAAACACCGGCTCTGAAATCTACAAACATCTAAAAATAAAAATTTCTTCTGAAAAAACAAACAATGTTTACTCACTTGAGCATCTGCATCTTCGGATTTCACTGGTTGTAAATCCAGCAGAGTGAAATTCATCACAATAAGCTGTAAAAGAAAAATTCAATAAGTAGTCAAAGTAAAACGTTTTAAATAATGTTTTTAGTGCGTTATAGTAGAAAATTAGTTTTTCTCTTTCGGACGTACCCGTTTTGTCTGAAAAGCAACCGATCAGAGCAACGAGCAGCAGAGTGGATGCTACGATCTTAGCCATCGTCGCTCCAAACGGTTTCAATAAATCTGGAAATCCTCACTTTTATAGCAGCAGAGCTTCCTGGTCCGTTTGGCTGCAGAGTCCTGGATAGGTCATGACACGTCTGTCTGATCAACCTTTATTTTGGGAAACGGCTTTATCGCTTCGGTTTGTTTGTTGAATGCGATGAACCTGCAGATAGCACAAACTCCTGCACAAACATGACTTAGCTCTGATGAACTTCCATCAGTAAACAGGATGAAAGGCAGCAAACGCGTCTGCTAATAACATGACATTATCGCGGGAACAACCCGTCACTTTACTGAGCAAAAACAGGAATTTCACCTCACAGGACGCAGAAACAACAGGTGAGAAGCTGCACCGACACGGTGATCAAACCCTAAAATAGTTTGCTTTTAAAACACAAACACATGATCAGGTTTCTATTTTCAGTTTTTATCTAAATACGTCCATTCCTCTACATCACGTGTGTCAAACTCGAGGTGCGTGGGCCAAATCCGGCCCACCGTAGCTTTTTATGTGGCCCATAGATTCTAGACTAAACACTAAGTGAGCTTAAATATTATGTTATCAATCAATTTACTTCCAAATTTCATCAATCAGTCCCCCCAGTTTCTTGGGAATTATTATGGAAATTCACACAAAATCCATAAATCCCCGTACTGTTTTCACTAATACGTAATTGGGAGTTTATTGCAGATTTTTGTCAAAAACTTCCTTACTTGTACTAAACAGCTGCATCAGCCATAATTAATGTCATCCTATATTCCAGAATCTATGCAGCACATCTACAAAAAGTCGCATCTACTGTCATTAACAAGCCCTAATATTTCCAAATTAGCACCACAAGCACTTTGAATTTTATTGCAAACCATCACAAACCAATAATGAGATCCTGGGGAGACTGAAAAGAGGTTCAATATTACTTTATTTTAATAATTATTTGATATTTTAAAGGTTCTGAGCGAGTTTATCAATACATTCTGGCACAACCGGCCCTTTAAGAACATACATACATACATACATACATACATACATACATACATACATACATACATCCATACATCCATACATCCATCCATCCATCCATCCATCCATCCATCCATCCATCCATCCATCCATTTTCTAACACACTTGTCCCTTAGTGGGGTCATGAGGGGTTGCTGGTGCCTCTCCAGCTAATGGTCCAGGCAGGAGGCGGGGTCACCCTGGACAGGTTGCCAGTCTGTCGCAGGGCAACACAGAGACACACAACCATGTACACACACACACACACACCTAGGGGCAATTTGGAGAGGCCAATTAACTCTACCAACTGCGCCACTGTGCAGCCCATCCCTTTAAGAACATTTGGCCCAAAACTAAAATGAGTTTGACAGCTAAACTGTATTATTTTGAACGGATGTAGATGATGTTGTGTTTTTCTGCTGTTTTTTACAAACCGTTTTATTCCAGTTTTCTGTGAGGCTCTGTTGGGTGGCGCTACCAGATAACAGACAAATTAAAATGATCTTGCAATGGAACATTTTAGGTACAACACAAAGTATTCGTCTACATAACTGTAACTTTCATGGTAAATCACCACCACTGTTCACGTAAAACCTCTCCACCACTCTGTTACTGTTCGCTCACTAGCATTGCATCCATATTGTTTCTTTTCTCAGGCTCAGTGACCTCAGATGACCTTTCTCAGCTCCATCTGCAGCTTATTGACAGCATCATCCCACTCAGTGGACCGACTTTAAGTTTGTGATCCGTGGACTCGTTTAGAGGCAGAAACGGCAAAACCAACCAACTCCTGCTTCTGCTGACAAACACATTTGCATCCATCCGTTATCGGATAAACGTCAGATAAATGTTGGTCTTTTAATTATTTATTTTTAACTGTTCTAAATGTGGAAGAATCAATGGATGTACAACAGAAACGGCTGGTTTGGCATTTTCATAGATTATTTGTTTCATAATAAACTGTCACAACATGGTGACAGATTAAAAAAACACGTAAAAATATATATATATATATATATATATATATATATATATATATATATATATATATATATATATATATATATATATATATATTACATTAAAAGTACATACAGCAGCTTTAATGACATCGCAAGAAAATTCTGCTTCTGGGTTCATGTCTAACCTCTGTAATCAAGTGTTTACGTCTGAAAAATGAGGAAACTGTTTTGAAAGATCCCCAGAAAGACTAACAGACCATTGACGAGGTGACAACAAAGAAATTACACGGGAAGTTTTCCATGACCAGTCAGCTTCATTTGCATCTCTGTAAATGAGCCTGTGGTGTTGCGTAAAGTTCACCAACCTGTTGTGTGGTTGACAGCAGAGTCTGTCATTGGCGGGCCTCTGACTCACACTGTCATCATAAGGAGGCGTAGCGACGCAACATCTCCCTCCCACCGGGTAAACTAGTCTGTAATCACAACTGTCCTCATCGCGTCGACCGCGCTGTGACGTGATTCACGACTCCACGGGAGGAAATCCCCACGGCAGAAAGAGAAAGAGACGGGAGGCCCCTTTAAATCGACGCATTTTCTTCCTCCTTGGTGGGGTGCCAAGTACGGTAGAGAGGCAGAGAAAAGGCTGAGAGAAAGAGCTCCGAACAACAACAACAACAACAACACAGCCACGGCTCTCAGCTGGCACATTTTCACCGATTCAGCTCTTTACCGCGGCGTTTGGAAACCCAGGGTGAGCTACAGCTGCTGTTTGTCTTCATTTGTAACGGATCTGGGAAGAGTTGTTTATAAAAATAAAAAAAAATCGAACGGAAATTAAGTATTTCGACCCACGGATCGATGTGGAAGTATGTTGTTTTTATGTTAGCCGTCAGTGTGACGCAGAGGAAATAATTTTACACCTGTTAGTAGTAATAATTACGGTTGTTTCTGTTTTAAACATCGAGTAACTGTCTGTTTTAATGACACACGCGCCGCTCAACCGTCCCGGATTTAAACCCAACGGTCGATTCTACGTTTATCAACAGGGTGTTGGGACTTTTCCAACTGTTATTACCAACATTTTGGTGCGTTTTATTTGTATTCTTTTAGCCTCTACACGTTTCGGTGTTGAGAACCATTGCGGAAGTGGTGAGAGTCTTCTCGACGCGACAGCGATACGCTTGGGTCTGTGCTGACACCTAGCGGCCGAACCGGAGAACCGCAGCATGTACGGAGCTTCAGGAATCCCCGAGCTGATCCCACACAGCGGGCCGCCCCGTCAGCCCGGCCCGGCGGGTCAGTTCAACCCGGGACACCCGCAGGCAGACGGACACGACGGCGGGGCGAACGCCCAGAGGCTCGGACAGAGGGCTCCGAAACTGGGTCAGATCGGCCGGTCCAAAAAAGGTGCGAGAAACTTCAATCTTTTGCTTTATTCATTTGTTTTCCGGCATTCATTGAACTCACCACCAACATTTTTTTTTTTTTGCTCAAGTTAAAGTAAAAAGTCGATGTTCAAGAAATTAAAATTAAAATGTAAAAAGGCAACTCAAGTACTGAATAACTGATCAAAACATATGTTAATATTTAAAAATTACATGAAACTCAGAAATTTCAGGGGTGGGGGGGGGGAGTTTCTAAAAAAATCTTGAAAAAAAAACTCAGCCAATAAAGTCAATAGAGATATTGAGTCTATTTCTGTCAAAATATTTTGACAGAAATTTGCTCAGTTTTTCTACATAGTTATGTGGAATTTTTTATATTTTATAGATCAAAAATTAAAATAACTGTAAAATAACAAATCAGGCAAAATATATATTTTTTACAAATACATTTAATTCAATATAAAACTAATGAAACTTTAACAGAACGTGCAGATGTGAATTTTTGGTTAAAGGCAGGCTCATTGTTTTTGCTTCAGCAGTGAATAACTGTAAAATGCAGCTTTGCTACTTTTTTTTCTGTCTACAACAGTAAAATAATTTCAGTTATACAGAGTGGTGCGTACAGGCATTATCCTGCTGTCTATTTGTTGGCCAGATCTTTCATGCCATTTCAGTTATTATAATAATTTTTTGTAAGCCTGATTTGTTTTTTGTTTTTCTTTTTGGATCCCTAGTTACAATAGATATAGATAAACGATGCTCAAAATGGAGCATGACTCTTTGACTCTGATCTATATAATCCTATAAAAAGACCAAGATAGTAGCTAAAAAGAACATAAAAATATGGTAGGTAATATTCTCTCTTTTGATGGAGAAACAGGCCCACAGCATTACCAATCCTCCGTCATACTTTACAGTTGCCATAAAAGGGCTTTCCCACAGATGTATTCTTTTTTTATGTCACCTGGAGTGTTTTGGTCTTGGGGGGGAAAAAAAATGAAGGCATCTGCATAAAAAACCCAACATTCAGCAGAAAATGCGTCATAGGAATCAGAGTAAAAGTCCTGAGTTGCTGTGGAGCCAGCAGTTTTTTATCGCTGCGTTTCATCTGACTCTGCAACAGAGATGTTTCTATTTCTGAACTCGCCTCATGCAAATGTGGTGAACTGAATGACGGAGACAGTTTTCCATTGAAACTTCCCAAGGAAAAAAAACATAAATCCAAACTGGGAATTGGCATATTTTTGGTTTCTAAACGTCATACTGACCAAACTAGTCAAGTTCAAGAACAAAAAATAATTTTAAAAAATCATGTTTTGTATGTTTTTGTACTTCCATTTGAGTCTCAGCTGCTTCTAAAAACCAGGCCAAGTGCTTAACAAAACCTTTTTGGTAACAAGTTAATGTTTTTTTTTTTTTGGTGTCTGGAAAATGAGCTATTTTAACTGTTAAAAATTAACTGGCACTGTACCGTTTCCTGCCAAGCCCAGCCCAGCCCAGCCCGTTGCCTAGCAACCCAGGCGGAACTCCAGGATGTTTGATCAACTGGTTTTAAAGATGTATGGATAATAAAATAAATAAAAAAACAGAGCACAAACCGGAGGAGACTGCAACATACGGAGGCGTACAGCACAGTTTAGCCAGAAGGTGGCGTCGTCTGGAGGCGAACATTCACTGAGTTGATCACCAAATATACCAGAAATGGTGAAAACTATGCAATTTTTAAAAAGAAACAAACCAGTTATGTACCCATTTATAACGTCTCCACTGCTTATAGTGTAGGGTGTCGTGTCCTGTTTTTATAGTGTTTCTGTCTGTTGGCTAGTTATTTAACTGTATTTGTTTTTGTGCTTAGTTGTTTTAGGGCAAAAGATTAAATATAGCTGTAGTTGTGCTAATTCCTCCATATTTGCACTGGCATAAATTGTGGTAATGTTGATTAACCTGCACTGTCCTAATCAAATAAATGTAATTAAATTACATTTAAAGTGACGAGGCTCAAAGTAGGCAGAACTGCAGAGACTAAAATCTCATTACTTTTGTGAAAAAAATGTAGTAAACACATCATGTGTAGCCCCTAGACTTATCCTAACCTGTTATAGGAAGCATAAAAGGTCACTTTTAAAGTATGTTTAACCAATTTTATATTGAGTTTAAAAGTATAATATAATCTTTGAAGATTTACAAATACTTCTGCACCTTCTTTCAGTTCAGAGAACTTGCTTGTTGCTATGTTATATATTTAATTTCTCCATTTTTTGTTTTAAATTGTTTTGTAAACTAGTAAACAGAATTCCCAAAAAGGAGATTTTCATTAAGTTTAGTTGTTGAAATTGGCTACATGCTGTCTGTGTTGGCAGAGAATCTGACTTGAGGAAATGTTCCATCGTTTTCTGTTTGAAACCTAGCTAACCATTACTCAAAATCAAACTAAATGGAGAACGTCTATTCAAAGATTAGCTAACAGTTGCTTAAAGTTAACAGTAGTTCAGAGTGAAGCTAACAGCTGCTAAAAGTGAAGCTAACAGCTTGTCAGAGTCAATCAGTTGAGCTGTTTGCTTAGCTTAATTTGAAGTAGATATTTGCCAACACCATCAACACAAAGAGTCAAATCCAGATTGTGTCTTCTAGCTAACAGCTAGTTAGCTAGTCTCTGATGCTAACATAAGTAGCATCGATCAGTTAAAATGTCTTTCTCTTCTTCCACAGTGGATCTGGACGATGAAGACCTGGACGACCTCATGAACAACAACGGCCAGTGCCCCGTCTCCCTGTCGCCCATCTCCTAACTTCACCTCTCAGAAGTGCCAGAAACCCGTTCCAGTCAGCGCTCCTGGTCCAAAGTGTCCTCTGGAGCTGCTGACGGCTCCGACCCGGCTCATTTAGCGCCGCCTGAACGGAGCCCTGCTTGTACATAGTGTCTATTTAACTTCGCTCTGACTGTGAATAAATGAATCTCTGTACCTCTGTAGGCCGTCGAAGGATTTCTTTCAAACCTTCTTTTCTGAAAAGGGCTACTGCTGATCGGCCGGACGCGTCCGTCGAAGGTTACCGATTCTCTGCCGGTTTGTTGTGTGAAGGAACACGGGGCTGTTGGGGTGAAAAATGAAGCTTTTGGTTGTGCAACGACTCGCACAGGTCCGAACGGGGTAGCTAAGAGTGCTGGCTTTTTAAACCAGAAGAAAACGACTACTGCAAATTATTTATTGTTTGAAGAAATCTATATTTTTAGTTGTTGTTGTGGCTTCTACTTGTTGTTTTTTACTTTGTCATCTAAAAGTGAGATTTAAGACGTGCACTTTGTGGGAATGCCTGTCCTGTGCTGTGACACGTCGCAGAAACCTATGCATGAGGTCTGTGATTAAAGGGCTACATTGTACACAGTTTTTTTGTTGGTTTTTTTGTTCTTTTTTTGCAAACGGCAAAATTTTGATGCACTTTTTTTTTCTTTTATGATTATAAACCAGATTTATATCTAAATATGTTCTGATCCGCATGCCTTGATGTTTATGATTCGTTTTCGTCACGCCGTCTGTCCAAGTCAGACGTGATTGCAGTATGAGATCATAAAAACGGGCAGCTCTGATTGGCTGTCGCTGCTGAGACAATCTAATTGATGTTTTGGGGATTTTGTGAAGATTGCAGTGGAATTAAGACGTAATGGGCCTTTTAAAGGCTCACAGTTGAGGTCATAGTTCACTGGTGGAGGATGTTTTTCACACATTTCTCAGCTCAGTCTTTGACTCTGAGGCTGGGGTTGTTTGCCTTTTGCATGAAAGCGATCAACTTTTCATGATGCATCTCTGGAAATAAATAAAAGTATAAATTCTAATAAAATCTGTTTTTGTTTTTAATTAAAGTTTGCATAACTGGCTTTAAAATGACCACGGATTATTTTATTACAAATGTAATCCACAAGATTTGGATTATTTTTATTATTTATGATAACCTTCCAACTAGTTTCTGGGTTTTCTGTATCAACTTTTCAAACTGAAATTTCCTCGTTTTTACTAGAAAAGCTTCAAGCAAATTTGAGACTCATTAGAAAATTTCTGAGCTTGAGAAGTTAAACATTTGCAAGAAAAAAATAATTTGAGATTATTAGAAATTTGAGGGAATTTTTTTTTACTTTTACTTTTGCAACATAACATGCAAGATACAAAAGTAAAAAGAAAAAAGTCAATTTTGAAACTCTGAAATTTCCAACATTTTTTCATTCAAATGTTTTATTTTTCTAGCTTTTTCAAGCTTCACTTCATATCCTGCTTTTAATGCATTTACAGCCCTTAAGAAATTAGATTTTCATGTTTCCTAGGTGTTAGTTGAAATCTTCATTTGGGTTTTAATTAGGTATTTTTTTCTAAAATATTTCTGATTAATCTAAGTTTTTTTTTTCTAATAAATATTTGGCTTTTCAATCAGACATTTTCTGACAAGTCTCAAGATATTGAGCTTTTTTCTAGTAAACTTTTGACTTTTCAAGTTCAGAAATTTCCAAGTTTCTTTTTTTCTAAAACATTTTTAATTTGGAAAATTTCTTGAAAATTTGACTTTGTAAGCTCAGAAATTAATTTTTTTTAATTTGTTTTTTAGATTAATCTCTTCTGCATAAGTTTGCTTCTTTTTTTCCTATCTACACCGACCGTAAAATACGCTGTTGTAAATTTAAGTATTGAAAATGTTTGCTAGTTGTCTTTAGCAACATTTGCAGTATTTCTTGCCGTTTCTCTCAAAGGTTTTCCAAATCTCCAAAAATGTACTTATCATTGTCTTAAGTCAACATTTGTTTGATTTAATGTAGGTCTGAGAAAAAACCCAAACAAATCTGTAAAAAGGATTTGACAACACTGTAGGTAACAATTTGCAAACATACCACACTTAATATCTGCAGTGATTTTATTTATCTATATATTGACATGTTAAAAATACTTTTTTTCATACATTTCCTATGTTCCCGTTATTCTGTAGTTAAAGCTCAGAGTATAACAGTGTAAAATCTACATATCATGACGCTACAGATCCCTTAAATCTACAAAATAAATAGGAGTATAATCAGGGTAAAAAACATATTTGTGTCTATCTGAGCAGAGTTTCTAGCCGGCTGCTTTGAAGAGTAATGGGTGTCGTTTGGTGTACAATGAGGCAAGTGTGAGAAGTCACACCATGCTCACTTTAACGTCTATTTTAGTACACTGATATAATAAAACATCACATGGACTGAGCTGCAACCTGCACACCATGGAGGAACTGATTACTTTCAATTACAAGACATGTGCTAATTACTGCTAGCGCTGACATACGGCTGCAAATGTTGGCTTTAGTCCATAATATTAGGCTGCAACCCAAAGCCTTGTGGGTTTAATAGGGGGATCCAATTATAATGTGTCTGAGAAAACCAAACAACTGTGGAATGTGAGGACGGAGTATGAAACATCTCTGACGAAACAATTCAGAGCAGTGTGTGACAATTAAACGCTCATTAAAGCCCAACAAGGAGTGTCACTGTTTCACATCTTCGGTTCTGCTCCGTTGACGCTGCAACAATTGTTTTTTTCTTTTTAACACAGCAGTCCCAGCCAGCAGGGGGCGCTCTCAGACATATTCCTTGTTGCTGCTTGGAGGGCTGGAGCGAGAGCCGGGCATGTTTGGGTACCTGGATACCTGCTTCTTCCTGGGACAGGAGGCGGCCAGCATGGCGCCGCCCAGAACATCGAGGAGGGCGCCGCCCCAAGCGATGAAGATGGCCGCTCCGAATTCAAACCTGGGAAGACGGGCATTATATTAAAGCTAAAATAATCGGTTTTTAGTTTGTCTGTTGTATTTTTATTTCTTTTAAAGAAAACCAATGTTTCAAAAATTCACATTTTCTGTTTTTATATTTACTTTTGGGTCGCAACTGCTTAAAGAAAAACACCCAGCCATTTTCTGGAAACTAGTTAATGTTTTATGGTGTCTTGAAAATGAGCCATTTCAAAAACCTTCCCATTGTAAAGTCACATAGCGGCGTTACCTAGCAACCTAAGCCAAACCCAGCCTGTTACCTAGCAACCTAAAAACCAAACCTAACCCGTTACCTAGCAACCTAAAAATCAAACCCAGCCCGTTACCTAGCAACCCAAGCTGAGTTCCAGCACATTTGCTCTGTTAATGTTTTTGAAAGAGGTATGGTTGTATACTTATGCATCTGTTTGCAGCCATTTTCATACGCTAGTGTAAGTGATGAGATGGGGGGCGTGGCCAGCAACAGTTAATTTGGATTTAAAGTGACAAGACGCCCTAAAACAGAACTGAGCAAATCAAGCTAACAACTCCAAATTAAGCTAACATCATCAATGTACAGATAACAAACTAATAGCTACTTGGAGTGTCTAACATTCACTCTGAAGCTAACACAAACAGCCCCATGAGCATTTTTTCCAATATGTAAAGGTTTGAAATACTGTTTTATAATTACCTACGTTAACTGGTCATGATACTTTTGAGCTCTGGTGCACAGAGTTTAGCGACATGCATGTAGTTTAGTAGAGAAAATGCTGACAATGGAAACAAGTTTTAGTTTTTTGAGACAACTGAACATAACTCAAACTGAGTTACTATATGTCTTCATTCTTACCATTTCTCAAAAATTAAGTTATTCCACAAAACCCTATTCTAGAACTTTGCCAAAAAAAAAACAGCTCCTGAGTGATATGTAAAATGTTGCAATAACTAATTAAAGCAACAAACACAAAGGATTGGTTTTACAATCATACAAAATACAGTGAAATATTTAGCTTGTCTTACTTGGTGTTGACCGGAGTATAGGGGTTGTAGAAAGCTCTGATGACGTTGTGAGCAAACCAAGAACACGCCACAATGGCACAGAGGCCTGCAGAGACGGAGTCAACAGGAAAGATCAACCGTTTCATCAACACATCAAAATTCAACAGGATAGAAACTATTTTTATCCCTTTTAACAGCAGCCCCTTCTGACTCCAACACAATTGGCTGTCAGTGAAGTCTTCAAAGCCCTTTGGACATCAGATG
This sequence comes from Poecilia reticulata, assembly GCF_904066995.2. Classification (NCBI taxonomy): domain Eukaryota; kingdom Metazoa; phylum Chordata; class Actinopteri; order Cyprinodontiformes; family Poeciliidae; genus Poecilia; species Poecilia reticulata. The sequence continues at coordinate 21,839,195 of NC_088847.1, read as the reverse complement.
TTAGAATCAGAGCCAGCAAAGCTGAACTCATTCAGTCCAATGACCGCCAGAGGGCAAATGAGTGGGAAGAAAGAGCTTTGGACTTTGGGTTAAACCTTCCCCAAGGTTCACTTACGGGCAACAGCAAAACTGAGTACATCTTTGATTCACACCAGTCCGGTTTAGTCCAGTTTGTTTGCCTAGAAAGTCTGAAATGTTTGGGGAGTTGTGAACGTGCAATCAAACTCTGATGCGGACCAAACAACTAAACTCTGGTTTCAGGTCTGAAACAAAAGTTCACCTTTTGGTACGCTTTGAATGTATATGTGAATGCCAAGTGGACTGGGAACCGCTCCAGGAGCAGGAAGTGAACAACAGTGCAGGGCATGCTGGGTTAATAAAGTGACCCTGCATGCCAAAACAAAACAAACAAGCTAATTTAGCGCTAGCATGAGAAATGACTTTTGATCTTCAACCAAAAATAAAAGACAAATCCTGCAACCGCTAAAATCTGATGTTACTCCATTTTTGCGTACGTTTCATAAAGAAGGACGTTCCTCTCAGTGTCTTCTTCAGAGGTTTTCATGTTATTTGCTTCAGTGCAGCGCCACCACAGGTGAGGAGGGGAACATATTTTTCAAAGCGTTTGTTTCAATTGACACAATGGAGAGTGAAAGAGAACTACTCGAGCTAAACATGTATCAAGTGTTGTAATTTTGATTCTCCAATTGAACCAAGTCCAGTTGAGAAAAAACAACTGATACAACTGATTCTTTTGCAAAGAAATGCATGTAAATGTATGTAAATCTGCAAAATGTTGGGAATGCACATTTACATCTTAAAGTAACCCTATTAGCTCAAGCTAACATCAACAGTTTGGAGCGTTTTCATCCTCACCTCCTATCAGAAGAATAATTCCTCCTATCATGGCAATGCGAGACTTGCGTAGTTTGTCACTTCCTCCACAGGTGGTGCACTTCATTCCCATGCAGGCCACGCCCAGACCCGCCACGGACACGATGATGCCGACTATCATCAAGGCGCGGGTCGCCTGGAGCGAACCTGGGGAAGGAAACAAAGCAAAGATGGTAAGATAGCTGATTGTTCCCAGAATAAAGGAATATACGTTTTACCGCCTTTACAGATAAAACAAGAAAAAGGAGGAGTAAATTCATGAAAAAAAAATACTCAGGAAATATTTTTGATTAATGTCAGAAATTATTGAGAAGAAAATTGGAAATATCTGAGTTTCAGAAGTGGACTTATCTAAAAACATCTGAGTTTCTGAGTTTTTTTCTGGCAAAATTTAGATGTTCAAGCTCAGAAATTTCCAAGTTTTTTGCTACAAAATTTCCTAGAAAAACTACAATTTTGAGATTAATCTCAAAAGTTTTTAAGAAAAAAAACTTGGAAATTTCTGTTTCAAAATTTGAACATTTTGACTTTTGAAACTTTTTCCTTTTTTCTCTCTCAAATTTTCCAAATTTTTTCTAGAAATTTTTTTAAAATGGAAAAGTCTAAAACTTTGCTAGAAAAAACTCACAATATTTAATGTTATGTTGAGTTCAAAAGTCAAATAATTTTCAACTTAGGAATTTAAATTTTTTTTCTAGAAAATTTCTGAAATTGAAGTCAAACATTTTCTAATTTTTTTTTTTTAATTTTCCAGAAATCAGAAATGTCCAAAATCTGAAAATGTTTGACTTTTGAAATTCAGAAATTTAAAAGAAAAAAATTCTAGAAAATCTGGGACAAACTCCACCAATAGACTCAATATTTGAATTTTTTGACAGAAATTTACTCCGTTTTTTTATTTTTCTTTCTATAGCAGCCAGAATACACCATTATAAATATGCAACTCCTGTTCAGGAAGGTTAGAAAATATCAAAAAAACACAAAAGTGGAAAAAGAAACATAAAAAAACAGGGACTGAGGCTCTATCTGAGTGTCTAAAGGTTGTAAATTAACTTCCTGTTACTGGCGGGGCAGCCATGGGAGACTCATGAACACGCTAACAGTGAGAAACAACACATTTTTTTCACTTGAACTGAATCCAAATGGTAAAACCTTTCGTCAGCCTGTAAACCTTTCACAGGGTGAGGCCCCTCTTTGTCCAAATCCTGCCTCTGTCCACCTAGAACCAGTCTGTGCCAGCCGAGGCCATCCCTGCCCTCCCCAAACAGACCAAAACCGCCCAGCAGGGAGCGAGGGAGACTCGATATAACATGTAAATCAGAGGGAAATGGAAACAATAGGCAGGATTATGCATCTTACTTCTGATAAAATCACATTCTTGTTTCTAAATTGACCTTCAAAGTACAGGAGAAATCCACCGAGAAGCTTTCACTCGTCAGGAGTATAAAAGTTAGGAAAGGGCTGAACAACTGTGGATTCCTGTTATCAGTTAAAACTTGAATGTTTCACCATTTTACAAACGTCTGAGTTTTTCCCCTGACTGGAATATCAAAGAATAATCCAGAAATCACCAAGTTTCCAGCCTAGAAACTGGAAACTTCTCCCATAAATTTCAACACAAACCATCGATCCAACCTTTCTATATTTATGTTAAGTTATTGAGACTGACAATACAAGTAAATGTATTTTTAGTGATTTCAGCGCAGATAAATTAAAAGATTTTAACAATTTATCATCTAATTTAAGATTTAAAGGGGCACCATTTTGTATTTTCCAAGCAAATAATGCTATTCGTTGGACTATAAATTAATAACAATAACAATATATGTTACAAAATACACTTGATCAATGTCAATAGTTAATAGATTTCTCAACAATTTCACTGAACTTTGATAAAGAACCACACAGCTAAGCTAGGCTGGTAGAATCAACTAGCTGACTCACTCCTTGGTTACCTAGCAACCCACCCACTCCTTGGTTACCTAGCAACGACCTGGTGAGTAACTGCCACGCAAGCAGTTTAAAGTTTCTTAACTGTTTAAAAAACAACAACAACAACGGCGTGGAGTGAAAACTGTGGATAAAGCAGGAAACGTCACGCTGTCAGTATGGCAGTATTTCAGATGAATCAATATTTATCAATATCGACTGATATAAACATTGTAATATTGGGATTTGTCACCATGTTCTGACAGTTTATTATGAGACAAATAATCTGTGAAAAGATCAACAACTTACAGTTACAGGAAAACCGTTTATCCATCATGCTAACTAGAATCAGCATTCTCAACAGGTTAAGCTAGCTGTAGCGTACCAGACACCAGATTGTGATTGGTAGCTCTAAGACCCGCCTCCTGGCTCTGATTGGTTATTTCTAGTTAGCACTAGGAGAAGGCGGAGAACCTGCATTTTTTTCACAGATTATCTCTGTCTCATATTATACAGTCACAAAATGCTGACAGTTTCAAAAAAAATATGTAAAATCTAAAAGTTAAGTACCGCAGTTTTAAAGGCTGTAGAAATATCAGTATTCTTTCAGCCCTGAAGACGGATTTTACGAGCCACACTTGGCTTGTGACAACAGCTTGTTGACAAAAGGGTGAAACTAAGAGGTTTGTGTTGAATGTAACACAACCAGCCTTCCTGTCACCGCCCGTCCTGAGAATCACGCTGAGGGGTCAGAGGTACGAGACGGAGAGGAAGAGAAAACAGCACATTGTTCGCTGCAAAAACACAAAACACTACCAACTGCTTTAAAGTGCAAACATCTCAGTACACGTGAAATAAGGTCAAACTAACCTACAAGCATTTTTTCAGTAAGTTTTAAGTAAATAATCCCTTAACATTGATTTTAAAAGGTGATTGTTCCATTGGCAGATTATAACAAAACATTTTTTTATGTTATAAGTAAAATAATCTGCCTATGTTGAATCCTTAATCAACATTAAGGAGTCAAAGAAATTACTCAACTAAGAGTAAAAATGCATTTGGTTAAAATACTTAAAAGTCTGAGTAACTGATCAAATTTTCAATCATTTAATATGTAAATATTACATCGTCAGATGGATCAAAATATAAAGTTAAGTGGAAATGTTAGTATTTTAAGGACTAAAATGACAATATTTCATGTAAGTAACAAAAAAATAAATAAAAATCAGGCAAAAGAACATTTTTCAAAATCAGTTTCTTTCAATAAAAATCTTATGAAACTTTAACAAAAACTGCAGGTGTGTCTGTCTGGTAAATGTTTGTTTAAAACGTGTTTGTTTTTCATTCATTGGGTAGAAAATCCAGAAATTTTACTCAAATAAGAGAAGATAGACTTCATAATAAAATTATTCAAGTAAAACTAAAAAAAAAAAAAAAAAGATACAGCGTAGTAAAAATGTTCCTAAAACTAAAGTTTTAAAAAAAGTTACTCAAGTAAATGTAATACCAACTCTGGTTGAATTATTTTAATTTTGGTCTTATATTTTAGCATTGAGTCATTTCTCCACTTTTACTTGAGTAAAACCGTGTTTTAAGTGTCGCTATACTCTTAACTTCGCGCATGTTTTCGGCTCGTCTTACTGTCCAGCTGCAGGATGGAGTCGTATATTTTGCACTGCAGCTGTCCGGTGCTCTGGAAGGCGCAGGACATCCACAGCCCCTGGTACATGGCCACGGCCGTGATGATGTTGTCCCCGATGTAGGCGGACATCTTCCACTGAGGCAGGACGGTTCCCACGATCAGCCCCACGATGCCCACCAGAGACAGGAAGAAGCCCAGCAGCTGGATCCCGGAGTTCGCCATGATTCAGTCAAACGAGGTTCTGTCCGAAAAGGTTGGAAATATCAAACTTTCCGCAGCTCTGTGAGGCTCAGTGACAGGATAATAACCTGCATGCAGCGCAGATGGAGGTGAGGAGAGGAGGGTGGGGACCACGGAGGGGTGATGGTGATGGTGGGAGTGATGCTTCCCACTCTGTCCTGGTTGTCAAACCGCAGGAATTATTTAGGAAAACGATAAGAAAAAAGTTTTACAGTTTGGTTCAACTTGTATCAGATTTAACAGAAGTAGATAAAAAAACAAACAGGCTCAACATTCAGGAGTTACTACAACATATAGAAGCAGAAAAAAAAGGAGATGGAGATTTCTACCAAAAATTATTAGACATTTTCCATAAAAAAAAAAACAACAACAAACAAACATGGAAATAAAAAAATTGTCGGAAAAAATTCAGAAATGTTGAGACTGACATCAGAAATTTCTAAATAAATAATCAGAAATTTTGAGATTGAGCTAAAAACTAAAAAAAAGAGGAAAATTTCTGGTTGAAAAGTTGGAAAAAACAAGGACATTTAAGCATGAAATGTTGAAAAATTGCTTAAAAAATAATTTTAAAAAACATTATTCAAAAGAGAAAAAAAATTGACTTTTGAAATTCAGAAAATGTCCAAAAGTCTAATATGTTTTACTTTTAAAGCTCAACTACGTTTTTTAATATATAATTTCTGAGATGAATTTCAAAATTTCATTTTTTATTTATTTTTTAGCAATTTTTCATACTCTAAAATCTCACAAGTTTTTCCTAGAAAACTTTTTAGATTAATCTAAAAACTTCTGATGTTTTTTCTCTAGCAAAATTGTGACTTTTTAAGATCAGAAATATCTTATTTCTAGATTAATCTCAACATTTGCCAGAAGAAACCTGAATTTTTTTTCTAGATAAAAACTCAGAACAGGCGACAGGCGACAGGCTTGGCTTATGGGGTACAACTTAACACATTTCAAAGTCTTTTTTCCAAGAAGATTTCTGAGATTAATCTAAACATTTCTGAGTGTTTTCCCATCAAAGTTTTATCTTCTCAAACTCAGAAATTTCGATGTTTACTCTGGAAAATTTCTGAGATTCATCTTAAAAATATGCAAGAAAAAACTGCAAATTGTTGAGATTAATCTTGAAAATTTTCTAGAAAATCTTGACAATTTCTGAATTTCAAAAGTTGAAAACCTGAAACAAGTTAAGTTTAGTCTGATTTAACTTCAGACAGCGAGCAAAAGAGGTGTACATGTTTTTTTGTTAGGCGTATGAAAATATTTGCTTTCAACTGTAATTCTGAAAGTCAGAATTCTTTTTTTTTTTTTTTACTTTTTTGGCCCTAATTATCTTCCGTAGATGCTACAACGACTCGTTTAACTGTTTATAATTAAAAAATGGCTTAAATGCAGCCTTAAAAAGGTCATACCCCGGTTAATGGTATTATTTTGACTAATTGTTCTCAGAGTTTGGTTCCTGCATATCCAGGATTTGCAGGAACCATATCCTGGATATGGTTCCTGCATATCCGGAACCTGCATATCCAGGAATGGAATATGTCTGTCTTGTTCTGATCCTTCAGTTTCTCATGTTCTTGTGTTTCCAGCCTCTCTTGTCACTATGGCTCTCCTCCTTTCAGCTGCTGAAGCAACAAATACCCCATTGTTGCAGCGAGGAATTAATCTGCTTCTCATTGAAACAAACGATAAAGACGAAGGTTTCTACATTTTTTAAATATTTGGATTAGAGAAAGTAAGGACATTTTGTACATAAAGAAAATCTAGAGGTCAGGAACATAATGGGTGAGGAAGAGGAGCAGGAAAATCCCAGTCCTTCCAGTGCTGTTACTACTGGAAACCTGATTTATATGAGGTCCGAATCCAAAGAAACCCCCCCACCACGCATTTCCAGTCATCTCTACCCTTTTCCCACTTCTTTAAAGCGTAAACACACATTCATCTTGGTGGTTTCGCCGTCGCACAATGCTCAGAAGGAGCCAAAGAGGAAAAAAACGTCTAAATCAGCCTCAACAGCATTCCTAAAGGGGCTCTGCCTCCTCTTTCTGAGGCCTCCTGTGGGTCTGAGCTGAGCAGTACAGTACAAAGACAACGGCTGAAGAAGTCCTTTAAGTGGAAGTCACTGAGGCATCAGCGATAAAACACTTTTCTCCTGAAAAGGCTCTGTGGGGGTGTGAATGAGGGCGGCGGCGCCTGTCCCCTTCATGCTCCCCGTCTGCTGCACAATACTGAGAAATGGTGTTCCTGGTCTTGTGGCTTCATTCTTCTGGTCTGTCGTCGCTTCACTGGGCGTCAGGATGGAGCGTAAGAAAAGCAAGATTAAAAAAACAAACGCCAGCAGCAATAAAACGTAACTAACCCCTAAATAAATATATATTTAGGGCTCTATTTCTGTGTTTGCTGAGCTGCAGTGCTGTTGCCATAACAACCGAGAAATTTTTTTTAACCCTTTTGATCCTTTGAGGATTTTTTTTCCAATTTATTTTTTTATTTTCTTAAGGCATATAAAAAAGGTAGGAAAATTTTTTTTTTGTAAAAATCTTTTTTATTTTTTCATGCGATCAATTGTAATTTTCTTCAAATACAAAGTTATATGAAAAATACATCAGTAGTGTTGTTCTTCAGGCGTTATCTGATGTCACAATATTTTTTTTACTTGCAAGAGTCGTCCACAGTAGAAGGAGGGATCGGGTCGGTTGGCATGCTTTTTTGTCTGTCGGCCAAATTGGATTTAATAAAAATAATCAATGGTGTATTTTATGATGCATTAATGTCCACTTCAGTGATCTGTGTGCATTTCTAACATAAAAATCCACGAGAAGAACAAGAAAATGGCTTTTAGACAGCTGCCCACTGTAGTGACCACTATGCATGAAAGGGTTAATAAACCCCTCCGCTCATCCCCACTCTTAGCCACGCCCCTCAGTGGATCTTAGCTCCGCCTACTTCGGCATTTTGCGGAATTTGTCAAAGGGGCGGGGCTTATGGCTTCACTGTTCTCACTCACACTGTAAAGGTGATCTATTATGCTTCCCTGAAGAGGTTAAAAATATATCTATGGTCTATTCAAAACATTTTAAATGCATTTTTTACACAAAATCATTCATTTCAGTTCTGCCTCTTTTGGGCTTCTTTCAAAATGAGCTTCTTTAACAACCTCCTGTCACTTTACATCCAAATAAACTGCTGCTGGTCACGCCCCCCAGCTCAACGTTTACTCTCACACATGAAAATGGCTGCAAATAGATACGCAATTACATATCCGTACATCTTTGAAAAGCAGAATCGGAGCCTCCTGTACAACCAGCAAGAAAGCAGCAAGTGGTGTCTGGGTGTTAAGTCAACAACAAAACCCTTGTCTTTTCCAGCAGCCAATCCAAACGTGCTCGAGTTCAGCTGGGGTTGCTAGGTAACAGGCTTGGCTCGTGGAATAAGACTTAATCTGGAGGTTTTTAAAACGACTCGTTTTCCAGACACCAAAAAACATTTAACTTATTAACAAAAACAGCTGGGTGGGTATTTTTAAAAGGAGCAGAAACCCAAATGGAAAACAGAAACATGCAAAATGTGAAATTTTAATGATAGGTGAAATAAATACACATTTTAATCATTTTTATAAAAGAAACTAATTTTAAATGATAATAAATGTATTTGTAAACAAATAGAGGGACATAATGTTATGTATTTTTAGAGGGTGGCCAGTTTCTGACACTGTTATTTTGGGAGTCATGATTTTAACTGAATTCATGGTTGTAACTCATATTGATCATTTTCATTTCCATAACAAAGTTTAACAAATAAAGAGGAAAAAGAAACGAGTGAAGAAGTTTTATTTACATAACCAAACTTAGATGTGCCACTACAGACACTTTAGTCTTAATAATCCAGTTTCAGTTAATGAAGTAAACATTTAAATGCAGATTTATCCAACAAGGAAGAGGAGAAACACTGACTGAAAGCATCAGTTTGCAGTTCTAACCAAAACTGATGTGTCTGTAATTCACGATGGTAGGAAAACACCACTTATGACAAAAACTGCAGGATAATTTAATGCACAAACACTCTGACCAAACAGATACATTTATGCTCCTCTTCTGACCAGCACTGTTACTCTGATGTGCTCAGGTTTGTTCAAATGCATGTTTACCCCGAATAACCAACTTTAAATTGGCAACTGGTTGGTTGTGTGAGTCTCACTGTTTTCCACATAGACGGTTTTTCTTTTAACTGCACTACATCATGTATTTGTCAAAATGTTATTTTATACTTAACATGACTCAACCTGTGTAAATTTGTCCTAAAAAACTACTTTAAGCTAATGCTACACATGATGTGGATGGAAGGGAAGTTAAAATTCAGCTTATACTCTAGATCCTGCCTAAGGCTATCGCTTTCATTTTGCTCAGACACAGAGAAAAAAAGTAGCAACTAAAGCTAATTATGGTAGCAACATTGGTTTGATTTAACATGATCTGTGAATGCAAGTGGATGTTTTGTACTAACAGTAAAATGGATTTTATTTTAAAACATGTACACCATTGAGAGCCAGTAATAAGAAATGTTCTCATGTTGAGATTTTAACTTGTAAATTTCTTCAGTTTCTTCCAGGCTGTAATCTGGTATCACAAACAAAACCAAAGGGACAGGAAAGTAAATCCCTTTAAGGACGTTATCAAATAAAACTGCAGTTTTCATTTGGATCCGACTCAAAATCCAATAAAAACACTAAAGAAACATGTAATTATAATAATTATAGTAAAATCCCTGCTTCAGAATGTGGCTGTCTTAAACACAACAGAAGTGCAGCAATAACACATGAAACAGCCGCAGTCTTGATTAAAACATATACACTGCCCTCTACTGGATACAAATATAAACTACACCCAGTGAGTTTTAAGTGCAAAATGCACAAAATTCAAGTTTTTGGCGTCATAAAACTGGACTGAATGCATAAATTGTAGAAAAATAACACATTTGATTCAACATTTGGCATCTGTTTACTTTTCAGAGAAAGGCAACTTCACAAAACAAGCTGACCAGAACCAAACACAACCTTTTGGTCAAGGAAAGTTCGACTTGGGGAGCGTTTGACCTGCACAGTGTGTTTTAGCGATGTGGTCCTTTATGGGAACGGGTTGTCCGGTGTGTAATTAAAACTGGCATCCAGGAACACGGCCAGGGTTCCCAGGGTGGTGATGATGACAAACAGCCACAGGAAGAGGCGGTCCACCACCAGGGCGATGAACTGCCAGTCTCCTGTCATCTGGAACACAAACGCCACTTCCTGTTAGCGCCGACTCGGCTCCATTCAGCGCCACAAATCAGAGCTGGTTTGGGCCTGATGGTGGACAAAGTACTCGGCTCTAGTACTTCAGTAAAAATATTACATACCAAACATACCAAACACTATGAAAAAAAAAAAAAAAGATTCTTCCCACAAACAGCAACATTGGTAATGAAATGGTGCCCTAATTAACATAGAAGCTTACAAACATCAGACATTCAGCTAACAGCGAACTACCAAGCCATTCTGAGTCAAAGGAACAAGCTTCCTAGAAATGTAGTGCAGTCGAAAGTTAAAAGTTCCCCAAAAAATAATCAAATAAAGATACTCAAAAAATGTACTTAACTACAGTTAATGTAGTTCTTTGCAATCCGCCGCTCGTACGGCCCAAACACTCACCGAATCGTCCGTGTCCTGCTTCTTCAGCTGCTCGGCTATGTAGGTCACGGCGTCGATGGCCGACTTCAGGTTGGGAGGGAGGATCAGGCAGAACCGGTCCGAGTTCGGGAGCTGCTGGAGCTGCACTGTGCTCTCACACCTGAAATAAACGCACAAACTGAAAGAGTGAAGGATGGATTTCTAGCTAACCCAAAATGTGGCTAGCTTAGCTACTTTAGCTTACTACTTCATCATCATATTAGTTTAATTAATTTTTAGTGCCTAAATGAAAAATGGTGGAAATTTTGGCCTCAAAACACAAGTGGCAGTATAAAAACTAAGACAAAACTTGGCAATTAGCGGTAACATACTACCAGTTAGCCCACTAGCTAGAATACCATGTTAAAATTCTATCAGTAACTCTGGTTAGTTTTTTGTATGGTATCAATTGAATGAACATTATTAAGATTTTGACAAAACATCTGACTGTACATACAAACTGATGCATCCAACTAGTACTTAGCATGTAAGATTAGCATACCAGGTTATCATGCGAGCTAAACGTAATCCATTAAAATTCTGTCACAGTTAGCAGGTTTAATGTGATGAGTTTTTGTGTTTCAGTTAAATAAACATTTAAGTTAAAATTCAGACCATAACAAAATCAAAACTGATAAATTCAGAGCAAACCTAGCATAAAATGTTAGCATATTAGCTTAAAATTCTATCACAGGATACTCATTTGAACATAGCATGTTTAGCTTAGTTAGCATGTTGTTCTGAACAGAACATTAGTAAGTTGATGACATGTTAACTGTGACAATATTGATTATTTTCACTATCAAATGTTAGCATGCTAAGCTAAGACTTGTCAGAAATGTTAAAATCAAGTCAAACTTGTTTGTATAGCACAGTCCAGTCAGTAGATACTTTAACAAAAGAAATAAACAAAAACATTGCAGTGGCAATTCAGTGATTTATACACTTGCAAAAGTATTTTTGATGTCAAATCTCTGACAATCGCCAACATTTTTTGACTTGTTTGTGTAATAACTGTCAGTCTACACAGTGTGTGGTCAAAACAGTGACACCGTTCACAGGCTCCATAAGCTGTGATTTATGTCATGACTCGGTAGCATAGCTCTGTTGCATACCATCAGTGACTTTATCTGTCCTGCATGAGGCAACCATGACGGACTCGGTGTTGCCCCCATGCAGTTGGTGCCTTTGAGGCAACATTTATGTGATGCATTGACCTCTGAAGGATTCTTACAGTCACAGCTGTTCCTTCAAAGTGTAGACCGAAAAAAGTGCAGGAGGAAGCATTTGAATTTTATACATAAAAGAAATATTAAGATCAAGCAGCAGGATCTTTGTATATCAGGAAATATACAAGATTTTCTTTATGTATAGTCTCTGTAAATATAATTATTCTTTAATAAAGGGCTAGTTGAGACCAAAACACTAGAATGAAACTTTTTGTCAACAAGGTTTTGGTAGAATGAGAAAAATGATAAATTATGCAAATGGAAAATATTGAATTAGTTTTAATTTATCATGCGATTGATTTATTGCATATTGACTTTTTATAACACACACTCTCACGTTTATTGTATTTATTCTAATAAGAGAGAAACTCAAACTGGTTAACATCAGTCCAGAAGCCTCTGTCCCTTTACATTAAATAAAAACACAATAACTTTAAACAAACTACAGAGCAATGGCTCCCAACGAACTGTTAACCGCTGTTAGCAGTTGTTCAATTAAACATCTAAAACACACAACATTAATTATGATAACGTGGCAAAATTACGCATGAAACCTTGTTTATAATTAAATTGATCTTAAATGTAAGTTAAAATATAATACTTGTAAAGAAAACACAGAATAATTCAAACTACAGTTACAGAGGGCAACAGAAAAATAGGGGAGGGGCGGGCAGTTACTGGTTGCTACGGCAACCACCAACTGAAAAAGGGCGGAGTAACAGTAACTCATTTAGCATAGAAAGTCTGGAGAAAATAACTTTTTGACTCTACAAAATGAATTTACAGGATAAGCAGACCAGTTTTGACAAACTTTACAGTTAAGATAAAAGCCGTTTTTTAAAAAGCGCGCCAGTTTAGCTAAAGGCTCGCCTGCAATTTCTGAAGGCTCTAAACATTAGGGTTGGTGTTTTACGTTTTTAGCTTCGTCTCAAGCCCAGGTAATCACAATGTTCAGCTCTCCAGCAATCCGCGGTATTGAATGTGGCCGGTATGCAGCACGCACAGCACTATTAACTGTTCCTTTTCACTAATCTACAAGCACACGCCTTCAATCAGCTGCTTCATTCATGTGTTGTCGCACCGTCTCCGTGTGTCTGGCTCGTCTGACCCCTTCCTCCGGCTGGTGCCACACTTTACCACGGCGCACGCCTGTAACTGTACACTACATACACAGACTGTATAATAAATGGCCTCACTGTGACAGGTGTGCGCTCACTTATACAACCGGAATGCATTCAAAGAAATAAAAGAGTTTCAGGAATCGAATGATGAAGAACCAGGAAAGCGTATTAGACCGTGTATATCCAAGACTGTAATTTGATGATAACAAATTTGCTGGACATTTTGAGATCATTTCCTAGTAATATACTGGCAATAGTTCAGGTTCGCCCTCTCAAAGACCAGTAGATTTTAATTTTGTGCAGAACACTCCACACTGACACTAGAAGACATTTTACATGTCCAAAAACAATCGTTTTATTTATTTATTTCAAGTAGCTCTATCACAATAAGCAAGAAATCAATTAATCGGATGATACATTTCCATTTGCATGATTTATAATTTTTCTCTGCCAAAAACTTGACACTAGAATTGAGCCTGGTGTTTTGGTCTCAACTTGCTCTATTTTGAAGGATAATTAGGTCTACAGAAACTTCATAATTCATATTACTTGTCATTTATCTTTTTGGATATTCCAATGTTAAGTATTCATTAGAATTTAAAGTTGTATTCTATTATGCCATTAGCATTATATTACTTGAAAATGGTCTCAAAACAACAATATTATCGTTTATCGCAATAACTCCTGGGACAATTTACTGTCAACCTTCTGGACATGTTAAACACTTTTTTCCACCATTTCTACCAAATTAAAACACACAAATGGGTAAAATCAACCAAAATACCTCCAGTCTGATTGCCTTGCAAGCTAAACAGCAGAAGCAAAATGCAAATATGTCGATGAAAGCTCTTTGTTTCTACTCCATTGAACATCAGGCCTCTTGTGGCCCGATCAGTCAACAATGGCGGCCATCTCTCCCTTTCTGTTCTTTCGCCACCCTCCACCTCCTTTCAGTGGGATTACCCCCTAATGCCCAACCTAAATAGAGGCTTAGTGGCTGGCGACTGTCAATGGGAGTGCGGGGCTTAGCTGAGGCTGAATCTGATGCCTCTGGAACGGGACGGAGATGCCGAGGAACCGGGCCGGCTTCATGACAGCGCCGAAATGCTTCTGATGCCAGAGTCAAGTGGTAAGTCTCGGGATATTTCTTTTTTCAAACATTAGCCACAGTGAAGTCAGCTGTGACTTTTTATCTTTAAAATAAACACGTACAAATGAAATAAGTTTCTCTGATTACATTTCAAACAAACCCTAAAAAGTAGGCAGAGTTACAGATTATGAAATTTTACAGGTTAGGATGAGTCTGTCTGTTATATAAAACATGTTTCTAACATTTTTTTACACTTAATCATTTGCAGATAAAGAGATTTCAGTCTGGTTATTTCAGTCTATTTTCTGTTTCAGGGCGTTTAGTCGCTTTAAATTGTAATAAGCTGCCGCTGGCTCTCAACTCAAAGTTTACACTCACACGTGAAAATGGCTACAAAAAGATGCGCAATTATACAATCGTACATCTTTGAAAAGCAAAAGTGGAGCCTCCTGCACACCCAACAAGAATGCGGCAAGTGGCAAGTGCTTTGATGTGGCAACATCAAAGCACTTATTTTGGATAATTAACAAATCTTCTAGTTAGTGTGAAATGTTCTGTACAAAATTCAAGTTCGGTTTTGACTAGCAAACTTGCATTATTGTCCCATTATCAATATATTGATTGAAAATGGTCTCAAAACAAAAATAGTATTAATTATCGCAATAATTACCTTCCGGCAAAATTGATAATTGTGACAGGCCTAATAGTGACTTAACAATCAGGAGGATTTTGAAACAGCTCACTTTCCAGACGCCCAACAACAAACATTATTTATTGCCAAAAACGTTTTATTTTTGTAAGCAGTAGAGACTTAAATGGAAGCATAAAAATGTCCAAAATGTGAATTTTACATAAAAGGTCTCCTTTAAACTAAAAATTTGCTTTTTCTTTGACGTTAGACCTTCCTAAGCATAACCCTACCTCCCTCTCCATGGTAAGACAAGGTCAGGGTTGATCTTGCGGAAGAAGTACTCTCCTCCAGGTTGGCGTCCACTGAAACCACGGAACGACGTGTCGTCCTTCTCAGAGTCCTCCTCCAGTAAAGGTTCTTCTGGGTTTGGTCTCATCATGCCAATGTATCTGGGCAGGATGTGAATGAACACCTGCAAATTTAGGTTTAACAGTAAAGTGAAGCTGTGAAATGGGATTTTTAATTGGTACTGGCCCTTTACACATAACATTACACTTTTCAGAAGGTGGGCCATTCGTCACGATGCATTAGCATTGTAGCTTACAGTAGATGGCCTAGCATCACTTTTATTCAGTTGTAAAATGTAAAATGATCATAGTTGCTACATTATTAACCTCAATCAAACAAGTATGAAAAACCAAACTTGTTATTTTATTGTATAACTTTTGAGGACGGAAGATGGCGGCCATGGCTAACAGGAAGGCCTAGCAGACCTCAGTGTACTTGTGGATTTGAGCTAACAGTTTTTACAAAGTAAGAAGATTAACGTTCATATACTTTATGATGCAATCAGATATTGCAGAGACTGAGACTTTAGTAACCATGGAGACGATGCCGCACCACCATGCAGCGTAGCATATATGAACAATACTGGCTAGTATCTAAACTCTTGAGTCAAACAGTGAAACAGTGTTTATGACATAGTGGTTTAAATCATGTGGCGAGAATTCAGAAAAAGTCGCCAGTTTGACCAAATGACCAAACACGTGAGGAATCAAATTAGCTCACCTTGAACAAGTAGAAACTATTGGAACTATTGGAAAAACAATCATGTTCAATAGTCCTGTTCCTAATTTACGATGTCTATCATGGCACCTCAATGTGATTAAGTTGCAAAGTGTCAACAGAAAGGCGATTCTTACCTTTCTGACCCAGTTTGGCATGATGTGGGTGCTGGGCGTTCGGTGGTGCAGGTTGAGGACGACGACGCTCAGGATGACGGAGAAGGTGACCAGGATCATGGTGAACATGACGTAGTTGACGATGATGGGGATGCCGAGTGAAGTTTCAGGGACTCTGTCGGCCAGCAGCAACATAAAGACAGTGAGAGCGATCAGGACGGAAATGGAGAGAGTCATCTTCTCCCCTGGAGACAGAAGAATAAAACAACAAGTTAGGATTTATACACAAGCTGGAAATCCTGATTAGAGCCAGAAAGTGTTAATATTTGCTTTAAAAGAGAGAAATTCTGATTTTAACGTGCACTTTGTTTTACTTTTCCAAACCTAATAATGGAGTCATCATGTCTGGCTAAAAGTCCAATGATCTAATCACAACCTGCGAGCCTCCAACTGTTCAAATATTCATCGGCGCAGACAGAGTGTCTGCACCGTGTAGCATGTGTAGTTTATGCCAAAGTAGTTTAAATCATGTGGAGTAAATTCAGGGAAAGTTGGCGATTTCATCAAAATAAGGAGGTTTGGGTCGTTTCATGAGCTAGCTATTTCAAACTTTTGTAAACACAGCTGTCCATAAACCCCAAGTTACGATGTGACATAAAGGACACTGTTGATAGAAAAAAAGAGAAGTACATTTCTGCCAGAAATTTCTGAGTTTCGAAAGTCAGAAACGTTTCGACTTTTGAGACTTTTCAGGTTTTCTAGAAAATGTCAGAGAATTTTTTCAGCAAATTTTTCACTTTTCAAACTCAGACATTTCAATGTTTTTTCTAGAAAATTTCTGACAATCTCAAAATGTATGTTTCTTTGTAGCATATTTTCAACTTTTGAAACCCTGAAATTTCCTTGTTTTTTTCTATATAATTTTTTTCTAAAAAAATTAATTTTCGGAGGGAAATTTACTCCTCTTTTTAATAACTACAATGGTTGTTGTACCAAATAAGTGTACTACAGCCACAGACAAATAAGCTCAGCTTGAACAAGTAGAAACGATTTCGGCAAAAACTACTTTGGAAAACAATCTCAGCCGCTCCGTTCAATTCTCCCGTTCCTCAACGTGATTCAGAGATGTTTTGTAAAAGGTCAATACAGCTTATGATGATCATTTCATGCTGACCTGCTCCAGGCGGCAGGTAGAAGACGAATATAGCCAACACGCTGGTGAGGATGCAGGGAACGATGATGTTGATGATGTAGAAGAGCGGCTTCCTCTCTATGATGAGGTAGAAGGTGATGTCCTCGTACAGATCGTCTCCAACGTTCTTCCTGCTTGGTTTGTGACGAATGGCCCATTCTCCATTCTCTGCGGCGAACGAAAAGACACTCCAACATGTCAAAGAAATTAATAAATACCAGAATAAGTGGGTTTAGATAAGTGTCTGTTTGGAACAAACCTGTGAAAGCATTTTTATCGATGACGATCTCATGGATTTCTGTCCCGTTCTCGTCAAGGTAGACCTGCAGGTCGACCTCTGAAGCGTCGTAGGTGTACGACCGGAAAACCATGCTGCAGTTTTGCCAATCAAATGGGAAATATGCCACCTACAGATTATATAACAGAACCAAGCACAGTATACTTTTATTTGCCATCAACAAGATGCTATATTTTTGTCTCACACTACTCCTACTTCTAGTTTACAAGCTTTCTCATTTCTGATACCAAGTTAATGTAGCAAAAAGCAAGAAAATTGGGATTTGATCAACACAAACCACACACCTATAGAGTGTAGGCTAGTTTTATACCTCAATGGAGCAGGAGCTACGGTAGATGGCAGGTGGCAGCCAAGAGACCATACCGTTACTGTAAACCAAGACGTTAACGTACAGAGCCACGTCAAACTGCCCGTCGTGACTGTGAGGAGGAATAAAGACAAACGTCAGACCTTCATTCACACTTTACGCATAAAATCACTCATTTATTTATTGTAGCAAACCTGTTGCCTCAGTCATGACGGGTTATTGTGTTGGCGGAGACACAGCACTCACTTGTTTATGAGGTAGATGTCAGGACGCCACACCTTGTTGGGAGGAATCCTCACAACAGCAATGTTGTCGTATTCCTCCGGTTTCCATGACAACCTGTAGTCTGTCCAGTTCTGGGATGGATGCAGGAAAAACAGAAGAAAGGGTTGAAATGGTAACAAAAAGAAAACAAAAGAGGAACAGATATGTTCTGAGTAACTGATGCCAATGTCGGCTTCCCAGATCAGAGATTAAACCCAGAAGTGTTAAGGTAGTTTTAGAGTACAACGTGTATTATGGCCATTGTAGAAAGAAAAAATAGGAACAAATTTCCACAAAAAAAACATAAGAAATTTACTAGAAAAAACTTTTGGAAATTCCTGAGTGTGAAAAGTCAAAACTTTTCAAAAGTTGAACATTTTTGACTTTTGAAATATCCATTGGAGAGTTTTTAGTTTTTTTTAAAGAACATTTCTAAACTTTATATTAAAATTTCTATAACATTTTTGACTTTCATTATCTCAGAAATGTCCTTGTTTTTTCTACAAATTTTCTGAGATTAATCTCAAAATTTCTGAATTTTTGGTGGGAAATTCACTGTTTTTTCTTCTATCTACAATGACCTGTCCTACAATGATTAAAGGGATCCACAGCTAGTTGTAACAATTAACTTTGATTAATATTCACTTCAGATGTGAAAACAATACAGCGAAAAATACCGTAGGTTGTTAAGTTTTCTATTAAATTTAAAGAAAATATTGTTGCAGAGACATCACCATGTTGGATGGATGATGTATGCTAAATGCTAATGCTAGCTCCGTCCACTCTGAACAGTAATTTTTGTGCTTTGTTCTGTGTTACAACGATTTAAAGATGCCTCATTGACACTTTAAACATCCATTCATTACCCACTGATTTGTTTAGAGTCCATGTTAGCTCCTGCTAATGCTGTTAGCTCATTCTAACACTGTTAGCTATAGCTAATGTGGTAAACAGTAGATCAAAAGTCAATCACATTTGTTTGGTTCAACAAATATTTTGTGTATATACAAAAGGCAACCTCTGTAAGTGATAAATATAATAAAGATTTTGAAGTAATTGTTGAAGTAATTGTGAGTTTTTATGTATGATAACTTTTAGGTTAATGCATAAATTACAATATATTGAGCCCAGCATGTTCATCTAGAGGTGGATCCCTTTAGGTTTGGGAGTCAGAAAGCGGCTTGGCGTTACAGAAAAGTGTTTTTAAGCCCATACCAGATTCATGAACACGTTTGTTGTCATCTCGCTGTTCTTTTCATTCTGCAGCAGGACAGAAAGGAAAACATTGACGTTCGTTAATGTGTGTTGTTGACATCTAAGCCTACTTTGTCATGTTATATTGTTTTGGATAATGAGAAAAATACTCTGTCTAGTCATAATTTTACACATTTATTTAGCAGAAAAAAACTGTACATCTTTAAAACCCTTTTTTACATGACACCATATGCATCTACATTACTACATTATTGGTTCCCCTGCTTCCAACAGGCTGTACGACTCCTCTGTGCCTGTAGGACAGAACTTTGTGTTGGCAACCTTTCCAAAGCTTGTAGCCTTCAGAGAGATTATTTATCATCCCTTTTCTTTTTAGAAGACCGTCAGCAACTTTTACAGGCCTGAGAGACATTTTTTCCATCTAGCTAAATCAAATTTGTTTAGCGCCATAAAAACTACAAGCAAAAAATTATTATTTTTACAATATCTACTACAAGACATTTGTTTAGATTTTTAAATTAAAGAACAACAATTTCCACTTTGTTTTTAGGTTTTAGAATAATGAAAATGTTTTTGTATTCTCTCAAGTTCAACATTCTACTTTTATAGTGTAGTTTGGAACCAAAACACTAAAAAATTACTTTGTAAGAAGAATATTCTTTATGCTATTCGCTATTGTCTATTCATTCAATAACTAACAATTTAGCAGCAAATGCATTTTTTTTTTAAATGTTGCTTTATTTGTTGATATATGGTTTTTGGTTAAAATACAATTAATTACACTGAAAAAACAAAAAATTTCACCACAAATTTTGGTCTAGTTTGTAGCACAAATATCTTTGCACACATACAATAAGACAAAGCTAACTTATTAAGCAAGACATAGAAGCTTGTTTAACGTCAATAATTCCTTAATATTGACAAAAAGTACTAGTTTCACTGGCAGATTATTTCATTTACAACATGGAAAAAAAATCCAAGTAAAATAATCTGTCAGGAAAACTAGTACTTTTCATCAATATTAACAAATTATTTACTCAAAAAAAGCTTCTATTTGCACTAAAACCTACACCAAAAGGTAAGATTTTGTTTTTGTAGCGCAACTAAAAACTCTGAAATGAACTCAATAAGTGTTTCTAATAGAGTCCCACCTCTCCTGCATACACACCTCTATCAATAATAAGTGAATGGTTTCTATTGGTTTAGCTGAATATTCACCAAGCCGATGAGCTGGGACAGCGTCATCCCCACGCGCACCGTCACCCTCTCCTTCCAGTGGCGCGCCGGCCTGACCTTCACGTTGTAGTCCTGGAACAACTTCTGGTGGAGTCTTCGCTCCGTCTCCGAGGCGCCTGGTGGACCAAATATTTACTGTGACGAATGGTGCAGGAAAGAAATGTGAAACGGCTTAAAGCGAGTGACAGGACGGTTGGACAAAGTGTGCTTGAACTCCCAGCGTAAGCCTCTGAAAGGCAGTGCGTTTGTTCCCTGGATCGATAAGTCACACCTGCTGCGGTTTGGTGTTGTGTTCAATTCCCACTAAGATTACAGGCTAAAATTATCATCTGACATAGCGCTATCTACAGGATGCACGGCTGATCTGTTATTTAATGTAGAGGTCACCGACCTCATGGCAGAGAGAGAGCGTCTCATAGCAGGCGGTGAGGAAACTTGGAAAAAAGAAAAAAGAAAAAGAAAAAAGTGGTGATGATGACTGTTGCTTCCTGGGAGACTCTGAGAAAAAGATGACCCTAAAGTATTGTTGTCTACTTTCTACACTTGAAATAAGATAAAATCAACTTACAAGTAACTTTTCAGCAAAAAATAGGAGCTTGTTTTAAATTCTTGAATATTGATGAAAAAGTACTAATTCCATTGGCAGATTATTTTACTTAATGGAACAAGTACCTTTTTTTTTTAAGGTTTTTTGTTGGCTCTAGTGGCCTTTATTTGAAAGTAGTTCAGCAGGAAAGGGCAATCAGAGAGGGGAAGACATGGGGCAAATGTTGAAATGGTTATATTGTGATTAGTTTTTCAGGCACATCATCCAGCCATACCCTAAAAATATGATGGGTTGGACTGTAGCCTTTTGCTGAACATCCTTGGTGGAAAATTATGTTTAACTCAACATTTGAAGCCTTGTATCATTGACAAAACAGAGTGATCTAAAACAAAAGCTGTCTTAACAAGCACAAGGGTTCAATTACTGTATTTCAATAAAATAGTTAATCCACAACAAGCCTCAAGTCCAAAATTCAACATAATTTGCAGCTGAAAATCTTCAAAATTTCTTTGATGCGTCTATTTTTTGTCTATCTTAACTTCCGTTAGAAAAGAAAAAATGAATGTTTTCAAATAACTTGAATAAATAAAATGAGAAATGTGTTCAAAAGCTGTTTGCATTTTTATTTTAAAAATGTGATTTTAATCTGACGATCAAGCCTGAACTGAACACATATTCTGACTTATTTGATATGACTGTAAAAACATCATAAAAACTATAAATCAGACAGCTGAATTAATTCATGCTTTGATTGCATAAATAAGAAAAATCAATCTGCAAAGGTAGCTGGAACCAAATTTCAATTTGATTTAATATACAGTAAAATTCCTAATATTTAACTTTACTTAAATATTTATCTAAATATAATTTAAAAATGTTTTTTAATTGTTAGAGAAACGGAATTTAAGTTTCTCACAAGCTGTCGAGACATAGTCATCAAAAGTAGCAGAAATATTCTTTAGTGTACAACAAATCTGTGAATGAATGATGACATTTAAATTAAATAGAATTATTAATATGATATAATTAATTAAAATGACGCACAATTTTACTCAGTTATCAGAAACCTTTAGAACAAAAACAGCTTTTATGAACCACCAATCTTGTTCTCCTGGTGACAGCAGGAAACAGGATTATGAGAACTGACTGATGAATATAATAAATAAAACATAATTCTCAGGAGAGACAGTGAGGGACAAACAAGACACACAAAAGGGTCAACAAGTGTCACACAGTGAGCAGCAATCGACACCGAGCTAATGTGACGGATACGCTACGAGGAAGACGGATCAGAGGGGTTTCTGGGATACCGTCTCCAACGGGGACAGAAATATATTCTGATTATCAAACAATGACGTGTTGATTTTGTTCATTAGATGGTCCTGTGGAAAAAATAGATGACAGATTTTCATTTTTCATAAAAAATACAAACAAAAAACATTGATAAAAAGGAAATAAAAGTAAATATCCTGTCCCCCCCCCTCCCCCCAAGTGTATTTCAGCTGTAGAGGTTTATTTATGTGTTTATTTTGCATTTGATGTTGTCAAGAAAGAATATCGATGTCGGACTGCACCACAGGCCACCAACCAGAAAAGTGCAACAGCTTGTTTTCCTGAGTGTTATTCGGGGTCAAACAGAAATTACATTTTATTTAAATAGAATTATTTTATATCTAAATTTGTTTTAAAAAATGACAATAAAAAAGAAGCTGATTTCTTGACTGCAATATAAAAACCTTATAATATGTAATGCTGTTATGAATGCTAAGCAAAAACAATAAGGTTCGATTACGATTGTTTATTTTTTATTAGTTTGTTTACACACTCAGCAGAGACAATATACAGGAAACATTTTGCTATTTTGATCCTCATAATGCATGTATAAAAAATAAAGATATAATAAATGTACACCTTTTTCAGTCCACACTTTGTGTTCTTGCCATTGACAGTAATTTAAACATTGTTTATCTATTTCTGTATTAGTTTTGTCTTGTTTTTTACCCTTATTTTGCTTTTTTGTTTGTTTATTTGTTTTTTTTTTTTTACTTGTGTATGGTAAGGTTAAATCTTTCAATCAGACCTTATTATTCAGAAACATACATGGGCCATGAAAAAACTGAAAAATTAGAAAGCAAACAATAAAAATAGAAAGCAATAGAAATTGAAGCAGGAAATGACCAAAATAAATAAATAAATAATAATAATATTGGAAACTTTTAACATGTACCTAATAAAATACTATAGATTCCCTACCTGCGCAGGTGAAACAAAGAATGCAGCATATTATGATAAATGAGTCCATGTTGAAACTCAACCTCCTCTGAGCCATGATGGCCACCATTACATCCTGGTTAAAGGCTGCAGTCGTTTTGACGCCTCGGTACCGTCCCCCTGAATCCAGACTACGTCCTCCAGAGGGACACTCTGTCCGTCCAGCACGCGTCTCTCCCGCCCCTTCGGATCTTTGTGGCTCCACTGGTCAAACCACGGACTGATTGGGCGCCCCATGCTGGGAGTCATGAAAGGGTGGAATGTGTTTGTACTGGGAGGCCTGCGGCATGGACACCTGTTGGTGCTCACCAATCTGAGGTTAGGGGACGGGTGGGTGGAGGAAGAGGAGGAGTAGGAAGAGTAGGGGATGGGATTATGACAGTGGAGATATTTTCAGGGCAGAATGAGTTGTGAAGGGTTTTTTTCTAGGAATAGGTGGAGGATTGATAATCTATTGAAGATGAAGCAGATTACTGCAGGCCTCTGTAGCTAATTGGACATCCTTCCCATCCTGTAACTCAGGAGTGTCCAATATAAAGCTCAGGGCCATTTGTGGCCCTTAGAACAATTTTGTATGCCCTTCATCCTCAAGCCAATAATAGTACAAATTTGGCCCTCTTCTATAGGCATTTGATATAGATGGATACTTTTTTTTTTTGCCAAATTTTATATTTCCTTAAAGAAAAGGTTAGGATATGTCTGGGTGATTCAAAACATATTCATTGCATTTTTTTCCCCCACAAAATCCTTTTCAGGTTTTAGCCTGATAAGTTCTGCCTAATTTGAGCTCCTTTCAGAATGAGCTGTTTTAGGGCGTCTTGTCATTTTAAATCTAAATAAGCGGCCGCTGGTCATGCTCCTAACTCACACTGAAAATGGCTGCAAACAGATGTACAATAGCATAACTGTACATCTTCAGAAAGCAGAAGTGGAGCCTAATGCACAATCAACAAGAATGCAGCAAGTGATTTCTCAAAAAGACAAAAACACTCGTCTTTTCCAGCATCCATTGTACAGCGTATTGGTCAGCACAGTTGACCAAATGTGCTGGAGCCTCTCTTGGGTTGCTAGGTGATGGAGAGTGTCTGCTGTTTTGTGATATTCCCGATGTTTTTGAAATTGTTTATTTGGTTCACATGATCAACATCCTGATGTTACCACAGGCAGAAATGACGACAAAGATGACACAAAATAGTAGGATGGTGGTGGTTTGTTTTTGGTTCCACCAGAGCTCTCACAGCATCAATCAGCTCATAGAAAGTTGGGTCATTCATCGCTCCTCTGTAAAATCACAGACTGCAATTTCTCCACCAACACCATTGATGAATTATGAATATATCTCATGTTGCTACCATAATTTTTAATGACTTATCGTGTGAACAAAGTTATTCAGATTTTAATTTTGTTTCTTATTTAATGGAAACACCACAATTGCAAATTGTGTTTATTCAACATTAGATTCGACATTAGTAGAATATGAACAAAGATTTGTGCACATTTGCAATGGAAACGCAGCTACCGACAGACTGGCTTCACTGCCCTGTGGTGTGATGTAGTGATGACAAATAGACCGGGTGAGCTTCGAGGAGCCATCAAGACCAGTTGACTGAACCACTTCAACTGAGTCTTTTTGACGCCTCTGCAATGCAGTTATACTCATAGCTGTATCTGTTAGCTTTTATCAGCTATCTTGTTCCTCCTCATGATCCATAACTTATAATACTTGCAGAGTGCTGAGACATAGATGAACTGGTAAATCAAAAATTCTGACTTTTAACTCACCTCTTTCTTCATCTAGACCAGCCGAACTTGCTCTTTATGAGGATAATTTATGTGATTTAGCGCTTGCTCTTCTGTCATTTACTCTCCAGCTCTTCCTCTCTGTCCTCTCCTGCCTCCTGGGTCATGTTATGCCCTCTCTCTAAAAAAACCCCTGGCCGTAAATCAGAGCCACAATGAGGGCCGAGAGAAGCGAAATGTCTCAGGTTTGCCCCGTGAATGCCAAAGCACTGGGTATAAATACATCGGTCACAGGGGCCCCTGTGTATTTTCATGCATCCGCTAAACAGCTAATTTGCAGTATCATGCAAGGCCAGAGTGTTAACTAAGAGTGTGAGGAAGGAGATGAGTGCAACTTGACCGGTACGGCAGTGGTAATGCTGTGTAAAGGTGTAGAGTGTTGAAGGGCTATCAGCAGTGTCAACAGGAAGATCTGATGAGGGAGAGTGTAAAGTTTCAGCTTTAAATGCTTCACGCACTTCAAATCAAGAATATAGAAATGTCATTGAAGAAGACATCACTGACCAGCTACTCATAAAACAATCATAGAAATGTGAATCAATTCAACTTTTTCAGAGCAGTCTGAACGGCCCAATTCCAATATTTTCAACCTCCCAAAAAGTCAGATTTGTGTTACATCTGTATGTGGTACTAAATTGGATACATATCCGATTATTTTTAAAAGTGTAAGCAAACTGAACAATGACGTTCCTTTTTATCTGACTTTTATATCATTGATGGCTGACATGCATCATAATTCTGCACCAACGGCAACCGGACCTGGTCCATCTGGATGTAAACAATGGCTGAAAATTATAATTATGAAAATGTAAAAATTATTAAAAGAAGTCTGTTTCAGTGTCACATCACAATCCCTCCACTCCTGGCTCTGACTGCACATCCAGACTGACTTCCCTACAATAGTTACAGTCAATGATCCACCAAAGGTCAATGATCCACCAAAGGTCAATGATCCACCAAAGGTCATTGCTCTACCACTGATCACGTGTGTCAAACTACTAAATTTAGATCAGGGAACCACCATTTTAGTTTCCGGCAAACAAGAGCGGTAAGCTGTCTGAACAGCTAATTTTGTTTGTGATCCTCGGATGTAGGTTATTAATATGTAGAGATAAATGCCCAGCAATAGTTATTTGATAAGCACAAATCAAGATGAAGAACTGTTTTATATGAAACAGAGCTGATAAAGTAACGGTGAGAGCTGCTGAGTGTTGCTCACCAAAGCTTGACAAGACAACAGGCATTTCCAAATTGATATTTAATTGCAAAAATGAACTGCAAAGCATTAAGAAATCTTTTTTATTTTTTATCTACAACTATTGTGGCGCAGGAACTTGGTTAGGTAATCCAAGTTAATTTCGTGCTAGCAAGTGCTAATGCTAGCTGTCATACGTCCATAGTTTAAAAAAATCCCCTACCTTTCAACCGCTGAGTCCTTTGCATTTCAACCATGGTTTAAGTTGCTCCACGCTGTGATTTTGTATTGAAGAAGCGAAGCTGCTTTCCTCATCTTCCAAGTTACACGCTCTTCAAACGTCACTATTTATGTTTATGCTTTTTCTGTCCGCACATCCGGGCAACACTGACGTCATCTGCGATCAGTGTCTTAAGTGCTTTGTTTTTTTATTAGCTTCCTTCGTCTTGTATGATCGTGTGACAATTCTGTTATCTCACATTGCTGAATAACTTTTACTGTAGACCCATAGGCAGTGGGATCCATTTCTGTAACAGAGCGCAGCTGTGTGACGTCAACATCCTTCTTCTGCGCATGCGGGTCGCTTTGGGGTCATAACCGTTTACTGAAAAGCCTGACTGCGGTTATTTAGTAGGAAGGACTATCGGACAGAAATTTTTCTGTTGTTTTTGACCTTATTCTAGTTAGCTTGACTCTAGTTAGGTGTTACTTTGATTTTAAGTTGCTGTGTATTTGACTTACAGGTAGGTGTGTAGAATCAGAAAAGGCCATAAAACAGAACCTGACTTACGTCAAGAAGTAGGCGGAGATCAAGAAAATGTAAAATTATCTCCCCAATGTTAAATAAAGATCATACATCTCCTGCATGCCTGGCTCATCATTAGCTTCCCATCTAAAAATGTGCTGCATTCAAGTGATTTAATCATATTTTGAGTGTTTATAGTTCAGTCATAACTTACGTGTAACCTTTGGCTGTATATTCAGTTTCTTTTAAGCTTTAAATTAACATAATGACATATTCATATCTAAAAATCACTAGGTGCTGATTTAATTATAATGAACGCTGAAAAAGACCAAAAATGGAACAAAAATAATAAAATTGTTACTTTTGAAGATGCTCTACAATAAAACTGAACTGCAGCTTTTCAAATTGTAGATGTAATCTGTATGAACAATTTATAATAAATAGTGGAGATTCTACATTTTCTTTGTTAAATTCAGTTTTTCTGCTTGGGGAATTGATACAATAACTAATAGACATGAGGAACACATCAGGAGAAACCCGGTGTGGAGTAACCACCGCTTATTATTAGACCTACTAATTGGTCTAATATTAGCTGAATGGGCAGGTGATGCACAGTGCTGAAGCATTGTGACAACAGATGGAGCCTTTGATATATATCCTCCCCTCAGATCTTTATTGAAATGACAAAAACAAAAGCACAGTTGCAGCTATGCATGTACCATAAAGGACACGTGGCGTCCTCGTGAGACACTGAGGACAGTGATGTTCTGGACTCCGACACAAGATTAGCCTATACACCAGTGTCTAAAGCACAAATAGGATTACTTTTGGCTGCAGAAATATCCCCAGGCATGTGCCACGCTCTCTCAAAGGCAACTAGCCAGCTTATTACAGCAGCTGCTTTTTCATGGTGTTTATGTGTTAACAGCATGTTGACATATCTGCAGCTAAAATTCTTTAAAAACACCAAAGTCACATCGTAGCATAATACGTATTATGGATTATGCTAAATTTAGACGGGTTATTACAGTCCAAGCAATAACCGACACCAAGGGATTACCAAGTTCGCGCCAACAGTGCTTATGTTTTCCTGTTGACGCTTGCGGGAGAATGCTCTCCTCCGTTTTCCTGAAGGAACACCAAACCGTTTCAGGCTAATATGAAGGGATCTGTGGGTGTGTGATTGAAACTGGCGTCTGCAAAAATGGCCAGTGTGCCCACAGTGGTGAAGACGACGAAGATCCAGAGGAACATGCGGTCCACCACCATGGCCACGAACTGCCAGTCCTCTTTCAGCTGTCGACAGAGAGGGATTTAAGAAAGGCAGAGAAGATGGAAACCAGAGAACATTAGGATTAGTCTGCAGGGATCTTGTGATGTAACCAGAGGACAGGAAAACTCACTGCTTCGTAGTCTTTCTCAGCTTGCAGAGCCTCAGCGATGTACGTGATGGCGTCGATGGCCGACTTGAGCTCGTCAGGCAGAGTGAGGTAGGAGCTCGGGCCGTCAATGAACTTCCTCAAATCGGTGCAAAGCCCCTCTGGCTGGAACCTGCAGAGCAAAGGACATAACGGCGTTTTACAGATGATGAAAACGAGTCAGAGATCCAGAGAACATCCGAATGAATGTAGAGTTTATAATAGAAACTCTGTTGCAGGGTTTGGTTACCCATAATGCTTCCTTGCACAGGTTAGGAAAGGTCAATGGCCTGTACACAACATTCGCATTACATATTTTGCACATAATTCTTAGATAATGAGATTTTAGTCTGATCAGTTCTGCTGATGTTGAGTTGTTTTAGGGCTTCTTGACACTTTAATCCATACAATCTGCTTTTGGTCATGCTCATGGCTGCTTGCAGCACATGAAAATGGCTGCAAACAGATGTACAACCATGCATCTTTGATAAGCAGAAGTGGAGCCTCCTGCACAACCAGCGAGACTGCAGCACGTGGTTTCTGGATGGTACGTCAAGAACAAAATGCGTGTCTTTTCCAGCAGCCATTGCACAGCGCATACAGTGGTAAACCTGCTGGAGTTCCACTGGAGTTGCTAGGTAACGGGCTGGGCTTCACTGGGGTTGCTAGGTAACGGCATAAGGCCTGCTGATTTGAGACATTACATTGAGAAATGGCTCATATTCCAGACACCAAAAAACTAAATTATTGCCAAAAACCAGCTGGGTGTTATTTTGTACACTTCACACTGGAACTGGAAAATATTTTAGATATCCAAAATAAGACACGATAAATAAGATGGAAATAAGAACCACACAAACAATAGATAAAATAGATTATGAAGTCTTTGTAAACAAAATTACCCTTCAAAAAATATTTATCAGAATGAAATGATCAAGCTCATTTTAATTTATTTTTTAAATTTCATACATTTGGGACAAATATATCCCGAAGAGTAACATTTATATTTCCAAACTGCACAGACAAACTTTGGGTTGCAGGTCTGGTCCAGGTCCAAACGCAAATTAGAATCTATAAAGCTGTGAAACAGGCAATACGTCTGGCTTCCTCTCTTCTGCCAGTCAGAGGAATAAAGGGAAGGTCAGGAGCGCCGGTACCGCTGTGGGAGCCGCTGCTTGGATCCTGCTGACCGCCCAGAATCTCTACGTGAGAATGTGTGAATGTTTCAGTGTTTACATGTTTCCCTCAGTTACCAGCCATCGGCCGGTGCCAGGAGCCGCTCCGAGGCCGCCTTGCACAGCTGCCACTGAGAAATGTTCACAGCCACGGTAATTCAAACGCTCTTTCCCCGCCGTGACATTAAATTATATGGAAATAGGGAGACCAGGCTGAGAGCTGAAGCACAAAACGCAACCACAGCTTCTAAACTGAACCAAAATATTAAAGAATATCATGACAGAAAATGTGACCAGGTTTCACAGAAATACTCACATTTTTACCAACAAAGGACACAGAAATACACATTTAACACAACAAAGAGAAAACAAAACTACATTTCAAATAGTATTTTTGTAGTTCTGAACGTGAAGTTAACAACTGCATATCTACAATGGAGGATTATGGCAATTGTGAATAAAAGAAGAAATAGAGTAAGTACAACTTTCCCCAAAAAAACTCAGAAGTATTTAGGTCAATTTAAAATATCTACAAGAAACAAAGTGGAAATTTTCTGATGTTGAAAACTTAAAAAATAAAAAATAAAAAATCCATTATATTAAAAATTACTCTGCTAAAATTATGACTTCATTCTAGTGTTATAACGACTTTATTCTCATAATATTTTACCTTTGTTCTGGTAATTTTCTGACTTTATTCTTGAAATATTATTAATTTATTCTCAAAATATTATGATTTTATTCTTGTATTATTATGACTTCATTCTCTTAATACTATGACTTTATTCTCATAACTTCACATCTTTATTTTGGTCATTTTCTAGATTTATTCTTGAAATATTATGAATTCATTCTCATTTGTTTTGTTTTTCTTAGCCTGGTCCTGAGACTTTGTCATAATAATTCAAAGTATTCCCATTTATAATTATTTCTTGATGAAATAAATAATAATTTTGATACATTTTAAAAATAATTTTTGTTTTTCTGTAATAAACAGAAGCTTTAAGCCACTGCGGACGCCGTCCACCAGAGGGCAGTGTTGCTCTGAGGCTGCATGCGGCAGTGGGAGGAAAACGACCAGCTGCTTGGCATTCTGCTCATGACCCGCTGGGTTTACGATGCAGAGCTGCCATCACGGCGCTCTGAGCGCGGCAGGTGAGCAGGCTGTGACCTCAGACAGGTGAAGCTCCATCAGGTAGACGGAAACAGAGAGCCGGGAAAGGATGGAGAGCAGATACAGCTTGACCTTTCAACCCCTTCCCTGCTCTCCGTCTTTTATGACTCAGAGTCGCACCTCATCAGCAAGAAGAAAATTACTATTCGGGAGATTAATTTTAAGGAAAACCGGCCAGGTCTGGTGCCAAGACATCCACTAAACCAATTAGAAAGGTGCATGTGAGTGTAAATATGGCCGAGCGGGAGATACTGCTGTCTCATCAGATTGTTCTGACACAACCGCCCCTCCTCTGGCTGAGACACACGTCTCCTGCTCTCCTGTGTCAGAGTCAATCTGTGCGGGTCATTATTATTTCAGCGGCTGTTCTTTTCCCTCCAGACATATTTTACTTCTCACAGAGGACAGACGTGCTGCTGGGACGGTTTGGAGAGTTTGGTGGGAAAAACGTGAAGGAGGGATTGAGAGTCTGGGAGTAACTACTTACATTTACTCAGTTACATTCAGTATCATTATTAGAAATATTAGTATTTTTACTTCTACTTGAATAATTTTATTATGAAGTATTTCTTCTCCCCATTGATGAAAAACAAACATGTTTTAACCAGAAATCCACCGGACTCAGACACACGCCTGCTGTTTTTGTTAAAGTTTCATCAGTTTTTTATTGAAAGAAATGGATTTGGAAAAATGTATTTTGTCTGATTTTGTTACTTCTGTGAATTTTTGTCATTTTGGTCTTTAAAATATAAAAATTTCCACTTAACTTTATATTTTGGTCCGTCTGACGATGTAATTTTTAAAATATTAAATGATTGATAATTTGATCAGTTACTCGGTACTTCTTACCAAATACTTTTTTACTCTTATTGAGTAATGTCAATAAGTACTTTTTACTTTTACTTGAAGTACTCTTATTGTTATTTGAGTGTAACTTTTGGGTTCTCTGCCCACCTCTGCATGTACCGATCTCCAAACTAATGCTAGACACCGAGGGAATCTGTAAAACCTGTGATGATGGGGAGAAGCTGTAGTATACAGCCAGCAGGCGCACACACGAGTGTGATTGACAGCGCTAAGACCCGCCTCCTGGTTTTGATTGGTTGTTTCTAGTTAGTGCTGGGAGGACTGGGAGAAGGCAAAGGAGCTTGATTTATTTGTCACAGATTATCTGTCTCTTTCCACATATTTCAACAAATATGTAAAAAAGTATATTTTTAGGGATGCTCTGATCTATTGGTGCCGTTTTCCTTAATTTTGGGAGATCGGTGATCGCCCTCTGGAATCCGCTAGCTCCTTGTAAATCAGATATTTCACACGTTTGCCTGCGTTAATTCCAAATCAAGCTGTTTCGTTAGCATCTAGCTGGTCTTAACCCGTTTGGTAGCACCTCAGGATGCTCACCTGTTGGGCTTGGGGAACAGGATGGACAAGTCCGGCTTGCGGATGAAATACTCGTCGGCGGCTTTGCTGATGGTCATCACCATCTGCTTCTCCCTGCGGGGAATCATCTCAAGGGAAAGCGGCGTCTCCACCTTGGGACGCATCATGTAGAGGTAAGGAGGCAGCAGGTGGATGAAGATCTGGGTGGAGAGTGAAGGGCAAAGAGTTAATCTGACAGATTATGATGATACAAATGCTTTTTTCTTACCAACTAGATTATTTATGCTTCGCACTAAAGCTATTGTATTATTTTTTAAATATCACTTTCTGTTGTATTGATATCACAAAAGTCTGTTTAAAGTTCAATAATTGTTGACTAATATATTCCAAGTGTTATTATCTGACACCAGGGGTGTTCAAACTGCGGCCCGGGGACCATTTGTGGCCCTTACAATACTTTTGTGTGGCCCTGACGGCAGTTCCAGTCGATGCAGATGAACGTTTTTGTAATTTTAAAATTATTAAGTACAACACAATGAATTTTTTTTTTATTAACCTTTTTTCTTTAAGTTTTTATTTTTCCATAAACATTTAGCAACTTTTTACTCAACAACTGACTAAGGCCACCAATCCATTACATTTTGTTAAATACAAATATTTTTTTAGTTTTATATTCCAAAAAGTTAAATGTAGATACAATGTTAAGTTTTTTTATTTTAAAATGGAATTGAATTGCTTATTTGTATATTTTAATGTATATCTAAAATTGTATAAAAGGTCTTAACTGAAAAACCTGCAGGATGAACCGTTATATTATTCAATTAATTGATTAATCGTGAGAATAATCAGTTTCTTAAATAATCATTAGTTACAGCCCTAGCTTTTAGTTTAATAAATAATTTTGTCACATTTGGCTCATGAATTACAGATGACTGAGCTTTTAAATCCCTGTGCAGGGTGCTGGTTGGTTAGGTCTCCAAGCTCATTTCTTCTACCTTCTTTACTCTCGTTATACAAACTGCCTTTTACTATTTTGCGTATTTATTGTGTAAATTAGCAGCAACACGTCCGTTCAGTCCGATTAGAAACCACTGCTCTGTAATTCATGCTGCTCTGGAGAAGAAAAAACAAATTCCTCTGGATTTTCCAAAGAGGCACTTTGAGTTGGACTCGCGTTGGGCAACACCCAAGTTTCTGCTGCTAAATTCAAATTTACAGTTTGGTGGATCAATGTGGGAGAAGGAGTAGCTGCCTTTTAAAGAACGAGCAGGGCGATAAAACAGCTCATCATACGGACAAACGTTGGCCTTGATCGATACAATAAAGGTTTTAATCGACTCATTTCTGCTCTGTTTGATGAGCTTTAAGACGCTTTTTAAATAACTCATCATGGGCTTAATGACAAAAATCAACCGGCACTGAATATGTAACATGATTAGGTCTGTCACAATAATCAATACATCAATTAATCGCATGATAAATTAAAGCAAACCCAATAATTTCCATTGGCATGATTTGTTGTTTTTCTGTTTCTGCCAAAAACTGGATAATAAAACTCTTCAGTTGGTGTTTTGTTTACAGAGTCTTTGTTATGAACTTGTTGTTTCTGTTTATTTATTTATTCTGGATATTTAAAATGGCTTCCAGTTCCAGTGCTAAAAGCTCACGAGGATCTAAAGTTTTTGAGAATCTGTTCTAACTTTATTTTGCCATTATTTCCATTATGTTAGTTGAAAACAACAATATTATAATTTATTGCAATAACATCTGGAACTATTTGTTACTGTGACAGACCTAAAGATTATATTTAATGAATTAACGAATGTAAAGTCATAATGTTTTAATTTTTCATAATAAAGCTGATGATGAACATCAGGCAGGTTTTGTTAATTCAGAACTCTTATAGAAATATTCAGAAATATTTCCTACTTGATGTTATAAATGTATTATTACGTATTATTACAGCTTTTCTGTTCCAGGTGGAGAAAATAATTTCTAATTTGACATGTCAGAGTCTCTTCAAGTGAAAAAGACTCTATAACTTTAACTTTATTGTCCTTTAGCTACTTTCTAACTAATTTATTGGTATTTTTGGATAATTTTCCAATCAGACGAACTATTTGTGTCTAAACTTTAACTTCTTAGCTGATGCTTTAACATTTGTTCGTTTTTTTGTCCCTCCAGAACTTCGGAATTGTTTTAGTATTTTTGTTTGTTTGTTTTTTGCAATCAAAATGACAAATTTGCTAAATTTATTTCCTTGTTGAACCCCTTCCTATGAAAGTGTTCAACTGCCAGGACTTGGAAAAAAATTCTAAATAATTTTGGAATTTCACAATATTTCCAAAAATATCATGACTTTTTGGAAATATTTCTAAAAACAAAAATATATTTTTTTAATCTCTAATTTTGATTGTAAAACTAATTTTTAAAAAAAATCAGGAGGGACTAAGAAAAGAGCAATATGTGAAAATGTTAAAGTATTAGCCAAGTTAAAATAATTAATTATAACAAAGTTTTCTGTTGAAACGAGAAAAGAAACGTGTTAAAATCAGGTTTCTTGTTTTAATGGGAAAGTTTCTCAATTTAAGAAGATATAAAAATAAACTTTAAAACTTTAGGTTCTCCTAAATTGTTTAAAGGTTCAGTAATCATAGTGACTTTGAAGAAAATAATAATAATAAATCTCTTTCTCAATATTCTTGGATTTAGCAAATAGAAATATTTTGGGTTTAAAACAAGAAACTTTTAGCCTGATTTATGTCAGAAAGTGAGAAAAATAATTTTATATGCAGTAAATATAAATATTTACTTTAATGGTAAAAACTGGGACTTTTATCTATAAGAAAGCCTCAAACAGACATAAATGTGCTTTTTGTTGTGCAGAAGTTTACTTCCTCCATCACGTTATGAACCCAGTGATCTTCTGGAGAGCAGGACTGGAACAAGCTGAGCTTATAAAGGTCGTCTCTTCCAGCTACGCTCCATTAGGCCGTGCAAATCACCTGTATGCAAGTACTGAGGTACAATCTTAGGTGAGCGTACCCTGAAAGGCGTGACAGACCGACGTAAAGAGCCGTAATTAGCTTCACATTATGTACAGTGAGGGCAGCAGCAGCTGATGGGGGTTAATAGTACAGGATGACATTTACATTGGCGACTCTTAATCCAACAATCGCTGCCTCCTCACACAGATTAATGCTAAATTAAACCCAAAGCCGTCTGCTGGATCAGGAAGTTGTAGTCGATAACATTTAACTTGTTTAAGCTTTAAAACTCAGTTAAAGTAATCAGTTGTTACAGTTTGTTATATTAACCTAATTTATGAGAATTACTTCTGAATAATGTCTAAGGTAGGTATGATTCTCCAGTAGACTCGGTTTGGACCAAAAAGGAAACATTTGTTACATTTTCAGCTGGTGTGGTTCTCTTTCACACTGGACTGCATCAAATGATTCAAATAAATTGAAGAGCCTGTTCCCCTCCTCGCCTGGGGGGGCGCTGCAACAAGAACCACTGAACGAATCGACATGAAAACCTCTGAAGGAGACACTGAGCGCAACTTCCTTCTTCACAAAATGTAAGCTAAAATGGATCGGCGTCAGATTTCTGGTAGGATTTCTCATTTGTCTTTGAGTCTGGTCAGCTTGGTGTTCACATATGCATCCGAACCGCACCAGAATTCACTTCAACCGGACCAAGACTTAGGTTTCAATTTCACTTCTTTGGTC
This sequence comes from Poecilia reticulata, assembly GCF_904066995.2. Lineage (NCBI taxonomy): Eukaryota > Metazoa > Chordata > Actinopteri > Cyprinodontiformes > Poeciliidae > Poecilia > Poecilia reticulata. Next base: position 21,803,580 of record NC_088847.1, on the reverse strand, counting down.
CTCACCAGTTTGATTGCGCATTTGCTCTTCCATAAAGAAACCGAACTTTCTAGGCAAATGAACTGTAGTTTGACTAAAGTGGACTAAACAGGCCTGGTGTGAATACAAACTAAGGGTACATTTGTACGGCAAGGTGTGATTGCACAATCAAACTCCAATGCGGACCAATAAAGTAGACGCTGGTCAGTTAAAGTGATCCCTGGTGCGGTTTTAATGCAAATTTGAATGCCAAGCGAACCAGAAAGCAGGAAGTGGACTACAATGCAGGGCATTCTGGGTAAATACAACTAAAACAAACGCTGTAGTCCAGCACTAGATGAAGAAATAGCTTATGCTCTTTTGCCAAAAACAGAAAAGAATCTGACGCCGGTCCATTTTTGCATAGATTTTGTGAAGAACGAAGTTGCTGTCAGTGTCTTCTTCAGAGGTTTTTGTAACATTTCTTTCAGTAGTTATTGATGTAGCGCCCCCACAGGCGAGGAGGGGAACAAGTTTTCAAAGAGTTTAGTTCATTTGACATAATGGAGTGAGAAAGCGAAACACAGCAGCTGAAAATGTAAAAAATGTTGCAATTTCAATCCCCAATTGAAACGAGTCTAACAGACTGTCAGCTGTTTGTGTCCAGATTGTGACAGTTTCTAAATCCCCAGTTTGGTTTGATGCTTTTGCGTCTGCAAAGCTGACCTTGCGCACCCACATGGGCATCATGTGGGTGTTGGGCGAGCGGTGGTGCAGGTTGAGGACGACCACGCTCAGGATGACGGAGCAGGTGACCAGGATCATGGTGAACATGATGTAGTTGACGATGATGGGGACGCCCAGCGAGGTCTCTGGGATCTTATCGGCCAGCAGCAGCAGGAACACAGTCAGGGTCAGCAGCACGTTGATGGACAGACCCATCTTCTCTCCTGGCAGAGACGGAAACAGTTGAGCATCAGTTGGATCAATCCCAGAATCAGTAAAAGAAAAGCTGTGTGTGAAAAATTAAGTTGGTGTTTGATTCATGATGACCATTAGTAGGTCTATAAAAGCAGGAGCTTCAGTTGTTTCATCAGTTTGGTAAGAGTCATAACCAACCAATTTGAAGTCTGTCTTTCTGAATTAGTGTCCATTGGACAGAAGACTTGCTTTGATTGGTCCGCTTTATTCAAACTCCAGTTTGTTTACCTAGAAAGTCTGGTGAATCCAACTCTGGTCCATCTACAAACCTTGGTCTCTGTTTGGTTAAAGTGAACTTTGGTGCAGTTCTAATGCATATGTGAACACCAAGTGGACTGGCGTCTGCTCCAAAAGCAGGAAGTGGACTACAACACAGGGTATTCTGGGTAAATACAGCCAAAACAAACATGCTAGCCTAGGGCTCTTCGTGGGAGAAATGACATACAGTGTTTTAACAAAGACAAAAGAGAAATCCTACAATAGCTAAAATCTGACGGTACTTTATTTTTATTTGCATTTCATGAAGAAGGAAGTTGCCCTCAGTGTCTTCTTCAGAGGTTTTCACACCGTTTTCTTTAGTAGCGCCACCACAGGCGAGGAGGGGAACAGGTTCTTGAATTAGTTTGGTTCATTTGACACAAAGCAGTGAGAAAACAAACCTCAGCAGCAGAAAATGTGACAAATGTTACAACTTTGTTCCATAAGCGAACTGCATCTAACGGACTATCAAGTGTCAAAACACCATGAAACTGTTAGAGTTCACTTTATACCCAAGTTGTTTTGTTTCATAGTAGGGGAAATATTTCTTGAATTTTTAAAATATTTTTCCAAATTAGCTGTATTGCAAGGTGTGCAAAAGGTGTGACCTAGACATCAAGTTAGGCTGCAGGTGGGAGTTAGCATCACTTAAACCAAATGTTTGTTACAATTTTGGTCCCCAATCAAACCAAATCTACTGGACTACTAGGTGTGAAAACTCCTTATGTAGAGATGTTGGGTCATGTTTGGTGAAAACCAATTTGCCACCACTTGTAATCATTGAGTTGACCATGAATTCCTCTATATTCCAAAGTATGCGAGAGTGAAAAGTGTTAACCTGCATCGGGAGGCAGGTAGAAGTTGAAAATGGCGATGATTGTGATGAGGATGCAGGGAATGATGATGTTGATGATGTAGTAGAGAGGTTTTCTCTCTATGATCAGGTAGAACGTCATTTCCTCGTACGTGTCGTCGTTCATGTTCTTCCTGCTCGGCTTGTGTCTGATGTACCACTCGCTGCTCTCTCAAGAAACATTAAAACAGGAACATTTTAATTCACAGACACCTTGGTAATCTCCAATACACTGCAAAAATACAAAATATTACCAAGTATTTTTGATCTAGTTACTACTACAGTTGAAATAAGATGAAACTAACTGACATTTTCACCAAGAGCTGGTTTTAAGTCAATAATTCATTACTTTTGATGAAAAATACTAGTTCTATTGACAGGTTAAATCACTTATAACATGGAGGAACATTTTGAAGCTCACCACTGAAGCCTCCATCCAACTGGATCTCCTTGATCTCCTTGCCTTTCGAGTCTCTCGCGTACTGCAGGTCAATCTCCGTCGAATCGTACGTGTAGGAGCGAAACTGCATGGAGCAGTTCTGCCAGTCGAACGGGAAATATGTAACCTGGAGAAAAAAAACAAACAAGCACACGAGTGTAAGGGAAAACAACAGGAAGAGAAAAAAAATGTCTGCCCACCTTGACTCCACAGGAGCTGCAGTAGAGAGCGGGAGGCGTCCATGTTACCCTGCCGTTACTGTAAACCTGAACGTGGACCTGAAGGGCAACGTCGAACACGCCGTCGTTACTGCAAACAGAGACACGAAGAAAACATTTACCGCTTTTATAGCTTATTTTTACCTTTATTTGATGCTTTTAGTCTAAGTGATTTGCAATTGTGAACCAACTTTGAAGGTTCAGAAAAGTGGTTAGCTTAGCTCTGGCTAGCTGTTAGCTTAGTTCCTGTTACTAATGACGAGTATGACAGATTGTTGCTTTTATCTTAACTTTATGTGGATGTGAGATTACCTTTGATTAGCTGTTAGCATTTATTTAATTAGCTGTTAGCATCAGTCTGCACACTGGCTAGCTTAAATCCGGCTAGCTGTTAGCTTAGTCCCTTTTACCCCTTTTTGTGACTAGCACGACTGTTTGTTGCTTTTAGATTAACTCTGACTAGCTTTTAGCATTTCTTTAATTAGCTGTTAGCTTTATTACAAAATACTGTTCGCTTCACTCTGAGCACTAGTTAGCTTAGCTCTGGCTAGCTGTTAGCTTAGTTTCTGTTACTCCTTTCTATGACTGGCATGACTTTTTGTTGCTTTTAACTTAACTTCATGTAGCTGTTAGATTAATTTTGATAAGCTGTTATCATTTTTAAATTAGATATTAGCTTCTCTCTGGGACGCTGTTAGCTTCAGTCTGAGCTTAATTCTGGTTAAGTGTTTAAGTTTAATCAAAGCAGCTATTAAAAATGAACTGAGTATGTTTTATTCTCGCTCTTTTTCAGTGTTTCTTCAACTCTCAGTAATTTTGATTAGCTTTAGCTTGGATCTGAATACCAGTTAGTATGACTTTGTGTAGCTATAACCTTGACTCACACAAGAAATATTTTTCTGATTCAGCTACTCTGCTGAAATGTAAAAACAAGATAATAAAAAATGGATTATTAAATAAATAGCCACATTAGTTCTTTGTTTTCACCAATTTATTCATCATGTATATGTAGATATTCCTCCATAAAATGTAGCTTCACCAACATGGTTAGAGAAGATGTCTGTTTCTTTTTTACAAATTTTTTTCTGAGTTTCCTGTTGGCTGTAGCCTCATTCTGACCCAAGCTCACAACATTTTATGTGGCATAAGCAGTAAAGACCAAACATTAGCTAAGCAGTTAGGCCTGCCAGCGTTGGATCATGTACACAAAGCTTCCCTGGCAGATAAACAGAGACATCAAGTTAATTAGAGACTGATTTAACCTTCTCACAGTACACAGTTTTAGGCTTTTATGATGCAGGTAATTGAGCAGACTTTATGTTAGCCCAAATAAAACCCTACTATCTGTGACGGCGCTGTTGAAATGAGCAGTATTGATCAGCCATATTGGGAAGCTCACAGAGGCTTGTGTTGATGCAGATATTTGTGTTGATGTTCCAAATGAAGGCCTCGTGTGCTGAAGTTGCTGAACGGCGCCATCAGCCCAGTTATTAGAGAGCCGCGCTGCTTAATTGCCTATAAAGTGCTGATAAATGGAGCAGTGGGGACAGTTACAGTGGTGTTAATGGGGGCATACACATGTGGGGGGGGTACGGGGAGCATAAAGCCTCCTCTTTCTGCTCTTTGAGTCTCTAATTTGATGCATTCCCATGCAGTTTTATTCACTGAATGAATGCTGTAATGCACTGGTCTTCAAAGTGAGGCCCACGGGCCATTTGTGGCCCTTGGGCTGATTTTGTGCGGGACCCAACTGCAATTCAAAATTGTTACAAATTTGGCATTTAGATGTAGATGGAGGCTTTTAATTTGTAATCAGGTTAAAAAATATATTACCAACACAATTTTCTTACACAGGAAGATGTAAAGTGCAACAAAATGTATTTGTTTTTGTAACCAAGTTTATCCAGAGATTTCACCAAAAAGCCAACTTTGTTGCACTGAAAACAGCTTTTATTCTTCCTAAACTTGGCTGAGCACGGCGAGCGTTTTGAAAGAATTTGATCCAAATCCTGTTATTACTAAAAATAAAATTATTCAATCGAGCCCAAAAGAAACTGGAAACCAGATGTCTTCATTTTAATACTGCAAACATGCAAAATCTACTACAATGCCCGAATATTATATATATATCTCTCTATATATATCTATATATATATAGATATATATATTGTGTTATTTAAAAAATAACACAATAGATATATATATATTGTGTTATTTAAAAAATAACATTTTTAGATTAATGTTAGAAATTTTCTTAAAAAGGGAAAAAAATTAAATCAAGACTTTCAAATGTCAAATTTCTGAGATTAGTCACAAAATTTAGGAATTATTGGAGGAAATTTATTAATTTTTGTCTATCTACTATGACCCTAATACATTGTCGTAGAAATCCCTTTCAAGTTTTGGATGTACAAAAATAATGAGCTACTTTATTTGCTTGATTTTATTTTATTTTAAGGTTTGATTCACAATGGACACTAGTAACGTTTCCCAAAAGGCTAAAGGTCACAGATCAGAAAGAGAAGAAGAAGAAAATAAGCATCTGTTCCTACTGATGTCTGTATTGTTGCCTTTAGAGGATTTTTAAATATCGTTCAGTTCTATCTGACACTGTTTTATCTTCATGAACGGTTTTGTTCACATTTGTCATGGGCTCTCTACGGGAAGCCTTTAAATCTCTGGGTACGGTGCTGGTTAGCTAGGTCTCCAAACTGCTGCTCCTTGACATTTCACCTGATTTTCTCCTTCTAATTGGACATTTCACCATTTCCATCTTCACCTTATAAACTCAGATTTGAGCTGGATACTTTTTATCTCTTTGATTTTTGGGGATTGTGCTTTTGGTTCTTCATTAATGCCCATATTTGGTGTTCCTGTTGTGACATCATCGCTGCTAGGCAACGCTTGGCAACTTTGAGCTCATTTTATTCCTCTGATGTAAAAGTTATTATAATAAATGAATTTATTACGTCAGAAGAGAATTGAAAAGAAAAAGTTGTAAAGATCATCATATCCATCTTATCAAAGTACAAATATAAAGTTGATTTACTTACTTATTGATGAGAACGATGTCAGGAAGCCACACCTTCCCAGACGGGACGCGCAGCACCTCAACACCATCGTGCTCCTTGGGTTTCCAGGTGAGCCGGTAATCCGTCCATTCCTGTAGGAACAGAAAATTTGTAGATTTTTAGAAAAACAACAACAAAAAAACAGCAGGAAGAAACTTTTCCCGTTCAGTACAAACGTGAAGCGTTTTGTCATCTCATCACTTTTTCTCCCTCTTCTCGTTTTTCCGCCACTTTAATTTGAGTCCTCAGGGGGGATTTTCCTTGCATTTGCATGAAAATAACAGTATTTGCATACGCTTTAATTCTGCCTAGTGAACTCCAACTGTTCTGTTCTGAATATGGAAACGACCGTAAAATGTGATCAGAACCAGAAACTACCGAGCGGTTGTGGACCAACGAACAGAACTGAACTGCATTAAACTTACCAGATTCATGACAACAATGGTGCTCATTTCCTCATTTTTCATATTCTGAAAGGAAATATGAGACAAGGCGTTAATAATCTGAAATATTTGAGATTCTCTGTCAAGTATGAGACTTTTATAACAAAATTTTTTCATGTCATTTTGTCATGACAGTTTGGAATGAGAGAGAATCTGTGAAAGAAAAAAAGAAAAAGAATTGAGTCCCCAGTGATATCTAGAAACAATCAGAGCAAAGAGGCGGGGCTTAGCTCTGTCAATCACAATGCTGTTCGCAATCTTTAATACGCTGCAGCTAGCGTAGCCCGTTGAATGCTAAGGCTAGTTAGCATAGCTACAAATGACAGCAGATAAACAGTTTTCCTGTAACGATAAGTTGTTTCTCCGCTATTAGCACATTTAGCAGTGAGTACATGAGGATGATTGACAGCGCTAAGACACGCCTCCTGGCTCTGATTGGTTGGTTTGGTGTTTTCAAACAGTAATAGATGGAGGAAGGAGAGTGATAATTTCACAGATTATCTGTCTCTTATTATACTGTCACAACATGGCGACAGTCTTTACAAACATGCAAAAAGTATGTTTTATATAAAAGTTACGTACTGCACCTTTAAGACAAAAACCAAGGTGTTTCAATTAAAAAAAACTGTTTGCCAATGTCTTCTGTTTTGAGTTCAACATTCGGTGAAATTATGGCAGCTTCTATAAAAAAATATTGACCTCAGTCATAACAAACTTAGCAGGAAGTTGACTCGACTTGTTGTCTGAAGCAGCCAATCAGACGTCAGGGTCTCCCGTAATCCCGCCCAATAAGTTTGAAAGTTGTCAGCACAGGAACATGAAATAATATGTAGTTTTTAAAATGAAATCAATATATTTAATCGAGGCACACATAATTAATTCTATATTTGAATAAATGGTTTCTGCATTTACACATTTAATTATTTTAAAAGTTATTTATTTATTGGAATGTGGCATGATTGACTCTCCGTATATATGTTGATCAATCACACCAAAACCCCCTAAAATAAATTAAAGTTTTTGGTTGCAATATGAAAATAAATGGAGAAAGTCACTTATGTGCATATGAACTAAATTAATCCATTATATAAACGTAGAAAGATGTAAAACAAGTAAAAACCTGCAACGGATCCAACCAAAATCTGAGTTAAAAATAAATAAAATGTGATTGAATGCAGCCGAAAAGGTTCTGCTTGCAAAGCAAAACATGCTTGTTGTTGTCAGATAAGCACAATAAATATCCAAAACATCATAATATTGATGGCTTTAAAACTATTTTTGGAAGAGTAAGCTGAAGCTGAAATGATTTCCGTTCTTCTGTCTGCTATTTAAAACACAAACAGGAATGTTAGCAAGGCAGCTGGAGCGACATCAGAGCAGAGCGGGGCTCTGAAACGCATTTCTGCCATTACTGACACTTCCTGTAACGGTTCACCTCCAGCTGATCACCCGTGGACAAACAAGCGCCTCGTTTCCAGCACAGCGTCCCTTCAGAGCCAAAAGAGTCCTGTTCCTTTAAGGAAGCAGGCTGACCTTCACTGGAGGCACCAGGGGCTCCAGCTGCTCCGTATCCTGACGTCTAACATCGATGTTATGAAGCTTTAGTTACCAAAACCCACAACACGCTCAATTTAAAGGGGACCTGTTGTGTAAAATTTATATTTTGTATGTTTTTATTCTTCCATTTGTTTCTCAAGAGCTTCTAAAAGCAGCCAAGACCGAGGAGAGTGATGTAGCCACATAGTCTGCACATCAACAGGAAAGAAAAGGTAAAATATTTGCTCACCAGCCCAACGAAGGAGGAGAGGACCATCCCGACGCGCACCACCACCCTCTCTTCGGGGGTGCGAGCCGGCCGGACCTTCAGGTTGTAGTTAGTGAAGACTTTCTTCATCAAGGCCTGCTCTGCCTCCACAGCGCCTCAACGACACAAAGAGCAGAAAACATCATGGGAAGAGAACGTGGAAGAAAAACAGAGATCAAAGAATCTACGGTTACCGGGAAAAAAGACATTTTTAAAACTACAGTATGTAACTTTTAGAAAAATGTTTTATTTGTTTTACATATTTTTTAAACTGTCACCATGCTGACAATCTGTGAAAAGATCAGTCTCCTCCACCTCTTCCCTGAAGAAATGAACCACACCCAACCAAAAACAGCCAATCAGAGCCAGGAGGCGGGTCTTAGCGCTGTCAATCATGCTGCTAAATGTGGAAACAGTGGAGAAACAATATAACATTACAGAAAAACTGCTTAACTGCCATCGAATGTGGCTATGCTAACTAGCCGTAGCATTCCCAACAAGCTGTAACAAAGAAGATGGCAAAATAATGATTGAGAGCGCCAAGCCCCGCCTCCTGACTCTGATTGGTTGTTTCTAATTAGCACTGGGAAAAGGCAGAGAAGCCAGTTTTCTTCAGATTATCTGTAACAACATAGTGACAGTTTCAACAAATATGTAAACATATACTTTTTTTTTTATAAAAGTTGCGTACTGTAGCTTTAAGAGAAATTAAAATAACCCAACTTAACTGTCAATTGATGCAAAATCTTTGAATATTTAACTAAATTAACTAATAAGGAACTCCTTCCAAAACTCAAACAAAGAAGTCAGATTTTTAAAATCTCTAAACAGTTGATAACTTGGTTTTAAATCCTGTGCCGCTATTTTAGAGAGAAGGCTCTTTGACGACTTCAGCGCTGCGCTATTAAAGCCACATTTCTTCCCTTTAAACTGAATTTCTGCACACAAGTCGCCCCCATTTCCTCCTTGGTGTTGGAAGGTTAGGGGCATTTATAATCAGTGGCACCGGTGACGTGGCATCCATCACGTTTGGCTTCGCTGTGGCTCCGGCACAATCTGACCTGACAGGAATAAATGACAACAATCACCCAGCGAGGCGCCGCTATTAGCGAGGCTCAGGGAGGCGATGCTGCTCAGAGACAGGAGGAGGTTCTGACTGGCTGCTTAACGCAGAAATACCAAGACGGGATGCAAAACAACAACCAGAACTCTGGTTGTAAAACAGAAAACAAGCTGTGGTTACTTTAGCGAGGATACACATAAAGTCTGTTTCACTTCTTTGCAGCTCTTTAAACTGAAAAAGGCGATGAGCATCATTTAAAAACTGGGAAAAACTGGTTTGATTTAATCATCACTGTCAGAAGAGTTTTACTCCGTTTCGTCGGCGGTCCATCAATAAATCAGCTGAAGTCAAGAAAATCATTGATTTCTGCAAAGAAAGGCCCTCAGATGGAAATTACATCAGTACGGTCTCTCTGTTCGTAATTGATGGTATAATGATACAAATAACAGAATTTCAAAACATTTTTCAGTTTAAAATTTTCAGAGTTTTTATTTTAATTTAACTTTTTTCAGTTTAAATTTAATTTTTTTTTAATTTTGTCTAACCCCTTACTGGCAGGACCAAAATCACCAAACACGGCTGAAAAGGCGTACCCAAATTAAATCAGCTGCTGTTCTTGAACAATTTGGAGTTCATGCAACAGCTTGGTCTCTTTATGAAGAAGACAAGCTAAATTTTCCATTTTTGCAGTCAAAAATACTCTAACTGTAAGTAGTTTGTAGCTATTACGTTTGAAACACAAAAAAACTGAACAATTTTGCTTCAACAAAATTTTTCATTTTTATTTCTTGTGAATACAAATTGAGTGTTGAAGGTACGGACTGGAAAATACAATAAATCTGTTGAATAAAGTATTCTGCTCATGGATTTCAAGAATGATCAAAATAGCACAAAAAATGTCATTTTGGACATTTATTTATGAGGATGTACAGGTGTTATCAAAGTGTGCCATCCGGAGTCTCCAAATGGCACACCTGGACAATCACCGTCACTCCTCAGTGTGGACTGAGACACTGGGGAGTCACAGTCCTCAGTGTGGACTGAGACACTGGGGAGTCACAGTCCTCAGTGTGGACTGAGACACTGGGGAGTCACAGTCCTCAGTGTGGACTGAGACACTGGGGAGTCACAGTCCTCAGTGTGGACTGAGACACTGGGGAGTCACAGTCTTCAGTGTGGACTGAGACACTGGGGAGTCACAGTCTTCAGTGTGGACTGAGACACTGGGGAGTCACAGTCCTCAGTGTGGACTGAGACACTGGGGAGTCACAGTCTTCAGTGTGGACTGAGACACTGGGGAGTCACAGTCTTCAGTGTGGACTGAGACACTGGGGAGTCACAGTCTTCAGTGTGGACTGAGACACTGGGGAGTCACAGTCTTCAGTGTGGACTGAGACACTGGGGAGTCACAGTCCTCAGTGTGGACTGAGACACTGGGGAGTCACAGTCCTCAGTGTGGACTGAGACACTGGGGAGTCACAGTCTTCAGTGTGGACTGAGACACTGGGGAGTCACAGTCCTCAGTGTGGACTGAGACACTGGGGAGTCACAGTCTTCAGTGTGGACTGAGACACTGGGGAGTCACAGTCCTCAGTGTGGACTGAGACACTGGGGAGTCACAGTCTTCAGTGTGGACTGAGACACTGGGGAGTCACAGTCTTCAGTGTGGACTGAGACACTGGGGAGTCACAGTCCTCAGTGTGGACTGAGACACTGGGGAGTCACAGTCCTCAGTGTGGACTGAGACACTGGGGAGTCACAGTCCTCAGTGTGGACTGAGACACTGGGGAGTCACAGTCTTCAGTGTGGACTGAGACACTGGGGAGTCACAGTCCTCAGTGTGGACTGAGACACTGGGGAGTCACAGTCCTCAGTGTGGACTGAGACACTGGGGAGTCACAGTCCTCAGTGTGGACTGAGAACTCATTGATGGGCCATTATCTGCTCCCCCTCCGGACATCAGAGGTACAGTGACCTCCCCCTTCGTGCCCCCACGCCCCAGCTAAAACTAAGGTGATCCTGCTGGTCAGTGATCAAAACTGTATATTTTCATAATTATGTACAAATAAAGGAATACATTTATTATTATTATTATTAGTTATTATTATTATTATACATTAACAATTCCTGTCTGTGTCTGGTGAATATTTGATATAAAAAAAAATATTTGGTTGTTTATTAAAGTTTTATATCGAAAGAAACTGATTTTATTACTCAGTACTTTAGTAGACATTATACCAAATATATTTTACTGTCATTTGAGTAAAAGTATGTCGAAGTAACGCTACTCTTACTTGAGAACATTTTTTGGGTACTCTACCGTCCTCTGTTTAAGCAGGTGGCTCAATATGTTCGTTAACTTTACCATGTCCAGGTAAAATGACCAGATAAATAAAATGAAGTGGAAAGGACAGGTGCCAGTAACAGTGAGGTGTTGAAAATGTCTCAGGCAGTTGATGTGCACAGTCCCTCAGAACCCGCCCTGGGATATTGTTGGAGTCAGCAGCCTTACAGGGTTGATTTCCTCACATCTGCTGTGGTCACACAGAGAGGCGTGTCACCAGGAGGTGGTGCTGAGGGAGGTGTTAGGATGCTCAAAGTGGGAATAGAGCTTATGTGCATTTGGCAGTGAAGGGGTTAGGCTAACCCAAACCCTAGGGTCGCTTCTCGGAGGGCTGACCTCTAGGGTTCATAGCGAGTCCTGTTGGTCTCCAGGCTGGCTTCTAGGGTTTGACCTCTAGGGTTCATAGCGAGTCCTGTTGGTCTCCAGGCTGACCTCTAGGGTTCATAGTGAGTCCTGTTGGTCTCCAGGCTGGCTTCTAGGGTTTGACCTCTAGGGTTCATAGCGAGTCCTGTTGGTCTCCAGGCTGACCTCTAGGGTTCATAGTGAGTCCTGTTGGTCTCCAGGCTGGCTTCTAGGGTTTGACCTCTAGGGTTCATAGCGAGTCCTGTTGGTCTCCAGGCTGGCTTCTAGGGTTTGACCTCTAGGGTTCATAGCGAGTCCTGTTGGTCTCCAGGCTGACCTCTAGGGTTCATAGTGAGTCCTGTTGGTCTCCAGGCTGGCTTCTAGGGTTTGACCTCTAGGGTTCATAGTGAGTCCTGTTGGTCTCCAGGCTGACCTCTAGGGTTCATAGCGAGTCCTGTTGGTCTCCAGGCTGGCTTCTAGGGTTTGACCTCTAGGGTTCATAGCGAGTTCTGTTGGTCTCCAGGCTGACCTCTAGGGTTCATAGTGAGTCCTGTTGGTCTCCAGGCTGACCTCTAGGGTTCATAGCGAGTCCTGTTGGTCTCCAGGCTGGCTTCTAGGGTTTGACCTCTAGGGTTCATAGCGAGTTCTGTTGGTCTCCAGGCTGACCTCTAGGGTTCATAGTGAGTCCTGTTGGTCTCCAGGCTGGCTTCTAGGGTTTGACCTCTAGGGTTCATAGTGAGTCCTGTTGGTCTCCAGGCTGGCTTCTAGGGTTTGACCTCTAGGGTTCATAGTGAGTCCTGTTGGTCTCCAGGCTGACCTCTAGGGTTCATAGCGAGTCCTGTTGGTCTCCAGGCTGGCTTCTAGGGTTTGACCTCTAGGGTTCATAGCGAGTCCTGTTGGTCTCCAATTTTTGTTTCTTTTGAAAAAACTTTATGGCTCCAATTTAGCTCCATATATTTCCATTGAGCATATAATTGCACATGTTGAAAATAAAACTGGTAAATGAAAAAAAAAAATCCTTTTTTGATAAAATGTTCAGGTGCCAGGATGACATGTTTTTTTGGGGTGGAGGGGGATATAAAATATTGGATTATTTCATCAAACTGCCACAGAAATTTTTTTTTAAACCACGAGTCACATGATCAACACTTGGATGTTACTACTGATGGAAACCACCAAGAAAACGACAGCAGGAAGTAGTTAGTGGATATTTTCAATAACTTATTCAAACTTATTCACATGTGACTCTAAATATATTGATTTAATAGAAATAATTAAGAAATTGTGTTTTTTCAACATGTAGACAAGGTTTTCAGGACATTTGTAATCAAGACACAGCTCTAGTCAACCTGCCATCATTTTTGTGCACCTAGCTAAACAAATGAACACGTTAGCATGTCTGAGTTAGCAGCAAGTCCACCTCCATTACAGCCTTGTAAACTAAAATGTTTGTTTAGTAAAACTGAAAGATATTTAGACAGTATTTGCCCTAAAGTTAAAACAGTGTTACCATTTAAAATTTTCAGTAGAGTTTCAGGCAAAGTTGTGGTTTATTATCGTTGTTTATATTCTTCTGCTGTTGGTTGTCAGAAGTTGATGCTGCTTTTATTTTGAAGGTGAGAAGAAGTTTGTGAACGAAGATCAAATAAATCTTTTGGATGTTTTTAAATCAGAATATGTTGGGTATTTTAGTTTTTTCTGTGACATCAACTACAGTAGAGCAACAATATTACTCCGTACTCTTTGATCTCTATATGAATTACATCTTGACCGCAGCTCCAGATCTTTTTGTGATGCGTCTTACCTCCTATCGCGTTCAGGCTGAATAAGCAACATGCTAGCAGCCACTTGCTCAGCAGGTTTTCCATGGTGGACCTTTGAACCTTCAAACCGGTTAATCCAACTCCTTAGATTTAGATTTTCTCTCTTCTGATCTGGCAGAGGGAAGTGTTTTAACGCAGAGTTTGGTTTGGCCGGTTTGAGCTGTTGTTGTCTGTCAGTCAGGCCCGTCTGGACAACTGTTCGTGTCCGATTACCCAGAGGAGGGAGGGGCTCCCAGCCTATGTGGGTCAGGCATGCTGGACCAAAACCGCCTGACAATGCAAAGACATAACAGTACGATGATCAAACCAGGGACCAGCCTCTGATTTCCACTGGGAAATTAGTGAATCCAGCAACCTTCACCAACCTGAGGGACATTTCTGCCTTTGGTCTGACTGAGGGGTGTCCAAAGTGTGGCGCCGGGGCCATTTGTGGCTCTTGGGATGATTTTTCTGTGGCCCTGGTGGATCCATATGAAAATGTTTTTATTTGTAATTAGGGTAGAATTATGTCATTTATTATGCATTTCACTTTTTATAATTATGTTTTTATAATAAACAGATCCAGGTTGATCAATTTATTAAAGTCAGGAAGCATTTTTGAAGATTTTTGAAAGAAAGTGACAAAATCCTGTCCTAATAAAATGAGTTCAATTGAGCCCAAAATAATTATTTCTCCTTTTTCTACCCGTTAACTTTCTCCCTACCCATTACTTCATCATCTGATGGTTCCTAAATCTTTATTTAAACGTCTTCAGCAACTTGTTGCAGAACTGAAATCACCAAAAATGGCAACTTCATTCACCCATTCGCTCACTAATGCTGTGTTCATTTGCATTTGACTGAAATATATCTGATAGAATATTTGTATTTCAACTAAATGCCAGAAAAAATTCATTGAATAATAAAAATCTGAATGTTAGCTACAGGAACACAGAAGCAATCTGTCTGTTTTCCTAACACAGTTGATCAGATTTACCCGCCAGATGCGGTTTTATTCTTCGATGGCTCGTGAAGTGAAACGTCTCTCTTCTTTTAACACATTCCTACACTCATCTTTTCACGCCACTTGGCTCCAACACTCATCTTTCACCGATCCACTTAATTTACGATCTGCTGTCTGTGCCATTTGGCCTGCGGCCAATTTAATTTTGAAAGAAGGCAACTATTAACAGCTAGCAGCCAGAGTCACTCAGCACATCTGTGGTCAGGAGGGAGAAGACGACTCAGAATCACAAATGGTTCACTTAAAACGCTTCAAATTACACTTTTTATCTGCAACAATTGATTATTTCAGCTTAATTAACAAAATTACAAGTTTTAGTTTGCAGATATGCATTTGGCTAAACTTTCATAAAAAAAATGTTTTTTTAATGATTTTCTCCACTTAGTACCTGAGCTGCTATTGCCATCCGAAGACAGGAACAGCTCAAAACCAAAAACAACCAATCAGAGCCAGGAGGAGGGGCTTAGCGCTGTCCATCAATCTTGTGCATGCCCTTACAAATGTGTTAAAGGAGGAGAAACAGCTTACCTTTACAGAAAAACTGTTCATCGGATATCATCATTGTATTGTCATGAATGCTAATTGGCATTAGCATTCATGACAATGGCAGATTGATTGACAGCGCTGAGATCCACCTCTTGGCTCTGATTGGTTGTTTTTGGTTTGGAGCTGTACTTTCTACTTTTACTTGAGTAATTTTATTATAAAGTATTTCTACACTTGAGTAAAATTTCTGGATTTTCTTCCCACTGAATGAAAAACAAACATGTTTTAACCAAATATTCACCAAAGACTTGCAGTTTTTGTAAAAGTTTAAGTTTTTTATTGAACAAAAATAATTTGAAAATCTTTACTTTGCTTGATTTTGTTACTTTTATGAATAATTGTATTTTAAGGATTTCTATCCTTAAAATACCAAAATTACCACTTAACTTTGTATTTTGGTGCATCTATATATTTTTTATTATTAAATAATTGATCATTTGATCAGTTACTCTGCACTTGAGTAAACTTTTAATCAAATACTTTTTAGTCTTGAGTAATTTATTGGACAGCTACTTTTTACTTTTACTTGAGTAAAAATATGTTGAAGTATTTTTACTCTTACTTGTGTACAATTTCTGGAAACTCTGTTTATACCAAACTGTCACAACACAGTGACAGTTCCAACAATTATGTAAAAACACATATTCTTGTAAAGTAACATCCTTCAGCTTTAAAGAGTGTTGTGAATGTAAGCACTCACCTGTTTGGATCGGATCCAGGTAAACGTGTCAAGGTGCACTTTCCGTCCTGGAGGAAAGTAAATGGTCTTCACTGACAAAGCGGCTTTCAGGACTTATCTCGCCTCCTAATGTGTTTCTCCTCCACCCAAACGGGGTTCCTTATCGCACATTTGCATTGCTTTTTGTGTTGCAGTGGCTTCATACACACACAGATATGGAGGGCACTTTGAGACCCGGATGTGCTGCTAATCGAGTCGTAGATCTTCACAGTCAGCTAATGCGGCCCCCGACATTAGTGTCTGGTGGACGACAAAATAAAACAAGATAGCTGAAAAAATAACCAGTTTCTTCTAAATAATGTAGCCACACACTGGGTTAGGATAAATGTCCAAAAATTGTGTTAAAGTAACCAGAGTTTGTGGTTACTTAAAACTAATAATTAGCTAGCCATGACCCTAAAACACAATTTTAGACCTTTCTTATTGAAGTAAAAATGTTCATTAAATCCTAAAATAAAGCAATAAATTGTAAAGAACCAAAACAACACTTAAATTATCGGTTTCTGCTCGGTTGAAGTGAACTTTGTTGCGGTTTGAAAGTGGATAACAAGCGGACCGGAGAATGCTCTAAAAGCAGGAAGTGGCCTACAGCGCAGGGCATTCTGGGTAAATGCAACCAAAACAAACGTTCGAGTCTAACACTGGTGGGAGAAATGGCTCGTAGTCTTTTATTAATCACAAAGGATAAATCCTAAAACAATTAAATGTGACACCACTCCATTAATATTTATATTTCATGAAGAAGGTCACTCTGTGTGACGAATCACGGACAGGGTAGTAGAAGAAACACTGCCACCTGCAGGTGGGAGTTAGCATCAATGAAACCCGATGTTTTAAACTTATTTTTTTAATTAATTTTTTTTATTATTAAATTCTCTGTAAGCTCATGATGCATTAGCACATAAATACAACGGCGTATTAAAGCGATTGTAGATATAAAACAGGGGTCCCCAAACTACGGCCCGCGGGCCGGATCCGGCCCGCCTCCACATTTGGTCCGGCCCCCTGAACAATACCAGAGAGTATTCAGATTTTTTTTCATTACAGTATTTTCCGGACTATAAACCGTTTATATGTGGATTTTTTATTCAACCACCAGGGGGCTCTTTAGCAGGAAGTGAATCATTGGAAGTCTGGTTACTTGCGCGCCAACACTGAGCCCACAAGCAGCAAAATGAGTAAGAAACAGATCAGATGTCTTTGGAAAGTTTCTTTGCAAAGGGGAAAAGGCCCAAAGAAGAGACAGGAGAATGGATTTATCCCGGACCGGTAGATGAGTCCCACATTACAAGCCCGCTCTGCATAACATGCGGCGACCGGCTGCTAATGAGGCAATGAAGCTTCAAGCTGCTTTAACACGTAGAGACCAAGCAGGCTGTGGATATAAGCAACACTTCGGGTGTCATTGTCTCTCATCATTCCCAGATGGGACCGTCAGGGCTCCCGTTAGTCAGTATCGTGAGTTAAAATTTTCAAGAAAGTAAAATGTTCATTTTTGTGGCGCTTCTGTTATTTTGAAGGGATATATAAACGTTACCATAGCGACCAGAGTCAGAGCGTTTGGGCAGTGGTCGAGAGGAGATGAGTAGAGCTTGTGAGTCTTAAGTCTGGTTTAGACGGAAAGATTTAAGAATTGTCGGCCGATTCTCTAAACCTCTGTGACCACAGAGCTGATAAAAGTATAACAGGTTCGATCGGTTCGTGTCTCCAAGGCAGGAGCAACACGAACCGATTCCAGTCACGAACATCCCGATTCCAGAGGATAATCCAGTAAAAAAAAAAAAAAACATAGCGGGAATTGAGAATAAGCAAACACGGATGATGATGTAGAAGCAATAGTGATAGTTTGTGGAGTCATTTTAAGACATAAAAGATGTAACAAAAAGAAAAGGCGGTGGATGAAAGACGACGGGAGCAGCCGCTCTATTTGCTGCCGCTATGATTTGGAGGCAAATATGTTTTTTCATAGTTAACATTTTTAACTGAATATACATAATAATGACCTTTACATATAATAATAAACATTTCCACATATCATCTCCGATATCCACCGGACTCTCAGTTGCGCGATATGTCAGCTGTTTGGGATTCCCCTCTGTTATGACGTCACAGCGCTTTATGATTGACTACCTGTCACATTCAGTAGGTCGTATTCTCGTTCCCAGACAGGGAAAATCCCACAGGTTGCGATAAAAACTCCAAGACAACCCAGATTGGGCAGAAGCCTTATCTGACTTTTCATCCACCTCCCCCTCTCCCGGGCCGCATCAAAATTTCCAAGTCTTGACGGTCCGCGGTAATAAACAGGGTGGGGCCACTGATTTAGCACATGCTAGTAGCAACACGAAGGATCAGCACTTTTACTGTTACAGTTACCATTCGGAAAATGATCAGTTCTGTTAAATCTAATCTTGGCAACTTTCAACCCTAATAAAAGTAATATTGAATTGATCTGTTATGACTCAGATTTTGGGTGTCCGCCCCCCTCTGCTGCTGCTGCATCATTGTGGAAAACCTGGAGCGGCAGAGATATCTGAGGCTTAGATGTGTATGTTTACTGGTTTAAAAAAAAAAAAAAAACTTTGGGGTTGTGGCTTATAGTCCGGTGCGGCTCATAGTTCGGAAAATACGGACTATAATCCTTCCTGGATTTTTTCTGTGAAGAACCCAGAGAGGGTTATTTGATTGTGCTTTTTGGAAAACAATATATTTTTACATTTAGGAACTCCTGCAATCGTCACACTTTTTCTGTTACAAACTGACTCCGGCCCCCCACCAGAGAAGGGAAAAGTTATGTGGCCCTCACAGGAAGAAGTTTGGGGACCACTGATATAAAACAAACAAAAAAGGAGTAGTACGTTTCCACCAAGAAATATGAAAATTTCTGTTTGAAAAGTCAAAAATTTTCTACACAAAACAAAGACATTTCTGAGCTCCAAAGTCAAAATGTTGATAGGAAACGCTTCACATATTTTGAGATTAATCTCCATTTTTCAGTTTGAATAGTAAACATTTTTGTTTACGAAAATGTCTTTTCAAACTCTGAAATTTTCAGACTTTTTGTTTAGGAAAATCTGAGGTTAATATCAAAATTTTTGTTTTTTTGACAAAAATGTACATTTCCTTTTTTATTTGTCCATCTACAATGTCCCTAAAATGCAGTCGTGCTTAAAAATTCAGGAATTTGTTGATTTCATATAAGTTTCCGCCATCGTGGAATCACGAAAAACTGGCGGGTGAAAGTACTACTTACTGCATAGTACCACAATAAACAGTTTTACTGCAGAATGATAATCCCATTAACCTCCCCATTAAAAAAACTCCTCAGAGACAAGTGTTACAATCATACAAATATATTAGTTTGTTTTATTCAATTATATCCAATAATACATCTCCGTTGACTTTGTGTAAGTTATTATAGAAATAAATACAGATCATATTGCAAATGCAGAGAGTTTGGGATAGTGAGAAGAAGATTAGGTGGTTAAAGAGGGTCAAAGAGTAAATACTGGGTAACTCCTGTCCAGTAAATGATCAGCGCATGCATGCTCACAGTCCCTCCACTTGGATGCAGTCTGAGCTCCAGGGCTCTCTATGATCCCCCTTTAGCTCCTTTGTCCCCAGTGATCCGCAGGTCCGGATGGCAGAGAGTGGCGCCGTTTTTCCACCCGGCTGGAAACAGGAAGAGTCGCCCCGTTTCCCCCCGGCACGCTTGCATGGATACACATATATAGGAGGAATATATTTAGATATATGTACTTTTTTGCCCCAGTAGAATATAAAAATAGTCTCATTGTGGCTTTGATAACTGGAAGCACTCTTTTTGCATTTGGAAGACGGGAATTGAAACAAAACGTCTACCGTTTCTCTGGAAGACTCACACAACAGTTAAAAGAAAAATAATAACATGAAGGAGGTGTGGACAGATGACGGTTGGTCAGTGTGAAACGTTTCCTCCATAAGTTAAGGTTTCATACTCGCATGTGCCTCAATGTGGAGGCAAAACACATGGTGAAAAGAAAGTACACCCTCTTTTAATGTGAGAGAATCAGAAAAACTATTTGATCTTCAACTGGTTTTAAAAATTAATGCAATCTTAACTTCAAGGCTACATTGAAACAGGATCCTATATTTAATAAACAAAGAAGAAGTCCATAGGGAACTTTGAATGTCCATATCGGCATTGCGGTACCAAACCAAACCATATTATATTAGGTTTGGTTATGGTTTGGTTTGGGTTCGAACCAACCCCCAAAGCGACCCACTTTGGTTCCAGAACCAACCAACATGGTTTGGGTTGGTTCCAGGGGGACCAACCCAAACCATGTTGGTTGGTTCTGGAACCAACATGTGCTGGTTTGGTTTGGTTCCAAACCCCTGGAACCAAGAGTTTTTCAAAGGATCGTTGGACATAGTGCAGTGTGAAATCAAACCGCACAAGCCGATCAATCGAACCAAGTCTGCCAGACTACCAGGTGTGAAAACAGTCTCATTAGCTGTTTCCACTAACAAACGCAGCAATTTGTTTAGTATTTATGCATAAAACTGCACGAATTGACATTTCAAATATAAATTTGCTCAATGAAAATATGCCAATTTAAATACTCTTTATTTTATTTGGCCACATCGAAATTTGTGTATTTCACAAAGCTGCAAAGGAGTCACTGTTTTCATGTCGCGCGAGTCGTGTGTTCAATAACCGGATGTTTCTACTGGCGAAAACAATCATGGCAGGAAGTAGTTAAAGGATAATGACGGATGGCGTGAACAAATTTATTCACGTGATTTTATTTGCGTTTATTTAATGGAAACACCAAAATTGTGTTTTTTGTCATTAGTGGAATATTGATATTTGCAATGGAAACGCAGATTGAGAGAATTCCTGTTTTAAAGCTACAATTTGGCCCAAAGTTCGTCAGAAACAGGACTATTGTCCCAGAATCAAGAAACTTGCCACACGATGACTGAGAAAGAAAATAATCAAGGTGCCTCAATGGTCCAGTCAAACTCCAGAGCTTGAAATATTGTAATGGGACCTTCAATGTATTGAAGCAGTGGGCCAAGACACAGAAAACGCCTTCTAACGGTTCTTTTAAGTCCAATTCTGTTGGGTTCTGGTTCGATAAACAGAGTCAGACAGGATCCTGTTGTTTCTTCTTGTGCACTTGAGGTTAAAATCACACAATTTTAAACGTCAGTAAAACCAGATCAGCTTCACTTCAAGACACCAAATTAACCAAAAAAAAAAACAATCACACACATATAGACCGAACATGGAATTACATTGTCGACACAATTCACAGTAATTCCACCAATAAATACCAACATCACGATCCATATTGCCTTAAAATACAGTCAAAACAGCCAGGGACAGGTCAGGAGGGAGTTCAGAGTTTCAAATAGAAGTGCGTTAGCTGCGAAGAGGTGGAGTCCCTCCCCGGCCGTCGTCCTGGTGGATGAGAGCGAAGCAGATGTACCTTAAAAACGTATTCACGTGAAGTTAATCTGTTGCTACACAGGATGTGACAGTAGGCACTCTGGATTCCAGTATAAAAGCACTTTAATGAAGCAGCTAAACCAAAAGTCTGTCTGAGTCAGAGCCTCTCTCTTCCTCCCTCTCTCCTTTTCTTTTTTTTTTGTGTTTTCTGCTGCATTGCAGATGTGGCGGAGGGACTCCACCTCAAACTAATGCTCGCACACTTAAACAGCTGCCACACCGAAAGGGACAAAGCAAAAAAAAAAAAAAGCTGCAATAAATACACACACTTTTTTCCTCCAGATGATGTGGCTGCACCTTGTTAATGAACTTTATTGCTTTCCGCCCAAGGAAACCGCACGTATCGATTTCAATTTCTCACATGTATACAAAAAATTTCACACCAGGCGTCTCGCACATTCGCTCTGCCTCCAGGTTAAAGGGAAGGTGGGCTTTATTGGAAGCTAGTGCCTCTCCGAGTCCTTGGAAAAAAGAGAAGCCGTGCGTGACCCTCCCTCTCTGCAGCTGTAATTCGCCCCGTAAGCAGAGGGAGGCCCTGACTCGAGAGAAACGGGAGTGAAGGGAGTCCCCGGGGAGAGAGGTGTGTGTGAAGAGAGCGGCTGAATCAGATATACATCATTTAACTCGCTTTCAATAGCCGCCCTCACCGGCTCCTTTCATCCGGACAAACGGCGACGCCAAACTCTTACGAGGGGAAGACGTAGAACGTTTCGGGAGTCTGGAACCCGGAGACGCTAAAGGCGGTAAATTCGGTTCACCAATCAAACCTCCGATAGATGGGAAACTTTACACGGTTTGACTCGATTGAAGGTTTGGGGAGGCAAATCCCACGCTCATGCAATCATGCACTCCACTCGCAAAAAATGATCCAGTAATGTGTCATGATGTGATAATCAAAACATATCAATAACCCTCCAATCAGGGAGTCACATATTTAAAAATCTGCTGAAATGCATCAGATTTATTCAAACTACCAGCAGATAACAGGAAGGCCAAAGGCATTACAGCTAGGGGGCGCCGTTTCATCTATAATTTTGAAGAGTCAGTTGATGGAAACAGTAAAATTTGAAAAACAAAAAGCCTTCTGTAATTTTGCAGAGAGATTTTTACTTTCACTTGAGATGGTTTTTGGCTTTTCCGAAAAGATGGAAACATAATTGCGGAATAACTTCTGATGTAGCTAACTCTGCCTTACCAGAGGAACAAAACTCAGAAAAATGTCCAAACCTCCGGCTCAGGGAGAAGGACTCTAGGTCCTTTTGAGGTCCATGCTAGTTTTCATCCTCTACAGCAGTGGTTCTTAACCTGGTTTTGATCGAAGCCCAGGGGTTCGATGAGTCGGTCTCAGGGGTTCGGCGGAGCCTCTGCCGCAGAGACACACTTGTGTAAAGTCGTGATGACGCCCTGCTTTGCCATCACTTGCTGCAGAGGATCACGTTACATTGCTTAGCCAATCAGAGCTGCGGAGGAGCCCTGATTGAAGGAGCTCCACTCTCAGCATGGATTTGAACTTGTGTCTTTAATTACTTCAGAAAAACTCACAGTTTTTACCAAATTCTGTAACTTTCGGTGAACTTCTAAATCTGCTCCTTAGTCGCATCTTTTCGGGGTTGATACTGCCTCTAGTGGCGTGGGGGTGAAAACACAACTAATATAATTACATTACTAAATCAGAATACCGCAAAGTCTTTATTATTTATTATAATTTTTCATTTTCTTAGGAATGTAGAGCTAATTAAATGATCTAAACAAGACCTTAAAGTGGTTCCAGTTTCTCTCGATGGCCAACTTGTTGAAACTGTGGCAAATTTTAAATACCATGGGTCGTTCCTGGACAGTCAGCTGAACTGTGCTGAAAACACTGACTATATTTTGAAGAACTGTTCTCAGAGACTCTACCTTTTAAGAAGACATAAGGCGTTTTCGCACTGTACGGAACGGACCCAGCCCTGTTGTGTTCGCATTACACTGAGGGCGCCATCGAAGCGGTACCGGACGTCACTATTTTTAAAACTAAACAATAGTTTCGATGTAGCGGCCGACTGTGCTGGTTCATCAGCGAGTAAGCGGAGGAAAAAAACCCTCATCATTAGACCAGGTGATTGCACTATATTGAGACGAATCCATTGCTAATTAAAACTAATAATAAAAATATTGAAAAGAGCACTCTTTACAAAATAAAATACAGTTTAGTGAGAGCCAGCTGTCAACGGAAAATCAACGACTGACTCCATAACAACCAGCGGCCAATCAGCTGCTGGTTCTAAGCAGAACCGCTTGGCCGGCCCGATTGGAACCACAGCTCTTGTGGTTCCATGGGGCCGGGTGGAACTGGTCGCAAGTTGTAATGCAAACATGCTCGGAACCGTTCCGTTCCGTGCGAAAACGCCTTTAGTGATCTTGGTGTGACCCACCAACCCAACTATTCAACTATCTTGAATTTGGGGGAAAAAAAAAAAAAATCATATTTTATTTATCACTACAGAAGGGTTCAGTGAATGCGCATATGAAACTTCTTTTGGGTTCGGTACCTCAAAAAAGATTAAGAACCACTGATCTACAGCCATGCGTAGCGTCACGCTTTCTGTAGCCCGGCTGATATGCAAACCAGAACATGGGAACACAGCTAATTAGCATTTTCTGAATGTTGTGATATTTTATAAATCAGAACAGTGCAGAGTTAACATGGAGAGAGGTCAGTGATTATCTGCCCTTCTAACATGATTCTTAGTTGTTGTTATCAGCTAAGAGTTAAGATCAGACTCAAAATATAACAGCTAACAGGTAACTAAAGTCCAGCTCAAAGCTAACAGAGCGAGGCAAATGGCTACGCAGAAACAGGCTAACGGCTAACCAGAATCAAGCTAATGCCTGCTTAAACTAACATCAGGCTCACAGCTACTCAGAATAAACAGTGATTCAATGTGAAACTGTTTGTAACGTTAAGCTTTAACTGTAAGAGTCAAGCTGTTACTGGAGCTAACAGCTAAACTTAATAAGAGTCGAGCTAAACAAAGTGATCAGAATCATGCTAACAGCTATGAGGTAAGCTAATGGTGAATCATTCTTAAACAAAACTAATCTGGAAGTTCAGGGAACAAAAAACAGCTGTTTTTAATTTCTATTAGTAATATAAATTATTCTTTGCTATGCTAACATGTCACATGGGTTTTATTAATGTCTTTATAGGTAAAACTACATGCCTATATGAAATCTGTAGATACAATAAAATATCTCAGATAAATCCTGTAAATTTAATTTTATATGCGACTTTTGTTTAAAACAAAATAAACCTCTTAAACAGAAGTTTTAGCCTTCAGCAGGTTTTCTCAAACTTGAATCAAACTTTGATTTCCAAACTTCACAATGAGGTTACGGTCATTTTTTACTAAACTCCTTCCAAATATCTACCAAACACGATCCAGTCCCAGTTTACACTAACCTAGAGCCCCAGTTAATGAAACGTTTAAGTCAGAGGTGCCCAATACGACCAAAGGTTTTGAGTCGATCTCGGCAGGTGACAAACTGACCGCCGCCAGGACGCTGAGGCCAGCACTTCACTAAGACCCTAAACGTTTGTAGCTTCATTTAAAAAAGAATAATTATAAAAAAAGTCAACGAAACGTGTTAAAATTAATAATCTCAGTAGTTATTGTTTCAACAAGGTGTTGCGCAATTCAGTGCGTTTCAGTTCCGACTCAAAGACCGACTGACGAGCAGAGCAGGAGTTTAAATTAGCTACTCAACCACCGCTGTGTTCATGAGAGGCTTATTAATAAATATCAAACCTGGAAACCTGATATCGTAATGGACTGAATGTGTTTTTAATGTAATCTTTGCTCGGCTTGCGGGGCGCGCAGGCGGTTGCCACGGCAACAGGTGTGCTTAACCGACAGAGAGAGAGAGAGAGAGAGAGTAAAAAGGTAGGAGTGGTTTTGAGTTGATCGTCTTTTCGGGTTGTTTTACCTTTGTTTACCTTTGCTGTGGCTCATTACACCTGCTGTAGTTTCTGAACGTCCAATAAACGACAAACTTGGACTGATTACCTCGTCCGTTTGTGAGCATACGTCACAACAAACATCAAATAGGACAAATATATTTCATTAAGTTTTAACAAAGTCTACCGCGATAATTATGTGAAATTAAATTAATTATATCCCGACTTCAGAAGATTTGCCTTTACCTTTACTAGGCTCTGTGTTTCTTCCAATCAGTCTGTATTTTCTCATATCGAGGTCATCAAACCAAATTTCAGATCCACCACCTGCTGACCGACACCTGCTGGCCTCAGGTTTGCAACCAGCTTCTGACTGAGAAACCAGAAACCTGCTCCCAGTGTCAGAATCTCACTGACAAAGAAACTGGATTAGGATTTATGTAACTTTATTATTTCTGCTATAAACTGATGTATATTCGCATATAA
Source organism: Poecilia reticulata (assembly GCF_904066995.2). Classification (NCBI taxonomy): domain Eukaryota; kingdom Metazoa; phylum Chordata; class Actinopteri; order Cyprinodontiformes; family Poeciliidae; genus Poecilia; species Poecilia reticulata. The sequence goes on along the minus strand of NC_088847.1, from coordinate 21,777,775 downwards.
AATAAGTCAATAGAGTTTAATTTGCAGTTTTTATGTCTTTGTGTCATGAGGTAGATCTCAGGCGGCTGGTGAGAGAAAAAGTAGATCTTGGTCTCAAAAAGTTTGGGCACCCCTGGTTTAAGTAATTACTTAGCAAAGCATTGAATCCATAGAGGCTGTGTGTTAAACACAACCAAACCAAAGCTGCTGGTTGATTAAAAGAGGTTTTAAATGTAGCCGGAGTGAAAAAAAGAAACCAACAGATGCTGAATTATGAAACTCTTTTCTCTCTTCTTTGCTTCCTCATTTTGTCTCCTTGTATGTTTCAAACTTTTATTTTTTATTCATCACCTAACTGCTTTCGATTTCCTCTGGAAAGCTTTATCTCCCAGGTAGCAGATTACTTTGCTCAGCGCTTCGCCCGATTTGGTTATCACTTATTATTATTTACAACTACAGGCTCAAGGGAGCAAAAGATTATGCACGGAAGGAGAAACGTGCAAAAAAGAGCGTCCGTCCAGCGCAGTAATTCCCTCTTCAATCTCTTTTTGTTCTGCTTATCATCACTAATTACCCTCTCTAAAATGTCCTTTTGCCTCCTTCATCCGATCCATTTTTCTTCTCCCAGATCTTTTACGTTCTTTTATGTATTCCTATAATACATTACTTTTATGCTATAAACAATTACTCTTTTGATCAAATTGTACCAAGAAAGTTTAATGTGGAAAAAATGATTTAATTATGTCTCCAGTTCCCATCATCCCATTTGATGGTATCTATTTATTTTGTTGTAAAATCCTACATAAACAGTATAGATTTAAGTTTTAAACTCTGTTAATAATGTTTAAATGTAGGTAAACCTGGAGGTCATGCAGAGTAAAAGTTTGTGGGAAAGTTTCGACACGTATGGAAGTCCGCATTGGTGAAATATCACCTTGAACATTATTACCACACTGTAAAACTAGACGGCTAAAAAAAATTACTTCTTTATCAATGTTGACAACAATAAAAACATAATAAGACCATAAAGTCACTGCCGTCCCCTGCGGCTCACGCACATGATCCAGCCCTTAAATTTATCTACATGAACCCCAGTTATGAAAATAATTGAGTGTTACCTTGAATGTGGAGGCAGAAAGGAACTTTGGTTCTTAACTTTGGATAAATAATAAAATATTAGAGAAAACTTGCTCAATTAGAGAGACAATGGGTTTCAGAGTTGGGAAATATTTCTTCCAACAGGTTCTGCTCTGGACAATTATTAGAATGATTGTAATTAGTTGCTAGTGCCACTTTAAGTGGCTATTAGACAATTTCTAGACTTGGAGCGGCTGTTAGCTTCACTCTACGTAGATGTTAGCTTAACTCTGGTTAGCTGTTAGCTCAATTGTGCAGCTGTTACCTTGACTTTGAGCTGCTAGTTTGAGTCTGAGAGTAAATGTTAGCTTGAATCGAATGCCTCGTTTCCCCTGTTTGCAAACCAAACTGCACCGTCCCGTGTCGTAAATGTAGCACTACCTGGAAAATTGTTGGTTTGACTCTGGATAGCTGTTATCTTGACGAGGAGCTATTAACTTTACTCTGAGTGACTGTTAGCTCAACTCTGAAAAATTGTTAGCTTGGTTATGAGAAATTGGTTCTGGCTAGCTGTTAGCTCAACTCTGACCTGTTAGCTCCACTCTGACCTATTAGCTTGACTCTGAGTAGATATTAATTCAGTTAGCTGTTAGCTCAGCTTTGAGTAGCTATTAGCTTTCTTCTTCCGTAATTGCTAGGCTATGTCTCTATGCAGCTGGGCTAACTCCAAACAGCGGTTAGCTCAACTGAACAGTTGCTAGCTCAACTGCCTAGCTATTAGCTTGACTCAGGGTAGCCATTAGCTTATATTTAAATAATTATTAGCTTGAGTTTTGGGATCTGTTAGCTTAATTGAGTTTCTTTGAATCCCCATTGATAATTTTCACCTTGATTTTTGTCTTGTCTACTGCTAACAGACGCTAAAACAATAACAACCCACTTCTCTAATCGGATTATTTACGCTTGATGTTTTTGTCTTAAACTATTTAATAAAAAGAAACCATCTGCATAGCTGCATGAATTGCCATTTTTCTGATCACCAACATAATCAAACATCAGCATTCCGTTGTCATGGACGCTAACTGATCGATGTGGGGCTTTAAACATCCATAAAACTAATGTGGACGAGTTGAACCGACTCCAACATGCTCAGTGACGAGCGCAGGGTCAACAAAACGCCTGACCTTTTGACAGCGTGGTCGATAATCTGCATGTGCAGCTCAACACACAGTTCAGATTGGTAGAAAAAAATAAAAAATGAGCATATTTAGTTTGGCAGCAATGACATGCAGATGCCATGTTGCCCTGGAGGGTTTGTGCAAAAGAAAAGCCATTGCAATGCAATCACAACAGCTCCATTACGACTCATTATGTCTTCCATCACACCTGCTGCCACTGAGCGAATGCATGTCATCGTAATGGTCATGATATCATTTTCATGTGTAAGTACAACAGAATGCATATGAGTGTGTGTGTAGTTGCTGAGTGTGTGTGTGTGTGTGTGTCGAGGGAGTGATTGGCTGCTTGTTTAAGGGTCGAAAGATTCTGATCAGCCTCTGACTCCATTAGCAGAGCCAGAGGGACGGGAGGGAGTTTTATTGTGCCGCAGAGTGGAAAATTGAGTCCATGTCACAAACTAATCAAATTGTGCCAAAGGTGAGTGAAAAAGAACGGAAAACACTGCGATATGTACACACACACACACACATTCACACACACACACACGTTTGACGAGAATTCAGGCCATATTTGAAAGTTGCTGACGCAAACAGAAGATGTGGACGCAGCAGATGGCCGCAGAACGGAAACAGTGTGACAGCCTCACATTAACATGGCTTTGTGTCAAGCTAACATTAGCAGAAAACCCTGCAGGGAGATAAAAACCCATTTGTGAAGAATGTGCTGCAGGGGGACATATTTGCACGTTGCACCCGTGGCGGTGGAACCAGGAAGACCTTGCTGGGATATTTGGTTGACCGGAGGGAGGGTTGCTCGCTGGCGTGACGGCTGGAGGGCGCCCGTCCAGCTGGTGAGACAGGCTGTGGTGACATGCTTTAAAACACTAGGCCACTGTTCAGCTCTACACTGAGTTATTGCTTATACACCCCAGGTTCAGCTGACTGTAGAGGGCAAGAAGGTGGAGGGCTGGTGTGGTAGAAGACAAAAGGGGACTTCCCCTTTCCCAGCATCCCCCTGCATGGACCTTTGGACACCCGGACGTTTCAGGTCCACAACCCGAGTCAAGGTTTGCTGTCCGTCGTCCACCCTGTCCTCCGTCTCTCGGTGCTAGGAGGAGGTTTTGGTTTTGGACTGAGCTTCTTTCTTGCCGTTGTTCAGCACGGGCGAGTCACTGGAGGTCTTGGGCGTTTTTCTGGGCGGACTCTGTTCGGCGACGTCGTGTAAGGAGGGCTCCCTGTACATCGCCACTGAGAAGGGAAGACATAAAGACAGGAAGGTCATCAAAACTGGAAACAAAACCTTGTCGGACCTCTTTATTCGTTGGTTAAACTGGACAGTTTGGTTCCATTTGGGTCAAACGGTGCCTAAGCAGTTGAATTATCCCGTTTGTTTAAAATCTTTATGTCACCAGTTGATTTTTTTTTTCCTATAAAAATGTCGCTGGAGGGGTCTGAAAAGTTGCTAAACACAGCGACAAAGTTTATAAGTTAGCGAGCGTATATTCCCTCGTCCCGACTGCAGCTCCTCTCATCACCACGTTTGGCCACGCCCCTCCGGTTCTCTTGGCCCCGCCCACTTTGGTGAACATTTTTAGGTAGGTGTCTCCAAAGCAACAGGTACGCCTGATTGGACAACCAAAAAATGAGGAGTTCCTCAAGTTCTCACACCCGATTGGACGAAAATAAAGTCTGTTATTCGACTTTTTCTCATTGTAATTATCACTAGCTTACTTTTGTGCATGAATTACTTTAGCTTCAGGAGTTTGCTGCTGTAACCCAGAAGACTTTGGGGTTAGTTACACTTTGAATACGCTGACATAATAACAGCAGGCTGAATGTTAGCTGGCAGAGAACGTCCCACTTCTTTCACTCTGTTTTAATGACCAACATTTGTGATTTTTCATAGATGTTTATAAGTATTGAGTTCTAAATGTTGGTTCCTTGCCATTACATTAGAAACAATATCATGTAAAACTGACATGAGCAGCTAAAAACAAATAAAAAAGGCGTAACAAAACAAACAAAAACACTAAATAACTGTGTTTGTCCTTCGAACCTTCGATGAGTTTGGGCAGGAAGTGAGCAGCACCCTTGGTCTTCTTGACTCGGTTTCCCTTCATGACCTGGCCGTCCCGGTTGATGCCGATGTACCAGGCTCGCCCCGACTGGGTCTGCCGGTACAGGATGGACGAGTACGTGACGTAGTAGTTCTCAAAGACGCACTCCTTAAACTTGCACTCCGGCGTGAAGTGTTCCTGTAAGACACACAAACCAGAACGCATAGGCAGAGGTCGGTAGCAACATTTACCCAAGTAACCTTTTGGAAAAATGTACCTTTACTGTGCAATACTTTTTTATTTTTTACTATGGAGTATCACTTTTCTTACTAGAGTAAAGTTTCTGGATACTTTACCAACTTCACTAAATGAAGAACAAACATATTATAATCAAAGACGCACTAAATACAGAAACATCCCAAACTAGTATTACAATTCATCTGATACATAAAGTACAATGCAGCTTTTATTTTTAAAAAAATTAAAAATAAAGTCTGGACCACCCCCAAAAATTGCGGCCCTCGGCTACCGCCCTTTCTAATGTTTGTTCCGGCATAAATAATTAAACTCCCAGCAGAAAAATAAAACATTTACAGTCGGGTGAGGGGCGGGAGGGCGCTAAACATTTCATTGCGACAGGGTAACAGGATCATACGCAGCGCATCAATTAAGCGTCAACAAACTCAATCGCGCATGCGCAGGACCGTTCAGTCACGAAACAGAACCCGGTGTTCTGTCAGACCGTAGCACAAACTGACGGCTATAAAACAAACAGAAACAATTTTCTGACTCGTTTTTGCCGTATGTTGTCTCCTACGTTGAACTGACAGCTCCTGTAAATGTCGCGGACCTCATAATGCGCATGCGCACTCACTGCACGTACGCTACTCTCACAGCGTACGCTAACGGAACAGAACAGGCCGGACAGTCCCGGCCGGGTTCTGCGGCTCTCTCTCTCTCTCGTTACGTATTCCATCTTTTATTCCGCCTCTCCTCCTCCAGCGCGTTCCCTCCGTTTCCCCGTCATTTGGTAACCTTGTCGGGGAACAAACCAATTTGCAGGATTGATTTGGAGCCTTGATGTGACGGAAAAAAACGCCTGAACAAGGAGTTTTCTTTCTTTCTCTCCCTCCGTCGTTCTGATTTCCATCTCTTTTCTGCGTCCCTCTGTCCGTCAGTCCGCCCGTCCTCAACACTTAACAGCACATAAACAGTTACATCGCTCTTTAATTGCACATCCATTAGTTTCTCTGCCACTCGCTACTTTAACTCCATCACAGCAAATGAAAGTGTAATCAGATTACTATAACTGTGGGTGGGTGGGTGTGCAGAGCGGAATGCCTGATCAATATCTTCCACACGATCTGAAGAACTTCCTGGATCATTAAGTGATTAATCCGGTTAATTAAACTGAAAATCTGTGGTGCGTTTGCGGTGTGGGAAACCAGAGCATTCATCAGATCCTGACCAAACTGCGCTCAAAAAGTTCAATTTGTTGAGTGAATGGAAGGGGAAAGAAGTGGAGCAATCTGTTTAGAGGACATTTTCTCTATGAACTCGATAAATCAGCGTGCTGTTGATAGAAAAAAGGAGCAAATTTCTGACAAAAATCTTTTTTTTTTAAATCTGAGAATTAAAAAAAAAACACGAACATTTCTCAGCTACAAAAGTTGACAGTTTTTTAATTTAAAGCAGAAATTTCTGAGGTTTTTATGACATTAATCTCACAATTTTAGATTTTATTTATAGCATCTTTTTTAACATTTCAAGCTAAGAAACTTTCTTCTTTTTTCTTCAAAGTTTTTGAAATTAATCACAAAATATCAGATTTTTTTTTTCTTGCAATAATTTGTGACTTTTGGAGATCAGAAAAAAAAACCTATTTTCTTTTACTTAAGCAAATAATAATAATAAAAAGTTCCTGTGTTGGATGAGAAGGAAAAAAATGATTTTAATTAATTGTATAATTAATTTTACCTTACACTTGAGGTATAAGCCAAATAAAAATAATTATAGACGAAAAAGACAAATGAAATAAAACAAATCTTTTCAGCTCTGTTGGTTGAAAGAAAAATATATTTTAAATTAAAAAATGCTTAATAGAAAAACACATGGGTCAAATTTTGTAGATCATTTTTGTTTTTATTCAGGAACAAAATGTTCCTCAAGGGAAAAACCCTTTAAAATATTTTAATCTTAAAGATTTTTATTACTATCCCCTTGAAAGTGGGGAGAAAAAGAAAACTTGACCGGACCTAGAAAATAGATCCATAAAATAGTATTTTATTTTTAAAAATCTGTACTTCTTAAAGCAAACCCACTTATTATTATTAAAGAACAAGCTCTTTCAAATAATAATAATCCAAACCTGATAAAAAATAAGCAGCATGGAAGAAGTAAAACGGCGACAAACACAGAAATAAACAAAAATAATTGATTTTATATATGAACCGATCAAAGTTTCCTACCTCATCGTGTAAAACTAGTTTGAAAATTTTCTTTCATTGCGGCAGCTTTGAAAGTCAGACTCATGGCGTCAGCAGCTTAATGGAATAACACACGATTAGGCCTCGTCGTTTACACGTTACTCTCACCGCAGGCTCACAGGAGGCAGATGCACATCTGTCTGCAAGACAACAGGAAGTGCTTTGACAGGTCACTTCCTGTTTGTCTCCCAGGACAGGCGGTCCACTGTCCTCTCACGTTTACATCCTGAACTCCAAACCAGTTTGATCCTCCATCTTCTGCCTGTCCTCCTTTCTCCTCCTGCTAAACAACCCAGACGTTATCATTGGTGCAGTTCCTCCTGTGGCCAGCAGGAGGCACTCAAAACAAGAAGAAGTCTATTTTTTTTGCCTCTGAAGATCTGCGTCTGTATCTAAAACAACTCAAGACATAATCTAAACTACATTTGTTTTTAAAGTCCATTTGAACATTTTTAAACATTTTAAACTCAATGTTTAGTTAAACTTAAGCTAAAATGTCTCACATGACAAAGTGCCACAGAGCAGGGCCGGTCCAAGCCTTTTAGGGGGCCCAAAGCAGATTTTCATTTGTGCCCCCCATCAACAAATCAACACCAGATGCTTCATTATTCCTAAATACTCTGTGTGTGTAACATACCTGCTATGAAATCCAATATCTGTTAGCACGATACATGGCTGTTAGCTTGATTTAGGCTAGCTTTTAGCTAGGTAGAGATAGATACATCGACAGGCAGAAAAGTATTAAGAGCAACTACACAAAATGATCATTAGTCTTTCTTTGAGGTCTTGTTTTAAACTAAACTACCTTTTGTGTTGCCTTTTTAAAATAATTAGCTTTAAATACACATCCCAGCTGCAATATTTCCTCTGGAAATTTGACCAAAATTACTTGGTAAGATTTTGTACAGATACATCGACAGGAAGAAAAGTATTAAGAGCTGCTGTAAAAACTGATATTTGTTTTTGTTCCAACTGAAATTACATCCTTTAGGATTGCCTTATTTAAATAATTGGCTTTACATAAGAATGTCAGCTTTAATTATACTAAAACAGAGAGAGAGAAAGAGAACTGAGGTAAATGGAAAATGTTAAATAACAGTTTAATCAAACACTGGTTAATTAAATTAGGAGGCAAAGTGAGAGACAGTTTAAGCAGCCAGATTGTGTGTGTGTGTGTGTGTGTGTGTATGTCCGCTCATGCATGTCTGCTGTTGTGACAGAAAGACATGACGGATCCCCCGTACATCAGTGGGAGGCCACCCAGTGCCAGATGACACACACTCACACACCGACACGCGCAGCATCCGCGCTGACGGATGGACCCTCTCCGTCCCTCATCACTCACTCCCACAGACAGGCCGCGCAGAAACAGGAGGAGGAGGGGAACAAAGGGACCACAAAACGGCGGGAAAACGACATGAGAGACGAGCGGGGAGAACCAGACGCGGAGCGGATTAGTCTCCGGTGGCGACACAGACGGACTCCTCGTCTTATTCTCGCCGGCTGACATCATTCAGCGGCGCCGCTGAACACGCAGCTGCCCGTTCACTCAGAGCGGGGATCGATTCCACAGGAGATCTCTGCCAACAGTCAATAAGCATCGGAATGAAAAAAGAAACTGGACCAGGCGTTTATGGTGACAGAGTGTGAACAAACGGGCCGGTCCAGAAACTTCAACAGAACCAAATATTATCCCTCAACTCGCGACGTCTGGAGACGCCGAGTTACATTCAGCAACATATGTGAATATTTATGTATTCACAGAAGTGGGGAGAGTCACCAGGTACTGTACTCAAGTCAGAGTAGAAATACTTCAAAGTATTTTTACCAACGTAAAAGTAAAAAGTAGCCATCCAAGAAATTACTCAAGTAAAATAAAAAAAAGTGTTTGGTAAAAAGTACTGAGTAACAATCATTTAATATTTAAAAATTACATTATTAGATGGACCAAAATATAAAGTTAAGTTCAAATGTTGGTATTTTAAGGATCAAAATGATAATAATATAAGTAACAAGACATAAAATCAGGCGAGATAAAATGTTTCCACTTCAGTTTCTTTTAGTAAAAATCTGATGAAAGTTTAACAAGAGCTGCAGGTGTGTGTCTGTGTGGTGAGGTTTTGGTTAAATCATGTTTGTTTTCCATTCAGTGGGCAGAAAATCCAGACATTTTACTCAAGTAAGAGTAGAAATACTTTATTCTCCCTCTCATCTGGACCACCTGGCGTTTAAGGGATTGGCTCCCACCAGGACTAATTAGAGCGGTGGAGACTTTCACATTTCCAGAAAGAAAGAACAAACATTTGTACTAAACTATATTCCTAAAAAAAATGTTTGCAGTTACAATTAACTCAAACAAAGCTAAAAGCAATCTGGATCCAAACAAAATAAAAAATAAAAAACATCTCTCCTCCCTCTCAGACAATGGATTTTCCCAGTGAGGCTGATTGGAAACACCAGGCACTTGTCAGCACTGCTCATGGGCGCGTTTCCATGGCAACACATGACCTGGTGACCTCAAAGAGATGAGAGGATGATTAAAACAAGTAAATAAATCAAGTTACTTCCCCCAAACACACATTACATTTACCAAATAAATTAGAATATATAAAGTACGCAAAAAAAAAACAGCACCTGTTGGGGAGGGAGGAGGTACATCCCTCACACTTCCCTCCCCTCTTTGATTGAGATTAATCGTGTCATCGAAGATCCGAGGGATAAATCTGGCTGCAGACGCTTGAGGCCGCCGGCTGCCTGTCTGTGACGTCACATCCTCAGCCTGAGGTCATGACCTGCTGTCCGCTCTCCTCACAATCCAACCGAGCCAAAGCATTTCCTGTGGCGCCAAAACTCCAGCACAGGGGCCGACGTCAAACCGCCTGCACGTTTTAAATAACAGAGTTTTTAACTCATTCTGGACGCTTTCTAAAACTTTCAGGTTAGTTTTAGACCTTCAGGTTGTTTTCCTGGACTTCCAGGTTGTTTTCCTGGACTTCCAGGTTGTTGGCTAATTTAAATGGGCTTTTCTAAACGATATATGCAAGAAGTGAAAAGGTAATAAAAAGAAACATTAAGGACGGACACAGGTCTGTTTCTGACATGTCCAGAGTTTTGCTTGTTTTGTTAAAAAAGCTCAATAACATATTTTTACACAAGTTGAACCCAACTAAACTAAATATGTAATTTTTAGGTGCGTTGTTCTTTTGGCAATTGGCTTTTTTGTGTCTGTATACTCCAGATAAATCGATAACTAAATTAGCTAAAGATTATTTCAGTAATTGTTTCAGTAAAAAAAAAAAAAAAAGTTAAACCTTTACTAGTAGTAGAAACTCTGCATCAAATGCTTCTGCATCACATAAATTGCTTAAATAATGTAGAAATCTGATGAATAAACCACGAAGCTTCAGATTTTAACCGAAACAAACGGGATCGTTTCAGGAAGTGAGCGACGCTCCGGTCAGCAGGATAAGAATCAGACAGCGGCGAAGGTTAGCCTCACAAAACATCAGCGAAGCTGATTATTATCTGAGCAAATGAGCAGAAAAACAACTTTAATTGAGGACAAATAGCTGAGGAAGCATCACAGGGGGCTGCGGATCAATCCTCTGAAGAAAGGCGCCATTATTGTTTATTACCGGTAATGAAAAAAAAACCCGGACTAAAGCAATCTGCTTCGTCATCGCTGCTGCAAGTTGACCATCAAGTCTTTTAAAACTTTGAACCAAAAGATGAAAAACGTCGACATTCGCTTCCTTTTGAAGTCGTTCAGTTTAACTTTCAAAATGTCTGCTTCAGCTTTATGCGTCACGTTTTCTGCCGACAATCTTCAGTCCAATCCTCAGCACGGAGCTGTTTGCGGATTTGGCGGCGTTTTCTCCCACTGAGGCAGAAAACGTGATGCATAAAGCTGAAGCAGACATTTTGATGCGGTTTCCTCTGCTGTGAAAACGTCTCTTTTCCTCAAACGTTTTCCTCACAGCAGAGGAAACCGCATCACTCAAAACGTTTAAAACTTACGTAAAATATAACAAGTAGTGATTCATATCATGGAAAGATCAAATTAATGAGACTTTAATAAGGTAAAGGGTTCAGAAAGGTGATTTCTGAACACAAAATGAGTTGTTTTTTTTACCAAAACTTTGTTGTAAAGTAAAGAGAACAGAAAATCTAAAGATTTATAAAAAATGAAGTCTCTAAAATCAAAGTAGAACATCTTATTTTAAATTATTTTGTTCAGAAATGAACATGAAGCTACTTTATAACTTCTATTGACTAAATATGGGGAATAAAATCTAAAAAGTTTAGAAATAAAATAAATCAAGTAAAAAGAATTCAAACAAATAAAAATGTAAAATAAGACAGAAATAAGAAAAAAAAAAACACATCCTGAAACAAATTTTACACAGAAAATAAAATAAAAATAACGCAAAAAGAATTTAAAAAATGAAAGAAAATAGGTAAAGAATAAAACAAAAATAGGTATGGAAACATCTCAAAACTAGAAGAAAAAAACGAAAGCATAATGAAGTAAAAAAATAAAATCTGATTAATAACAAATAATGAGAAAACTAAACTAAATAAAACTGAAGTGAAACAAAAAACGACACAAAATTTACAACACAAATAAAAAACTAAATAAAAATCATGTAAAAATGGAAAGTGCTAAACAAAAACAAAATGGAAAACAATAGTTTAAAAGAGTAAAACAATCCAAATTAAACCACAAATAAACCATGAAAGGAAATCTAAGAACTAAATTAAATAAAAACAGAAAAAAAGTCATTATATTTCATCTTTTCAGCTGCTGTAAACAGTTCCCACCCAAAAAATAAAAACGTGACACAGTTACTCTTAATAAATCAGAAAAAAACTGGATGTAAATCCAACCATCGGGTTTTTCTGAACTCAAAGTTCTTCAAAATCCTGATGAGCAACTTTGAGCTGCTGACAAGGAAAATGCAATAATTTCACAACTCAAGCAGAAACAGAGAGAAAAGAAAGAGACAGAGAGAAGAGAAAAGAAAGAGAGAGAGAGAGAAAGAAGGAGAGAGAGAGGTGTTTGGTCTGCTGTGACCTCTGACATTTGGTTTGGTTGGACGACACGGAGAAACCGGATTAATGCGGCGTCTGTCAGGAACAGACGAAATAATAAACGAGATCTGAGCCTGAAACACAACAAACGAACAAATGAGTCGACAGAAAACACAGTTATAATGAGAACAGCTGCAGGGGGAGGAAGAGGAGCGACGAAGTAGGGATGGAGGGATGTCCTCTGGTTCTCACCTTGCCCGCCTGACCCCGGCCGTGTGTTTGGGGATTTTCCAAACCTCCCTCCCTCTTCATCTTTCTCTAACTTCGCCCCTCCATCTTCCTCACACTTACATCACTGCACAGCAGAAAGAGCGGGGGGAAAAAACAACAAAAAAAAGGAAAGAAAGAAAAAAGGAAGGAAGGAGAGCGGAAGAAATACGGACGGCAGGAAAGGAAACAAGAGTGCTGACTCAGAGGAAAGGAGCCGGCGTTTCTCTCATCCGAAGAGCCGGTGAGGAAGGTCAGAGGAGGAGGAGCGGTAGGTCTGGCCACGCAGAGAAAGAGAAAGAGAGAGTGTGTGTGTGTGTGTGTGTGTGTGTGTGTGTGTGTGTGTGTCGGGTTGTTCTGAGAAAAGACGTTATTGAAGGGATCTGACTAATTGCCAGTTTAGCAGCTGTCAAAAGCAGCTGGTTGAGAGCGAAACAGGATCTGCTGCAGAGGCATTAACTTTTACTCTATATCTATAAATACGCTTACTTGCAAATAACTGAAGGTAAATATATGAAAAATATTGATTTCTGTTTTTACTTTTATGCTACTTGGTGTGTTGTAACAGCTGAATAAAGTTCATACAAATTTTAGTTTCATACGACGGAGAATTAGGGCGATTTGAGACACATAGAAAGCAGGATTACATTTCTGTCAAAAACCTCAAGTTTTAATCTCAGAAAATCTGTAGAAAAATTTCTGAGTTTGAAAAGTTGGAAGTTTGCAAGAAACATAATCAGAAATTTTGAGATTAGTCTCAGATTTTTTTTGGGAAAAACTTGAAAATTTTATTACTCTCAAAAATAAAATAAAAATAAAATTTTTATTTTATTATTTATTTTTATTATTAGTCTTTTTTACTATCTACCATGGCCCTAGTATTCCATTGTAGTCTTAACAGTATTAATTTTGTTATTTTCTTTCATCTGTCAGCCTAAATGCACTAAAACAAACAATCAAAATCCCACTTTTCTTAACATTTTCATAAAAAACCTTTCTGCTATTTTCTGACCTTGCCAAAAGGAGGCGGCAGAAACAACCAGCAAGCGGAAAGTTGGCCTAAATTAGAGTGAAACACCAACACACCGGCACTTTTTACCACTGTGAGATCCCCATTGTTCAGCTCTACGTGAAAACATCTTAATACTTTCTAGAAATGTTTACAAGTCATTTTTTCCGAAAGTCAAGTCAAGTTTCAAGTCTCTGCTGACTGAAATAAACATTTTATAATAAAAGTGTATCAATAACAATATATATCGCAATAGAGCTATGATCAATATCAACTTTGTTCCAGAACTGCACAGCATTCTGGGAGATGTAGGCAGAAGAAAGACTTTAGCTGCTCAACTTCTCCTGGCTACTAGCTAAGCTAGGTTGGCGGAATCAACTCACTCGCTCTGTGGTTACCTAGCAATTCACTCACTCTGTGGTTACCTAGCAACGGCCTGCTGAGTAACTGCCACAGCAGCAGTTTCAAGTTTCGCCTCATAACTGCTTAAAAAATAAAAAACAAGGACATGGAGTGAAAACTGTGGATAAAAACAGAAAGGTCACACCTCCAGTTTGGCAGCATTTAAAATATTTAAAACAAAAACTAATCAATAATTATAGGCATCGACTGGTATGAAACGCTTATGTTTTTCAGCCATATTGTCTACCCTTAAGTAAACTTAACTTAACTTTTTTATTTTAAAAAATCCTCCAAACTCAAAGCTATTATATAACCTAACAGCTGAAATCAGAGGAGCAGCTTCGTCTCCTACTTTTAAAGCCATGAAAAACCCGAGCAGAGCGTGAGCAGCGCGAGCCGAAGAGGCCATCCATGCTCTCATTCTCACTCTCAGCCGGTCTCTACAGACAAACGAAGCGCTCTCAGCTACACAGCGCCGTCCGATGATGGATGTGGTAACTCTCTCTATCACCAAAGACCATCCATCCCAATTAACTGCTTCTGTGAGGGAGGAAGCTGCTGCTGTATAAAACTGATGAAGAACAGTCCACTTACAAGAATTAGCTCACGCTGGAAAAAAAAAAAAAAGCCTGTGAACTTCTCAGGACCATTATGGCAGGCGTTTTGTAATGGCGGTGTAAAATGTGCCATAAATACGCCTTTCTCGTGTGTAGCAGTTAAATCCAGCCTTTCAGGGCGTTGAGTAAAAGGCAGCGAGGTTGTTGTTATCGTTCCTCAGAATAACACTGAAGTAATTTTTGGAGTCCAATAGATTTACTTTCTCTAGATAACTGGACACTACTTCCTCTAATTCTCCTGCTCATGCCTTTGGCTCCGCTTCAAGGAGAGTCATGTGAGCAGAGGCATTCCCTGTTTACAGACCAGGAGCTCCATCCGTCTCCTAACAAGTCCCCAGTGGAGAGCTGAGGAAGGGCCACAGAAAGAGCAAAGAGGAAAAAAACAAGCAGGAAGGTCTTAGTAAGCGTTACTCACAAAACTCCCTTTGGGTCCGGTTAAAGGGTCTTCAACATTACCACCAATATCCAGACTAAGCCTATAACCTCCAGTCCGTTTGTCTGTGAAGTCCGGTTCGTTTGGGGAGGTGTGAATGCATAATCAAACACTGATGAGGACCAGAGAAGTGAACTCTGGTCCATTTTGAATTCATGAATGAACTCCAAGCAAACCAGAAACTGCTCCAAAAGCAGGAAGTGGACTACGTCAAAGTGCATTCTGGGTAAATAGAGTCTAAACAAACGTTTGAGTCTAGGGCCAGCGGTAGAAATGTTACCAAAGCCAAAAGAAAAATCCTACAACCACAAAAATCTGACGCTGATCCATTTTTGTTTACATTGTGTGAAGAAGGAAGTTGAGCTCAGTGTTTCTTTCAGTGGTTCTTAGTGCAGCGCCCCTACAGGCGAATGGGGGGACATGTTTTTCAGTGAACGTCAACAGCTGAAAATGTAACAAATGTTGTAATTTTGGTCCTAAATCGAACCATTTGCTGGCATAAAAACACCCTCAGAGTCACAATAACGACTGTCAATAGCAACTGGTTACTTAAGCAGTAAAACTTTAGGCCAACACCTTCTTTATATTGACTCAGTATTAAAATTTTAAGCTACAAAGTACTCAGCATTAAGCAAAAAGAGACTAGAACCAGTCAAGCTAGCAGAGTCCAACTACCAGTAATTCAAAGTAGAACTGTGTTTCGTTTGACCACATAAATGCGTAAACTGGAATTACAAAACTAAATTTGCTTAATGGAAACAACCAATTTTAACAAAAACTCAAGTTTTTCGATAAAACTTTAGCGATAGGATAAGATGTTTTATTTTTTTGGCCGTATCAAAATTGGTGTATTTCACAAAACTGTAATGGAAACACCGGATGTTACTACAGACGGAAACGACGAAGAACACAACAGGAAGTGGTAGGTTTTGGTTTTTACTGACTCATTCACGTGAGATTTTAATTCTGTTACTTATTTAACAGAAATAACACAATTTCAAAAAAGTGTTTTTGCCACATTAGCAGAATATCAGTGACGTTTTGCACACACTGAATTGGTTTTTCAGCTTGTTCCAGATCTGCCTCTAACACAACCCAACAACACATCACGGTGTTGTTTCCCAGAGCCGGCTCGGTGCGGGTGTTTCCAATCTATTAAGGCGCCGTGTTCCTCCAAAGTGGGTCTGGATCCGTCTCTCCTCTGTGTGCATCCCTGAAGTCATCTGAGGGAAGTTTAGACTTTGCTCAACTTTCCCCTGTTAGCTGCAGAGAGTTTAGCCAGAGCCGGTCCCGGGTATCGAGTCCGACCCAATTATGTCTGCCTGCCTCTGTCAGATTGTTTATACCTGGCTGCACTCGTGTGTTTGTGGGGATGTGGAGGAAAGTGTGTGAGTGTGTGTGTGTGAGTTCATTTCTTCCCGTGGCTTAGACTCTCCCCATCAGCCTGTTAAACCATTCATCCCTCCCTCCACCCGGAAGGCTTTCCACAGCTAATAAAGTGGGCCAGGTCCGTGGCTGAACACTATTTTTATCAGGAAGTAATTTCCAGGTGGCGCCCGCAGGTAAGCAGCGCCAGCAGCTCTAAACAATGGAGCCGAAACCGGGAGTCCTCCATTAACCTCTGCTGGTCAACATGTCGGCCTCTTTCTGTAACAACTCAGTTTGTTATCGCTCATTTCAGAAAAACATGGATTCACTACGCATTCATTTGTTTAAAACTGAAAATTATGTTATATAAGAATCAATTTATCTTTTAAAACAGAAGAGTCATGCTTCTTAAAAGTATTTTCCTTTTTAATGAAGTGGTGCATCAACGCAGCAGATATTGCTATGTATATGTTGCTGATCACTTTTTTTCTCACAATATTCATATTTTTAAGCTACTACATTTATTATTTCCACCCAGTTTTCTAGGACTTTTTTAAACAATTTTTATTTTTGAGTTGCTGCGTAATTCCACATCGTCCTTCCACTCAACTTTCTAGGAACATGCTATTCCATTTTTCACCACATTCTACATTTTTGAGCTGCCACACTTCTTCCTTCCACCCAACTTTCTATGTATATATCACTTTTTACACAATATAAAAATTTTTAGAGAAGCTAAAGTTTTTCTTTCCGCTCATCTTTCTAGGAATATGCTTTCACTTTTTCACAATAATCTATTTTTGAGCTACCACACTTTTTCCTTCCATTAAACTTTCTAGGTATGCTATCACTTAAAAAAAATTTACAGAAAAGAAACAATATTCAAATTTTTTTTATTGTATTTGTGCTGTGAAAACGTCTTTGTCCATGAGGGATTTCTTCTGTTTTAGTTATTTTATCACAGTTAAATGTTTCAGATCCTGAATAAATACATAATAAATAACTTAGACTGATAGCTGTGCTACATGGCTATCAGCTTATCAGACCAAAGCACAGGTGTGAGGCGGTGGTGGGGAGAAGAGAGGAGAACCGGACAGACATAGAGGACAAACCCAGGACTCACGAGGGGAACACGCAGGATCCATCTTCTGAATTAAAGAGGTTTGCAGGATGACAAGAAGCAATGGATGGTACAAAGAGGAGAAAAACGACAAGCCACAAGAGACGGAGATGACCAGAGAGGGAGCAAGACAGACTGACAGGCGAGTAAAAGCTGAACAAGTGAGATGGGGGGCGGAGGAAGAGGAGGAGGAGGAAGGACGGAGGTGGTTGTTGCTCCCAGAGGAGACGTTACGCTCGCTCCCAGTCCGGTCCTGTCAGCCCATATTTCTCTCTTTTTTTTACCCCAATCTTTCCATCATTCCTTCCCTCCAGACAACAATCAGCCCGTTTGATGTACTGGTGCTGAGATCCGGTCTGTCGCGCCGCTCAGCCCGACCCGACGGCCCGTTTCTCTTAACCAGGCTCAAATATTATGCAGATCAGCACCAGGAAGCGAAACTGCAAGTAAATAAACATTAAAACTTCAATTTTTAAACTATTTCTTGTCTTATTCTATTGTATATTATAAACGTAACTGTTTAGCTTTAGCAGAACAAATGTCATTTACACATCAGCAGGGGCGGTCCCAGCCTGCTTGGTGCCCTGGGCGAACATGAGGCACCATCATGGGGACACTCAGATTTATTTAAAGCTGAAACTTTTATTTAAAAACAGTTTTTCTTTTTCACGTTTGTTAAAATTGTCACTAAATTGTGCCAATTTACGTAACAGATAATCTGTGAAAAGTTTGATCTCCAACTCCTGAAGCCATCTACAGAAACCAATCAGAGCCAGGAGAAAGGTCTTAACGCTGTCAATCAAGCTCAGGTACTCGCTGCTCCTGGCAGACATAGGAAAGAAGGAAGGCAGGTAGGAAGAAAGAAAAAAATCTAGAACATAAGAAGGAAGGAAGGAAGGAAAGAACACAAAAGATGAAGGGAAGGATGGAAATAAATAAAAGAAAGTAAAGAATAAACAAACTAGCTGCAGCAGGTTGGGAGGAAGGAACCTGCAACAGCAGAAAGACGCACTGAAAAGTTAGGTAACATGAAGGAACGGACGAAAGACAGAAGAGTAGAAGGGAAGTAAAAATGAAGAAATGGATGGAAGAAACGTCAAAAGATAGAAATAAACTGATAAACTCTGGAAATCCAGATTTTTTGTAATTTTCCTGATTCAGCTGCTAAACAAAGCAAATATTAAACGCCCTGATGAATTAATGCCTTCTAATCACTTCATTCATTTAAAATGGAAGATAAAAATACAAATTTTTAGATACAAAAATATATCAGGGTAAACCGACGTCGTCAGAAATGTCTCAGTTTAGTAAAAGTATTCAGCGAAATCAGACAAAATGAAAAAACAAGCAATTCGAGTGAAATAAAGACAAACGACAGGGTGGAAAAGTACTTTTTGTCTTCCTGTGAGTCACTGCTGGCCGCCGACCAGCAGGGAGGGGGAGTTTTATTTCCCGATCCTTTAAATAAGTGTTGTAATTATCTCCTTATCTGTGTGTGGCTGCAGAGGGAGAGCAGCGCGCCACAGAGGTCCATGAAAGATTAATGCCGCCCGGCAGAAACGCCGCAAGGGTTACTC
Organism: Poecilia reticulata; assembly: GCF_904066995.2. Classification (NCBI taxonomy): domain Eukaryota; kingdom Metazoa; phylum Chordata; class Actinopteri; order Cyprinodontiformes; family Poeciliidae; genus Poecilia; species Poecilia reticulata. Next base: position 21,759,174 of record NC_088847.1, on the reverse strand, counting down.
CAACAAAACCTCCGCATCAGAACGTCCCGACTTCAGAGGAACAAGATCAAGACCATGTGATGCATCGAGGCAGCAAACTGAGCGTTTCTCATGTCGTGTCTTGGCTACAAAACAAAAGTTTGGCTGTTGGAAAGAAGAAAGTGTGGTGGCGGTTTGTCCGCCCGCCGTCGGAGGGATTTTCTCGGAGGATTCTCCGCCTGCTGTGGTTGTTCCCCTCAGTGAAAGTGGGTCACCTTCTTCTCTGTCAGGAGAACAGCCGGGAATACGTCGGCTTTCTGGGGGTGTTTATGTTCGTACCACATTTCACTTTCTGCAGGCAGGGGTTACAAACGCCCGACACCTTCTGGAGCTCGTTAGAGGAAAAAGTTTGGACGGTTTTAAAATATTTAAAGTGGTGATTTTATGTATTTTTCAAGCATGCAGTGACATTTTGCAGCACAATAAAGTGACTGTGTGACCTGCAGTTGTTATAAAAAGAATGCAGAATACATAAAACATGACTTAAAAGAAATTTGATTTTACATCATGGCTGTATTTGAGGCCTTGACATTGGGCCTCCGTCTCTTTAAAGGGGGCCTATTATGCAAAGTTCATATTTTGTACATTTTTATCCTTCCATTTGGCTTTCAACTGCTTCTAAAACAACTAAAGCTCAAATAAACACCCAGATGTTTTCTTTGGCCAAAAGTTAATCTTGTAGCTTTCTGGAAATTGAGCTGTTTCAATCCACTGTTTCCTAGCAACCGCAGCCAAGCCCAGCCCGTTACCTAGCAACCAAGCGGAACTCCAGCACACTTAAAATCTATATAATTAATTAAGTGAAATTAATGCCTTAAAGTTCAGGCCCTAATTAACATTTAATGCATCAGTCAAAAAATGCATCATGAAGAGGAAAAAAACATATAAAAGCCAAATGTAACTATAAGCAAAAACACTTAAAAAAGTGACTCATTGTCCAGAAAATATGGTAAATCAATTTTGAGCCTGACAAAGAGATATAATTTTTGTTATTGTATTATTATTATTTTTTACAGAATTTGATGGACAAAATGGAAACACATTGGAAATACTACAAGATTAGCATAAAAACAAAAATGCTTCCAAGAATTGTATTATTTCTCAGCATGGGATTTTTTTTATCCCACTTATTTCCAAATTAAAGGTTGGGTTTTTTCAAAATTTTCAGTGAGAAATGAAGCTGTTTCCATGAAAGCTGAGCTGATTTTACGTCTTTCTAAAGACCAGCTTGGATCTGAATCAGGTGAACTCGGTGTGAACGTGTGTGAAGCCGGCAGGACGACATGTAGCGGCGCCCGGTTCTCGACAGCTGAGCCATGTTCTGGTTCTGTTTATCTGACAGCATGAGAACGGTTTTCATCTCTGCGGTTCCTCCTCACCCATTCTTCGGTTGCTGAACGTGACAGGAATCCGTTCTCCTCCACTCAGGCGGCGCACCGCGCTGCTTCACTTCAAAACGGCCTCACACACTCCGCCGTCAGAGGCAGGAAGTGCTTTTATTTGGATTCAATCCACCTGTTAAATCTGACGCTTCTCACCTGCACATCTACACTAAAAAGCCCAGAGGAGGTTTTGTTTGAGCCGTTTCAGAGAAAGCAGCGCCGCAGTCCGCTGTGAGCGAAAAACAGGAACCTGTTTGGTACACAAATGTCAAGCAAAATCTCTGAATGTTCCAACCACAGTAACGTAGACACCGCGGCGTGGAACCACGGGATTACTGGACAGGATTAGCACATCTGGAACAAACAGAAATCTGACTTTTTCACCGAGTTCTGATCTTCTGAGGCCAAGTCAAAAATCTTGGGGGAAAAAAGTCCGAATTCTAGTGGAAAAAAATCTGAATTCTCAAAAATATGTAAAAATTCGAATAAAAACCGTCAAAATTCTGAAAAAGGAGTGCGTGAGTGACTTTTGACACTATTTTGGCTCACATGTCAAAATGCTTGGACACGTCTGGGTTGAGTGGATCCGGCTGCTGGAAAGTACTTTAACCGAAATCTTTATTTTATAAGAAAAGTTTACATAATTATTGTAGAACAGAGAAAAAAATTGCAACTGAGAGAAATTATATGAATTATAATTGTTAAAAAAATGTTTTATTGGCACTAGTGGCTTTTAGTAGTTGGGCAGGAAGAAGGGTTTGGGAATCAAACCTGGGACAGCTGTGTCCCATGTTACTTTAGTCTCTGTTTATTGTGCATTTGCTCTTTAGCCTGGTAACCAGAATTATAATATTTTTATATCTTCTTCTCCCTGTGGAAACAATACCTCCAGTTATCAGGCGACGGTAAACAACGTGACACAAACACTGTTAGTCTTTGAGAATGTGGCGCTACGTTGCGCTTCCAGTCATTCACATAATAATATGCTACTTTTTATTTGGAGGTAGTTAAGAAATGCTAACTTTAATGCTAACTGACCGTAGGTTGGAAGTGCAACAAAGATGCAGAACAATCTTTTTAGTCAATATTTCTCCTAAAAAAAAATCAGACTGTAGGAAAAGTAAGTCTTATCTCATAATCAGTGGCGCTGATTAAAAATTACAATTTAGTTTATTTATTTGGTTTTACATTTATGTTTGGAATGAAGAAGATGACTGTACGCCGCTCTATGGTTTGAAAATGATTCTGTGGGTTGGCCGGTATTTTTCTAAAGGGGCCCGTGGCTCCTCCTGGCCCCCCACTGGGGACGCCACTGCTCAAAATGTGTTCCTGAATGTGCAGAGCAGTTGGTTCCTTAAATAAAAGTATATGTTGTACTGCAGTTTGCTGCTGATGTAATGATGTAATTTAAAGTCTAACAGATCTCAGCGTGAAATATGGGTAATAAGTGAATATGAGGCCATCAGTGTTCAGCCTGATACTCAGCTGAGCGATTCTGCCACACAGTCTGACTTTAAAAGCCCCCATAAGCACAAGGAACCTGTGAAATATGTGAGCATTACATCTGTTAGAAGGAGCCTGGTTCCTCATACTGGGCTCATCTCAAACAGCAGGAGTAGAATCACCAGGTTCTCCAGCCAGGGAGGGTTTAATGACATCACACGTCGGGTTTCTGACCGTACCGATGTGTAGAGGTAGCCCTCGCTGTTCATGGCGACGTAGAGCCCCGTCTTGGTGCTCTGGATGGCCACTATCCTGAGTCCCACAGGAATCAAGTTGAACTGCACTGCAGGACACGAAAACAACAAACAGCGTCAGAAAAATAATAAGTTGAAGACAAGAACAAAACGAGGCAAAAGGAGTAAAAAACGAACTCTTGGTGCTGACGGGCTGAATCTGCTCGAACCGGATGGCAGAGAGAGATACTTCAGCTGAAGCTTTACAAACTCAATAAATTACAAAGTGACATCGTGTGAGTCTGCTGTAAACTGATTGTATCTTTACTGACACAGTTAAACTGAGTCGGTGATGCAGTTTACTGGATCCCCTCTTCAGGAAGCCTGGATTTATTACAGCTCCACAGATAAACCCCAAAATTCAATCAGAAGAAAGAAAAACATTCAGGAAGTTACCAGCAGACATAGAATAGAAATAACTGAATAGAATGGATCGCAACAGTAAAGAAAAGAGCTGAATAACATAATGAAAAATAAAACAAAATGTCACAATAAAGAAGACAACAGTTGCCACTTTACTTGTGTTTGACATTTGGATTTTGCTCTGGATTTTGGTATTTCTAAACATTAGCATCTATCTGTATTGCCATGATGACACATCTGTGGTTGAAGATCTTTGTTATTTTCGCATCTGCAGAGTTTAAGTCCTCTGAAGGCGCTGCTAACAGGAAGTGACACGGCCGGCTGAGTGATGTTGACATTTACAGCCTCCAGCTGCTCTGTCATGATGTCACGACGACCAGACTCCACCATAAAACACATCACAATAAAAATCAGATAAAAAGTTTAATGCTGTGCTTCTGCACTTTTCTCTTCCACATTTTCTGGCTGTGAAGGAAACGTCTAACTCCAGGAACTGAGACAGACTAGTTTCTGGATCAGGATGGATCTGATGCAAACATTTTATAGACATAATCCACATAAATAAAACACAAAACACTCCAAATAATCTACTGGAAACTATTCAAACTGGTCCGTTCAACTGTTAGTGATGTTATACTTTATTTAATATTGTTATTTTTAATTGAAATACTAATGAGAATCTGATAATATCCAAACATCTAGACAAACCAACGTTATTTATATATATATTTTTTTTGTGTGTGTGTGTGTGTGTGTGCTCTTGGAGGCCCCCTGGTGGTGTGGGGGGCCCTAAGCAGCCACTTAACTCGTCAACAACTGTCAGGTTTCTTTAAAAAATGCTTTTACCACCTGCTGTGGTTTATCCATCTCTTCTTTTTATTTACCTCTCAGGAAAGAAAATAAGACGCAAACGAAAGGAGTTACTTATCTATTCACTAGATGAGATCTTTAAAACGGACTCTCAAGGGAAATTTGAAAGTCTATTTCTTCAGAAGCTCTCTTCCACATTTCATGGTCTTAATCAACAGAAAGCACTTTATCGATTAGTTTAGTTACTCTCTAATGGAAGAGTCTGTAATATCCATCTGTACATAAAAACTTAGTTATGTTGTTAAAACCTCATCAGCCGTAAATCTAAAACTTCTGGGAAGGATACAAATGAAGGTTGAGTTATGAGACTGTCCAGTAAAGTTGTCAGCTCTGAATTTAAGAAAAGTTTTCAATTTAAACTGCAGGAACATCTGTGTTAACGGAAACTTTCAGGTCGATTTTAAGGCTAACGTTGGTAAATTTGGTGATGTTTGGAAGGGTGTTTGTGAAGTTTTCCTGTAGTCTACAGTCCTGTCAGCCCAGATAGTGATGAGTGCCCAGTTTTAAGGTTGAAACAATGGTAATAAAACCTGACCGTAAATCTCAGACCTGCACTTTTTCTCCCTCTACCTTCCTTCTCTTTATCTCCATGGCTCTGCTCTTCTATTTGCTCGATCGATCCCTGCATCTCAAACAACGGGTTTCGCAAATGAACAAGGTGTCACCAAAGAGTGCAGCTGGGATGACAAATAGATCAGGAATTCACACGCACGCACACACACACACACACACACACACACACACGCACACACACACACACACACACACACACACACACACACACACACACACACACACACACACACACACACACACACACACACACACACACCTTTTACTTTGTTCCAGTCCTCTCCCACTCTTACTCTTCCTACTCGGTGACCTCACAAAGTGCGCAAACACATAAAAATCCCCATGTAACAAGATACTGTTGTGCCGTCCTCTTTTATGAAATAAAATGAAGGAACAATCGCTCAGCGTGGATCCAAACTGGGTTCAGCATGTTTCCAACTAAAGAAATGCATCAAAAAGAATACAAAGGAAGAGGAAAAAAGATCCCGTCTACAACAGGCTACTAATTAGCATCTAGAGCTAACAAGCTTACGGTTGTAAAATGTAAATTACAACATTACTTATTAAGATGATTTTTTTTTTTTTTTTTTACCAATTTATGAAGAAACATTTTGCAAACTAAACAGCTACATAATAAGATATTTAAAGAAAGAAAAAAATTGTCTTTAAAACAGGTTTGTTGCTAGCATCTGGAGTTTTACTATTTCAAGTAAAATTTTAAAAATCATTACGTATCAAGAGTCACAATTCTTAAGTAGATTAGATTATTGAGTATCTGTTTAATCACATTTTCAAAGAAAGGAGAGCATTTTATCTGTTAAACTGGTTTATGAAATAAACACCAAAGAAAGCATTACTTCTCAATAGATTAGATGGTTGTGTTTCGTAACTCTTTCAAAACTAGAGTTATGGTCTAAACTTGCAAAGAAAACTGTTAATTGTTTAAAACATGTTTTACTGTTAGCATCTTAAGCTAACTAGCTCAGTTTTGCAAACAAAAATTAAACAGTTACTCAGCTAACTGACACTTGGATTGTGCAACTCTTTCGAAATAACAAACTTTATAATCAAATTGTAAAGAGACAAAGTCTAATTTTGGAAGACGTACTGTTGCCATCTGCAGATATCTTGAGTCGTTTAATAAAATGAAAACTGTAAGATTACAAACCAGAAGTCATTGACAACCATTTTCCTGATTCAAGCAGATTAGATGGCAACTTTTCCAAACCAAAGAAATATGTTTTATGGGATTTTGTTGCCAAGTCAAAATGACAATTTGTTGGATTTTAATACAAAAAATTAGTGTATTTATAAGACATAAATGCCATGAGTTCAGAATGAAAGACTGTATTTAAATTACACCAAATTTGCAAAAAAAAAACCTGCCTACGTCACGATTCATTAAAATTTTATCATCCATATAATAAACGGCCATCATAACTCAATTTTCATTACATTTTATAAGAGATATTTTCTTACCCCAATAAAAAGAAATGTACTTATCACATGGTTCTCATAACTGCGTCTCTTTTTAAGCCTTTTCTTCTCCTCTCTTTATCTGTCCTTACATTTGAATTACCTGCTTTCCTTGATAGCTCAAAGCAGACTTCTAGTTTAATCAAAAGTCTTTGGAGGGAGGGAAAATGGAGGAGCGGGGCATGGAAATGAAAGGGAAGGTGTTGCCAAATCAATCCCACAAGTCAATTTGAATCCTGAGATCAACTGTGTAATAAAACAAGGAGAAATTGGACGAGAGAAGGTTGAGCACAGCAGGACAGACAGGACGTCTGAAGGCTGAGCTGCAGATTTAACCCACTGTAATGTGAGGAAACATCACAAACTGAGCTTTATGACGTTTCCTCGTGTGTGAAACTGTTCAGATTGAAAGCATTGTGACTAAAAAGCAGCACAGATATCAAAATGCTCTCATTCAATGTTTGTCTGGACACAATTTTTCAGGCTGTGGGAATGAGCTGAAAACACATTGATTGGGCTCGTTGAGATGCATGGTTGATTTTAGAAGTGGCCAGGCGGCTGGTGAGTCAGCACATCAGAAAAATGACCTTTAACTCGCTATCTTTAAGAGATGGCTTAAATTTCCTCTAAAGCAGCAGCAACTGTGGAGTTTATCTGAGCAGTCAGTATCTTACATGATTTATACAACTTTCATTTTAGTTAGGATGGATGGACGGGTGGACGGACGGGTGGATGGAAGGATTCTATTCTGATGTAAAGCAGCAGACAGATAATCGAGCTTCAGCTCTCCATGATTCTTTGCTAGCTTATTTTTCATGATGACCAGACCTTGAAAACATCCATCCATCCATCCATTCATCCATCCATCCATCCATTTTCTTACATCCTTGTCCCTCAGTGGGGTCGGGAGGGGTGCTGGTGCCCATCTCCAGCTAGCGTACCGGGCGAGCGGTGGGGTCGCCCTGGACAGGTCGCCAGTCTGTCGCAGGGCAACACAGAGACACACAGGACAAACAACCATGCACACACTCACACCTAGGGACAATTTGGAGAGGCCAATTAACCTGACAGTCATGTTTTTGGAATGTGGGAGGAAACCGGAGTACCCGGAGAAAACCCATGCATGCACAGGGAGAACATGCAAACTCCATGCAGAAAGACCGGGAATCGAACCCAGAACCTTCTTGCTGCAAGGCAACAGCTTTACCAACTGCACCACTGTGCAGCCCACCTAGAAAACACTCATATCAAATTCCAAACTGTTTACCTTACTTACTTGAAGTAGACCCTAAAAACTGATCCAGAAGTCCAGCCGGGTCAGGACCGAAACATCTCTGTGCCTCCATCACCAGATTCTCCATCTTTTATTATTATTATTGGTGAATCAGACAGGAAGCCCCCATGCAGGCATGAAATCAATAAATAAAACTAACTGCCTTACCAGAGGACGCTATTCCACCAGTATGTCTATTATTTTTCTAACATTAATTAATATTTATGATATTTAATTAGCATCCTGATTCCAGTAAGGGCGTGAGAAAATGAAGTTGAGTGTTTGGCGGAGAGCCCTGAGCGTTGGGGTCATTAAAAATGATGCCTGAACTAATAAGGAAGGAGAAATAAAGAGACGTCTGGACTGGAAACTGCTTTGTTTGCTCATTTCTGTCTAAAACACCAGAGTTTAAAGGTCACGTCTAGTTTCCATGGCGCTCTGTCCATCCTTCCCTCCATGAATTAGCAGCCTACTTCCTAACTCGCCGTGTTGTATTATTTTATGTATGCCGTTCCATTTTTCCTGCCCCTTGCCGTTCCCTGTTGTGTGAAACCAGCCCGTTTTATTCCCATCCATTCATCTTTGTCCCACTTTTGCCCTGCAGCCTCTCCTGCCCGTCTCTTTATTACTCCCTCGTATTTGACTGCTATCCTCGCCTCATGTTGTGATTGTTCTCTTTCTTTTTCTGCTTCATATCCCACATCATATCTTCATATCTTTGCTTTTCTTCCACAGCCAGCCAGAAATCAGAAAAAACTAATAGACATTTTTATGTGTTTAGGCCACACCTGAACTCTGGTTTACATTAGGGCTGGAAAATAAGGTAATAATATTTATTGCGATCGATGTATGATCAAAATCCATTAAAAATAATTTCAGTGAACTTAGAGGAAAGACTTTAGCCGCTCAACATCTCACAGTTAGCGAAGAAATGCTGGTGGAATCAACTGACTCGCTCGCTCTTTGGTTACCTAGCAACCCACTCATTCTTTAGTTACCTAGCAACAACCTGTTGAGTGACTGGCGCAGCAGCAGTTTAAGGTTTCGCATCATAACTGCTCAAAAACAAAATACAACGGTGTGAAGTGAAAACTTTGGATAAAACAGGAACAATCACTCCAGCAGTTTGGCAGCATTTCAGATAATCAAAACGAAAAACGAATCGATAATTATAGATATCGACTGATATGAAATGCTTGTATCGTGATACGTTTTTCAGACATATCGTCCAGCCCTAATGTCAAGTTTTGATGGATTTCATGGGTGGCTGCGATGGCCAACCACTATCAATACTGATGGTTCACTAAAGTCAGTTGTTTGTTTGTGTTTATTCCTTCAGCTAATCCTGGTAATAAATCAGCATGTGATTTTAAAAAAAGGTAGAAAACTACACTTGAAAGCTCCTCATTAAAGTTGGACGTAGAAAGAAAAGTTAGTCCACAAAGGGGACTGTCTCATTCTCTTCTTGTCCAGATCCAACCTCTCCGTTATCTGGACCAAAGAGAACCAGGAGGTGAGGCGGAAAAATGGAAGCAGCCAAAGCCCAGAGGGGATCTAATGAAACAAAGAAGAGAGAGACGGGAGCTGCTTTAGTTTTATCACTTCTTCTTTTTTTTATGGAAGTCCCCCTAGGGCTTCCCTAACTAGGTGATAGTTGTCACAAAGCTGAAAGTGGCTCCGTGTTAAAGCACAAAGTGAGACGGGGGACGGAAACAAAAGAACAAGAGGATCAAACAGCAGGGAAGAGAGAGAGAAAGAGAGGAAGGCGACCTGCTGTAGAAAAACGAGTCAGCGAGACAAGTTGGGCTGGCAGGGGGAGAGAAGGAGAAATGTAAAAAGAAAAAAATGTGAGGATGACAGAGAGGAAAAGAAGGAGGAGATGCAGCAGCTGGCATGGAGCTGATGGCTCCTCAATCACTGCGTCTCCCCCCTCTGTAGGGAGGTCAGAGGAGCTGCCACCCTCCTCCTCCTCTCCTGGCTCCTTTAGGCTGTTATGTAACAGAGCAAAAAGAAAAATGAGGCGAGGAGAGGAGAGTTCTTCCTTTTACTTAGAAAGCAGTTGACAGATTTTTTTTTATTTTTTTTTTACTTTAATTACCTTACCCTTAATTCTGGCTGAAGTGGGTCACTCTCTCAGGACACCAAGTCCCCAACCAGAAGTAGCAGCTTGTTATCATTTCAGATGAATCAAAAACACAGAGGACTGTGTTTCACAGGTCTGACGCAATAAGCAACGAATCGCTTGATCAATTAAAATGAGCTCAACAATTTTCTTTTCAATAATTATGTTTACCGTTTCAGGATATTTTTAAATTTCTTCAGGGCAAAATTAAAGTTTATTAGTCTTTGAGGGGTCAAACTTCCATTATTACACCACGATCATTGAAAGTGGCATCAAAACAATTATCGTTTATTGCGATAATTTCTGGGACATATCAGTAGAATATCAGTAAAGTCACATGTTACTGATAAAGCCATGTTTCAGAGAAGCTTCTTGGTTAACAATGATTCTTCTCCAGCCCAGGTTTCGTCTCCATGGCAACCAAATGCTGACCAATGAGCTGGCAGTCTTTTACCGCATAACTCACATTTTCACCACAGAATCTGAAGATACAATGCAGTAAAAGTCAGCTGTTATAAATAATGCTGTATATCAAACATGGCTGAAAATAAATTTGACTTTAACAAAATTTGACCCAATTTAACGCCTTGAAATTGGGCTTCTGTCTCTTTAAGAAGCTCTTTCCGTCACTCTGGTTTCAGCACGTCATCACAATAATGCTCCTGTATTAAGCCTTTAGCAACATTTTTACCAGCGTTTCACTGAGAAATAGTTAATATAATGAACTCAGTGCCGCCAGGAGTTGCTAATTGCTGGTGGCTAGTCTGAAGGAGCTGAGTGGGTGAGTAGCAGCTGCTCTGTGAGGCTGAAGCTTTGAGGAGGAGCTGCGCCTTGAAGGCGGGGCTAGGTCCACCCAGGCATTTTGGACAGCTGAATGGTTGCCATGGAGATTAAAAGATTTCTCAAACATGCATGAAAGAATGAAGGCTACAGTACGTATGATGTACGTACTGTAAGTATGATGAGAGAATAACATGACATGACGCAGCTCATATTAATTTAAATATTTTAAGGGTAATTTAATATGTATTAAAACAACATTTCATTTCCATCTGGGATCAATAAAGTATTTTTGAATTTAAAAGCTCAAAAAAGCCCATTTTACATAACATTGCTCCTTTAAAACCGGTAGATTACATCCTAAAGGTTTTGGAAACTACTCATTTTCCAGACACCAAAAAACAGTAAACCGACTGAATGTTATTTTAGGGCTGTTTTTAGAAGCAGTAGAGACACAAAGGAAGCACAAAAACATGAAATATGTGGATTTTGCATAATAGGCCCCCTTTAACACACCACACCCAGCAGGAATATCTCCTAAAATTATCTTAAGAGCCGTCATGATAATCGGGGCATCATTAAGATGGCCAGAAAGGGAAAAACGGGTAAAAAATTGGAATAAAAAGGATTCCTGATTCAACATTTAGAAAGGTAACAATGGCTCCATGTTAGCGCATTAATGAAATCAGAACCGTAAAACGAGCTGCTGGAAACCAAAGCGCCTAGCAGCAGCTGATAGTCAGGAATCTCCCCACATCTGAGACGTGACAGTGAGGAGGAGCTGCAGCTGTAACAGGAGCCTGTCGGCTGTGAAGTAACGTTTCACAGTGAAGGTCTCCACCGTCTCTTTCATGCATGTCCCACTCAGCGCTGCAGAACATGCTCACGCAGCAATTTCCCCCTCCTCCTTTAATGCCCTGTGCAGTCAGGTAGATGATTGTGCTGCTGATTGATACCGGTTTCCAATGATGTGAGCGACTAAATAATCCAACTCTGGCAGGAAGGGAACAATTTCCGAGCTGTGACTTGAGAATGTAAAAAAAAAAGAAAAGAAAAAGAAACGGAGTGTGATGGAGTTACAGCCGTTATAAAACGAGCCAGCGAATGCGGGGGTGACCTCCGCTGACTGATGTTCGACGCGCCGCCACATGAGGAGCGAAGCGGCGTTACACAACAACAATCTTTACACCTGTCTGGGAAATGAGCCCCGCTCGCCTTCGGATGTGCCCTGCGGTATTACGTGATGAATATTTCAGATTGGACATGAGACTGTTTAAAGTTCAGCCGCTGAGCGTAGGTGTGCGGTTACATAAGAGCGGGAATAATCGGAGCTTTCTGGACGCGGTCGGCGTTGCCAGGTTGGGCAGGTTTCCGCCCGATTGGGCTGATTCTGAAAACGTTTGGCTGGATGGAAAAACAACAACAAGTTGTTAAAATTTGGGCTGCTTTTCACAACATTTGGCAGGTTTTTAGAAAAACTAAATTCTTTAGAAATAGTTGTGATTGTGTGGCAGAAAACACAACAAAACTTTTAATAAAATCCTGTGTTATCCCATTGATGTTGGTTGCTGTGGAAAAACTTAATTTCTGAAATTATTGTTGTAAAAAGACCCGAGAAATTGTCTCAATGTGAAATGTTATGCTTTTAAAAAAAGATGGGAAGGTATTCTTGATTTTCTGAGTTAAAAGGTCAGTAATGATGTAGAGCTTTAAGTTTATACATACTACATGGGTTACTTTTCTTTCATGTCCTCCTGTTTCTGTTTTAGATATTCAAAATAACTAATACACATGATATTACTGCACTTATCTTATTTGTAAATTTATTTTGAAATTTCTAGATTCTATCCAAAGTGACATCATCAGTGATTAATCACTGGTTGAGTTAGTTATGATAATACAGAGCAGCATCGTGATTGAACAGTAAAAACTGGTGCAATAACTCAACTTTCATTGTGTTTAAAGAGTCAAGACCTTAACAGTCTCAATGGGATTTGGTTCCAATCAGTTTATAATAAAAAAACGACCAAAAATGTTTTTAATTTTCACAGATCTGAGTGCAGTTGATGACGTATATGGGACGCAATATCATCTATACATATTTCATACATTTCATTAGAGGTTGAGTTTTGGGTTAGTTTTTTTTTTTTTAGTTTTTGGGTTTCATTTAGTTTTGAGCTGGAAACTGTCAGTCAAACCTGGAAACCCTGGATCACCAGGGCCGGCCCAAGGCACATGACATTTAAGGGCCTGCTTGGGCTCCCCCACCACCAGGGGGCCCCAACAGCAACGAGCTAGTGTGATGCTAAATGCTACTATCCATAGAAAAACTATTTTAATATTATTTTCATAGTTGGTACATATTTAATAGGTTGATCTCTTCCTGCTGTTGGGGAAATATAAGACATTAAACTTGTTAATTTGTACTGTAAATTTAGTGTTTATCAGCCGATGTTACTTTCACATAGTTAAAATAATGTAGCACACTTAAAATTAAAATATTTGGTTTAGTTTGCTGCTTCTGTCAGGTTAAAATCTATAACAGCTATACTAGCATCAGTAAGCTAATTACAAATGATGCTAATTACAGTAGTTTTGCTAGAGTAGTTTAAGAACGATGAAGCATCTGACATGTTGATATTGGGGGGGTCCAAATGAAGATCTGCTTAGGGCCCCAAAAAGGCTCGAGCCGGCCCTGCTGATCACATTCTTATCTCTGCTGCTCTTCCTCTAAACCTGGCGAGACGTTTTCTCCTCTCACCAGGTTGACAGCTGACTGCTGTGCTTGTTCTACTCGTCAAAACCCAAACAAAGACGCTACAGGAGCCCGGCCCAGCTTCAGGACAAATGTTTGGGTTCTGAGTTTGGAAACACTTCAGCTGCTGCCACATTCTGACATCTCAATAAAAAAAACGATGAAATGTACGAGCTTCAAGCTGTAATTTCTCTTTTTCCCCACCCACCTCTCGCTCTAGACTGTAAATGTGAAATTGTGCCGACTAGATGTTTTCCACCTAAACTGTTGTTTTGACAGAAAAAACCTGCTGTGTTGCCACACCAGGGATATTGTATAATATATTATTGATCTGTGAGGGAGCGCTGAAGGGATTCCTGTGGTGTGGGATCCGGTGGATTTAGTCAGTAATCACAGAGGAGCCGACCCACAGCGGGCCGGTGACGTGTTTCTATGGAAACTGAAGGTGAAAATAACAGAAAAAACGCTTAGGTTTTATCCCAGTTCGTATCATTAATGAATGTTTTTTACATGCTGGTGATTATTTAGCATAGCAGGTGAAGTTGTGATCTTTGAGAGAAGTTAGTTACACTACAAAAACACACACAAACTAAACTACATTTAAAGCTTTCAACATCAAGCTGAAAAAAATAATTAATCTTATGAATTACACTCAACAACAAACCTCTGAAATAAATAGTAAATAATTCTTAAATATATATATTTTAAAAAGTAGTTGTTGTCTTTATCTTTTATCTCAGCTTTAGCCATTTAACATTTGCAATTATAAGTATATAATAAAAACTACATGGTAGTTCAATTTTTACTTAAAACAAGAACTTTTAAATCAATATTAAGGAATTATTGTCTTAAAATAAACCTCCATATCTTGCTGAAACATTACTTGTAAGTTTGTTTTGTTTTATTTCAAGTGTACCGAGATATTTGCTTTAGAAAGAAGAGCAAAAACACTTGGTAAGATTTTGTGTTTTGCAGTGTTTGAACTCATTTTTGGTTCAATAACACATCATATCAGTGTTATTACAGCTATTGATTTTAACCTTATAAGAGCAGCAACCAAGCAAAGATGCTCTAATTAATTTACATTTTGCAGACAAACACTGAATTTACAGTAAAAGTTATGAGGTTTAATATCTTTTGAGGCAGTGTAAAATGTGAAATCTATCATTACAAAATAAAATAAAATGTTCTGACTCACAAAAGGAGCTGCTTTCGTCCTTTGTGCCTTCCATGGTGCCATCCGGCAGCATCTGGAGGTAGAATCCGTGTCGGCAGTAGAGCCGTGTGACGATGCCCTTCAGCTGGGGCTCTGCAGAGCAAACACAGTGTTAACAGCACATGCTAGCCTCCAGGAACACACACATATTCACACACACTTGTCAGGTGGCATTTATCAGAGCAAATGGCCACCTCAGAGCCTAGACACTGACTAAACAAGAAGCAATTCTTACAATTTACCCGGTTAAACGTTTAGACGGAAAGGGATTTATGTGTGTTTAGCTTTCTTCTTTAGCTTAGCTGTTTATTTCAAGCCACACATTTGGGACGAGAAAGCACAAAATAAACGTGTTGCTAAATGGAAAACTAAAGGAAGAGACGTACTTTTAGCAAGACCTTCATTTATCATAATTAAAACTAAAACTAGCTTTGGCCTGCATGAGGTGCAGCAAGTAGTTTTCTTCAACGTTAGCTTAAAACAGCAGATAAATTATGCTAGCCAAACATGTTTTGAAAGTTGAATATTTTACCCAAAAAGCTTGATAAATGTAGTTGTATTAAAAGGTTGCAGTAAAAGGTTAATATTCAGTTTATAGTTTGTTTATTGCTTGCTAACTGAAATGCTAGCAGTTAGCACATGGCTTGCTTGAACTAGCATGAGTTTTTCTTCAGGCTCAGAAGTGCTGAGGAGGACCAGATGGAGGATCAGACGAAACGTCAGGGTGGTGAAGTGTGTCCACAATCAACATTTAATGAATTTCATCAAATATGGAGGAGGATGGAGGAGTGTGGGGCAGCTGACAGTTTGCCCTCAGTTGACAGGAAGGATATTTTTGTGCATGAAGACTAAAGAAAGATAAATCTGCTCATTTGAACTTTTCAAGTCGTACAAGCAAACAAAGTCTCTGTGTTTTGGAATGTTTTTTTGTATTATTATTATTAAATGGGATTAAAGATGGAGATTAGCCATTCGGCTAAAATCTGATGTGTTTGCATGTAAATGTTTATTAATATGTAATGTTTTCCATCCATCCATCCATCCATTTTCTTACACCCTTGTCCCTCAGTGGGGTCAGGAGGGTTGCTGGTGCCTATCTCCAGCTGGCGTACCGGGCGAGAGGCGGGGTCACCCTGGACAGGTCGCCAGTCTGTCGCAGGGCAACACAGAGACGCACAGGACAAACAACCATATGCACACACACACACACACACACACACACACACACACACACACACACACACACACCTAGGGGCAATTTAGAGAGGCCTATTAACATAACAGTCATGTTTTTGGACTGTGGGAGGAAACCGGAGTACCTGGAGAAAACCCACCATGCACAGGGAGAACATGCAAACTCCATGCAGAAAGACCGGGGCCGGGAATCGAACCCAGAACCTTTTTGCTGCAAGGCAACAGCTCTATCAACTGCGCCACTGTGCAGCCCTATATAATGTTATGTGTTTATAAAATACACTTGAAACGATCAGATTGGCCAAAAACATCTTGATGATCGCTAAAATCAACCGATGTTTCCAACAGGAACTGGTGAAATTCAGGTTGACTTTATTTTACATTCATAACCATCATGTTATGGATTTACTGAAGATTTCCTCTGTTTAATCCCCACTTCCATACTAAACCTGACTGCATTGATCCTTATCCAAGATGAGAGCCATCATCCATCCATCCATCCATCCATCATCCATCCATACATCCATTGCCGGCTGACTAGACACAGAAGGTCAGTGTTGTAATCTGTTACGTGTTAATCCCAAATTAAGCCGCGTGCCACACAGCGAGCCATGTGCATCTGCTGGCCACGGAGGATCTGAGCAGCAAACACGCAGCAGCGCTGACCTTTAGCGAGTCTCTGCAGCTGCAGTTCAAACAGAGGAAATACTTCCTGCACACAGCGAGCGCGACATCAGCAGCAACACAAGCAGCCTGCAGATCCAACGTCTGAAACGCATTTTACTGACAAAACTATTCATCAATAAACACAGACAGTGAGACAAGAAATAAAAAGAAATTAAAAACATTAAAGACATAAAAACATGGAAGACATCAAAACCCGCACTCTAACCCTAATTTAGCCATAAGCAACTCTAACAGGTGGGTTTTAAGTTGAGATTTAAAGGCACCCAGTGTTTCAGCTGTTTTACAGTTTTCTTGAAGTTTGTTCCAGATCTGTGGTGCATAGAAGCTGAATGCTGCTTCTCCTCGTCCGGACAAAACAGACAAATAAGACAAAACAAACATTTTTCCAAATCAGTTTCAATATAAAATGTATGAAACTTTAAAAACATCTCCAGGTTTGCGTCTGGTGAAGTTCTCATTCAGTGAAGTTACTCACACTGGGCTGAATATCTAGAAACTTCAGTCAAGTCAGAGTAGAAATACTTCATAGTAAAGTTACTCAAGTAAAAGTAAAAGGTGTAGGAACTGAATGAACACGTGAGAGGAGTGCTGGAGAGCGACGTGTTCTCTATTTGAACGGCAGTTCAGCTGAGAGCTTAATAAAGAAACGGGGATTAATTTCCCACATTAAGAATCTCAACCATTAACGTCTCTCTGAACCCTGAAGCCTCATAATGTCAAATGACAACTGGGCAGCAGATCGTCTTATTCTTACCTCTCTGTTTATTACCAACGTGTGCAGCAACAGAGACGAGCGCAAACATGATCAGACCCGAGCTGAACACGGCAGGCTCAGGGCCGCAGCAACATTTACTACAAATCAGAAAGTTTGTTCAAAGAAAAAAAAATATACCAAAAAAAATAGATCTGAAACTGACAAAATGTTATGAAGCCGAAAGAAAGTTTGAAACTGAAAAAAAAAACAAAAAAAAACCTGAAAATAAATATCTGAAACTGAATTTAAAATTTGGAACTAGAGAATTATTTTAAAACGGAAAAATGTTTTGGAAAAATATTGAAACTGAAAAAATTTTAACTAAAAAAATGGAACAAAAAAATGTAACTGAAGATAAACATTTGAAACGAAAATGTAAGATTTGAAACTAAAGAATTATTTAAAAACTGAAAAACCTTTTAAGACAAAACTGAAAATAATTGTTTGAAACTGAAAAAAATCTCTGAATCTGAAAATTATTTTTTTTTTCACATTTCACTTTCTCCATCCATTTTCTTCCACCCTTGTCCCTCAGTGGGGTCAGGAGGGGTGCTGGTGCCCATCTCCAGCTAACGTTCCGGGTGAGAGGCGGGGTCACCCTGGACAGGTCACCAGTCTGTCGCAGGGCAACACAGAGACACACACACTCACACCTAGGGGCAATTTGGAGAGGCCAATTAACCTGACAGTCAAGTTTTTTTGGACTGTGGGAGGAAACCGGAGTACCTGGAGAAAACCCACCATACACAGGGAGAACATGCAAACTCCATGCAGAAAGACCGGGGCCGGGAATCGAACCCAGAACCTTTTTGCTGCAAGGCAACGGCTCTACCAACTGCGCCACTGTGCAGTCCCCATTTCACTTTCTTTTAGATTAAATTGTATTTTAAGTTTCATATTTTCTTTTTAACTTTATGGCTCCAATTTAGCTACATGTATTTTCAGGAACATGAAATAAAACAAACTATTTTCAAAATAACTATTTAGTCTTTGATTTGTAGGCTGGATTAAAAGTCTTGATCAATATTTCTTTTACATTTTTATACATCTTAAGTAAATAATACTTATATTTAAACCAAAAAAGCAGGAAAATAGGATTTAAAATAAAATATTGAGACATTTTGTTACCACGATCCTGTCACGAGTTTCTTTAAGAAAACATTTAAAGCTCGAGTGAAATATGAATGCAGAAACTTTTGCATGAGAGCATACGGCTGGTTTATACATCTGAATTATTTTCTAATTTTCAGGCTGTTATCTAGCGATAGAACATTGTCAGGTTTTGCATTTTACATACATTTTAATAGAATTGTCATCCGTCAATCCCTCCTTGAATTAAACCCCAGTTTCTGCATAGTGTAACTTCTATCA
Source organism: Poecilia reticulata (assembly GCF_904066995.2). Taxonomy (NCBI): domain Eukaryota; kingdom Metazoa; phylum Chordata; class Actinopteri; order Cyprinodontiformes; family Poeciliidae; genus Poecilia; species Poecilia reticulata. The sequence goes on along the minus strand of NC_088847.1, from coordinate 21,740,604 downwards.
ACCTCCTCTCGGCCTCTTCCTCCTCTGTATTTTTGACCCTCCTCATCCCTAAAACTGCAGAGCTAATCTGCAGGGAAACCCCTTACTGCTGCTGTTTCTGAAGCGGCAGCACTTAGCAGCTGAATGACAGACTGTCACTCAGAGGGAGGCGGACGGGGCAGGCAGACCGAGCCGCAGATGAAGCTGAAGGTAAGCATTTAAAAAGTCTTTTAAACAGGTTTTTGGTTCACCTCAGCAGGTGTGCTAATTCTTCTCTTTCCGCCCCGGTCGGACCGCTTGAAGCCGACGGATTGGTATTCGCCCATCTGTTTATCGGGTCGTTTTCTGAAGCGCTTCCCGTTCTGTCTGTCGGCGTGGGCGTCCCCGGGGAGCCCAGATGTGCATCAGCACTGATGAATTATGGTCACAGTAGTTCATAAGGCGGGTTGGGCGGAGGTTCTTACAGAAGCTGTTCCCAACATTCACAGTTACACTCGGGTGAAACCAACATTTTTCCTCACCGGCTGCAATTCCATCAAACATAAAGTTGCACATATTGGACGAAAATAAGACAAGATACCAGGAAGAGAGTTGGGGCCCTCACTAAGTCAGGGTTATATTTGGTTACAGCTTCAGATGTCTGAAAGTTTCACGTTCATCTGCTGAAATAATTAAAGGGCATCATGAACAGCATCAAGGTTTCCCCCAGAAAACTGTCTGAGCCTGGTGACGCTAGGGAGTTCACCCAGTGCTCAACAAGGCTTTTGTGATAAAAATGTCACAACTTTGGAAGAAATTTGAAAATATTCCCAGGTATTCATGTCCTAAAAAAGGCAAAAAAAAGCACGCACACACACACACACACACACACACACACACACACACACACACACACACGCACACACGCACACACGCACACATACACACAAAAAAATTCTAACAAAATAAATGCAATTGTTTTGCATTTCGGTTAAACCCTGATTAAGTAGTTTGTAATTATAGTCACATTTAAACGTAAAATAACTTCAAAGAAATGTCACCCAAAACGGACAACAATTAGTTAGCATATTAACTAAATATTATAGGCTACAAAATCAAAGCATTTATTGTATTATCTTTTCCTAAATCCGACCGTTTTCATTAATGTCTGCCACCTGGCGAAGTAATTTAATTTGCTGGTTGTGATTAAAATAATAATAAATAGCTGTGTCTGCACCTGTGTCTTAAAATGAAGTAATATTGTACGTGTTTTTAAACTGATTAGTCCCTCCAGGAGTTAGCGATTCTTCTGTTGTTGTTTTTTTCTTGCAATGAAAATCACTGATTTATGGAGCTAATTTAGAAATGCAAGATATTTCGTAATATTTGCAGATATGCATGATGGTGTATGTGACTTTTTATTTGATTATTACTTGACATCTTGTAAAGCTGGGGAAGCAATGTAGCAGAAATAAGAAATACTGCCACCTGCAGGTGGGCGTTAGCATCACATAAATACAATGTTTTCTTACCATTTTGGTGGAAAATTTGCGGTAAACCCATAATTTAAGCATTATCCTGTGCCACACAAATAAACTTGACTTCACTATGAAAAACTAATCCCGGAGATGAACACGTTTTGATGTGAAATGGGAGCATCAACCCCAGAGTGGAAGAAAAACACCTTGCTCACTCTGTAGCCAGCTCTCTGTATTGTTCGCTTTCCCCAAAACACACAAATAACCGAGCTTTTCAAACAGCTGACGGCTGGATAAACAGCAGTTATTGGATGTATTGGGTTCATTTAGGGCGCTATAAAGCATAACTCCGCTCGCAGCGGCGTGAACAATGTTTAAAGTTTGACCAAAACAAACTCTGTCAACAACCCGAACAAGATCAACATGAGGCGCCAACACCACCGCCGAGGTTTTTCTATCCAATCTCTAAGCTGCCAAGCTGAATTGAATAGTTAACACTGCACCTGAGACAACCACTGTAAGTCAAGTCTGCGCGCTGACAGATTGTTCTTTGTGCGCTGCGACAGAGGGAAACAAAGCATAGTTGACTTCTTCAAGTAATTACTCCTCCAGGCTGAGCAGCACTAATTTACAGCTGCACGCTGCTCATGCAGTAAGGGAGTAATATTTCTGCTCTGCCTGTGCTGCAGCACACAAACAGAAACACTCTATATTTACCTTCCTATTGCAACTTTCTGTTTATATTGCTCATAAAAATCACTGTCTAAGTCAGACTGTCATCAGAAAGGCGAAAAAAATGTCGGCCAAGAGGATTTTTTTATTTTTAAACGCAGCTTTGTGGGGACGTTCCTGCTTGGTTTCTGCTACTTAACATGCAATGGCTCTGCACACCAGTCTGAGAAAATGTTCTCTCTCTACAGTTAATAAGCTTGTTACTCTCCACTGACTGTAATATTGTCTTTCTCACCACTTGCCTAAGAGCCTGAAGCCATTAATCCATGGACATATGGATTTTACAACTAGTTTTTCATCTTTCATTTATTCTGGCTCAGAAGAAAACACGAGATTTATCATCTCCAGAACTGGAAATTAGTTAAAGTAGGGGATTTATTAACCAAAACAATTAACCAAAATAAAAATAAAAAAACCATCTGATGTAACGCAAAAATTGCATAAAATATGTCATATTTCACTTTTCACATTAAGTGGAGTAGTAAATTGCATAAAGCCATGGGCTCTCAGTATCCCCTGCTGACAGTGAATAATGGCAATGAAGGCAGGTTGAGCCTATATGGTAATGACCATATTTACAAGGACCATCAATCACATAAAAATCACCATCCGCCTCATCCCTCATAGGACGCAGAGGCAAAAAGAGGCGGGACGCCCCCAAAACAAACCGTCTCTCCCTGGTTTTTAGCCGATTGTTTTCTTTTTCTGACTACGGTCAACCATCAGCTTTCAGCAAAATCAATACCGATAAATAACAGTACATTAATCAGTTATTATACATGTTTGGCAGAAGTTAAAACCTCTGTACTTTGGTTAAAAGGGAGAGGGCAATGTGTTAAAAACAAAGCTACGCTAACTTGCTAGTTAAAGTCAAGCTAAAGGTTTGTGGGGAAGTTATATGGCTCAATGGGGAAGGAATATCTGTGGTAATAGATATTATAAAGCAAATAAAGGCTCAAAATCAAGCGACACATTGATTGGTTCACAGCTTCTAAGAGGCATGCTAACAGTAACCAAAATTCAAGCTAATAGCTACTCAAAAGCTAACGGTGAACAGTGAGGAAAAACTGTAGAGCAACTTTTTCACAAAGTGTCTGAAGAAACATGGGATGGAGAACATTTTTAAGCAATCGTCTCATGCTAAGAGTGGCATAAAATTTACACTGGAAAAAAATGACTTCACATGCTTAAAGGTAACCAAACTAAATGTAAATACTTCTCACCTTCAAACATGCCAGCAGCACAACGGAGGAAACAAAAACAGCAGGAAAGTTGAATCCACAGCTTCGTCATAAATCACCGGCATGCGGTTTGAGATGTTGTGGATTGATTAGAAAGAAACTTTATTCTGGTGTTTTCCTGAAGCTTAATGATTTAAAACATTGATAAATGACCCACTGATGGAGTCAGAAACAAAGGGAAGGAAACAATAGCAGCTGTCTCCCAAAATTAGTGAGTGAGAGAATGTGGAGAGCAAGATAAGGACAGAGGATAAAGGACGTGACTGAAAAATGGACAGAAAGGGTGGAAGACGTGAGGCATTAATCAGAAAAACAGTACAGGCAGCAACTCTGGGAGGAAGATGATTCACTTGGGGTTGAAATGGAGACGGAAATTACAGAATAAAGACCCTAAATCATGCAAGTTAAGCAGCATTTATAGGTAAAAACTGTTGACAATGGTAAAGCTTGCTAACAAAAACAGAAAGTTGGATGCCTAATGTCATTTTTATTTAGTTGATTTCACTGTAAAATGCTCAGCTGACAGACAGACAAGGTCATTTTACTGTAAAACTTTTGGTGAAGAAAGCAGCCGCCAACCATAAATACTTCAAGGAAAGAAGATTAAAGTTAAAACACTTCACAAGTAAATAAAGTTAGTAAGACACAATCAAATATTGGAGAATGTATGTGACTAATTGTTAGTAACCAAGAAGAAAATATTCTAACATTTGCAAACAAACTGGTAACCGTGTTTGAAGAAAACTGTAATCTGAGTTACAACAAAACCTAATTTCCCTCTGGGATGAATAAAGTATTTTTGATTTGTACTAATTCTTCGACAGGAGTTAATCAGAGAATTAAAACGCCTGAGGCACCAATCAAAGCTGATGCTTTAACTTCCTGACTTATTTCTCTTTTATAAATAGAGATGCTGTATTTATTTTAAAGTTGTGTTGCTGCTGCAGAGGAAGGAGGCGGCGCGCTGCGTGAGCCACACTAGGAGGAGGTTTTCCGCATCCCAGGACCTTTTTTACTGAAGTTAATTACAGTAACGATCGACAGCCGGACCCTGCCCGCCGCGCGCGGCTCACCGCCAGGAACCAATATCACCTGAGACAGAGCGGCGAAGAAGGACGAAGACACTAACATCAGGCGTTTTGGCAAGTTTTTTACTGCCTAAACCAGACCACTGACCTTCAGTTCAGAGTATCCTCTATTGTAATATAAATTAATTTGTTGCAGTTCTATGTTCTACCATTGGGTGGCGTTATAAAGGGAGGGAAACAGGAAGAATCTTATTTTTTACTGTTTAGCTGAATTATGCAAACATTTGTGGATATTTCTTATTATTACATGTATCGTTAACATGTTGTGTTTTGTATTTGTATCACATGATTATTGTCTTGTTTTAAAAACAAAACAACCTTTCTGTTTTTTTGCTGTTAGCTTAAGCATGTTAGCATTAGCAAAATGGCAGTAGCATGGTAACTATTCATCTACTACATTATTTTTCACGTTTGCTCCTGTTTTCACTATGAACGCCAAACCTAACATTATATAATCAAACATTAACTGTGCTAATAATTCAACATAACTGCTGTGTTAGAATTATCACAATTATTCTGCTCTTTTACACAATGATTATGTGAAGAAATGCAAAAACAGAAACTAAATTTGGAATATTTTTAACAAAACAAAGCCAGACTTTTGTAGAAAATTGATCTTTGAAGGATTATTCATGCAAAACATTGAATTAAAAAAAAAAAATTTTGACTCGTCAATGAAAATCTCACCCAAAAAAATGTAAAAACTTGTAAATGTTCTGTTTACTGAAACTTGTAAGTACCAGGTAAGTTAGGAGCAAGTGTTGAAGAATTAAAGAGAGGAGATGGAGTGAGTAACAACAGAGGAAAGGGAGCGGAGGACGTAGATGGGAAAACCCCGTCAATGGTGGAGGAGGAGGGAGATCGAGATGAACTATCCGAAAAATATTGTAGAGGGAGGAAAGAAAATCGAGCCAGCGAATTAACAAGAGACAAAGGAGCAGAGGGTGAGTGCGTCGGGAAAGAAAAGGCTGGGAGAAGAATGGAGGAATCAATCACCAGCCGCCCTGGTGTTGCAACGCTGAAAAAGAGTCAATGGCCAAGAACCAAACTTTCCACCCACGCACTTTTTCTCTCTTCATCACCATCGCCGTCGCCTCGCTCGTTCATACCTTCAAAAGCCCCAGCTTCACAGTTTATCGCCCCTTTCCTCCCCTCTCTCTAAACAACACCTTACATCTTGCAGTTTTTTAGCATCATGCCATAATTCTGCCCCTCCTGGTGAGTGCTGACCCATACGGAGATAAACAGAAACATTCCCTCAAGAGCCATTAGAGCCAGAAACAAGCCGGTTTCCAGTCTATAGAGGGTCTCTGGATGACACTTCAAGCATATGATGCTGTAATTCACAGCCACACACAACTGGAGGAGGAAAATATTCAACATAAAAACTTGAAAGAAAGTCGCAAAGTGGTCAAAATTCACAAAATGTATAGCTAAAGATAAACGTCTGAAACAGCTTTCTCAAGGGGAGTTCTTGCTATAATAATAGGGAGTTTTTTATTATTGACACAATGATCATAGACTGGTGTTATATACTGCAAACGAACGTATATACATTTGCAGAGTGAGTGCCATTTGTTGAAGTTCTACTTAATATACTAGAATGTGTCACTAAATGACAACGAGAATTGATTCTCTCCTCACAGGAAGTGACAGTAATAGAGAAAAAATATTAGCAAATGTTAAAAACTGGCCATTTGTTTTCATTTCTTTCAATAAGAATGCAAAAGTAAGTTAAAAGAAATGTGTACAAATAGTGATTTGGTGTTTTCTCTGAGGAAGGAAACTAAAATTTAGCAACGGTAACAAACAGCAAGTTAAAGAGTCTAGGTATTAGCTAGTCAGTGTCCAGCTAATGGTAGTTGGTGTCATGCTAACAGCTAGACAGAAAGTGAAGCTAACGGCTATAAATAATGACGGTAAAGTAAACAGTCAGAATCCAAGTTACAGCTAATCAGTCAGTACATCTAACAGGCTTTCACAGAGTCCGTGTCCTGCTAACAGCTAGTCAGAGGGTCTAGCTAACAGTTAGCAAGCAAGACCAATTAGGATCCAATCAATAGATAGTCAAAGTCCAGTCAACAGCTAATCAGAGTCCATATAACAATGTAATCAAGTGATTAGATTGTTAAGCTAACAGCCAAGCTAACAGTCAGTTAAAAGTCCAGCTAAAACCAAGTCACAGGTCAGCAAACAGCTAGTCAGGGCCCAACTAATAGCTAGACAGAGTATCCATTTACACATGGATTCAAACTGTTAGCCTCCGTATGGGAGTTTGTCTGATTCTCCGAACTGAGGTCAGCCTTTCTCCAGCTGTTGGCTGGTCACACATTGACTGTTCACATCCTCTGCCCTGGGCCAGCGGCATTAGACACACCCTCCCTCTGTGAGTTAGTTAATGGCCAATTGCTATCCTCCAACAAATGCACACAGTCACAGGTGGGCTATTCGCTCTCAAGTGGAGACGGTGAAAGTGTGTCAGAGCAGATGGGTAATGGGCCGCGGGGAAGGGTGAATTTAAACAAACCAGAAGTTCTTCAGCTGGACCTTATCCAAATGAAGTGGAAATAAAGAGCAAGCAGATTTGCTTTAAGACTGTTATCACAAAGGTATTACTGTCCTCTGGATAATTGTCAGACACACTGTGAAACCTTGACGTTAAGGTTAATCTGGCTATTTCAGATAACACAGCATAAGCACTGAACTATTCTCTCTGAGAAAGTGCTAGTTTGGATTTGTTTGTTGTATGTAATTTGATTTTGTGGGACAAAGTACTGAAATCAATCGAAACGTACAAAGAACACAGCTTGATTCAAAGTGAAACCAGTGGTAAAAGACGCCTGTTTCTCTTTCAGTCATGCAGCAGAAAGTCAATAACTTGGCAGTGGCTGTCAAACCAAAGTAAAAGGGAGGAAACTAAACCTGACAAGTGACTAAAATATAAATTTGCAGCACAGTTTGTGGTGTTTGGCACTTTTGACAAAAACTATGTTGTGTTTTGCCTTTCAAAACAACCCCAGTTTAAAATCTGCAAGTTAAAATGCTAATTTACATTTCCCCAGAGTTGTGTTTTCACACCAGATAGACTCGGTTCGACTGGTGATGAAAATTGCAACATTTGTTACATTTTCAGGTGGTGTGTTTCTCTTTCACACTTCACTGTGTCAAGCGATCCAAACTAATTGAAAAACCTGTTTCCCTCCTCGCCTGTGGGGGCGCTGCAACAAGAATCACTGCAGGAAACAGCATAAAAACCTCAGAAGACGACACTGAGTGCAACTTCCTCCTTCACAAAATGTAAACAAAATGGAGTGGCGTAGGATTTCTCATTTGTCTTTGTTAGAAGATCATTCATCATTTCTCCCACTGGCATTGACTAGCACATTTGTTTTGAGTCTGTTTACCCAAAATACTGTGCACTGTAATCCACTTTCTGCTTTTGAAGTGGTCTCTGGTCCACTTGGTATTCACATATGGATTCGAACTGCACCAGAGTTCACGTAAATCAGACTGAGACCTAGATCAGCATACAGACCAAAGTTCGATTTACTTTCTATACAAACGAACCAGAGTTCAGTTAAAACGGACTAAACATGGCTGGTGTGAATGAACCCATTAAGTGGCTCCATTTTATCTTTACCACTGACGAAGCCATTTTATTATAGAAATTTTTTTGAAAATGGAAATACAACTAAAGTCTGCTAATTTAAACAACTATTTAACATCCAGTTATCTCTTTTCCACACTTTTATAGACCTTTCATGATGGCACAGGGACATTTTATTTGACAATTAATGCCAAACATTATTGCCTCACAGCTCAAATGTGAGCGGCTCAGAAAATGTTTTCCTTCTACCAAATTAGTCGTTTCCAATTTTTAAAGTTCTCATTCGTCTTCTTTCCCAGCTCTCCTCTTCCTCCTGCTGAGTCAGCACTTCTCTGCCTACGTTCTTATCTTCCTCTTTCCTGAAGCCTCGGCAGCGAAACCCCAGGCACAACACAGATCAGCTCCTCCTGCGCCTCCGTCAGAGCGAAGAGGAGGGAAAACCTCATCTAACAACGCACTGGAATCATTTGCCTCATGCTTTAATTCTCCTCCATTTCTGTTTATTCATTTTATGTTAGCATTATATCCCAAAAGAGGCAATCAAAAGCTGTGTTGCCATAATTCTGTGTTGTCCCTCAGGCTATAATACTAATATTTCACAGCCATCTGTCATGTAGACTCTGTTATCTCTGTTTGAAAGCTGAACAACAATATGGAGCTAAAAACAGGCTAAAATTAGGAAATAATGTTCTGTCCACATGGAGACACAGCTGTGGATACTTAATAAGCATTTAAATGGTTTAAATGCAAAGTAGTGTTTGAATTATTTATATAAGTCAAGGTTTCCCCCAGAAAACTTGCTGTTCCTGGTGTTTGGGCGCCAAGGCAGTCATCTAGTGGCTCATCGTCTTTTTGAGTTAAAAAATGTTTAAAGTTAACAGGAAATTTAAAAATATCACTTTATAATTATGTGTTATTTAAAGACTGGGAGATTAATACCTGAATACCAACAATAATGTCTTAAAAAATGCAAACATTTTAAAAAGACTTAAATAAATAAGCAATGCTCAGCCTGGTGGGGGGCACAAGGAAAGCCTGGTGGCCCGCCAGGCTTATAATACACTGGGGGAAATACTGTAAGTGTGTCATGGGCTAGATGAAGCTTAAGGAAATAAAAAATAAAACACTTTTAAAGACAGATAATTTTCCCCTTTAACAATTCTCCAGTTTTCACTTTTTGCTGCACTGAAATGTTTCGGATTTTAGTTTTTAAATTGGGATTTTTTGCGTCTTTGTTCGATTTCACCAGGCCTCATTGTAATGGCTCATTAGGGCCATTGTAGATAGAAAAGTAATTTTAAAAAGTAGCGAATTTATGCCAAAAAACTCTTGAAAATTTTTTTCAAAAGGTCAAAAATCTTCTAGAAAAACACATCTAGGTTTCAAATGTCTAACAATCTTTCAAATCTATAATTTTTTATATAAAATACAGCTCAGAAAGCTGAAATACTTAGCAATGCTACCTGATATGCTGCTGCCTGCTGTATGCAACCCAGCCAATCCAGGAGCACCATTCAGTAGTTTGAACTACTGAAAAAGTTGAAAGAGTTTTATAGGTGGTAACGGATTTAAGAGATTCACGGGCAGCTGTGGTCCTGCAAACAAATTTATGAGATGCATCTGCAGTGGGTGAACCTGACCCAGATGTTAGTGTCTGTAAAATCCAGTTTTAAATCTTGAAACACCATTAGTTGGCTCCAAAGTAAATTCACAGTCATTCCCTGACATTATGAGTCGCCGCCTGTGGTGTAAAAACTTCTCCTCAGCGTTCCCGCCGAACAAAGGCACTCAGCAAAACCGTGAATATGAACACATATCCTGCAGCAGTTGTGCAGCAGCGTCTTTGAGACCGTCCTAATTATCCTCTCAGCAGCAGACAGAGAGGTTTTCCTCACACGTGCACAAAGCGCCTGACTCAGGAGGAAACATCGAGACAGGAAACACCCGGGGTGCATCTACAGTCTGAGGAGCCGCATTGGGACCGCCGCGCTTCGCCCACCGGCGGATACAACCGCGCGGTTTCTCCCAGATCGCTCTCTATGTGCTGCGCTCTCCGTTTGTCTCCTCATCCTGTGTAATCATATCCTTTACACCATCGGCTTCCCATCTAATCTCATGCATCGATACTCTTTAATTAAACTGATTCAGAGAGTCTGTCCTCAATTCATTGGCAGCCCCTCGGTACCAAAACGAAGGAGGCACGGCGCATCCTCTATCCTCCCGGGTCGACGATATGTCACGAAAAGTCCCTCCTAATTATTTCCTGATTTCAGCGCTGAAATCGCTCTTTGATGGCTGACAACAAACAGCGGGGCGCCACGACGAACGACCACCAAGGAGAACTTCAAGGGAGGGAAACCGTAAACTAGCTGCAGGTCAAGTTAATATGTGAACAGAAACTCAACTGCTGTTCTGTTGGTGTAGCAAACCGAACGTTTGCTTTCAAAGCTGTCAATTTATCCTTCTTTATCCAAACATTATACCAATGTTTACGATGCAGCATGGTGTTTTGATAAGTGCCTGTTCAATAGAGAACACAGTTTATAAAGTGGTATGTTGTTTTTATACATTTTTTTCATATAATATTCAGTTTATAAATCAGTATGGTAGTGGGCTAAAAATAAGGGTCACACTGAGATAACACATTCTAGATCCTACTGACTGTGTTGATAATAAATAACAGACAAATTATCATTGTAAATCAAAATGATGTAATCAGATCATGCTCAAAATAAAATAGGAAAATCGCTTAAATATCCATGTGACCTGCTGTATTACCAGTATTTTTAATGTTAAAAACAGACTGTGAATATTTTGTGGCGTATTTTCTTTGGTTTTGTTTCTAGACTTTATTGAAGTCTGCAGCTTATGATGAACCTTTTGAGAAACAGCTGGACATTTCCTCCCACTTTCCCACTGAAAACAGCAGAAAACTGAGCAATAGTCATTTAAAAGTTGCAACATATGTAATCTAAGTCAGTTTGGGGGAAGACCTCAAACTTTAAGGAAACATTCAAACATCAGATTGAACAGTTTTATGACTCCACTTGATAAAGGGTTAGGCTTAAGATAAGGAGCTAACCCAAATGTGTGACTTAACGCACAAAATTAAAAGTTTGCCGCTCCGATCAGAACGCTGGTTCGGTTTATAATGGGGAAGCCCAGAGTGGGGGTTTCATTTTATTTTATTTTAAATCCCGCTGCAGCTTATCTTTGCAAACAAGGAGCAACACTCCAAGTCTTCCAGCAGCCAGCTCCCGAGCCTCGCAGTTTAATTTGCAGAACAAAGATAATGGAAAATGTGAAACTACAGAACGCTGCGCTCTTCTTTTGAATCCCCCCTCTCTCCTCACCCGCTTATCTACCTTCCCTTCCGTTCTCGTCATTCCCGCTCCGGTTTTAACGGGATTAAATCCCCGCTCCGGCTGGTAAACCACACCGTTGTTATGCAAGCTGCTTCCCTGAACTGGACGGAGACGGGTTCCCCTTTAAAGCCCACATCTCCTTCCTCGGTGTCAGCAGGTCATCTTGTCTGACTTGCTGCTTTCTTACCGGCGCCATGCGTGTCGTCGCTACAGATTAAGCCGCTCCAATCCCATTAGATAACTGCACACCTGCACAGAAACACTTGTAATTCTGTTTAAAGGAGTCTGCTATAAAAGCAGGTTTCACTTTAAGGAGGATTACACGTTAATTAGGGATGAAAGGTAACTTTCTTTCAAAAACGGACACAGTTAACCGACAGTTTTCTCATTCCAAAGGCCAGTAAGCAATAATAAGCAATAATAACTGGTAGTAAGTGATAATAACTGATAGTAAGCAAAGATAAGTGACAATAACTGAAGATATACCTGAAAATAAGAAATGCTTAGTAAGCAAAAATGCAGGGGCGTGACATCATCAATACTCTGATCAAGACCAAAAACTTTTGAATCTTTAAAATTTTAAAATAAAAACTAATACTAAGCCAACGTTTGCCAAAAAAATATCAACAGAAAATAGATTTAAGGTGGATGTCTATTTAAATAAGGTTAACTACTCATTGATGTAAAGAAAAACAGAAAACAAACAATGTCTATAGAATTGATCTGGGATTAAAATAAATACAAAATGCACAAGTTTAAAATGTAAAATGGTCAGACCACTAAACATGTTATTGGTGCTATTCGCTATATCGGACGAATAATTTTGTATCAGGCGATAATTATCAGGACGATAGTTATCAGGACGATAGTTATCAGGACGATAGTTATCAGGACGATAGTTATCAGGACGATAGTTATCAGGACGATAGTTATCAGGACGATAATTATCAGGACGATAGTTATCAGGACGATAGTTATCAGGACGATAGCTATCAGGACGATAGTTATTGTTCTCCCATAATTTTGATTAAATCTCTATTTAATGATCTCTCTTCATTGGTAAATTTCCATTATTATGTTTTAAACCCCGAAGACGTCTAAACATCGTATCACCTAACACTATGTTGCTCCAATTATCAGCAAACGCCACTTAAATACCCACAGAGAATAAAAATTGGTTCAATTTATCAGCAAACAGATGCAATGTAAGCAGAACTTCGCTGTTTCTATCACAGAATGGTTTAAATTTCCAAACAGTTTCACCTAAAAAGGACAGAGAAACTCATTGTTGTTGGTGCTTGAGAAAAAGGAGACGTTAATGAACGTGTAAAGGCTCAGATTAATAAAAAATAAGGATTTTGTGCAGCTGAAGTCACAATTTAAGAGGAATCATGAGAATTGTTACGAATAACATAAGGTAGCCGTTGTTGTTGTAACTGTTCTTTTTATTGCCGAGTGCTTTACGCGGACATGCCGGTTAAACTGTAAATAAAGTAACAAAAAAAAAGACAAACAAAACGTCAATACTTAATATTGCAATATTCAAAGTACACAAACTTAAATATAGCTTTACAACATTAATATATAACTCACCACATTGGGCAACACTCATGAACATTGGTAAGATTGGTAAGATGTAAATTTATGGCAGGTTCCGCTTGTTAGTGTGGTTGCTAGGCAACCTAAGTACACAACTGGTCCGCCGTTCGTTTCCTACTTCTACACATTAATCCATGTACCAATACAAAGCAACTATAGAGCCCCCTAGTGGAACGGGAGGAGTGAATCCAACAAGAATAAATAAGAAAATACGGAGACTTGTGAGTGTTATTTGACAGAATCGTGTAAAAACGTTTATTTTCTTAGGCTCCCGTCTTCGTTTAGCAGTTTAAGGCTTGAGAGGCGCGCCGACATTCAAAGGTCATTAGTCAGATTTAAAGTGATGAAGCTGCAGATGAGGATGACTCGCTGAGATTATCGCTCTCTGATCTGATTCCTGTTCTCCTGTACTTCATGTGATCCATTTAAACGCTCACTTAGAAGAATTCATACCTAATAATGACAGATTATTACGGAAGATTTTTACCTCATTTAGACTAATCTACAATAAGGAGAGTCATTAAGCCTCACATGAAGGTTTAAGTGAAACGTAATCAGGATATGATCGCCTTTTAGCGATGCCCTTGTACCCTCAATGACAGTATTTCTGCATAATTCAATAAGCGTGCAGACACACACACACAGGGAAGCCTGCACACACCTAAACACACACCCTCCTAAACACACATCAGGGAATAATTGTTTAATGTATAGCTTATGTTAAATTTCTATTACTGGTTTAGATTAAAGAATATTCATGTGTTAGAATGGCCCAGTCAAAGTCCAGACACACGTTTAGCTAGTTATCCGTGGCAGGTCTGCTAAATATGATACGACGGAGAATTAGGGACAGACTAATAACAAGAATAAACTATGAATGATACAAAGAAAACGTGTCAATAGTAGGAGAATAAAGATGTAAATAATGCGTGAATAAAATCATATCACCAAAATAAAGTCATAATATGAGAAAAAAATTGTACTTTATTCTTGTAATAAATAGAGTAAATAAAGTCGAAATATAAGGGGGAAAAATTTTAATAATAGCAGAATAAAGTCGTAATATGAGAAAAAATTGTAACAATACCAGAATTTAGTAATAATATTACAAGAATAAAGTAGTATGACTATCAAGTTGAAATAATACAAAACAAAAGTCGTACTAATAGAAAAATAGTCGCAAAAGCATTAAAAAGGTCTTGATATTACCAGAATAAAGTCGTAATATTACAACAAATTAGTAAATTTATAAAAACTCACAAATAAGGAAATAATTAATCCTTTAACATATTAGCATCTAACTATCAGTAGCAGAACTTTGAAACGACTGAATCTCTCTCACATAAACCATTTAACTACTGAAGCGTTTTTCTCATTGAAACAACTTTTTCTCTCATAATTTTACTACATTTTTTGGTCACATTGCATCTTCATTCTACTAATATTATGATTTTTTTTCTCTCATAATTAATAAATAATACTTAGCCTGCCCCTAATGCTATGTTATACTAGAGGAATGCCACAAAAGACAAAGAGAGAAAATTATTATATTATATAAGCTGAGTTTACATTTACAGCCATGAACAACTGGAGAAATATTAGAGCGTGAAGCAGCAACTCTGTAATCTGTAGTGTCAGCATGATGTGCAGCCTGGAGTTTGTCCTCTAACAACAAGCTAAACATGTTTGTCTGAACTTTTCCTCTGTAATGATCAGAGCAGCAGCAGCAGCTTTTCCAGCATGAATAAAAACACGCTGATAACTTTTAACGTCCCGCATGTATACGATTCTCAACACACACATCCAGTGATTTGTCAGGGTTGTTTTACACAGAGTGGTGAGAACCGCCGCAGGCTGGAAGCGGAGAAATGCTTTGTGTTGCGCGAGTAAAGATTTCTGAGTCGGGTTCGATGGTCAATATATGCAGAGCCGGCGCTTTTCAAGGCTGTGCTACTGGATGTGGAGCAAAGGGAGAACGACTGCAGTTTACAGACAAATGCTGTTATTTTATTCATGCTACACCACATGTAGCGGCGGTGAGGGCTGGATGCACTGCTGGTAGAAAGGCAGTTTGTTTTGATGGCAGAAATGAGACCATGATGGAGTTTGTTCAGATTTAATTTAATAAGTCCTGTAAATTTAAACTAAAAAATAAGCCAACATTTTTAATGTCATAATGGCATTTAAGCTTGCACCTGTGATGCAACCAAGATATTTAGCTCGGTAGCTAAATATTTAGGTTGCAAGCTAAATATTTAGTTTTCAACTTCATTATTTAGTTAGCAATCTATATTTAGTTAGTAAGTTGAAAGATTTAGTAATCAAGCTAGATATTTAGTTACCAAGTTAAATATTTAGCCAGTAACCTAAATATTTAGTTAGCAAGCTAAAAATTGAGTTAGCAACCTAAATATTTAACTAACAACCTAAATATTTTGCTAGCAATTTAAATGTTCAGTTAGCAAGCTAAATGTTTAGCTAACAGCCTAAACATTAAGCTAGCAACCTAAATGTTTAGTTAGCAAACTAGATATGTAGTGACCAAGCTAAATATTTAGTTATCAAGTTAAATGTTGATTTAGCAACCTAAATATTTAGTTAACAAGCTAATATTTAGGTTTAGTTTAAAAATTAAATGTTTAAATATTTATTTTCCAAACTAAATACTCCAAATTCAACATTTAGTTTGTAAACTATATATTGTGAATTAAATATTTAGTTTGGAACTATATGTTTTAATTTATAAAGACGTGGTGAAAATATGACTTTGAAAAATGAACACACATTTTTTTCTTATGACAGACTAAATGAATCTAAATACTGCTGTTAATATTTTACTGTAAGACTTTACAAACATGCTCTCAGTCTTAACAGTCACACCTGAAAACCAAACAAACTACTGGAAATCCTCTCAGATGCATGATGGGAGACAACACCTAGCAGCCCAATCAGCTAATGTCCTTAACGTCACTGTACACAACTTCGCTCAAGTTCCTGTGCATGAAGATGTAAAATGTAATTACTAAACTTCTGCAATTAGAGCAAAGCAGCCAATGACTCCCTCAACCAGTATCTCATGATCGCAGGGCCTTCCCTCTGATTAAACAGAAAGGAGGCAGAGAAATCAAAGAGCAAAGCAACAGAAGAGAAGTGATCGCCTTATTGGAAAGCTGCCTCCCTCCCCTTTAACCCTCTCCAAGCTCTAATTTATGGAGGAAGGGAATCTCTGAGGATTTTAGAAGGAAGCAATTACCTCTGTTTTGCCTCGTTGTAACATGACAGTAATGATCGACCTGACAATAAGTCATTATGGCTTCGCATTTGGCTGCGAATCTGCAAGTGACCTGCAAGGCTCCGGTTCGCTCTCCTGGGAAACACCCAGCACCGAACTGTAGCTTCTCTTCTACTCTGCACAAACTTTGTACAAGAAAAATGATGAATAATGCAAAATACAAAGATAGAAGGTCTGGTATTAATAGTTTTCAGAGGACATATGAGGGGTGTCCAAATTGTGGCTGGGGGGCCATTCGCGGCCCTCTGGAAGATTCTGTTCAGCCCCTCCAACTACAATATATATGTTTTTTGTTTTGTTTTGTTTTTTTGTGGTACTAGACTATTTCTGCTTTAATTGATTAAACTTTACCAAATACAGAAATCCCTGACAAAATGATTAAAATGGATCATTTGGAAAATCATTTTCCTGTCTTTTTAAACTGCCCAAGGCCGTTTTTATGTTTTGGATAAAAAATAATTTACAAATTTGACATTCGTCTTGCTTAATTTAAATTATTAATGTATATTATTGGATACATACAAAAAAAAAGTCTTAAGAATTTTTTTATTTTTATTTTGTGCTCTTAACTTGACAAAATTAATACTAAACAGATTTATAAAATGTGGGTTAATTTAAATAATGAACACAACTTTCAATATAGCAACATTAGCATTGTTAGCAGCAGCCAGTGAACAAGTCTCCACACAGCCAGGGCTTGCTTTTCTTACCCTAAAATCTATTATAAACTGATTCTTTTTTTACTGAAATACAACAAAAAGGACAAATATACATTAACGGCTAATACAATCATCTTATTGCAACACTAAAAACATTTTTGTAACCAAAATATCACAGAATGAAGAAAAAGGTTACTGACTAATAGGCCAACTTAATCTTACACTCAAAAATTATGTATGCTTCTCTACATTTTATCAACCAACTTCCAAAACATATTAATACTTACAAAGACGAAGGTTTTCCATGGTACAAAGCGTATAAAGTCCATTCATCGTTTAATGAGCCGTTTACTTTCTCCTAACGGCCTAAATTCTTGTTGACATGGTTACCGGAGAAATATACGTCAAAGATAGTTTGTCGCTAAGAGTGCTCACTCGGTCGTGATTCAGAAAATACACTCGAAAATACACTCTTTGACAAAGATCTCTTGTAATACAGATGTCCCACTCATATCAAATTTGGAACCCCTCAAAATTCTAACCATTCTTTACATGAATTTAGTCATAAATTTACGACTAAATATAAAGTCATAACTATAAAGTCGTAATTTGGTTATTTTCACTCTAAACTAATTTACAGCATTTGACTGAATGTTATCACAGTGATGATTTTCTAAAGTAATTTTGCTCTAATCGGGATATAATAATCACAAAAATGCTCAAATCTCATGTAATTTATCGTCCTGTATTTTATCTGAAGGTGTTGTGTTAAATAACAATCCTGCTTATTTTGACTCCGATTCCTGTTGAGTTGATTCGTTTTGAGCAAACCTCCTGCTGGTAGATAAGATTTACCGCTGTCATATAACCCCATTTCCTCACAGTTCCCACATGTGGGCAATATTAGATGCATCCATTCAACACATACTAGCATAAATTGGGCATAATCACACATTTTTGTGTGACAGAAGTGTGTAAGTCCTTTTCTATCCCTCCAACTGTGTGACAGATAATCTACTTTCTGAAGGAAAACCCTGAGTTTAGAGGAATCTCTCCTTCGTAGTGAAGAAGAACCTCTTCAAAGATGAGATATTTTCACAGTTTTTACTGCGTGTGTGTAGGTTGCGCTCTGGCTCGAATCCAGCCTCCCAGATTGATGACACATTAAAGTGAAGGACACGTCATGCAGCTCTGCTCGTGTGAACCACATGGGAGCTGCACACAGGTAGACAAGGTGCTGCAATCAGCAAGGTGTCCCTCACATATCAAAGACACTCGCTGTGGGTCTCACCTTCATTCGCTCAGGTTTATTTCAAAGCAAGCACAACCATTCATGTGTTAGCTCTGCATTTATTTCCTATTCACAAACACACACGGTGCACAACCTGCTCCAGGCACAACACAGGAATAGAAAATTATATATAAATGTTTACATTGACTGTATTTGTTTGTATTTATAGGTAAAAATTTATGTACTAATTGCATTTTCTGTTAGTTTATTTTTACATGTTTGACCAAGTTAGTCAAGTTTTTGTGAGTATCTATTATTACCGGTATTTATTTTACATTGGTTATTCCTAATTGTAGTTACTAAACATATTAAACTTGTGTTGTTTTTACACATTTGACCAAACTCTTGAGAAGATATTTGTGTGTAAGTTGTTGTACTGGTGCATTTATGTCAGTTTTTGTAAACAGAAATGTTTTAAGTAAATTCAGCGCTGTTTTTCTGTATCGGATCGGTATCGGCGGATACTAAACCTCCGATATCAGTAAGTTCGTCGCACTTAGCAAAGAATTTATTAATTGCATGATGAATTAGAACAAGCTTGACAATTATCAGTTCTGATTATTAATAATTTTTTAATGGAAATTTAGTTTACAGAGACTTTTTAATCCATTTCAATTATGACTTAAGATGAAGTTGATTTTTATTTCCTTTTTATTTATTGTGTTTAATTGCCATGTTTTATTTTGAATATTTAAAGTATGCGTATTGGAGAGGGAAAATCTGCATTATTATTCCACTGTCAACATATTACAATATCAAAACAACAATATTATTGCCAGCCTCTGTCCTTTTCTGGAGGTTTGCCTGACAGACCAGCCCACCAAGTCATGTCTGCACATTTGCAGTTAACAATAGTCGCCCCACTGTTACCAACTCAGTGACTTTCTTGGTATATTTGGAAACATTTCAAAGAAATGATATCGGACAAAATCTAAATCATTAAATAGGGTCAATCAACATGTCAGGCTTTTTAAAGATGGGTGGTCGGCCAGAATACTACAACCCCTACTATGAAGTCTCTAAACAAAATTGTCCTTCAAAAAAAAGAGGCTAGTTGAGACTAAAGCACCAGACTGAAAGCTTTTGTCATCCAGTTTTTGGTAGAAAGCAAAAAACAATAAATTATGCAAATGGAAATTGTTGACATTGTAGGTCTTAATGCTCAATTCCGACTTAGTTTTTATTTTATTTATTTATTTTTTTGGCGTGGCCGTTCACTTCAAAATATATGCGAGTTGTATGTGAACTGCAAGCGACCTGAAAGTGTCCCGCATGCGCAATAGAGGGCGCAATAACGTCACACAATGGGCTCTTTGCACCTCGGTTTCCGCGTTTGGGGAAAAGCGGCTCGGTTGTTTCTGATCTATTGAAAATGGCATATTACACTAGGTGCTTGCAGGGCTTGCTCAAGCCATGTACATCGATCTGAAGCCCCAACAAGTCAGCTGGAGAACGGTTTTAAGATGTACGCCTCGTTATACATTCACTGACACGAAGGTGAGTTTTACTTTTTTAAACTTTGTGGCTAACATAAACTTTAGCTTATGCTACTAGGCAATATTCTCTGATATTGTTGAGCCAAATGTGCTATTTAAGTATCTAAACATACTAACGGACAATGTTTTAACCTTATTTTCAAGTATATTGTGTGTTTATTGTTGTTAGTGTCAGAGACTAACGGGGAGGTTAGTTTCAGGCTATTAGCTTCCAAAGCTTGACGGAGCACAACAAGCCTCATAGCTTAACAGTAGCGCAGCTCTGGTGTCAGAGTTCTGGTTCAGCTGACTGTTCAGGTTCAAAGTTGCTGCTTTTAGTAAAATAAGACTGTGGTTGTTTAATGTCTCCGTGTTATTTCGTTTTATTACCTTTGCATGTTTCTTGTGAAGAGCTCAGATATGACGGTGTTTACAGCAGTGTTTCCATGCGGATCAGTTGCTCGGCTGTCTGGCTCTGGTCTGCTCTCTAGTTCCCATAAACTCGCTCTTTCAGGCTGAACACAGAAGTGATTCCATGGAAATAACTCAGGGAGGCTCCTTTATTTACCTTCCATATCCCCGGTAATTTTAGGCTGAAGAAGCTGATCCGGAGTGAAGTGAAGGCTGCAAACTTTGTTGTGCGGCGTTAGCTTTAGCTGGTAGTGACAAATATTTAGAAGCCACCATCTTCTTAATTCAGGATCGCTTGGAAATTAATGAAACCTTAAAAGCCCATTATATTAGGAAGACAACAATGTTCATAGTATTGCTCTTTTTGCGTCTGAAATACAACTTTGTCTTTTCTAGCTATCATGGTAACTCAAAGCGGAAACAAATGAGCCGCATTAGCTCCTGGAGATGTGACGTCAACGCCATAGGTGCAAAGAGTCCATAACGTTCTCAGTATTTTACCAACCGCCATAAAAGAGAGAAGAAGAAGCAGGGCTCAGTGTTTGCGGAAGTAAACATGGATGCTACCGGCGGAGCATAGCTTACGGATTTAAAGTTGTTATCCAACCGGAATGAGCACATTAACAGCTTAATCCTCATTATAGACCATTATGGTTGTTGTTTATCTTCCCGTTTGTGCGCATCAAGACGCAGAATAATGACGTTTGTTGAGAATCAGTGACGGTCAGGTCGGATGAACGCGACCTGGCCGTTCAGAATGTGGGTCATATTTGAAAACATAAGATACATATCAGATTTAGGAACACGTATTCAAGTGGCCTGTGTTGTCCAGACGGTCATAAAAAGATCAGATCAGGTCGCATTTAGACAAAAATAAGTCCGATTTGGTCACTTAACGCTGTAGAGTGACCGTAACATTTGATTTATCTTGTGGTTTATATATTTATTGTTTATAGCGATAGGAATAAAACCTAGAAATGAGTCAGTGATGGTTTCTAAGTTTCTGTCCCAGAGGTCTGCTCTGTGGCAGCACCTGTCAGTAACTCCTGCCCCCCCATCTCCTCCTCCCGGCTGCCTCTGTGATCAAAGTAAATTAGCTCGTAATCAGATACATACGCAAGCAGAAAAGCACGCACACGCAGTCTTTTCCCATAAGGCCAGTTTGTTCTGTGGTTTCACGGACACCAGGTGTGTGAGAGGTTAACACACACACACACACACACACACACACACACACACACACACACACACACACACACACACACACACACACACACACAGTGAGGAGGAGCGGCACCGTGTGATTTAAAGAGCTGTCTTCTGCAGTGGCGCAACTACACATTATTCAGGTGGATGCAAAAACATAGATCGGCACCCCCCCCACCCCCCCCCCCCCTCCCCGACCGAGGGACGGAACGTCAGGGTGAAGGAGCGACGCTCACTCAGCACCCCTCCCCCCCCCCCCCCTCCCGAGGCGACGATACGTGAAGGGTAAAACTCGCTACATTTACCTCGTTATGTGCGCGAGGTGAAGGAGCGTAAGGCGCGCATTAGTGTACGGGAAAACATCATCGGCGCGCCGCCCCCTCCAGACGGGGTTTTGGCGCCCCCTCTGGTGCTGCGCCCCTATGCGTTGCATACCCTGCATACCCACTTTTTGCGCCACTGGTCTTCTGGACAGTGTTGCTCCGGTCAGGGACGCTGTGGCGGCGCTGAGAGAGAGAGAGAGAGAGATCAGACTCTCCACACTTCGCTGGGATTCCAGCTCCTCATCTCCCCGCAACGTTTTGCCACGCAGCCCTGAACCGCCGCCATGTGGCACGCGTCCCGCTCAGCTGTGCACGCAAGCCATGCGGCAAATTGATCGCATGTGAAATGCTATAATGCGAGCTTTACCGTCCTCTGCATGTTAATATCGCAATTTAAGCCATAATATATCGATTAAAAGGGGCCAGCGCGCTCTTCTTGCGACACTGAGGTTTAAGAGCTCTGAAGATGTGGCATGCTTGGGTAGATAAAATGTGCGCGGCACAATCTCAGCTGGAGGTCATTTCAAGTGTAGAGCCACCAGATCCGAGGTCCCTCTGCCTCATTGCCCTGCTCTAATTACACTTTGGTGTTGTCTGCGCGGTTCTGTGCCAAGAGCGAGCCACACAGAGTCCAAACAGCTCCTCTTGTTCCGAGAAAAAACAAACACACACCAGATATGACTGACTGATAGAAATGGAAGCTGTTAAACAATAATCACCAAATTATGAGTTATTTCTGCAGTTGAGGCCGTTTCAGAGAAGAGAGAGAGTCTGGTTGACTTATGGTGATGTATAATGTAAAGTACAGAGAGGAGATATTTTAGGCAAAACTGAAGGTTGGTTGTCAGTAACCCCTCAGTGTTTCCGAGCCACAGAGCAGCTCCTTCAGACTAGCCAGAAGTAATTAGCAAACGCCTGGTGGAATTATGCATCTTATTTTATGAGCTTAAATGCTGGTAAAAACATTGTGAAAGGGTTAATCGAGCAGCGGTGTTTTGATGAGCCGGAGTTTTTAAAGAGACAGAGACCCAATTTCAATCAGGAAATAAAAGTTTATTCAAGTCATATTCGATTTATGTAGTATTTTTCTAACAACTGGAGCTAACATAGTTGCTTGATTTTGCTATAAAATGGAAAACACATAAAACTGTCCCTACATATTGTACTGATATAGATATTAATATCAGATTGGTGCATCTCTAGTAGCAACTAGATCAAAATTACAGTGAAATGTTGGTGCCAGGGTAAAATCTCCAACAGGAAGTCAGTAGCGGAGGGTCTGAACAAAATGCAGGTTTTTGCCAAACTAGCTGACATGGCCATCATCTGTGTTATATTGTGACTGGACCAAAAACAAGATGATTAGGCACAGTGAGAGGCGAGAGCCGGAAGGACCCTGGGACAGACAGTTATAAGAGTCTAGATGTCCTTGAGATGATAAGTGTGGAGGGGGATCAAGGCTGTGGCGGAGAGGGAGAGAGAAGAAAGGGAGGTTAGGCTGAGAGAAGAGGAGAGAGGTGATGGATTGAAAGGAGGGAGGAAGATAAAACAGTCCTCACTGAGCGTGGATTGTCCACAGCGTCCGCCCAGAGATGAGGCAGTAAATTTCCCCGGATTCAGTGTGCGCTCTCCAAACGCCGCTGCACATTATTGATAAATCAGTATGTGTTAATGAGAGAAGCCGATGTGGTCTGATGAATCATGACACAACAATGAGCCTTAAACACACACACACACACACACACACACACACACACACACACACAGAAAACGGAGAGGGTGTGACACACAGAAACTAATTTGCAGCACGGACACTTGGCCCCTTCGCCGCAACATCAACAACTCTGAGTGTTATTCCAGCCTGTTAACATCGAGCTATTTCTATTTGATATCCAATAGGCGGCTTATCATCCTCATTAGATTATATCACACACACACACACACACACACACACACACACACACACACGCACACACACACACAGAAAGCCGGGGTGAAATTATCTCTCACCTACACTCCCTTCCTCAATTATCACAGAATCTCATCATTTGTTTATGTTTGTGTCAGCTGATTTATTAGTTTTTCTAAATGTGTGTGGGTGTGTTTTGTTTTGCTGTGATTCTTGGTACCTGTGTGTGTGTGTGTGTGTGTTGTTGCAGGGCAAAATGACCTTGTTATAAGCTGAGTGGGCTGTAGTGCCGGGGCATCATTAGTATGGCTTAGGTTAGCCGGTGTTTGTGTGTGTTTGTGGAGGTTAGAGGGTAACACAGAGGGGGAGAGATGGGGAATAGCCATATAAGAGCGAACCAAAGGGTCAAAAAGGGACACACAAATTTGTCACCGCCGCCATCCGTCACGTAGAGGCAACAACTGTTTGAGGATACACACACACACAAACACACACACATGCATTTGCTATATTGTAACACCTCCTCCTCTCCTACAATAGCTTCAAATGGCCTTCAGCAGCACAAAGGGAGCCTGAACAATCCGGTCACAATGTAATGACGCAGTAACAGACAGCGTTAGATGCATGATAACGTCTACACACAGGGGAAGGTGTGGGCTTAAAATGGAGAGAACAGATTTTTACAACGGAATCTAACAATGTGCCAACACACTGAGTGTGCATTCACACCAGTTTAATCAAACCGTTTCATTTGATGACGTGTGAACGCGCAATTGGACTCTGGTCTGCCCAAAAACCTCGGTTTGGTTGAAGTGAATGCGGTTTGCATGCATATGTGAATGCAAGCGGACCAGACACTGCTTAAAAGCAGGAAGTGGAGTATTTACCCTGGGCATTATGGGTAAGAAATGATTTGCAGTCTTTTGCCAAAGAGTGAAGTACCAAATGCACGACCTACCAAAGAGTTAAAATGAGTAAAGCTAAGAGCTAATCTGAGAAAGAGTAACTTCCCTAATTGTTTTGTAAGCTAACTTACATAATTGTTTTATGGTGTTCAAGACCCATCTAGAGACATGCATTGCAAATTAGGTAAGGGTATAAATTAATATATTAGCTAAGCTAAATTAGCTAAGAGAATAAATGTTTGTGTTTATATGTAAAACTTATCTCCATGTAAAGAAATAATAAATTTGAAAAATTTCTGAGTAAAGCTAACAGCAAATTAGAGTCAAGTTAAAATCTAATCAGATTCAAGCTAACAGCTAATCAGAGTCTTGCTAATCTGAGTTAAGCTAACAGCAGTGTAAAACGCCTGGGTGGACCCAAGATTCTGTTAGCTTGACAGCTAATTACAGGCAAGCTAACATCATCTCTGAGTAAAGCAAACAGCTAATCAGAGTCAAGTTAAGAATTAAGAGCTAATCAGTCACACTAATAGCTAATCTGGGTCAAGATAACAGCTAATTTGAGTCAAGATAACTGCTTATCTTAGTCCAGCAAAGGTAAATATGTGAAAACCAGCTCTGAATTCAATATTACCGAGAAATTTACTAACTTAATATCTAGTATATAAAATTGTGATTTTATGATGCAGTCATTGATTTTTTTAATTGGTGCGTCTTGAAATCACAGATACTTACGATAAAACCATCACATGCAGGAACATATTTTACCATCCAGATGAAGAGGGCAAAAAAACAAACACATTCTATAGATTCAGAACAAGACTGCTGCTACTACCAATATTTGCAAGATAGAAAAATGACAAATATTAACAAAATTAACACAGAATTGTTTGACTAATATTTCAAAAATGTAGCAAACGGTTTCTCAGTTGTGCCACAGCGTTAAATAAAGATGTGATAGAGTGCAATATTTCAGTAAAATACGCCACTATTATTCACTGGATAGTCAATGGAAGGTAGTTAATGGCAAACTGTAAGCAGGCCACTCCGAAGCTACGCCAGCAGGAGGAAGAGGAGGAGAAGGAGGAAGAGGAGGACACGGCTTAGGAATATTCTAGTCGATTATTCTTGGCCAAGGGTCAAACGTGGCCTAAGGATGAAGCTCAGCGAGGGAGGAAGAAACTCACAGATGAGGAGAATTCACACTCATACACACATATTCATGGCCAGAGGTCAGGAGTGTCCTACATACACCGGTGTGGAAAAGTATTTGCCCCATTATAGTCTTCTTTGCTATGTCATACTTAATAGTTTCAGATCATCAAAAAAATAATACCAGACAAAGACAGTCTGACAAATACAAAGCAATCTTCAGATGATTTTGTTCATCGAGAATAAAAAGCTGCCCAGTCAAACCTTGATATGTGATAACTGGCAGTAGCTGAATTTCCATTGACCATAAAAAAATTGTGCAAATTCAAATAAATTCACTTCATAGAATCATGTAAATTGAAAAAAAAAAAATCAAATTTTTCAGCAAAATATTTTAGCATTAGGATGAGGTGATTTCTCTGCCGTTTCAAAGCCCTTTTTTGCATCACGTAAGTCACATGATCAACAGCAGGATGTTACTACTGACAGAAACCAAAAGGAAGAGAACAGGAAGTAGTTGGAGCATACTGGTTGGTTTTTGTTGGGTTTTTTTTGGACAATAACTGTGCAAAACATTGTTGATGTTTCACTAATGTCAAAAAAACACCACAATTCTACAATTGTGGTGTTTCCAGTAAATAAAGAAATTGCACGTAAGTGTGTTCACACAATAGATCATTAAAAAACATGCTGCACCAGCATATTTCTACTACTTTCTGTTGTCTTTTTCGTGGTTTCTGCCAGTAGTAACATGCAGTTTTTGATCACATGACTTTTGTGATGTGGAAAAAAGTGTTTCCATTGCAGTTTTACAAAATGCATTAATTTTCATACAGTCAAAAAAACCACTCCAGTTTTTTTCAAAATTGGTTTATATTGAGCTACATAATTCCAATTTGCGCAATTATATTGTCAATGGAAACACAGTTAATGTACAGCTGGTTTCATTAAATACTTTCTCTGCTGCTACCATGATTTTTGATGACTTATAACACCAACAAGCTTATTCACGCGTGATTTCTATTTAGCTTCTGACTTAAAGGAAACACCATAATTGCGAAATTGTGTTTTTTCTTAAATCTTCTGATGATTTTATGGATCAACAAGAATGCAGAAAGTGGTTTCATCAACAAAACAAACACGCTGGAATTCCGTTTGGGTTGCTAGGTAACGGGGCTGGGCTCTGCTGGGGTTGCTAGGTAACGGCGCAGTGCCCCTGGAATGTGACTTAACAACTGGGAGGTTTTTGAAACGGCTCATTTTCCAGACACCCGAAAATTTACTTGTTGCCTAAAAAAACAGCTGGGTAGATTTCTTTAGGCGCCTGGGTTGTTTTTTTTTAGAAGCAATTGAGAGCAAAATGTGAATATTAAAACATTCAAAATGTGAATTTTCCGTAATACGTTCCCTTTGGAAAGGTTTGGATAGTGCTTTTCAGTTAGTAATGAAATGCTCATTTTAAAACTGCAGTTTGTATTTACTTGTTTGATGATTTTAAACACTTAAGCCAAACAAAACGAAGCAAAAATAGAGAAAATCTTCCAAAAGGCTAACTTTTTTTTGCACAACACTGCATACTAAATACTCAGAAACCTCAAGGGAAAGATGGAGATGAATGTAATTTACACACACTCAGTCATCCCTGCGCTCTTATGGATAAATATGTCACATGTAGCCCAGTTTCAACTGAATCCATACGAAGCGGTGACGCTGTTCGAGTGCAAATTAGTCCAAACAATCGGTATTACTCACGTGTGGCCTTTTCTCAAAGAGCCCTCACTGCCACGGCCTGTCCAGCAAATTTTACAACCATAATTACAATAAGAGAGCGGCCGCCTCCACGGCAGCTGCTGCTTCCCCGTTAGAGGTTCCCCGCGTAATTATCATGATGAACTTGGCACACTCAGGTAATAAATACCACAAGTCACTCACACACAGCTGCTCTTACACAAGGTGGAAGGCGATACACACGTTATGTGAAAATGGAGTCAGGTAGAAGAAGGAGCAGCAGTCAGGAAACCAGGAAATGGGTAATAACATGAAAACATGCTCCGCACAAAGACTGGGACTATTCAAAGTATCATAAATGAATGTTTCTTTCATATGGAGAGCAGAAAACACTAATTAAACTACCCAAAAATAATTTAGACAAATAAAGTAACAAGAAACTAACTTAAACACCCCACAAAGGAAAAGAAATGTGAATAATAATAATAATAATAATAAACAGAAAGTAGAGGTTGCAAACTAGCATGGACTACTCAGAACTTATTTGGAAAATGTGTTTCCAAAAAACTGAGGAACTTATTTTACTTTTTTTTTTTTCAAACTCCATCAAAATTTTCTTACACTGATGGAAACACGTTTAAAAATGGAAATAACTGCAATGATACCATTCTTTAATAAGGAAGCAATGATGTGTAACTTAATATAGTTGTTTAAGTTTCATTCAAAATGTAGATTTTTCTCTCTACTTATTCTTAACACTTATCAGATAAATGTAGTGTTTAACAGAAGCACTTTATTTGGTTTTACATTCATCAATCGTCTCTAAGGAATGAAAACAGATTAATCTGAAACTATAACACTGATTTGATTAAAACCTTCTAATAGCAGCTCATTAAAAAAACAGTTAAACCGAGAAACCGTCCAATCATCGATCTGTTCACCATCCTGAGGGTCGATGGAGCCTTTTACCCAATCAGACGACTTTGTTCGATGCTGGGAAACGTCTTCCCTCCAACTAAACACCAATATGATTATTGATTTTAGGAGGAAAACCCAACAAGCACAAAGTCACTTTAGTCAAAAGTCAAGTTGTTCATCTGCTTAAGGAAACTCTGCCATTTTCACATGAACCATGTTTTATCGTGTCTTTATTGAGTTTTATCCTCTGTGTCATGGTTTAACACCAAGGAGTTCCCTTCAACAGACATATTACAAGAAAAAAGTCAGAAATGTGTTTTTCAGTGGCTCTAATCCTTTTCTGTACGTAAACAATACCTTATTTGCCATTTATGTGAATGAAACACGTTTCCGTTCTGCAAAGTCAAACGTAATTTAGGCAAATTTTAGATAGAAGACCTGGACAAATATATAGTCTGAAGTTAAACTGAAGTGGCAGCAGCAGAGTCTGAACCAGGGGTGTCCAAACTTTTTTTTTTTTTTTTTTTTTTTTTTTTATATATATATATTTATTTTTTTTTTTAATTGAATTTTTCCAAATTGACATACAAACATTAACATAACAGATCAGATTTCCACCCATCCCCCACCCGCACCAAATCGGCACATCAGAAAACACTTACATAGTCAAGACAATATGATGAATACACCACAAATTGATCCAAATCATTCAATAAGCATACAAAAAAAAAAAAAAGGACGGTTATACACGCTGCTAAACAATGTCATTAACAGTCTTTCTTTGAAGGAATTTTAGTACAGGGCCCCATATTTTCTCAAACACACCGACTCTATCTTCATTGCAATATCTCAGTCTTTCCAGATGCAGAGTATTTGCTAGTTCCCCCAACCATAGATCAAATGTGGGCACAGAGTCCTTTTTCCAAAATCTCAAAATCAACCTTTTAGCAATCACTGTACCAAACAAGACAGCAATTTTCTCATATTTAGTGGCTAGTTGCATAGCACTGGAGACCCCGATGATGGCAATAAGTGGTTCTGGGTCCCATTGTTTTCCAAAAGCTGTCGAAAAAAAGTGAAAAATTTTCTCCCAAAGTGAGCGAAGCTGAACACATGACCAGAAGGAGTGTGTCAAGTTAGCAATAGCAGCCTGACAACGATTACAAATTGGAGACACGCTTGTAAAGAAAGTGCTCAGTTTCTCCCTCGAATAATGGAGTCTATGTATTGTTTTGAACTGTATGAGATTGTGTCTAGCATTGACTGAGCAGTCTTGTATACTTTTCAAACACTCCTCCCATACTTCATCAGATAACTGCTGCTCTAACTCATCCTCCCATGCTTTCTTTATCCTGGTTGTGTCTACAGGTAAGCTATTAAAGATCTTATAGAAGTATGACACTGCCCCTTGATTGATAGGATCAAATTTATTTATTTCCTCCAGGGTTTCATGTTTCTTTAAAGTTCCAAAATCCACTACATTTTTCCTAACGTAGTCCCGAACCTGCAGATAACGGAAAAAACTTGACGGGAGAAGATGATACTCAGAACATAACTGCGCAAAAGATGCAAAAGTTCCACTAATATATAGGTCACCTATCACACCAATGCCCTTCCCTCTCCACATCCGAAAGACGGCGTCGTTGAGACCTGGTGCAAAGGAGTGATTTTCACAGATAGGAGTATCAAAGTAAACCTCTGGAGCTTTTATAAATTTTTGTATTTGTTTCCAAATTCTGATAGTGTTGCCTATGACAAAATTATTAGTATAGAGTGTTTTATTGACTTTAACAGGACTGTTAAGGAGAGCTATCAGGGACGACTTACAACAATGCAGGCGTTCTAAAGATAACCAGGTAGGGCAGGACCCATCAGATGAGGGTGGACCCTTCCTCCACCAGGCCATGATGGATAAATGGCAAGCCCAGTAATATTGTTTGAAATCTGGTAAGGAGAACCCACCCTCCGTTCCTGGTTTACATAAGTGTTTTTTGGAGATTCTGACATTTTTATATCCCCAAATAAAGGGAATAATAATGGAATCTAGTTGTCTGAAGTAGGATACACCTATAAAACATGGGACAGATTGAAATAAATGAAGAAATCGCGGTAGCACCACCATTTTAATGGCGTTGATCCTACCAGCCATGGATAGTGGGAGAGTCCTCCAGAAATCAATATTCTGCTTAAGTTGTAGAATTTTACTCTGCCAGTTCAGTCGTAAAAGATCTTCTGGTCTTTTGGTTACCATCACGCCCAAATATGTGAAGGAATCATAAGCTATCTTGAATGGTGTGGACCTCAAAAATGTCGGATCAGCCTCTGTAGTAAGCGGCATTACTTCACTTTTGTCCCAATTAATAGAAAAACCAGAGAAGCTGCCGAAATTGTTGATCATCGTCAAGAGAGAAGACAACGATTTCTGTGGGTTGGAGATGTATAAAAGTATATCGTCAGCATACAGCGAAATATGATGCTTACGATTAAACATCTCGATAGGTGATATTAGGGGGTTTTGCCTAATGCTGGCCGCCAGAGGTTCAATAATGACTGAAAAGAGAAATGGGGAGAGGGGGCAGCCCTGACGTGTACCACGATGGATAGTAAAAGGGCATGAAATATTCTGATTAGTAATCACAGAAGTAGT
Source organism: Poecilia reticulata (assembly GCF_904066995.2). Lineage (NCBI taxonomy): Eukaryota > Metazoa > Chordata > Actinopteri > Cyprinodontiformes > Poeciliidae > Poecilia > Poecilia reticulata. The sequence goes on along the minus strand of NC_088847.1, from coordinate 21,709,620 downwards.
TGGGTTTGAATAAATTATTTCGATCCATTTTGTAAACAAAGGTCCAAAACCAAATTTTTTGAGTACATACATCATATAAGGCCATTCTATTTGATCAAATGCACGTTGTGCATCTAGGGAAATAACAATGGATTCATCTGAATGGTTTGAGTATAATATATTGAAAAGGCGACGCAGATTAAAAAACATATGCCTACCTGGCATAAAGCCAGTCTGATCCGGGTGGATGATTAAACCTATGTATTTCTTGAGTCTATTGGCTAGAATTTTCCCAAGGATTTTCGTTTCTATAGGTAACAATGAAATTGGGCGATAGGATGAAACAACCTCTGGATCTCGGCCAGGTTTAGGAATGAGTGAAATATTGGCTCTGTTTAAAGTGGGAGGCAGTCTTGACACTTGCTTAGAGTGGTTTAACATACGCAAAAGTAGAGGCGATAATTTGGGACTGAATGTTTTGAAGAACTCAACACTAAAGCCGTCAGGACCAGGCGCTTTGTTGTTGGAAAGGGTCAAGATGACAGATTCAATTTCCTGTAAAGTTATACTGGCTTCCAGTGCATCAATCGAATCTGACGGGAGTTTTGGCAAATGCAAATTTTCAAAAAATCTATCCATATTTCCAAAGTCTAGTTCTCCCTTTGACTGATAAACACTAGCATAGAAGTCTGCAAAGCGGTTGTTGATTTTATCCGGGTCTGTGAGTAAGGTCCCATCTTCAAGTTTAATACGATGTATGGCTCTAGAGGCCTGTGATTGTTTAAGCTGACGGGCTAATAGCTTATGGGGTTTATCACCTAACTCAAAGTGTCTTTGCTTGACCTGTACCAGTAATTTAGAAACATTTCTGGACATAATAGAATTGTATTCATATCGTAGAGCTGTAATTTTATTCAATTTATCCGGACACTGCTTTAATTTATACGAATTTTCTAAGCTGGTCAACAGGCCCTCTATTTCATCCAACCTCATCTTGGACTCCTTACCTTTTGCTGCCTTGAACGAAATTATACATCCCCTTATAACTGCCTTCATTGCTTCCCAGAGCATTGAGTCATCCACATCCCCCTTGTCATTAGAACTCAGGTATGACTTAATTTCGTTTGAAATATAGGAGCAAAATTTCTCATCTTTCAACAGAGTGTTATTCAAGCGCCAGTTCCACTTTCCCTTTTTAAAATCTAATTTAAGGTTCAGCAACACAGGAGCATGATCCGATATGTGAATATTGTGGTATTTGCAGCTTGATACTGATCCTAGCAACCTAGAGTCCAACAAGAAGTAATCAATCCTAGAATAGGACTTATGTACTGCTGAAAAGTATGAGTAATCCCTCCCGGTAGGATATAGTAGTCTCCAAATGTCAACCAAATTGTGGGATTGTAATAGATTTTTAAGGGACTCACTACTCTTGATTGAGCTGGCCTGAGGACGTTGTCTATCTAAAACTGGGTCCAGGATTAGGTTTAAGTCCCCACCAATAATTATATTAGAGCCCACCCAGTCCGGCACTACATTAAAAAGATCTTGAAAAAAGATGGGATCATCAAAATTAGGCCCGTATATATTTATTAGTGTCACTGGTGCAGTATTTAGCAGCCCACTTACAATCACGTATCTTCCCCTTTGATCTGAAATTGTCTGCTTATGAATGAACGATATGTGTTTTTTAATCAAAATTGCAACCCCTCTAGTTTTTGTGCTGAAATTTGACTGGTAAACATGCGAGGCCCATGAGGGGCTAAGAACTTTAGCAGCCGTTTTCTTAATATGGGTTTCCTGGAGAAAACAAATATCAGCCTTCAATGAACGCAGGTGTGCATAAACTTTACCTCTTTTTAGAGGACTATTTATCCCGCGGACATTCCAGCTAATCAAATTAATCCCGCCCTTATTATGCTTAGCTGGATCAGTTGTCATCAATTTGTGTGCATTTTAGTAACTGTTGCGTGACTATGAAGATAAATATAAGATGTCCAGAACACGCCGATGTGCAAGAAACAACCCCACCCGTAACATGACTAACCCCCCCTGCTACCAAACATAACTGAACGGAACCCGGAGCGGTGTCTCCATACCTCCAACTTAAAGCTAGAATTAGCCATCCGCCAGGGGGCGGACAAGCAACACAGCTCCCCATCTTTCCATCTAGAGTAGCCGCTCAACCCTACACAATGAACGTATCAAAATAGATAAATGACATTTCTCACCCAATGACAGAGTCCTTAATTGCTCGTTTTCTCAAAATGTCAAGCATTACAACATAAGGGTAGTCTGACCACCTGCTTCATTTAGTCCCAGACTGCCAGTCCTCGATCTCCCGGCTCAGGAATTTATGGGCTTCCGCTGGAGTGTCGAACGTAGCAGTGTTATTATTCACAGTAACCAGGAACAGCGCAGGGTATCGGAATCCATAACGAATCCCCTTGGACCTGCATTGCTCCCTGATAGCTTGGAACGCCTGACGTTTCTTCATTACAGCTGAGGTGAGGTCGGGAAAGATGAACACCGAGCGACCGTCGTACTGCAGAGGACCCTTCTCTCTCGCCAACCGTAGCACCCGCTCCTTCTCTTGAAAATAGTGCAGCCTGACAATGATGGCTCTCGCCTTCCCGTCTTTAGCCTGCGTCAAGCTCCGGTGTGCCCGATCCACCTCAATTGGCCGATCAAAGTTGTCTTCTCCCAGCAGTTTAGGTAATAGTTTGCAGACAAAGTCAGTCGGTCTACCATTCTCCGCTTTCTCTTGTATGCCCACAATACGGATATTCTGCCGGCGCGAGCGCGCCTCCAAATCCTCCAGCTTAGCTTGCTGCTGAGAGCATTGCGCAGCTAGGCTATCGTATTGCTTCTCCAGCTCCGAAATCCGTCTCTCTTGTGACACGACTGCGGCCTCGGTTGATGTCACACGGTCACTAATATCGGAAAGCGCCGCTTTGAGACTGGAAATTGATCCATTAAGCTCCACAAACCTCATGTCGACCGTGCTGCTAAGTTTGCTTATGGCTGCTAGGACGTCCTCATTAGTGGCGGATGGACCTGGAGAGCACGTGGGGCTCGTGTTAGCATTAGCCGCCTTCACGCCTGCTAGCTTGGTCCGGTCGTCCGGGGTATCATCCTCCGAGCCTTTGTCTTTTTTATTACCTTTTGGCTTCGTTGTCCTGTTCATAATGCGATGGCACACTACAAATATGCTGCGCAGAAGTTTAAATATTATTTAAGGTGAGATATTGGTGGAGTTGAGTCGGAGCTTCCTCAAAACACGTCTACTCCATATTGAGACCTAGGCCACGCCCCGGGTGTCCAAACTTTTTGACAAGTGGGTCAAAACTGTCAACTCCAAAGACGTCGCGGGTCAAAAAAACCAACATAACACCAAGCAAATAAAGTAGCTCGATATTTATGGTAGATCAAAAACGCGAAAGTGATTTTTATAATAATGTTTTAGTAAATTTCCTCCAAAAACTCAGAAATTTTGTGATTAATTTCAGAAATCCTCTAGAAAACTTGGAAAGTTTCTAGAAAAATGTTCAAAAAGATTTTTCGACATTTGAAATTCAGAAATTTCCAAGTTTTTTTTTTTTTAAATCTCTGATGTTAATCTAAAAATGTGATTTTCTAAAAGTACATTTTCTTGTTTTTTCTAGAAATTTTCTGGGGTTATTCTCCAAAGTTATGACTTTTATTGTCGATTTACAGCCTTTTTTTTCTACAACTGCCCTAATACAACGTAGCAGATTTGACATGTATTAAAAGAAATACATCTAGTTTCCAGTTTCTCTGGGACTCGATTGAATAAATTTATTATCAGTAATAAGAACAGGATTTGGGTCTCTCTCTTTCAAAATGTTGCTACATTAAGCCAAGTTTAAGAAAGAATAAAAGCTGATTTCAGTGCAGCAAAGTTGACTTTCAGTAAAAGTCTCTTGGTTTTACCTTTTGTTAAAACTTAGTTAGAAAAACAAGAATACTTTGTGTTGTACTTTACATTTTCCTGTGTAAGAAAATTATGCTGGTAACGATTTTTACCCTGACTACAAATTAAAAGTTTCATCTGCATCTAAAGGCCAAATTTTTTTACATTCTTGAAGTTTGGGGGCCGCACAAAATAAGTCCAATGGCCACAAATGGCCCCCGGGCCACAGTTTGGACACCCCTGGTTTAAACTAATGTTTTTGAAATGGTTTTATGTTTCTGAAGAATTACGCTGAAAAAACGCCAAATCTTACCAGGTATTTTTGATTTTCAGTGCAAATATCGTGTTACACTTAAAATAAGAATAAAATAATTTATAAGTAACTTTTCAGAAAGATATAGGAGCTTGTTTTAAGTAAATAATTCCTTAATATTGATAAAAATATGCTAGTTCCATTGGCAGATTATTTTACTTATCAAATGAGAAAAATGTCTTAAATAATCTGCCAATGGAAATAGTAGTTTTCACCAACATTAAGGAATTGTTTACCTAAAACAAGCCCCCATTACTTATTTGTTATTTTATTATTTCAAGTGTACTAAATACTTTAAGATTTTTTGTTTTTGCAGTGATACTTTAGGGTTTCAACCTTTAAAACGTGCCCAAAATGCCCAAAACTAATCTCACAGCAGGAAAAAAGGTAAATATTCGGCAAAAGCTTAGATGAAACCGAAGCTAAATTGTTGTTTCCATTGGTTTGTGAAAATCACAATTAGCTGCAACACATGTAAAAGTGTGTGTGAGCTGCCTTTAATAAAGCCCTGGCAGAGTCCCGGCCTTCAGAATCAGAAATGAGACGTCTCCTGACATTTTTATTTAGCGCTGTGAATCACTGTCGGTTAGAGCCAAGTTCACTGTGTGCCTCCAGATTTACCAGCATGTGTCCGTGTGCCGACACGTGCCCCAACAGAGCCATCTCTGCAGTCACAACACGGTGGTCAGTGTTACTGAACCGTGCACGTTAAGCTGAAGTTTACTCCCTTCCTGCTGATGCTGTTATGCAGAGCTGTGAGGAAGGATTGGTTGGGACGTTTTCCATGTTCAGATTAAGTTCTGAAGTCTGAAATTAAAGGGCTGTGCATGTACTCTGGTGAGGCTTTACAGTTCAGGATTAATCAAAATCCCTTTAGCCGCAAAACTCAGCGAGGAAGGACAGAACGTCAACTCACCCGGTCTTTTTTCCATTTTTCTCCCTCGACTGCCACATAGTCGAACTTTTGATATCAATATCAGGATTTGTTTCTGGCAGAGTGACTTGTTGCTCTTCGGGCACGGCTTGCGCTTGCTGGCAATCTGCCGGTTTGCTTGGGGGTCCTTGACCTCCCTTCGCTGGCGAATGAGGGAGCTGGCGAGAGCGGCCATCTTCCCAGCGCCGAGCCTTACCCTGCTTCGCCGGCCTTTGGCGGCTCGGTGGCGCCCAGGTGTCCAGGGGTTCCTCGGGCCACCCCCACCGCCCGCTCACCCAGGGCGATGAAGCACCGCTGAGGGGAAAGCTGCAGAACGGACGAAGACGTTGGGGTGGTTCCGATTCAGGACGGTCCAAAGAAATAAGGATGAAGATGTGAACACAAGGGTGGCTACTTCAAAATCCCAGACAGGTTTGATGAAAGCAGGTGAAGAAGGTGAAGAAATCGATGATTTTTTTGGTTTGAAGTCGCCGATCTTCTGCTGGGACGAGCCATTTCCAATTCCCCCGAGAGCACTCCCGGCTCCGGCCAAGTTCAGCTCAACCAAGTCCGAAAGGACACCGAACCATCCGCCACATCGTGAGCCCAAACACAAATCAGTCCAGATTTCAACCCCTTCACCTTCTGTCCTTCACCAGTGAAATTTCTCCATCCGTGACCGCGTCGGAGCAAGACGAGTCAGAAGAAGCAGTCCCGTCCGGCCCGAGTTATCAGGTCTGCAAGCTTGTCAAGGGACGCGGTCCTTGATGAATGGAGCGTGCCTTGATTCCAGGCTCTCTCTCCAGCTCCCCTGGCATCACCCCTCCGATCACTTGCGCGCTGAGAGAAGAAGGAAAAAGAGACACACAAAGGCTTGATGAATCCACTACTGCCCAGAGACAGAGGTGACATTCAAAAACAAGCGAGAAAGAATGCAGGGAAGAGGGAGGGGGGTTCAAGAAGAAGAGCAGCTAGTCTCTCGTATCCCCCCCTTCTGTCCGATCGAGCTCTCCAACTCTGAGAGCGGAGCGCGGCGCTGTGTCCTTCAGCCAGGCATGCCGCCTCACAGCAGGGGGACGGGGGATGAATGAATGTAGAGGAGGAGATGAGATGACGAGGGTGGGGGTTAGTGGAGTGATCTTGCAGGTAGATGTGCCTTACTCTCATGCGAGAGTCTCCGCCGGAGGGGGACAGTGGTCCGGTCCGGTCGGGGCGCAAGTCTGTCCATGAATGTGTAGAGAGGAGTCAGTGGTCGGGGGGCGACCTCTCTGAAAGCGCACGTGTAGATGGAGCGGTGGCACAAGGTGAAGGCGTGTGACACAGGCATGTGAATGTGTGAGTGTGTGCTTGTGTGACTCGGCGTCTCATTCGTCCCTGTTCACAGTGCATTACTGAACGAGTGTGCTTCACACACACACACACACACACTCCTGCTCTCTCTCTTTAATTCATTTCCCTGAACACTCCTCTTTCTCCTTCCCATTTCTCCTCCCCCTCCGTCTTTCAGATCCCACCTTCCACGTCGGAGATTTTAGGTCCCACCTATCGCCTGGGACGGGGTTGGGTTGGGTCGGGCTTGGCGGGGGTTGGTGGGGTACCCCAGGCTCCACCCCTCTCCCCCCTCAACACCAAGCTCTGAAGTGATGTTGGCTTAAAGAGACAAACTGAGCCAGCCTGTCAGTGCTGAGCTCTGAGCTCTGGAAAGGACGTAAAGATACCGTGACACAGTCTGGGCCAGTCAGCAACCTTACGTCACCGCCGTCATGTACGCCAAACACTAAAACGCTCCATCAAACACTTGTACCGCCTAGCTCAACATGACAAGAAGTCGCATTTGACCGGATATGAACAAGGACCTTTGCACAAAAACTCTGGTCTACCGAGATTCCAGCTGCTTCTTGTAGGTAGTGCTAAAGCCAACTTTCAAAATTTCAAAGATCTGAATGCGAGTATTTGACTTTCTCTTTTTTATGCTTTGCTGATCACCTGATGATTCATAATTTGTAAAACATTATGTGTTAAATGGGTTTTTGTCATGTTTTTGGTTCAAGGCACTTATGTAATAGAGATTTTAAATCTAAGAGTGTTTTTGCTGCTTTAAGGTGACCTACTATGCTTAATCAAACAGCTGAGGAGAAGCCTATTGGCTAAAATGAGTCTTAATAACGAGGTTGTATTCTGGCAAGTTCTGCCTATTTTGAGTTCCTTTCAGAACAAGCCGTTTTAGTCACTTTGAATAAGCTGCTGTTGCTGGCCGCACCCCCCTAACTTTTACACTCACACATGAAAATGGCTGCAAACAGATGTGCAATTACACAACCGTACTCCTTTGAAAAGCAGAAGTGGAGCCTCCTGAGCAACCAACAAGAATGCAGCAAGTGGTTTCTGGATGGTAAGTCAACAACAAAACACTTTTCTCTTCCAGCAGCCATTGTACAGAGCATAGAGTGGAAAAACCAGCTGCCCAAACATGCTGAACTAAGCTTGGGTTGCTAGGTAACGGCGCAGTGCCAGTCCAATGTGACCTAACAATTGGGAGGTTTGTGAAACGACTCATTTTCCAGACACCAAAAAACATTTACTAATTGCCCAAAAGCGGCTGAGAATCTGACAAAAGTATAAAAACAAGCAAAATACGAATTTTGAATAGTAGGTTCCCTTTAATAACAATGCAGAATGGCTCAGTTTTAGGACTGCTGCCTTGCAGAAAGACGGTCCTGGGTTTGAATCCCAGTCTGGGGTCTTTCTGCATGTTCTCCTTATCCATGTCTGGGTTCGCTCTGGGTACTCCTGCTTCCTTCTAACAATGAAAAGACACGAAAGATACCAAACAATATTGAATGAGTAAAGTCTTTACCCCTGTTCCTTTCCAAAGCAGTGGAGTTGACGAGGCAGATTCTGTTCCTGTCTCTTAAAGTCAGGATAGTTTGCTCACTTATAGGAGAAAAGATGTCATTTTCGGAGTTAAACAAGAGTTTTGGATTTACTTAGCAACCATAGGAGAAAATTCACTTAGTGGAGCCGCGGTGATAAACTGCCCACACAAGCTGAAAAAAGGGTGTAAAATAATTTCTGCTCTGATGTTATACAAGGTTTGCATTGAACTGAGATGACAGCTAAGCAAGAGTGCTCACCCTTTGGAGCAGCCGGCGTTCCCCCAGGACGAAATGTAAAGCGATCGAGGGAATCTGTGATTTGTGAGAGGAAATGGCCTGCCTCTCTATTTCTCTCCGTTTCTGCTGGCCTAGTAAAGAGCAGCAGGAGAAAACCCTGCAGGATTCCCCCCTTTACACACACCAACACATACTCACCTATGGCAGGTTTCCTGAGCTGTTAAATAACATAATTATCTCTCCGCACTCCAGTGCTTTACTCTCACAGCAGTGTCCATTCTGGGAGGCATCCACAACATTCACCATGAGGATCAACGTGGCACCGACTCAGAGAGTCTGCCAAACGGAAACAAAACACTGGCAAATTCATGGTGAATAACATAACGGGGCTCCTTTGGGGTCAATTAGGGTCAAACTGTCAATTCCTAACAAGCAATCTGGCAGGATTTTCTCTCCCTAAGCACCAGAATAAAAAAACGTGTATTAACTGTTTGTTGTGCCTTGGACAAGTTTTCTATTGCTTTAGCATAACTTTAGCTAACTTTGCTTTAGCTAACATTGAAAACGTTTTAGCACACTCTAAATCAGGGGAGTCAAACTCATTTTCGTTTTGGGTCAAATCAAGATCATAAATGCTCTTAAAGGGCCGGTTTTGCCAGAACGCATTGATAAAACCTGTGCACAAACTGTTAAAATATCAATGGATTCTTAAAATTCAATAATATTATTGAACATATTTTCAGTCCCTCCAGGATTTTACAATTGTTTTGTGATTTTTTGCAATAAAAATCAAAGTGTTTGTGGTATTAATTTGGAAATATTTGCGCTTATTTATGATGGTAAATGCAACTATATAATGACATCAACTGAGGCCCCCTGGTGGCGTGGAGGCTTAATTCGCATCGGCTCTGCTGTTGGAGTTGCTGCCTGCGTCACAAGAGCGACTTCCTTACAATAATTGGAGCCGCCATCTGTAAAAACTTACATCGACTGAGCGTACTTGGAGCTTTAAGGATGAGTTGAGCCACACTGAAAAAACAAAGTGAAAATAAACCATTTGATTGGCAAAAGGAGAGACTTACCCAGAGTGCCTTGCATGGAAGACCTGAGTATTGTAACCGCTGCCTCGAGGGACCAAAATAAATAAGAGGTTAAAGGGACAATCCTGTTTTAGTTTTACACAAAGAAACAGAACTGAGCCTAAGTGATAGAGGCGAGAGGTGAAATGGGGATTCACCCTTAAGAACAAAGTCTCAACAAGCAAAGGGTGGAAAAATACAGACGCCAGCAGACTGGAATGAAGACATCATTGTGCACAAACCAGCCGAGACACAGAAGAGGGAACGCCAGGGGAGAAAACAGCAACGCTAAGGAGACAAGCACAAACTCTGGCCAAGATACAGATATACGGAGACAAAGGGACAATAAAACAAAGAGGCACAGAGAGGATTGGATTAGACCTCATAGCCTATTTGTCGGGGTGTGAGCATGAGAAGACATATTTTCTTGAAATGTGTTGCTTGTACATACGGCTGGACAATATGCCTGAAAAATGTATCACTATATAAGAGTTTCATATCAGTCAATAGTGATTGATTTTTTAAAATTTACATACAGGTCCTTCTCAAAAAATTAGCATATTGTGATAAAGTTCATTATTTTCCATAATGTTTTAATGAATTTTGGGTTTTCATGAGCTGTATGCCAAAATCATCAGTATAAAAACAATAAAAGACCTGAAATATTTCAGTTGGTGTGCAATGAATCTAAAATATATGACAGTTTAATTTTTATCTTTACATTATGGAAAATAATGAACTTTATCATAATATGCTAATTTTTTGAGAAGGACCTGAATCTGAAAAACTTGCTTTCCTGTTTTATCCAGTTTTCATTACATGCTGTTATTGTTTATGCTGCAAAAAAAAATAAAAAATCATACCAAGTATTTTTGTCTAGTTGCTAGTGCTCATATCTTAGTTTTATAAAATTTCAGGTGTACCAACTTAAAAGTTTTTTGTTTTTTTTTACCAACATTTTGGGAGTTTTTCTAAGTAAATAATTCCTTGATATTGATTTAAAAAGTCCTAGTTCCACCTGCAGATTCATATAAACAAAATAATATTGCTTTTAATCATTATTAAGGAATTATTAACTTAAAAAAAGTTGTTATATCTTGTAGAAAAGGAAGTTTTGTCTTATTTCTAGTGTATTCAGATACAGCACTAGAAACTAGATCAATAAAACTTAGTAAGTTTTTGTGTTATTTGCAGTTTATTTTTAGGCACAGTAGCGAAACATTAAACTGCTGCTGCGCCAGTCACTCCACGCCTCGTTGCTAGGTAACCACAGAATGAATGAGTTGCTAGGTAACCAAAGAATGCTTAGCTGGCTGTGAGAGGTTAAAGTCTTTGTCTTGGTGAAATTATTGAATATTCTATTAGACGTATTATCTATTGATTTTGATTATGTACATTTATATATATATTACTATTGATTCAGTGACCAACTCCGCTTATACATTCATTTATGTAGCATCCAGTCAGTTTTGAGAGGGACATAACTGAAGGTTAAATTATGATTTATTACAGCCATCCATAACATTCACCTGAGAGCTAGACAAGAATAAATAATGACAATCAGCAGTTACAGATTTTTCTCTAAACATTTCGAGTTAATCAATTAAGCTTCAATCCCAGTTGCAAACCTTGTTCCCTTAGCGACTGGAGCTAGGTGTGTCGCAATAAGCAATAAATCAATTAATTGGGCAATAAATTAAAATAAACTCAACAATTTCCATTTTTATGATGTATAATTTTTTGGGTTTTTTTCTCTTCCTACCAAAAACTGGATGATAAAAGTCATCAGTTTTGTGCTATGGTCTCAATTGGCCTTTTTTTATACAAACAAATTTGTTCACAGAAACTTTTTAATTCATTTTATTTGTGGTTTTGTTTATTTTGGATATTCTTCCAGTGTTCATTAGAATTTAAAGTTTATTGCATTACTTTTCCTTTACTATTATATCACTTGAAAATCGTCTCAGAACAACATTATTGTTTATAACTTTTGAGACAATTTAGCGTCCAGCAAAATGTGTTATCGTGGCAGGACTGGACTAACTGAAGCTAAATTGAGTAGCTTTTGTAAACTTTTTTCTGTTAACCTTTTCAGATATGACTGTGTTCCGTTACCAGAGCAACGGAACACGGTTGCTATGGTACAGAAGCTTAACCAGAGATTTACCAAAATAAAAGCGTATAACCTCAGATTAACAAGGCCAGCTTTACCCAGTTGGCCTTTTCAAATTGATTTTGGTCCCAGAGCAGCTCCAGGTTTTCCATTCATCCCGTTCGTGACTGTGGTCGTTGTTTAATCACGTTTTAGCATCTGGAGGAATAAAAGATGGTAGAGATACCAAACCTATTAGTCAGGGTTTGTCATCTCGACGTGGGGAATTGCATGAAGGGAGCTGAGGGCGCAGATGTATTATGACTTCATATTTCAACCAACATCCCTCCAAGTCTTTGGTGTCACAGACAAAAAAATAATAAATAAAATCCAATAAGGTCGGAAAGTTTACGCTGGAGCCATGTTGCTGCTCACGTTTATCATGAGTTTACGTCGGTCTGTCGGCGGACGGCGCTCCATTTCGGAGTCAAACCGTGTATAACGCCAAGTCTCCAGACACAGCAGTGAATTAGACCCTGAATTACACCTCGGCGGCACAGCACTGTCTCAGATAATGTAGTAATGGACTGCTCCTGTGTGCCAGTCAGGGGCTGTTAACCGGCACCAGCCTGAGACAAATGGGCCCCAAATTGGGATTGATATGGAGGCTTTCCTGCGGGGAACTTTAAATGAACACATAATGCAGGTATCCGCCACTCTGACTTCCCTCGATGCTGCAAATAAAAGTTGGTGACAGAAAAAGACAGCAGGCTGGAATGCAGATGTATGGTGGCTGCAAGATTGGGTCGACAGATTCACATAAATCTGCTGGACGCTGCAGCGTGTCGGACCGTGCAAAAGTTATAAACCAAACCAGTAACATGTATCCTGCTCTGTCAATTAGCCAGACTTTCTTAGGGTGTTAGATTTTAACCAGTGAGTTCCAGAAGGTTCTACAAGGTGAGTTTGACAAGAAAAAAGTCAGAATATTACAAGAATAAAGTGGAAATAATATGAAAATAATGTAATATGAGAAAAAAGTCATGACATCACGAGAATAAAGTTATAGTATGAGAATGAATTCGGAATATTGCAAAGATACATTCTTAATATTACAAAAATAAATATTATAAAAATGAAGTTGTATTATTATTATAGACAAAAATAGCAGGAGTAAATTTCTGCTAAATACTCTGACATTTTTGATTAATCTCAGAAACTTTTTTTTAGAAAAAAAACTGGAAAATTCTGAGTTGGGAAATTCAAAAATCTTAGATTTTTCAAACTCAGAAATGTCCAAGTTTTCAAAGTCGTTATATCATGACTTCATTTTCATATTCTTATGACTTTATTCTTGTAATACAATTACTTCTTATGATTTGTTAGGGCTGCGGTGGACAGAACATAAAAGTGTAAATTTCTGCTTAAAACTCAGAGATTTTGAGATTAATCTCGGAAATTTTCTAGAACAAACTTGAAAGGGGAAAACATCATGTTACAAAGTAAATAATCCACCGAAGGAACAAGAACTTTTTCATCAATATTAAGAAATTATTGACTTTTTAAAAAAAGCTTCTATAACTTGCAGAAAATTATAAGTTTTTTCTTATTTCAATTGCACTACTTGGTAATATTTTCTTTTAGTTTTGCAGTAACAAATTACTATTTCCAAGTAACTTGACCAAGTTACACGACAAATCGAGACTCATAAAAACATCAGGATTTACAGACGTTGGATTGGATGGAGCTTCTAACCTCGTTAGCTGCTGATTATTCATGCGACCGTCAGATTTTTCCTCTGCTGTTGTGACCATGTGAGCAGAGAAAGGTTCATGTTCTCCCCACCAAGCGATTATGTGAGAGCAGCAAGGCGTCACTTTCTACACTTTTCTGTCTTTTTTACAAGACGAGTAACAAGACTGAAGCTCCCACTAATGGTTCTGCCAGAGACGTCCCAGTCTGCAGACTGGAACCATCGTGAGGCTCAACGTGAGCGCAGAAAGTCTGAGCCTCGACTGAAAGGAAAAACTGTCGACTCTGGAAATATAACACCAAAAAAAAAAAGTATTTTATGTGATAATCATAAACATCTAAATTAGAACCAGACTTATAGAGGAAGATTTCTACTTTGACAAAGAAAGCAAAACTAAATCTTCAAAGAAACAACTCGAAGAACCAAACTGACTCTTTAGCTGCTTTTCCATTGATCATATAATTACACAATTTTATATTTTGAAAAAAACTCACGCTTTTTATTTAAAGTTGTAGCGTTTGCTTGAGGTGGTTTTTCAGCTGTGCCAAAATTGGTTTCATTTGCAAAACGGCAACAGAAATACTCTTTCCACATCACGCAAGTCATGAAATCAACAACTGGATGCTGCTACTGGCAGAAACGACGAAGAGGACGACAGGAAGTGGTAGGAGTGTCACGGCGTAGCACGTTTTTAATGTGGTTTTAATTGCGTTTCTTATTTAATTGAAACACAGCAATTGTGAAATTGTGCTTTTTCTACTTTAGTAAAATATCAACAAAGTTTTGCCCACATTTGTAATGGAAACGCAGCCAGTGATTCATGACGAGGTGTAGTTTAAACGAGAGATACAGCCGGATGTCGTCAGCATCATAAAAATACAGAATAATGTAAAATTAAAATTACAGCGGGCCCAGAACAGAGCCTTGTGGTACTCAAGTGGTACCGTTGGAGGATAACCTGAAGTTTGAAGTGAACGATTTCAGTGATAAATGAAGAACAAGACGAGTCGCCAGTATCTGGAGTGTTGATTTGATTCTTTCATGCATGTTTTATAAATCCTTTCATCTCCCACGGCAACCATTCTCCCCCACTCAGCTCCTTCAGACTAGCCAGTAGCAATCAGCAAACACCTGGTGGACGCCGGACAAACCAGATCTTCTCATTGCGCCACACATATAAAAACACTCCCATTGGAAATTGTGTTTTTTTTTACTTTAGTGAAGCATTGACAAAGTTTTTGTTTCCGATTCACCCCAGCAGCGATACGACCAACGATTTAACGCCGGAGGATCAGACCTGTGGCTCCCTGCAGCGGCGCCTCCATCTGGGAAGCAGTCGATCTTTTCCAAACCGTCCGGCGTCGTAAACATTGTCTCTTTGTGTGTCCTGGATGTTCATGAGTGAGCAGAATCACAGACAAGAAGTCCAAAGTCATGAGCGGCGGTTTAAAACGGGAAGAGAGGACCTGACAGGACAGAGGCCAGGAGGCACTGACATTATGTCCTGAGACAGAACTCTGCACAGCACGACTCGAGAGGAGACGAAAGGAGGAGAGGACAGAAACAGAAAGATGAGGGAAGGGAAGCTGACAAGGGACACAAAAAAAAAAGAAAAGATCCATCTGAGCCGACAGAAAGCAGAGGAGGAAGAAATGCAAGCAGCTTTGAATTCTCAAGGAGCCGAAGACATGGAGGAGGAGGAGGACGGACCCGACCCGACCCGCTGTCTGGTGGAGATACCAAACAATCCCTCTGCAGCTCAGAGACCCAAACCAGCTCGGTTCGCTGGAAAGAGGAAGTAGGACACAAACTGCACTGTTTGACGGCTCATTCAAGCCTTTTTAAAGGGCCGGCATCATGAAAAACCAACGTCGTGTTGTAATGTTAGCTCAAAAACATATCCTTCGTCTCCACGACAACCATTCAGCTGGTTGGTCTTAGCTCCGCCTTCGAGACGTAGCTCCTCCCCCACTCAGCTCCTTCAGACTAGCCAGCAGCAATTAGCAAACACCCAGAACATCTGCTGAGCTCGTTAAAGGAGCTACTTCTCAGTGCAACGCTGATAAAAACGATAAAGGATTAACAGAGGAGGGATGTTATTATTTTAAAGAGACAGAGGCCCAATTTCAAGGCGTTAAATCCAGTAAAATGTATTTTAAGTCAGTATTTTTATAACAACTGAAGGTGTCATAATTACTTGATTAAAGTGGCAAAATGTGCCTGGAAAATACATGATACTGCCCCTTTAAT
Source organism: Poecilia reticulata (assembly GCF_904066995.2). Classification (NCBI taxonomy): domain Eukaryota; kingdom Metazoa; phylum Chordata; class Actinopteri; order Cyprinodontiformes; family Poeciliidae; genus Poecilia; species Poecilia reticulata. The sequence goes on along the minus strand of NC_088847.1, from coordinate 21,694,194 downwards.
TTCACCACTGCATTATAACACAGCATGGAGGTGGAAGGGTGATTATTGGGCTTTATTTGCCACAACCAGACATTTTCCCAAGTATTTATGGTTTAGTTTTCAGTGTAAATATCTTAGTACACTTGAAATAAGACAAAGCTCACTTAAAAATAACTTTTTAGAAAGACATAGCAGCTTGTTTTAAGTCAGTAATTCATTATTGACATAAAAAGTACAGTTTCCACAGGCAGATTATCTCACTTTTAACATAGGAAAAATGTCAAATAATCTGCCAGTGGAACTAGAACTGATTATATCAATATTGAGGAATTATTATTGCGGAAAAGTTATTTAGTCTTATTTCAAGTTTGTTGAGATATTTACTCTAAACTAGGCCAAAAATACTTGGTAAAATTTTGTGTTTTTGCAGCAACTGTTACTTTAAAACCATCACTGCTCCCAACAGATTCAATAAGTTTTTTTTTAAGTTTTTTAATCAGGATCTTATGCACAAAAATACATGAATATGTATCACTTTTTCTTTTTTTTTTTTTACAGTTATTCTACTTAGTTGCAGGTTTTAAGCGGCCATTTTCTTGTCACTTTGCTGTTTCTATTCGATTAATTTGACATTAGTTTGGAGTCTTACATTTAAAAATGCTCCATTTTTAAAAGTTTATTGAATTATCACTGAGGCAGGTCTTGACTGCAGCTCCACTGTGAAAACTTTAATTAACTGTTGCAACGTTTCCATATGTGGGCTCTGAAAAAGACGGGAGCATGTTCTGTAACTGTGCCTCAGAGATTTCCCAGGTGTGCTCACCTTAATCTCTTACTGATGTTCCCTTTTTAATACTTTGCTGAGCTCAGAATGTTAATTAGAGATTAAAGCTTTTAATGACAATTTCTTTAAAGACGTCCTTCGTATTCCTGGGCTGCTAAACTTACAACATGTTGTCACATTTTACGAGTAAAATCGTTTTATTCAGCTTGACGGGATAAAACAATTCTGGTCAGGGCAGGAAGAAGTCAGAACAATCCCAGTGAAAAAGTAAGTGCACCCTATTCTATGCTGTTGAGGAGCGGTGTACAAACTTTATGCAAAAAAAGGGTTAAAAAGTATTGTTGAAAAAACTAAGCAGCCATGTTGTTTTTCCAACTTAAAACGCAACAATTGTTGTGATTTTTGTAATTTTTATCTGCTCAGGAAAAAAATTAATAAAACAAAAGAACATGGAGGACAGTTCCATAATTTTTTAAAAATATATTTTAAAAATAAATTTTTAAAATATATATATTTTTTAAATCCCATTTTAAAAATGGGATTTTTTTTACTAGCAACAAAAAAATGAGAACTTTAAAATAATAATAAGAATAAGAATAATAAATTAATAATAATTATTATTATTCCATTAATCAAATTAAATAGAATTGATTTGCTCCTAGTACAAAAAACATTTATTTTTAAATAAAAAAATATTTCTTTATTTTTATAAAGAAATTTTAAACAGTTACAATTTTGGTAATTTTTTTTTTTGATAAATACTTTTTTCCTTTTAAAAATACTTTTAAAAGAAAAGTAGTTTTTTTGTTTGTTTTACTTTTGAGTGTGTGCACATTTTTGGTTAAAGAAAAATTAAGATTAAATGAAATTTTTCATTGAAAAGTATTTGAAAAAGAAAAAAAAAAACAGTTTTGAAAGAAAATCTTTGAAGCACTTTGCAGATGTTTTTATGTTCATTTCTGAGCTGGTTTCACCAGAGAAAGCAGAGAGCCGAGTTTCTGGGAAATGTCAAAGCGATGCTCTTGGAAATGGAGATGACAAGCAGAAGTGGAGGCTTAGACACACTTTAGCCGCTGCAGACTGGAGCGTTTGGACTCCGCCAAAGGACAGCCTCGATAGAGCGGCGTTTTGTGCGCTGATGCCGCCTGGCAGAGCGGCGAGCCAAGCGGGCTGGCGCCGGCCTGGCCGTGGAGCCGTTGTGTGATATCACAGTGAAACAGATTGAGATTAGTCTGCCATGATCCACACAAGAGAAAAGAGGGACGGGAGCTTTCAACGCTGATTTTTTTTTTTATTATTCTGCAGCTGAAAATGGGCTGGGAGGGAAGATTTCTATTCCTTTTTTTCGTTGTTACACACAAATAAACTTTGGTTTCACCCCACTTGAACATAAAGTTTCCTTGTGTGCCGATTACCCTGATCACTTCTGATATTTTATTTATTTATAGATGTAAATCATTATTTTCAAGCCTTCTCAGCACATAAGAAGAACCTTTAATGGTAATAAAGCGCATAATGTTCCGTGTTAAAATGTCTCCGCCCTCATGCATGCTAATAAGTTTGTTCCATACAGTGTGAGGATCCATATGTGGGGATTTAATAAATAGGATTAGCCTTTATGAACGAGGATGCTGCTCCTCTGTAAACCCTGAGCGACGGCCGAACATTAAAACCGTCACATGAGGCGAATAAAGCTGCAGTCTTAAATCATACAGTGGTTTTTACAGTGTGCGCTTTGTTTATTGGAGCAGGTCTCCTCTGTTTGTGCAGTCAGCAAATCTCATTCTGTCATTGTTTAACCTTTACCACAACATTTAAACAACGCAATAAATTAACCTAAATAGCTCCAGTACAAGGGGAACCCTGGTATTCACAGCTGCTTTTAAATGGCTAACATTCAAAAATACTTGTGATTTCATCCAAAAATGCTCATGAATGCATTTTATTAATAGTTCAAACAACAAATATACCTTCATTGTTTCCAGTTATTAAAGCTAGAAACTACTGAAATCTGGGTGTGGTGCTGGATTCAGACATGGACCTTCAGAGCCACATAAAGGCGGTTACAAAATCAGCCTTCTAAACCTATGAGAGGAGAAATAAATCATGATTAAAAATACTAAATTCATAATATGAAAAAATTTGAAATAAAATAATGAAATAAATGTTCAGAAAATACTGAAAAATTAGAATAATCTTTTGAATAAAAGGAAAGTATTGATTAAATTTGGGAATTAAATAAAAAAATATAAAATGGTGACTGTTAAATTAATACTACATAGAATATCCATTTATGACACACTGTATAATCAAATAAGCTCTTTTTAAAATTATTTTTGGATGCCATATCTAGTGCATTAATTACTTTTTCAAGTGATTCATTTATAGATTGCCAGTTTTGGCAGGATTTGTCCTCCATATACATCATCCTAAAACCTGCACACTAAACAAAAACAGAGACTTCAACAGACTTCACAGACATGAAAATGTTTCACAAAATGGGTTTTATGTTTGGATCCGTGTAAAATATGTTTCTATTTGTACCAACTACGTGTTTAATGTAAATAAATCCAAAGATTTTTTTACTCAAATTGTCAGGATCCGGTCACTGTGTGTTTGTTTTAGGATTGGAAAAAGAAAAGAAACAGTTGGGAAGAACGATCTGAACAATTTTTCTCCCTAACGACTCCTTTGGATCAGTTCTTGATTAACAGGTTTTATTATGACAATAAAACCTGTTATTGATGTAGCAGATGTAGCAAAAGCTCAGGAAAAATTAGCATCTGCTCTGTTTATGTCACAGAAATCAAAGTCCAATTTAGTCCTTAAAACATTAACCTTGAGTTTATTTTAAGTTCATTCAGATTAAAGGATTAATTTGTCATAATATTTCTGTTTTACAGTTTGAGCAGATATAAAATCAGCTACATTCATTGAACAGCAGCTGCTTTTATTCTCATTATCATTTTCTATGAGCCCAGATTTGTTTTTTATTGGTCTAAACTTGCAGCCCGTTTGGACTTCATTGCTATTTTTGTGTGTGCAACAAAGGCTAGAAAATAAAATCTTAATTAGCATAAGCGTATTTGCTGTTATCACCAGAAGATGGCTTCAGCTTCTGGGATGAGCTAAAGTCATGTGTGCAGCTCTTACTAGGCAAATATAACGCTGAGCTGGGAGCCACGACTCCTGCAATCTACACGGCAGCATCTGTGTTTGGTTTGCACCGGACGCTTCTAACCTCGCGCCTGCAGAAAAGCTCAGCCTCCGCTGTGAAAAACAGCTTCCTGGGATGTGTGGCTTTTAAGGAACATGGGAACTTTGCCTTTGTTTCCACCCAGTTGGCTGACCAGGCTCACCTAAACTTCAGGTTCTCCTCCAACTGTGGCACTTTTAGGTGTGGGAGTTCCACAAGGCTCAGTTCTGGGCCCACTATTGTTTCCATTTCACATTATTCTGCCCTCTTGTCATGTTTTCTATGCTGATGACATCCGACTGCGTCTGTACAGGTTGTCCAATGGTTCTCTTGAATTTTTAGCTGTTTCCATAACAAATATACGCAAAACTTTGTCAATTTTCCACTAATGTCAAAAATATAATAATACAATTTTGCAATTGAGGTGTTTCCATTTAAATAAGAAACAATTAAAATTACATGTGAATAAGTTTGCTCATTTGATAAGTTATTTAAAACCACGCCGTGCCATTATCCTGCAACTACTTCCTGTGGTCTTCTTAAAAACCAATTTCCAAAGCAAAACTTTAAACTGCAGCTGCGTCAGATACTCTGCAGGCCGTTGCTAGGTAACCACAGAATGAGTGAGTTGCTAGGTAACCACAGACAGAAAGAGTCAGTTGTTTCCACCAACCTAGCTTAGCTTAGCTAGCCTTGAGGCCTTGTCACCGATTTATTTTCAAGCTCTACTAAAGGATGAAAAAATACCCAGATTGTTCAGGCAGCTCAGGAAAACAAACAAAAAAAAAAAGACTTTCATGAGGATTCAAACACAAATTGATGAGTTTTTACTGAGATTATCATTTGTGGAAGCAGCTGTACCTTGGTGAAAGCCTTGGAAATGGTCGTCCTACAGCATCTGGGTGCGAGAACAGAAGCTTGTGGTGATCGATGCTCCTTCAGAGGCCTGGGGGCTTCTGGGACTGCAGCGGTGACCTCTGCAGAGGTCGCGGATGAGCAGCTCTGCCTTAAATGACTGAAGATCACTCGCCACGCTTCCGCCGACCTTCACAGTGGAGCTGAACTGTACATCTGCCTGGTTGAGGCGGCAGGACAAGACGAGCATCAAAGGGATATTCCTTCTCCGTCATGTAAAGGATAAAAAGGGGAAACCCAAAAACCTAACAAACGGCGTTAAAGATAAGATGGCGTCTTGTAGCCATTGTAGTCAGAAAACAGGAGGAGTACATTTCTGCCTAAACAAACTCAAGATTTTTATGGATTAATCTCACATTTTCTAGAAAAAGGTGAACATTTATGAGTTTGGAAAGTCAAAAATTTGCTGGAAAGAACTCAGAGTTCCACCTTTTTGACTTTTGGAAATCTGAAATTTCCTCATCCTTTTGGAAATTTTCTCTGGAAACTTTGAACAATTTTGTAGCTCTGTGTCCTTTTTCTCCGCTGTCCCTTCCTTCTGTCCTCATTGTGTCCCAACTCCATCTGTTCTGAATCTTTCCTTCATTTCTTTTGTCCTTCCTTCCTTCCTTCCTTCCTTCCTTCCTTCCTTCCTTCCTTCCTTCCTTCCTTCCTTCCTTCCTTCCTTCCTTCCTTCCTTCCTTCCTTCCTTCCTTCCTTCCTTCCTTCCTTCCTTCCTTCCTTCCTTCCTTCCTTCCTTCCTTCCTTCCTTCCTTCCTTCCTTCCTTCCTTCCTTCCTTCCTTCCTTCCTTCCTTCCTTCCTTCCTTCCTTCCTTCCTTCCTTCCTTCACTGTGTCCTTCATCTGTTCCTTGTGTCCTTTTTGACCATTTCCTTCTCTCCTTTGTTCATTCCTGTTTGCATCCTTCCTTCCTTCCTTCCTTCCCTCTCTTCACTCTTATTGTGTCCTTATTCTCTTCCTTCCCTCATTCCTCCCTTTGTATCCTTACTCCCTTCTTGTCTTTCTTTTTTGTGTCCTACCTGTTACTTCTTTCATTTCTTTCTTCCTTCCCTCTGTTCTCACCCTTATTGTGTCCCAATTCTCTGTTTATTGTCTTTCCTTCCTTATTCCCTCCCTTCATTTTGTCCTTCCTTCTTTTGTTCCTCTGTTCTCTCCCTTTGTTGTGTCCTTCTTTCCTTGATTTTCCTTCCTTGCATCCTAATTCTCTCCCTTCCTTCCTTTATTCCTTCCTTTGTTACCTCTGTTCTCACCCTTGCTGTGTCCTAACTCTCTCCGTTCTTTCCTTCCCTCCTCCCTCTCTCTGGATCTGATTGGTTGTATTTTTCCTCCTCACATCCACTCATCTCTCCCTCTGACATCATCATCCCTCCATCCCTCCTCTCTCTCTCTCTCATTGACAGAAACTCTCTGATGTTTCTTCTCCTCCTCCTCCTCCTCCCTGCAGGTGTCCCCTCCCTCCCCGTCCCGCTTCATTCACAGCGCAGTGCCGAGGATGACTCATCCTACGGCGAGGAAGACGTGAGCCGCTCTCAGTCCTTCCTCTGCTCCGTCTTGCAGGCAGCGATCCGTGGCTCGGTTCCGTCGGGCCCGGCGCTGACGGACAGCAGGGCTGAGCGGCTGCGACAAACAGCAGCGCATGTTCCGTCTGCGGCCGACAGCAGGACAGCAAAAACACCGACAATCAGGCAGCATCCAGAGATCCGCCACAGCCTTTTCCTCCTCTGCACGGTGGGACAGGAGGATTTCCATAAAATGTCAGAAATTTTGAGATTCATCTCAGAAATTTTCAAGAAAATTCTTTAAGCTTGAAAAGTCATAAATTTCCAAAGAAATTTTGCATTTTGGGGTCAATTTCACATATTTTCAAGAAAAACTTCTGAGCTTCAAAAGTAGTTTTTTTTTTTCTTTTTCTTTAGCTCAGAAAATGTCTAAGTTTTTTTTCCCTGTAAACATGTGAAATTAATCTAAAAAATTCTTAGTTTTCTCTTGCATATTTATCACTTTTTCTTGAAATTTTCAAGAAAAAAAACAACAATAAATTTTAAAGTTATTTTCACGTTAAAGAGTTTCAAGAAAAAACTTTTTTAAAGTTTTCCAACCTCGAAACATTCTAAATTTCCATAAAAACTATGCAATTTTGAGAATAATTTCACATATTTTCAAAAAACAAAAAGAAATTCTCTGAACTTGAAAAGATGTAAATTCATGAGAAAATAAATTTTTTATGGATTAATTTCACGCATTGCAAAGAAAAAACTTGTAAATTCTCTGAACTCCAAAAGTTCGAAATTTGCAAAAAAACAACTTTGATTTCAAAAATTTAAGTCAAAATCTTTACACTTTTCAAACTCAGAAAATGTTAAAAACTGTAAAAAGTCAACTTATATTTTAAATACGCTCTAATTCGAGATGTGTTACACATGGCATAAGATTGATGTTTAATTGCCAACAGTTAATTAAAACACATGTAGGAAACGCATCTCCCGTGCATGATGCTGCCACCACCATGTTCTAAGTAATAGTTTTCTGTAACACTCAGTTTTTTGAATTTGGTGTGAAACCAAGACTGTTGATAAACCTCTGAAACCCTCGAAAATCGCAATATTCATAGTGATAATATTGATTAGGGGGAACAAAGTGAAGGGAAATGGATACAAAAGCAACACTTTACAACTTTTGAGAAAATGTCTGCGCTACTTTGCAGATTTCTCCGATCAGCTCATCTCTCCTTCCTACAGGCGGGGGGAAAAAAGCTGCTCATAAAAATGGATAACCTGCCTTTTTAAATCTTAACTGAAATGCATTTCCTGGAGCCCAGATATCGGCTCTGCAGGAGAGATTCATAATGAACAGACGCAGCCTGTATACCGATTAAATAGAGAATATATCTGCACAGACATAAATGGTACGTATGTGAAGACGGGAAAAACGAGGAAATTCTTCTACAATATTTTCCTTCTCAATTTAATTTAATTACTTGTCAAATAAATTCAGGTAAAACAGATCATTCGATCCTTCCGTAAAAGTGGAACAAAATAAAAAAGATCGACAATGAGGACTGTACTAAAAGCTACAGTTTTTTGTGTTTTTGTTATCTTGCAAAGCAATTGATTGTGTTTGTGTGTAAAATACTGAGGCGCAAAGCTGCTCGAGTCGCTATTGGTTGCTATTTGCACACCAGCCAATCCAGAAGCGGCATTTATTTTCCTTGGCGCTGATTGGCTGAACCTCCTCCTCCCAAACGCCTGTAGCCGTTAGCTTCTGCAGCTACGGTTTCGACTGTGGGTAAACAAACGCACTACGGTATATTTCGTGTTTGAACTATTAAAATAGGTAGTTAGGAACGTTTTGGATGAAGCCTCCATTTTTATTTGGTGGATTTCAGATATTCGTGGACGGCTGTAGCCCCGAACAGCTTTAATACTAACGGTCACTGTAGCCGTTTCCGGTATGTTTTCATTGCTCGCTCTTTTTTTTTTTTTTTTTTTTACAACATGGACCTTTACCACAGGGACCGCCTTTCATTGGCTAATGCCCATTTTACGTCACAGCGCAGCTATCACGTGCCTTACTGGCTCACAAACTCATGCTAATATACATTGTGGACTAGCAGACCGACAGAAAGATTTTGCGTCAGGACTCGAAAAAGAATGGTTCTCGTGTCAGTGGTGTATCTGTACAGGCGATGTCGGGTATCCTGATCGTGTTTCAGAAACGGAAAGCCTTGCTTGGATTAACGAGCACGACCGCATTTGCAGCTCGACCGTCATAGGATCAATAAGAACAAAGTGTCTGCTGGCGTAAGTATTATTGCTTTGCTTTCTTTGTGTTTAGTGAATGAAAAAAAGAAAGTCAATAATAAACACATCCATTATGAAAACCTCTTAGCCAAGTACAGCATAATGGCAGTACCGATACAACTTCTACACCTTGAAGCCTGTCTGTTACAGCCTTACGTTAGCTGAACAGATCACTATGCAATGTGTACCGTATCTGACATACATTAAAGATTTTATTTCACCTGAAAAGGCTTTTTACTAAACTGTAATTGTGTTAGCCACTCTAGCTTTTACTAAACTGTAATTGTGTTAGCCACTCTAGCTTTTACTAAACTGTAATCGTGGTAGCCACGCTAGCTTTTACTAAACTGTAATTGTGTTAGCCACGCTAGCTTTTACTAAACTGTAATCGTGGTAGCCACGCTAGCTTTTACTAAACTGTAATCGTGTTAGCCACGCTAGCACAGAGTACCGTGTATCAGGCGTAGGCACATTCGAACCCTCAAAACCATGAATGCCCGACTCACCCAGCCTTGCAAGAACAAAAGGCATCAGTGATCTTGTCCACGGCTATATTTATGCTGAGGGTCTGAGGATTTGCTGTTTTCCTCATCGACCGGTAGCATTTAGCTGCAACTCGCACAATGTTAGAGGCATCTCGTGGCTAAAACACCTTGATGTTGTCCAAAAAAGATGACATGAACTTGTTGGTTCCCTTGTCGTGGCTGATATTTTGTGAAAATCCGGCAGAAATGCTAAACTAATCGACTCAGAAACACTCTGTAGAGAACGAAAAATGCCATGTTTAGACATTGGAGCTAAGCTGTTGATGTGAGACATAAAGTCACGTGGGACTTTCGAGGGGCGTTTCTGGGCGGAGCTTGGTAGGGTCCATTATTTTAGTTTGTTCACGGCCCAGTTTTAGTTAAGCTTCCGCATTTGAGGCTGTACTTTATTTTTACCATGCTGTCAAGTAAAAAGTCTGTTTTTAATTTTTTTTTAAAAATATGCCGGAGGAAGTTAGTTATGCAGAACGACAGAGCGGCAGGGAGGAGGAGAGGAATAAATTGGGAAGAAAGGGGGAGATTTTTGAAATAATTTCACAGCGCAAACAAACAGCGATTATCAGCTGTTCCATTAAACTAAGTGCAGGAGTAAATTCACGTTCTCTGCTGGAGGATCGCTCATTTTTCCGCTCTCCCACAGCCGGAGCGCCGCCTCGCAGAGAGGGAGGAAGGAGGGTAATCACGGAGTGAAGTGGATGTCGGCAGGTTAGTGTGGAGGAAGAGAAGACGACTTGACAAGACTGTGGTGGGAAAAATGCATAAACAAAGGAGGCGTCCGCCATCTTTAATGAGGCGTTAAAAGTATGGGTGGAAAACGACGAAATGAAAACATTTTAATTAGACAACATCTGGAGTTTTAAGAGACACTCGAGTGTACGAGCAATTCCCCATCCAGATGGATTCTCATAAGGAATATTAATTTATTAATTTTCTTTACCTGCATGAGCCTCACATCCCAGAAAAATGGAAACAGAAAATGGAGGTTTTGTCCATCTGGTAAGGCAAAGGCCCTGCTAGTGGTTGAAGATGTTTGCCAAGTCAGAATTCCTTTTTTGTTGTTGTGAGAAATGTATTTAAAAACATTAACGGAAAGAAGAGACACACAAACCTGAACACAGTCATACCAAAGGGCAATTTAGAGACTAATAAGCTGCAAGGCAACATTAGTTGCGTTTCCATTAACTGAAGAATTGCACAAATTGGAATTACGAAAAAATATTTCCTTCCTTGTCGTTTCTGCCAGTAGCAACATTCGGTTGTTGATCATGTGACTCGTGAGGCGAAAAAGTGTTTCCATTGTAGGTTTGAGAAATAAACCAATTAAGATGTAGTTCAGGTGCAAAAACATCAAAATTCAAAAATTGGCATGTTTCACTTCAACAAATTTATTGTCGTAATTATGTGGTCAATGGAACGGCAGATTGTGAATCAGATTTACTTTCCAAAAGCGATTGGTTGAATTAGTTTTATTTCTGGGCATCAGATTTAACGGGGCTACACATAAATTATGTGCTGCTTTGTGTCGACTTAAAATAATGCTTTTTGATAGATTGTTGCTTTTATTTCGACTTTTTTTTGGTATGAAATACCAATAAATACATTAGGGATGTTAAATACGTCGGTGCCAACATCGGTATTGGCTGTATTAGTAATTTTTTTATCATAAAGTATTGGTCCGATAAATAAGACATATAATGATGTTTCTGTCTGTTTCTGGTCATTTTTTCCCCTATGTCAAAACGTAGTGATATATACATATATCGGTAAATATCAGATATCGGCCTTGAAGGCAATATTAATATCGGCGATCAGCCCACATTTTGGTATCAGTGCATCCCTATAATACATTGAAAACTGTGGTGTTGCAAACAATGTGAACGAGCACACACAGGTGTTTCTTTCTTAAAGAGACAGTAAAGGTTTTCTGCCCCCTTCCAGCTCGGCCTGTCAGACGATGAAGTGGCAGCAACATCTTTATGTTCTGTTACAGTCTAGTTTGCTCAAGTAATTTCTCTTCAAAGATAGCGAGGCCTTGACCAATTTCCCCGCTCGTCTCAGATTCCCCTTCTTGACGAAAGTAATTACATGCAGATTTAATTAATGTGGGAACAGGAAGGGAGGAGCGGGCGGCTCTTTGAACTGCCTGTTCAGAAGAAGAGAAAGCGAGAGAGATTAGTGAATCAAGTCCCGTACTTTAGATAGTGGCTGTAAACCTGAGCTGGGGTTAATAATCGGTAATGTGACGGTCGCCTCTGTCTGAGTTTAACGTTTCCTCGTCTTCATCCTTCAACACGGGACGTTAAAAGCCGTCCTTCATCCTTCCTCCCTCGTTTTCTGCTTTCTGGGGAGAAAAGAGGCTGCAGGCGGCGGGAGGGGAAGACGAAATAAAAACTCAGAGAGTAAAAGACGAGGCAGGAGGGAGAGCTGCATCAGCAGCAGCAGCAGGCGCCGCCTCTGGAGGGAAATCGGAACGTCGGGATAATTCAGGAGACGAGGAGCGAATGGGAGACGGAGGGGAACAAACAAAACACATGTTCCCTAGGAAGAGACTCATTTATTCATTTTACCAACAATTTTGCTGAATGTTTCAATAAAAATATGACTGTGTGTGACAGGGGTCACATATAAATGTATATATATATATATATATATATATATATATATTTTTTTTTTTTTTTAAGAATATACATATTTATACATATTTGTAAGACATATTTCTGATTTAAATAAGATTTTTAAATCAGAACTAAAATATTTATTCTCATTTAAATATTCAGAATTGATTATAACTATATTTTTCCTTAACATCCCAGTTGTTTGTGCATTTCTGCTATATATGTTTTTATATTTATTGAGATAAACTTATTTTTATTTGACTTGCCTTTGAGATTTGCACGTAACTTCACAGCTAAATATTGGAGCTTGTATTTCTTTTTTATAAATAGATTATTTCTTTAAAAAAGTATTTATTTCAATGAATATTTGAATATTTGGGGCAATAAGTATTTATTTAAATAAGTAGTTTATTTATTTCAAAACAAATACTTGTCCATGGCAGATTATTTCACGTGTATCCAGACATTTTCTCATGTTTTAGGTGAAATAAACGTCAGTGGATCCAGTAAAAGGAGTGAAAAACGCTGAAGGTTTTAATTCAGAGCCACAAAAAGCTCCGGCTATAAAATCAATGGGAACAGAAACGATTTTGGCAGCTCTGATGCTCCTTACATTCCAATCTTTGGAGGTCAGTTTAAAAAACTTCCTCTGGAAAAGACGGATTGGTTTTAGCTCTGCATGCACGACTGGCGAAAATGCGATCCAGCTTTTTTTTTTTTTTTTTTAATTGCAACAAATCAAAACTGGAGCAAAAGGTTTGCCACCATGTTGGCTGAAGTGGAGGCTGAGGAGGCCAAAGCCCAGGAGGAGAGCTGACCTTTGATAAAACCTGCAGGAACAGGTGATTCATCCATTACGCAGCATCTTACGGATGCTATATTTGAATTTGTTTTGAAAATAATAATAATTCTTCTTACTAAAACAAGTTTTTACAGTTTTAAAGCAGGAAAAATGTGCACGAACTTCACGATTCGCCCTGATTCGGGTCTTAGAGAAACGGCTCGGTACGCTGAGGGTGATGAGACTCGCTGAGGCCTCAGCATCCAACCAGCAGAGAGGCGCACGCTGGGCCCCCCCGTCCTGCTTAGTCCTCCTTTCTCGCCCCCTGCAGGCGGCGACACGCGACGCAGCGATGGAGATTAATGCTCACCGAACGCAAACGAAGGAAGTTAACAGTGGAGACGACGGCGAGACAGACAGAGAGGGAAGCAGCAGCCAAGATGGCCGCCGCAGAAAGACGGGGGAAAAACAAGGTGTTTGAAAATAAATTATGAGAATAATTATAATACGAGACGTTTAAACAATATATTTTGACTTTGTTCTCGTAATATTTAGACTGTTCTCATATTAATTCGACCTTATTCGCAATAATTCAACCATATTCTCGTATTATTTAAACTTTAATATTTCCACTTTATTCTCGTATTAGTACAATTGTATACTTTGACTTCAGTATTTCAACATTTTTTGATTATTTCGACTTAATATTTAAACTTTGTTAATTTGAGCTTTGTTAAAATTTCAACTTTATTCTGATTTTACTTTAATATTTCAACGTTATTCTTGTAATATTTCTCAGATTATTTCCATTTTATTCTCATTCCAACTGCCAGTATTTTGACTTTATTCTCATATCATTTTGAATATTTTCATAATGTTGACTTTATTCTCAGTACATCAGGTCTTTTTCTTGTTTTGACTTTAATCTCATAATTTTATTTCTTTTACGTCCCTGATCCTCCGTGGGTCTACGGAGTAATCACCAGTCAGTATCTTACCGGTTGTTAAGCTTCAGTTTGGAGCGTTATGAAGGAATCATGTTGGACTTCATCTACTCAGAGTCAAACTCAGATTGAACACAAACCTTCCAGAACCTCTCAGGTCTTTTGGTTCTGGTTCTACATCCAGAACCAGAACCTGGAGCAGCAGCAGCAGCAGCAGCATTCAGCTTCACAAACATCCTGAGTTCCTTTAAATCCAGACTAAAAACCCACCTGGTTAGAGTTGCTTTTGATTAGTAATCAAAAGCAACTAAGATCACATGGATTAAATCTAATCTGGATTACAATGTATTGCTTTTATCGTATAGGGAACTTTGAAATCTGCTACACAAATAAACCTGACTTCTATTCAGTCCTTAAATAGGAATAAAACAGCCTGTTACACCAAAATGTGTATGTTTTATAGAATGTTTTAATCAATTTATCATGTCCTCTGAAATCTGGTTGATAATTTAAAACAAACTACAGCAAAAACATATTATTTTAATGTATATAAAGCGTATATATTATGTTAGTGAACACAATCTTAGTCATTAAAACTAATTTAGATCCACGTCTCCAAACCTTAGCTAAAGAAAATCATCCTAGCTTTAACCGAACTTTATTTCACGTCAAACCTTCCAACTGTGTTAGCTTAAGGGTGCGTTTACTTTTCATCCTGGGTTTTTGATGATTATTTTCTCTATATTTGACCCACTAACAGATTTATCTGTTCTACAGATAGTTTTTTTTTTACCTCGGTTTAATCTCGCTGGAGACGATCAGACCCAGGATCAGTTTCCCTTTGCAGCGGCGGCTCTGCCAGCTGCGGTCCCGTGGCGCCCTCTGCTGGCTCATTCGCGGAGCTGCAGTGACATTCTGACCACACAGCTTTAAATATAGTGATTTATTTCATGCTAAAGCTCACACATCAACCAATATAAACCCCCGGGAAACAAAGAGCAGTAACAAAGATAGCAAAAGAATCATCAGTGAACAGTTTTTACAAAAAACAGCAGGAAGAACCCAGGTTCAGAGCGGATATGGAGCTGGGCTTCCTTCCACACAGCAGAGAGCGACTTGTTCTTAAAAAACAGAGAAACGACGGATACATTCAGTCCATTCAGCTTGCTACGAATCCAGGATCATCAAAGGTCTTTAAAACACGTTTATGGAGTGAGTTTCATGATAAATCCTGACTCTGCAACATTAAGGGGCATTGGAGGTAGAAAAAAGAATAAGGAAGTTTACGTTTCTGTCAAAGAAACTAATTTTGTAGAAAAACAAAAACAAGGAAATCCGTGAATTTCATAGGTCTAAGATTTTACGGGAAATCTCCAATTTTGAGGTTAGTTTTAGATTTTCTAGAAAAAGCACGGAGATGTTCTGAGCTCAAAAAAGTCAAAACTTTGAGGGGAAAAAACTTAAATTTTGAGATTCATTTCAAGAAAAAAAAAACTTGAGTTGAAACTCAGAAATTTCCATTGTTTCTCTAAAAGTGCTTTTCTGGAAAATTTCTGATTAATTTGGAAATTAGTTTTTTCTACCACATTTTTAACTTTTCAAAGTCAAACTTCTGGTTTGCTTCTAGGAAATTATTGAGAGTAAGCTAAATATTTCAGATTTTTTTCAAGCAAATTTTCAACTTTTCAAATTCTGTATGATTTTTTTTTTTCTAAAAAATTCTGAGACCAATCTGAAGATTTTTAAGTTCTTTCTAGAAAATGTTTAAAATTCATATTTTCATGTTTTTCTTTTAAAAAAAAGTGAAATTAATCTCAAAATGTAAGTTTTTTCTTTTAAATATTTGACTTTTAAACTCATAATTTTCCATTTGTTTTTCTACAGATTGTTGTCAAAATTTCTGAGTTTTTTCTAAAAAAAAATTCTAAGTTTATTCCAGCAAATTCTTCTGAAAACTTCCTGTGTTTCTTTGGCAGAAATTTGCTCCTCTTTCTCTCTTTCTTCAATGCCCCGTCACAGTTCACGGCAGCATGAATCAGCCTCTCCCCTCCTTTAATTTTTATTTACAGCAGTAAATTCCCGCTCTGCTCCAGCGGGTCTGTAAACGACCGGCGCCTCCACCTGATTGCATATCTGCATTTACAAGATTTCAAACACCTCAGAGAGTTTAAGCGTACAAATCAAGCAAAAATAAAACAAAAACGATCGTTTCCAGTGTCTGATCTCCAACCCAACACATAAATCTTTTTTTTTTTTTTTTTTACAGTAACTATGATGAATCCTATCATTAGTTATTTCACTTAATCTGAATGTTTCTCATGTTTTCTCAGGGGGTAAAAGTGCTGAAAACATTCTGTACCGCGTCAACAACACGCTTTGGTTTACATCCGCTTCAGTTAAAAAACGGAATAATTCAGTAGTACGCACATCTGTGTTAGTAGATGCTACAAATAAACTCTTTAACAACCATCCAGTAAGGGAAACATTCAGCGAAAACGAATAAACGACCACTGTCATGCTGACACTTCAGTCATCGTACCCTGCTCTGCCACTGGTTCAGTTTAAAACTGATTAAAATTCATCAAAAGCCATTTACAGACTAAAAAACTATTTAATGAATTCCTCTGCAGCAGCATAAACAAAGCGTTGGGCAGATTTAAGAGTCAAAAGCTTCATTTTTCCTTTATTAGAAAATGAAACGGAGGAAAAAAAAAAAAAGTTTTTGCAGAAGAAGGATCTGAATGCTTCCGTCCAACCGGCATGAACGCACCGAGGGGGAAATAATTCACCGCGCAGCATCTGGGAGACACATCCGCTCATTTACAAGAGGCATGACGCTCATTAAGAGAGACCAACCAAGCGGAGGAGGCGCGGGACGACTATCCGAATCCGTCGAGTCTCAAAAAGAGGCAAAGTTTGTCCAACGTGACGCGAACAGATGTGTCAAAAATACGAGCAGAAACTGGGCACTTTGTGGGAAACGCCACTCAGTCAGGATTTAAAGAAAGCTGCCGAAGCTCAAAGAAAACATCAACTAAGAAAACAGTTAAAATGATGCAATGTCGGGCTACTTGGAAGCAAATGTATGAAGAAATGTAGAGCGGATTAAAACTCACGCACAGTACTGCAGCGAACCCAGAGCCTGTTCTGCGTCAGTGGCGGATTGAATTAGTGTACGATTACTTTTGATTTCACTGAGTTATTAGACTCTAATATTCAATCAATTTCAGAAGAAATAAGTCAGAATTCTGAGAAAAAGTCTGAATACTGACAACAAAAAATCAGATTTATGAGATTAAAGTTTGAATTCTGACTTAAATCTCAGAAAATTCAGAATTATTAGAAAATAAAAAGCCAAAATTCTGAGAAAAATATTGATTTGGGTGTTTAAAGCTGGAATCCAGATTCTAATCTCAGAAGAAAAAAGTCAGAATTGTAAGAAAAAAAAAAACTTCAGAATTTAGATTAAATTCCAAAAAAATGTCAAACACCCAAATCTTAGAAACTCAGAAATTTCCACATTTTTTCTAACATATTTTTGACTTTGCACGCTGAGAAATGTATTTGTTTTCCGCCAAAAAAAAAAACAAACTAATCTTAAAATTTCAGTTTTTCTTAGCAAATATCATTTCATCATGCTCAGAAATGTGTTTTTTCTAGAAAATTTCTGAGTTTTGTCTTAGTTTTTTGGCGAAACTTTTATTATTTTTGTATCTAGTCGCCCTAATACGCTGTTGTAAATTTTAGAGCTAATAGATCATATTTTTAGTTTAATCCTCTGCAGAGCGACTTAAATCGATCAAAACAATAAAAAGCTAGTCAGCTAGAATAAAAATGAACCTGAAATGAAAGGAGTGTTTCTTTGTCTTTGGAGGAAGTCGGTTTGTTCTGCTGATTCCTTAGAGATGAACCGACTAACTTTCCTTGACGTCCGAAGGAGGAAAACGTACCTTTATATTCTGATTGTGGTGCTTCTGTTTTGTGAGACCAATTCATTTGCGGCTCTTTGGAAGACGTGAAACGTCATTAGAGGCTTTAAAAAGGAATAAAAACAGGAAACTTTGTGCATACCTGAGAGAAGTCAAAGAAACCGTCGCACAAACCGAACAGAAAAGTAGTTAAAAAAAAGAGACTCTGTTCTCGCAGACTTTGCAGTTACAATCTGTTTCATCAGCTCGATTTCTTCTTCTTCTTCTGACTCATCCGTCGGCCGCTGCGATGTGAAACGAAACGGGGCGAGTCAGGAGGGTTCTGTGGAGGGTTGGCCGTGTTCGGACCCCCTAAGGCAGACATGAACACACAGTCTCTGGTTCTCGCTTAAAAAAAATAAACAAAAAACGACCAACACAGGCGTTTTCACGTCCAGGCTACAGCTGTTCGGTCTCCTTAAGGCCAGCTCGATAGGAGACAACCGTCGCCGTGGCAACAGCAGATTAACTGGACAACTGTTTCCAGGAGGAAATGTTTTTGTTTTGGTTTTAAGACTTAAAGTTGGAGTAACTTTAAATTGTTTTTTTTTTTGTTTTTGTACATATTTGTTAAAACCGTCACTAGAGACAGATAATCTGGAGAAATACTGAAGAACAAAAACAGCCAATCAGAGCAAGGAGGAGGGCCTTAGCGCTGTCAATCACCCACATGAATGCGCTCCTAAATGTGTGAATGGCGGAGAAACAACCCACCATTACAGGAAAACCATTTATCTGCCGTCATCGATGGACTTGTTGAAATAAATCAAATAATTAAAACAATCTCAGTAATTTCTATTTGGATGATATTTTGTTTTTCTCTGCAGTCTGGTGTTTTTTTTAAATTCTTGTTTATGTTGCTTTGTTTATTTATATTAGATATTCAAAATGTCTTCCTGTTCCAGTGTTAAAATGTTTGTTAGAAATTAAAGTTCATTGGTCTGTGAGAATGTGTTCTTGCATTATTATCTCTATAACTTGATTAAGTTCTCAAAACAATATTATTATTTATCACGATAACGTCGGGATGATTTATCGCCCCAGACATTTTCACAAAGTTAATTTGTTGTTGTGATGAGCCAAATTGTTGGTGACTACGCTAACTAGCTTTAGCATTCACCGTGAGCTCTGCTGACAAGCTGTATTGTTGTACACAAGCATGATTGACAGCGCTAAGACCCGCCTCCTGTCTCTGATTGGTTGTTCCTTGTTTGCACTGAAACAATCTCGATTATCTGTCTCATAAACTGTCACAACATGATGACGGTTTTAACAAATATTTTTATAAAAGTGACATACTGCCTTAACGGAGCAGCAGGGTCCGGTTCCAGACTCTCAGTAGAACTTGTCGTCGATGCGGAAGTGCGGCCGCGACACGTCGTCGGGGTTCAGGAAGACAGAGATGGACTTCCCGGGGTTCTCCGTCACCAGCTGCTGCAGCCGCTGCGCCAGCTTGTCTTCCGACGGCGAGATGATGCCGTTGGCCGGGTGGAGTCCCGGCGAGCCATGTCCGTTGGTGGCGCCGCCCGCCAGCTCCTTCTTCAGCTGGCCCGCCTGCCGCGCCTGGTCCAAGGCGGCCCGCAGGTGTTCGCTGGGGTCAGAGCGCACATGGGCCAGCTTCCTGGCCACCAGCAGCGCCTGGCCGTCGCTCAGGTGCTCCAGCATGTTGCACTGCGGCAGGAAGTAGTTGGGGCAGTTCTTACCCAGGATGCAGTGCGCCAGGTCGTCCAGCAGACCCAGGAGGAGGCGGCCCGGGGCGTCGGGCTCGGGGCAGGACAGGTAGGTGGCGGGGAGTCGGTCGCAGGCCCAGAACAGGAGCGTGCGCAGGTGGTAGAGGCTGAGGCCGGACCGAGGCCGGGCCAGGATGCGGGACAGAACCGCCTTGGCCGCCTGGAAGGCCTGCGCCATCGGGAACGGGATGCACTTCTTCAGCTGGACCTGGACCAGAACCACGCAGGAGACGGGTTACAGTCAGGACTCACACAAGTTTCCCTCAGCAAAATTCAAAAACTTTTCAAGGTCAGTTTCAAATCTTTCCATCACCAAACATTGGAGACAAAACAACCGTTTCAGTTCACTGCTATTTGGTATCATTTATATTAATAATGTGATAAATAATATAAAAAAGATCCACATAAAGAATAAGTACTTTTTATGTTTTGAAGTGTCTCTCTCTCTCTCACACACCAGACTGGTCAGAGAACAAAACACTGATCTAAAGGTGATCATGCTTCCTTGAACAGGTCAGACAGGTTTATGGGCAACAACAAAACATGTTTGTTACCTTTTTTTTGCCCAAAATCATTTTTAAATATTGAGATTTTAGTCTGGTCAAGTTCCTCTTTCATATTCATATGAGATGTTTTAGGACCATTTGTCACTTTAAATCCAATTATGCTGTTGCTGGTCACGCCCCCCCCCCCCCCCCCCCCACACACACACACGCACGTGAAGACGGATGCAAACAGGTGGACAATTCTATGATCGTACATCTTTGAAAAGCAGAAGTAGAGCCTCCTGCACAACCAACAAGAATGCAGTAAGTGGTATCTGGATGGTAAGTCAACAACAAAACAATTGTGTTTTCCAGCAGCCACTGTACAGCACCTACAGCATTAAATCCAGCTGGCCAAGCATGCTGGAACTCTGCTTGGGTTGCTAGGTAACAGGCTGGGCTCGGCTGGGGTTGCTAGGTGATGGTGCAATGCCCGTCAGATGTAACTTAACATTTTCAAGGCACCAGGAAATCATTAACTTATTGCCAAAAGACGGCTGGGTGTTGTTTTTTAATACTTAGGTTTTTTTTTAGAAGCAGCAGAAACACAAACGGAAGAATAAAAATAATGCACAAAAATAAATTTTGCAGAATAGGTCGCCTTTAACAAAAAAAATAAAATCTTCCAATTTTAATAACGTTAACGTAGAAAATGTAAAACAGCCTTTATTGGATTACATGGATTTACCTGTCAATGAGTCATTAGAAATAATAAATAGTTCTGACACTAAATCAAGCAAATCTTAAGGTAAATTATCTTCCTGCTCAAATTAAACACCTTAAAAGAAAAATCTGGTAAAAAATGTTCTGAGTTTTGAAGCATTTAGCAAATATAAATAACTGAAGTTTGATGTGGTTCAACTTCAGACAATGATAAATATATGCTCATGTGTCTTTCTGTTAGGTGGATGAAAATATCTGTGTTCAACTATGTGGTACAGTTGTGAGAAAAGACGGCCTGGGCGTCTCCTGACCTCGCTGCGGGAGAAGGCCAGCCTCCACTCGCGGTCGGGCCGGCCGCCCAGCGGGGAGCAGCAGGGCAGCAGGTAGAACCCGGAGATGGCCTCCTCCTCCGTGATCTTACCGTCCCAGAAGTGGTTGGCCGTCAGCCAGCCCTGGGCCACGGCGGGCCAGCCCCGGAACGACACCACCGGCAGCAGGTCGTACAGGACCCGGCTGGAGCCCGCCTGCAAGAAGGACACACACACACACACGCACACACACACACACACACACACACACACACACACACACACACACACACACACACACACACACACACACGTGTATGGTTTTATCACCACGGCAACGCCCGCACAGAAACTATTATTCTGACGATTAATCGAGTGATCAAATAAAATGTTTAAAAAGTCCCGTTTTGCCGTTTCTGTTTTATTCGTTTAGGACAATGAACATTAATCAAATATGTTGGAATAAGCACAATAGATGAAGTTCATCCTTTGTTTTAAGACAATTAAGCAGAAAAAACCCCCAAAATAGTCAAAGAACAGATAGTTCAATTAAAACAAACAAAAAAAAAAACATCAACAAAAGAAAACATTTACACAAGAAATAACTAACCAACATTGAGAAAACCAGAATGAAACCAGAAAAAGACTCAGAGGAGACATTATGAGTGGTCTGCTTTCAGCAAACGTTCATGAGTAAAATGTTTTTGTACTTACACTGCAAAAACACAAACGGTAATTTTGGTCTAGTTCCTACTGCAAATATTTTACTACACTTGAAATAGGATAAAACTGTCTAATAAATGACTTCAGGAAGTCATAGGAGCTTGTTTAAGTTAATAATTTGTTAAAATTGCAGAAAAAATAAATTAAATAATCAGTTAAGTTGTACCTGGAGGATGATGGTGGTCAGGGGTCCGTTCCTCTCCAGCCGCTCCGGGGTCGGGATGCCTCTCTGCGGGCTGCGCCGCAGCTCCTCCACAGCCTCGCTCACCACCCCCCAGAACCAGTCCGCCACCAGGCTGGGCGAGAAGTAGCAGCCGTCCAGGGACTGAGGGGAGCCCAGCGACGGGATGGAGCCTTTACCTGCACAGCAGAGCAGCACGTCACCGGGAAACCTTTCAAAGAGCATAAAAATGTTTTTCATGTGTCCCATAAACTAATTAACGGGGTATTATTGTGTTTTCCAGTCACATTGTGCTGTTTTATAGCATAATCAAGTAACTATGTTAACTTCAGTTGTTATAAAAATGCTGTATGTAAAAGAAATTTTCTTTAGTAATATTACAAATGAAAATTGGGCCTCTGTCTCTTTAAGAAGCTCCTGCTCTTTCTGAAACTCCGTCTTCAGGAAGTCATTACACATCGGCTCCTCTGTTAAGCCTTTAACAGCATTTTTACTAGCGTTTCACTGAAGCAGCTCAGGAGGTGTTCGCTAATTGCTACTGGCTAGTCTGAAGGAGCTGAGTAGGGAGGAGCTGCTCCCAGAAGGCGGGGCTAGGTCCAACCAGGACAGCTGAACGGTTACCATGGTGATTAAAGGAAATATCCATGAACGCATCCAAGCAATACTTCAGGTCCGATTCACATTATAACATAACATATAACTCAAAAAGTTCATTTTATGATGAAGTTCAGAATGACAGTTTCAAGATGGACGCAACTTTTTAGCCTTTTAACCAAATTATTGCCATAAAATGTTTTTGACTATTCATGCCAACTCTAAAGTGACATGAAGCAAAATTGGATGACAAAACTGAAACTTGGCTCCAAAGAGTTCATTTTACATAAACGTTTTGGTTTTGGGATGATGTGCTGAACTCTAATGAATCAATTACCACAAAGCTGACAGATTTCACTGACCCCGTCTTATTTTATTCTATTTAATAATTAACAATCAGCACTACTGTGTGCAATAAATGTCAATAAAAAGCATCAAGGTTTGGGCTTGCACCAGGACAGGATGTGTTGGTTCAGGGGGTGTGAACACTTTGCAGAGAAAGGTGTTGAAATCTAATTATTCCACTGGGAACCATCGACCCAGGTGGATTTTTTCGTCTTTCAGGGACACATTTGGTGCGACACTTTCTGTCATCAAGCCTGATTTAATCAGTTCCCCTGCCTCGACAATTACAGCTCCCTGAAATCTGGTGGGAAATGTTATTACACATCCAGAAAATCCAGCTGACGCTTCGTCCCAAACTGCTAAAAATTAAACAGATTCATATCAATAAATGTCATTGCTCCCCCCTCCGCCCTCGCCAGCGTTCGGCAGATTGATTTTCTGGAGTAATCTGCAAACCGCTGCGTTATCTTGCACTTTCCGCCGCTTAGTTCTGCTTCATAAGTGGAACTCAGAGCCTTTCTGAGGGCTTTTATTGTGAAAAACGGCCCGTCTGCTGCGGGCCGTCGGCTGAAATTGCATCACAGCGTCGCGCATCAAAAAAAAACATGCGCTCAATCCAATCTGCAGCAACACTTTCATCTTTGTTTATTCCATCCAGTCGCTCGTCTTTCACTTCCTCCCTCTCTCACCCATCTCCTCCTCCTCATCCTCGTCTTCCTCGGCGGGGAGCCCGCTCTCCTCCTGGCAGCAGACGCTCCAGCGCGACAGGACGTTGGAGTCGCAGAGGCGCAGGCTGAGCCAGGAGTGGCATGGCGGCGAGCGCCTCATGTCCAAGGTCACCGGCTGGTTGCGGTCGTGCAGCTTCAGGGCAGGAACCAGCAGGGTGAAGTCCAGGTCGAAGTCGGCCCCCTTGGCGTACTCGCCCAGGTCCTCCGGGTTCAGGTCCAGGACGCCTTCCCGGGCGCCGCCGGACAGCAGCAGGTACTCGTTGGCCACCGGGAGGCGCTGGTCCACCTTCTGGACTAAACCTGGCAGGGTTGGAAGGGAGAGAAACAATTAAGAGCTTGGTGATTTCAGCAGAGGAGAATAGCTTCACCAAAGGTCATAGGTCAAACAGATCCAGCCGGTGCGCTCACTGACCAGCAGCTGCTTTCCCTGTTAACAAATCAGCATCGACTTTTGTGGTTTAGTTTTGTTATTTTGATTTTCCTTTCCAACTTTATGCAGCTTAAGGCTCAACTAAAAGGAGCTTTTTCTTTATTGCACTTTAGTGACATCTGCTGGTGAAGTTGTAGATTGCAGTTGGACCACAATGACTAAAATATTAAGTAGTTCCGGACAATAAATCAGTAACAACATTAATCATTTTAGACATGTGATCAATATCAATGGATAATACGCCTGATAGAATATTCAATAATTTCACTGAACTCCGATCCAGACCTGCACAGCATTCTGGGAAATGTAGGCAGAAGAAAGGCTTTAACCGCTCAGCCTCTCACGGCTAAGCTGGGTTAGTAACATGGACTAACTCACTCACTCATTCACTCACTCACTCTTTGGTTACCTAGCAACTCACTCACTCTTCAGTTACCTAGCAACGGCCTGCTGAGTAACTGGCGCAGCAGCAGTTTAAGGTTTGTCCACTGTGTCTCAACTGCTTCAAAATAAAAACTACAGGTGTAAAAACTGTGGATAAAACAGGGAAAGTCATGCCACCAGTCTGGCAATACTTCAGATAAAACAAAAGAAAACTAAAAAATAATTATCAACCAAAATTCTTATTCAAAAGTCTTATCGTTATACTAATAGTTTTGGGGCTGAAATGATTAATCGATTATTGAAATAAATTAGATATCACCTTGTATTTTAACCCACTGGCATGAAGCAAAAGTTTGATTTTTATTTTTATTTAATCAGGTAAGTTGGTTTAGAACTAATTCCGGCTTTAAATTTCCTGGCTTTTTAGCGACATCTGCTGGTCAAGTTGTAGACTGACCAGCAGATGCGTCAATTTTTTATGGCTATAAAAAAATCATGCCCATTGTTCGTCCATTCTGGGCTCCTGCACTAAAAAAAGCTTCATTTTCTGGCAGAGATAAATAGTTTGAGGTTTCAGAAAACACAGTTCTGAATAATGCATCGCCGTCAGAGCAGCTCGTTCCAGTAAACCTCACACAGCGGGACGTGAAGCATCTGGAAGAGGCACGAGATGCATCGTCTTCCTGTTGCAGCTTAAATCCTGCCAGTACCAGAACTCCCTGGAGTCTGAAACCACTCTCTCCTTCACTCTGAAAACGTTGTCAGAGAAGCTCAAGTCTCCAAATCCCTCCACGACTACTTAGCTGTGTTGTGTACTTTTCGGGCTCTGGGACAGTGGGAACCCCCCTGGAGTAAATGATCTCAGCCCATTTAAAAAGAGAGAACCGAGAAGAAAGCCTGATCTGACGGAGAAGTGGCCCACAGGCGACTGCTACCTGCTTCAGGTCGGAGGTGAAGCGCAGACGACGCAGGGGAGAGACGGTGAGGAAGGGTGTTCATCAGCCAGAGGGGATTTACGACAATCTTCCTCAAACTGTGGTCCGCCAGGTACTACATGTAAACAACCGTTAATTTGCCAGGACATTAGCGACGCTACAGCTAGCTTACTAAAGATAATAATAGATAAATGGAATAAGATCGAGTCACTTAAAAGAAAGCCTGAAGGTACCAGTGGAAAGTTTCTCAAGGTGAGTTGCAGAACTTTTGTTTTTGAACATTATTACGATACACAGTTCTGAGCTGCGCCCCGCGCTAACTAACTGCATCTGAACACCTAATATGACACTATGTTGGGATATCTACTGAAAATGCTTCTTTTTACTAATGCAGCTAAAGTCTATTTTTCTTTTAAATTACAAGTAGCAGCTAAGCACAGAAATTTGGCTCTATGTCATATGAAAATGATGCAGTTTGACACTTTATGTAACTGTTTTTAGATGAGATTTCCACAGAAAGCTCAAATCTTCAACAGAAAATGTTTTTTTATTTCATCGAAAGTCATGTCACAAACCTCCAGAAACATTTTACCCAGAAACACACATAAGCACACCCATCACTTATATTTGGCTAAACACAGGAAAGGTTTGCTTGTTTGTTTGTTTTTATTTTTTTAAAAAGATCATTTTTGTTGCTGAAAATGAACTAAATCATTTCATAGACCAACAAAAAAGATTCATAATTGGCCCAAAAAGTTAAATAACTGTAAAAACTAAAGCAAATGTCATACAAATGATGGTTTAATTAAAAATACCGTTTAATTAATCGTTTATCCAGCAGAAGAAGAATTCACAACAATACCATTTTTGTGTTTCAGTTGGAGAGTAAGAGCTAATTTTGGCTTCAGAGGAATTTCAAGCTGGTGATTTTGGTCCTTGATGCAAAAAGTTTGGACCCGCCAGAATCAAAGCATTTTATACACCGACAAAACGTTAAATAACTGTAAAGATTAAGGCTAACGTCATACTAATGTTTGTTTAATTAAGATATTAGTAGCTTAATTTATTGTTGTGGATGTAAACAAGGAAGAATTCACAATAAAACTATTTTTATGTCTTTTATAATGGAGATAAAATGTAATTTTGGCCCCTGAGGGCTTTCAACTTGGTGGATTTTGGAGATTATCTTATTACTATTGGCATCCATTTAATTAACATGTTTTGATGGCTTCACGTCATTAAAGGTAAAATAAAATCGAGCAAAAATAAAATGGAGGAACATCCAGAGATTGAAAATAAACCCTAATAGGAGTCAAACGGCATCTTATTTGACTGCATTAAACCAAAGCTTCCCGTCTCTCTCTTTGCATTTCTGTGCAGCTGTGTTCAACACAAAGTCGGATTTTATTCCGTTTCTTAGACGAACATCAAACACGTGTGAGCGTTGAGTGAAAGTGGTTCCAGTTTTAATCTAACATCTGAGCAGGAGAAATAAGACTTAATGAGCGGGACATTGTCTTCCCTGCTTCTTTGGATAAAAACAGCCGGAGAGCTTCGGAGGCGTTTTAAGAAAGAAAAACATCGTCTGAAAGTTGAACTGCAGGATCCCGGCGGTGAACGAAGAGCCTCTGGTGTTTGTTACGCAACTGATTTCAAACCCACCGAGAACTTTTAAACTCCAATCAAAGCTAAAGATCTGCTGCTTCTAAACAAACTTAGAGAATATTTAATTCTCCACGTACCAACATGACTCATACATGTTTATATTGAAGTACTTTTTATCCAAGGAGGTCAGTTCAGTCTAAAGGGTTAAAGAGCAGCAGCTGAATTCATTGTTGGGTTATTTTACTATTGCCAGTCCTCCAACCCTCAACCTTTGACCTTCTCATAATTAAAAATGTTCTTGTTTCCAATTACTTTAAAGAGAGCAACAGATTCAGTGATGAGGAAAAATGAAGTTATTCTACATTCACTGGTTTTACGCTTTATTTTTTCCAGCTCCAGGCTGTTTAAACTCATCGAGTTTAATGAGTTTCTACAGTTTAGGAATATTTCCAACTATTCCTAAACTTTAATTTGTAAAGTTAGGATAAAGCAGCACAGCAGATTTAACTACAGCAGCAATGGAGAGCAGATGTGATGGTTTTTTTCTTCACACCGATCAGAGATGAGGTGAAGTTTCCGGATTTTCAAACTGATTTGCAACATTTAAAACCAGCCAAGAGGAAAAAGGATGGATAAAAGCTAAAGAGGAAGAGCAGACATTAGATAACAGCTCAGCAGGTTTGCAGCAGAGTCTGCTCTGATTTATTTGATTTAATCAGCCTTTAATAAATTGGGTTAAATAGCCAAGAAATTAAAAAACCGTATCAATTAGCAAGCGCCACGCTTTCCGCCATAAGTTTGAAGTTCTTCCAAAAACTAATAAAAAAGAAATTGTAATTTTTTAATTGAAAACTGTTAAACAGGTCAGCAGGACAAACCAACACACACACACACACGGAAACACTCCCAGCGCCGGTCCCGGCTGCTTTCACAGCCACGGATTAAACCCTAATCCTGTCACGGATGTACGTCTCCAGGAGAGGACGCCTTCCCGGCCCAAAAGACTCATTTTGTGTCCCATCAAAGGGAAACCCAGGCAGAATTTCAGTAAATTATAATCATAAGTTATGCTGAAGTGAGGTGAATTTAAACTCGCATTACAGCAGCGACAGTCATTTCTACAGCCTCCATTTAACTACCAAGCGCCCAACAGGGAGTGATCGCTAAGAAACCTGTTGATTTACCTCAGAGTGAGACGCAAAGACAGTTATTACTTCAAACATCCATACTTTGACTAGAAACTAAGCATTTCCTTAATATTTGTCGTTTAAAGAAGGAAATCCTCCATATCCATTAGACCAGGCATGAGGCTCTTTAGCCCAGGCTGCAACTAGTGATTATACTTATCGATTAATCAATTATTCACACGATTAAGCGGCACATTCTGCAGATTTTTCATCTAACCACTTAAAGCTGCAGCATGTAACTTTCATTTAAAAAATGTTTTTTACATATTTGTTGAAACTGTCACCATGTCGTGACAGAATGAGGAATAATCTGTGAAAAGATCGATCTCCTCCACCTCCTCCCTGAGCCAAAAACACCCAATCAGAGCCAGGAGGAGGGGTTTAGCGCTGTCAATCAACCTCATGCACACACTTCTAAATGTGCTAAAGGCAGAGAAACAACTTATTACAGGAATACAGTTTATCCGCTGTCATCAGTGACCATGCTAACTAGCCTTAGCATTCACGACATTCTGCACTAGCTGCAGCAAAGAGGAGAGCGGCAACCACACAGGCATGATTGACAGTGCTAAGACCCGCCTCCTGGCTCTGATTGGTAGTTTCTATTTAGCACTGGGAGCTACATTTTTTCACAGTCTAATACTAAACTGTCACGGCATTGTGACATTTTCAACAAATATGTAAAATATGTTTTGTAAAAGCTACAAACTGCAGCTTTAATCTCAAATTAATGCGGTCGTGTCCAAACCTTTTAGCACGAGGCCAAAAATGTCACGTGGGGCCACAAAATTTTTATGCTGTTTAAAAACATTATATTTATTTTTATCGGCTAAATACACAAACTAAACATTCGATATTTTAATGAAATAACCAAAACAGACTTCTGTAGACGGGGTGTGTAAGTTGTAGATTTAAAACAAAAAAAAAAACGGTCCTGCAGTTTTGCAAGAAAAAAACAGCAAAGCAAATGCTAAATTTTTCATTTGGTTCTGAATTTTTTTTGTTGTCTTTTTAGCAACAAGGACAGAATATGGCTACTCTTGCTTCATTCTGACAAATTTATTAAACTTGTCAGAATAAATGCCCAAAACTGCATTTTAGTCAAAGAATCTGAATGTTTTTGGTCCCTATTACTAAGAAATTAAATGAAAAGCAGAAAACTTGGATGAATATCTTGTGTTGTAAATTACAATTTTCATTTTAATCCTTTTCAAATCTGCATCAACTACATGAGCTGTGATCAAGGGCCACCCAGTGTCAATCTGGAGCCATAAATGGCCCCTGAGCCGCACTTTGGTCACCCCTGAGTTAAAGGGAGAGTCTAAAAGTTTCCAAAGTGACCATAACAAATTAAAACAACAGATTTTGGTTCCAGACACTTCAACTGCTTGAAGAAAAAACCTAAACTGACAGAACTTACGATTCACAAAAAAGTAACATAAATAGCCACAACATTGGCTCTTGAACGCCGACCCCCAGTTTAAACAACAATATGCAACATAAACCCCCAAACTTCAACTCCAGTCTAATTCAGACTGATCAGCTTCTCCGTCTCCTCGCTGCTCATGATTT
Source organism: Poecilia reticulata (assembly GCF_904066995.2). Taxonomy (NCBI): domain Eukaryota; kingdom Metazoa; phylum Chordata; class Actinopteri; order Cyprinodontiformes; family Poeciliidae; genus Poecilia; species Poecilia reticulata. Next base: position 21,664,738 of record NC_088847.1, on the reverse strand, counting down.
CACACTATGGCAGGAGATTAACTCAGAAACAGATGCTTCAGAAAAGGCCTGCTCTGTGTGTGTGTGTGTGTGTGTAAGTGAGATCGGGATGAGAAATGACAGACGTGGTGTGTCTGAACCTCCTGCAGAGAGGAAGCCGTCGGTGTCATTTCGGTTCCTCTCTGCTGCTTTGATCTCGGTAATGCCGCCGTTTTACCCGTCGCTAAATGACAGTGAATTATCAGCGAAGAGGAGAAAAACCACGGCGGGTTGAGACTTTTACAGCAGCTCTGTTGCCCCCGACTTCTGTAATTGAAACTGTTTTGCAGACGGTAGCTGTTCTCCAAGTCTCGATTGACTACTTCTTTAGATTCTCTACATAAAGTGGATGTTAAGACAAACGATACAGATTTCACATGGAAGAACAGAAACACAAAAAGAGTTTGAGACGCCTCAGCTGGGAGTAAGCTGAATTATTTATCTTAAAGAAATTAAATACTGTCGTCACTCATCAACCAAGTGATTCAGTGGACAGGAAGTATATCCAGTAGCAGTCAGTGTTGCATTGACTCTCAAGAAGCCTCTGACTAAAGACAGTTTCTGCAAGGCTCATTGATTCTCAGTACATCCTAAAAGCATAACTGTGTTTTTGTGTTAAAACATTTTTAAAAGTTACAAAATGTGGAGGTGAACTAGCTGGCATCATAATTTGGAAATAAAATCGTGTGATTTATTTCCAAATTATGGAAATAATTTGGAAATATTATTTCCATAATTAGGCCCGTTGGCCCTCAATGAGGCCCGTTGGCCCTCAAACCCAGTTCAATGCATCAACTGAAAGCCTAGCTTAATCCTTCTTTACCGTCATTGTTACTGGTGTATAAAAGAATTAAAAATTTTAAGTAAATTAATAACACTTAGCCTGGTGGGGGGCAAGTTAAGCCTGGTGGCCTGCCAGGCTTAAAGTAAACTGGAGGAAACCCTGAGTAAGGTAAACTCAATTCGACTGGGGACCGAAGTTACATCTGTTACATTTTCAGCTGCTGCAGTTCGCTTTCACCTGTTCCCCTCCTCGCCTGTGGGGGCGCTGCACCAAGAACCACTGAAGGAAACAACATGAAAAAGGAGTAGCGTCAGGTTTTAGTGGTTGTTGGCTTTCTCTTTTGTCTTTGTTAAAAGATCAAGCGTAATTTCTCTCACTAGCGCTAGGCTAGCTCGTTTGTTTTCAGTTGCATTTACCCAGAATGCCCTGCACTGTAGTCTACTTCCTGCTTTTGGAGTTTGGCATTTAAGTCACACCAGAGTTTACTTCAACCGAGCCGAGACGCTGGACTTTAGGTGGACCATAGTTTGTGTGTTTGGTCTACCTCAGAGTTCACACTTCCCCAAATAAACCAGATTTTATAGACAAACGGACTGGAGTTTGATTAAAGTGGACCAAACATGGCTGGTGTGAATGAAACCTTGGTTTTATTTAGCTGTAGAGTTGGACAGAGAGATGCTAGAGTTGGGGATATCATCCATTCCTCTGTCTCTGCTCTGCATCCATTCAACCTCGTCTTCAACTTCTTTGGCTTTCCTAATCAGCTTCTCCCAGTTGTAAAAACAACAACTTATTGGAAAATGTTCAAACAGAGGAAATCAACAGTTTTTGAGTCAATCTGAAGACGACCCAAACTAGACTAACCAACTATCCGAGGTACCGATGAGGATTTTTCATTTTTCACTCAGATAAAAGGTCAGACGGTCCCGTCATCCTCCGATAGCGGCTAATCGTTTCACACGCTGCCTCAGGAACACTTGGAGATTTTTAAACCCTTAATCATCTAATTGAAGACTCTGTCAAACGATGTCATGCGGTGTCAAAACCCCAGTCATGTTCAATTAGGAGCCGAGAAGACTCCTTAAACGACGGATCAGATGTGACATCTTTCGCCTTGAGCCACGGAGACGCTGCTTGCCGGTTCAATCAGAGACAGCTGTGCGATCTGCAGCAGGAGGATGCGAACTCATCAGCATCTGCTGGGAGATTCGCCGACACGCCGGCTTCCCCAACCGTAAAGACTCAACGCCGCTGTCAGCACAAACAACAGCGTTGGCTCTGATTGGGCTCCGTGTCTGGGCTGATGAAAATTGTAGCACAAACAAAGAGCGGCTGATCAAATGAGGATTTTGATTCGTCTTCTGGTCCCAGCTGCCGAGCAAAGATGTGCTCCCAAATCGGAAACGGCGCTAACAGAGGGTTAGCTGGGCGTGCGATAATAAAGCGGAGGCTGGTTTCTGGCGCCCGGCCCCTCGACGCCTGAGGCGCAGAACGTCTGGATCAGAAAGTCGCCTCCGTAAAGGGAGAAAATCTGGAATAAAAAATGACTTTTTTCCTTTGAATGAGGTGAAGGGTTTTAGCAGAAATATTCAGCGGTCGGGTCATTCTGCACAGAATAAGAAGTTCTAATTGGCATCCACTCATCATAATAATCGTCTTAACGATTCAAATCAAGGTTCAAAATTTGGAGTAAATTAAATCAATTAAACATTTAAAATGTCCTTTTAAGTTGCCATTTTGGGCTGGTTCAGAATCCTAATCAGCATTTTTGACCAAAATTGTGTGAACAATCAAAGGACTTCACTTCCAAGCGTAAAAAGGACAAAAGAAAAAAGCAAGTATGTGTATTTAGAGGCATTATTTTACATATAAAAAAATAAAAACTACAAGTTGTAACAGTACAAATATGCTAAAACTGTTTCTGTGGAAGCCGACCTGAAAGGAAAAGTCTAAACAGTTAGTGTCCAGGATGTGTGGGGTCTGCAGAGAACTGTACAAGCTGAGGATTCTGTATATCTATAAAATAAGCAACATTTTGTAGCAACATCACCTAATAAAAAGACATCTGAGCTCAAGAACAATATATTTATTCTTTTTAATCTTTTACTTAGGTTATTGTTTTTTAAAGCATGAAAAGCGCCTCTGTCGTCCATCATTGTTTGTGCATTTCGCTTGTGCGTCAGATTTACAGGTGTACCAGAAACACAAACACAAAGGTTCCACTCAGAACTTTCGTATGTAAAAACAAAAATGCGTTAAAATCGATGTAATTTTTTTTTTCTCTTTCTCACTGTTAATTCAATGTCACTTGCTATTTTTATTTTAATTGTGTAAAGCACTTTGAAATGCCTTGCTGCTGAAATGTGCTATACAAATAAAATTTGATTGATTGATTGATTAAATGGAATTAACACGTTAAAGTTCCAGGTGTATTTTTTCTTCAGTTTTCTGAATTTTCTTTAATTCACCTTCTTCACAACTAATCACATTTTAACCTGCGAAGTTGCCTCACTGGGAGTAGAAAAAAAAAAAATCACAGAAGTTGATTTTTCTTTCACCTGATTTTGATTTTTAGCATAAAACTGCTAGAAATAAAAAAGAGGAAATCTCTCTGGACATATCTGGTTCTCCTTGCAATGCAGTTTAAGCTTTTAATCTGTTTTTTGATACAAACGTCCATCCCTGGAACCAAGCAGAAAGATGTTGATGACTTCTGAAGCTCTGATCGAAAGCAGCAGTCTTCCCGAAGCTCAGAGAGAGGATGACCTCCGAACTTCTCCTCGTTCTTCCACCAGTGGGGATCTGCTTCTTCTTCTTTTTCATCTTAAAAGATTTATACAGTAGCCCCCCAGAAGGCAAACCGAATTGTTTACCCAAACATGAGGTAAATAAGAGCATGAGAATCTGTCAGGCTGTGAGGAAAATCACCATGTCTGTTTGCGAGTTTAATCTCCTCTCCTGCCTTTTCCTTGACAGCCCAAGTGAGAATCCGTCAGCAGCTCAAACTTTAGAAAAGAGCAGCCCAGCGCGCTGAAATACGGCTCCCCCAGATCAGGACGATATCTGCTTCCTTTCATCGAAGCCGCCGCACGTTCGGCGGCTTTACAAGCCCAGAATCTAAACGCAAACTTTCCAACTGTTCAAAGTGTCAAACTTTTATTTGTTCCCTCCTTCGCACCGGTGAGCCGCTGGTGATTGAGCCGCCTGCAAGACCTGAAGGAGCCGTCAGGAGATGTTCAAGAAAATGACGGGAGCAGCAAAGAGGCTCCTGCTGGGGCAAGGGAGTGATGCGTGTCTGCGTGCGGCGGCAAGAAGATGAGAAAGGAGAGGCTGGATCCCAGTTTGATTTGTGCCGTTTCTCACTAGGTGAGGCGAGGAAGAGAGAAGAGCGATCCATCAACCAGCAAAAACTGCAGAGGAAAACCGGCTGATAAGATACGGAAACTCTGAGCATGAAAAACGGCTTCTGAACAAGCCGTCTTTTAACGTTTAACTGGTTTATATCAACACCAACGAGAGAGGCCAGGAAGATGAGCGTTAGAAGACAGAAAGGAGAAACAGTGCCACCTGTTGGACAGATACGTCCTCTTCTGTTTTTAACTTGCAGCAAAAAGCTAAAACTTGCCATCAGTTTTCTGAGGTTTACAGCAAAGTTTGTGAAGTAGATTCAAATCAACACAATCTATATACGAGGGTTACTGGGTTTAATTTAATATTTATTTATCCAGGTGTGTTTATCTCAGATACAGATACTCCTACATCGAATAAAACAGGCGACAATAAAAGATAACTTGTTTCCTTTTACTGTATCTACATTGACAACCACTTTGTCATCTGTCTGCAAAACGTTTCAAATGATCCTAGAAAAAGCAGCAAAGCTCCCCATTCGTCCCAGTAAACTAAAACAAATTCCTAATAAACCTGGAAAATAAATACAACACTGTAAACCTTATGAGCAAATACACATTTCTACAGCTGCAACATTACAGTGGCACAAGCTACAAGCAATAACAAGCAGAAACAGAAAAAGAGACGACTTGTTCTGGCTCGCTGGTTATGTTCTTTACTTAGAAACGGCTCAAATCAGAAATGCAGCGGAGAACATTTCCAGAACTCACAGAACCGGTGCCGATTTATTTACCTCTGGAGTCAGAAAGTAACTCTGGGAAAGACACCAAACCCGACCTAAAAGTGTTCCAGCTGCGAAATGGAAAACCAGAGAGAAACGCTGCAGACCGGACTGATTAAACCCAATGACGGCGTATTTCTTCACAGAACTGCAACCTTAACATGTGCAACAACCCAGTCATATCTGGAGGGACGATGTTTATCTCTATGGGCTGAAACACTTAGAAACATTTAATTTCACTAAAGCATTTTGACATAATTTCTTAATTTAGCACAAAAAAAAAACAAAACAAAAAAAACTGTGAAGCTCCTTCAGTGACTGTTGCATCCCAGGTGCACAAAGGAGCGTTACCACAGATCCTTCCTCCCAGCAGCTCAGGAAGTTGTTTTCATTCCTGCTGTTATTTACATGGTTTTAATATTCTATCACAATGTATCTACCCCAAAGATACATACCTACCTAAACATTACGCATTCAAAGCAAAAGCAGAATATTTTAAAACAACTTAAAACTGTAGCAAACAAGGCTGGACAAGAAGAACCAAAGCTTTCCCTGCTACTGATCTTCAGGTAAAAACCTGAAGATCAGTCAGAGTGATTAGCATCTGAGCCTCACCAAGTTTCAATCAGATTTGTTCTTAAATTGACCAGAAAAAGGCAATAATCGCATGAGATACTGTTTGCAAGGATTTATACGCCTAACATTTTGATGTGTAATGACGGCACTTGGAAAAATTTAATGATTAAATTGTTGATTTTTTGTGTTTTTTTGATGTAAAGCACTTTGAACTGCGTTGTTTTTGAAATGTGCAACACAAATAAACTTGATTTATTAAAAACTACGTAATAACCAACAGGACTCATTGCCCTAAAAACTACAGTGAGTCCTTATCAATTATCTGACCTATGTAACTTTACACTATGTAACTTTTATTTAAAATATATTTTTTACATATTTATTGAAACTGTCTCCATTTTGTGACAGTTTGCTATGAGACAGATAATTAGTGAAAAGATCGATCTCCTCCACATCCTACCTGAGCTGCTATTGTCATCTGAAGAAATGCACCAGAAACAGCCAATCAGAGCCAAGAGGCGGGTCTTAGCGCTGTCAATCATCCGGATGAACGCGCTGATACACATTTAAAGGTGGAGAAACATCTTACTGATACAGGAAAAACGTTTATTCACCGTCATTGGTGGCTATGCTAAATTGCCTTAGTATTCACAACAGGCTATGCTGGTGGGGAGAGAGCAACTGTGAGAGTGTGAGCGGCACGTATAAAGCATGATTGACAGCGCTAAGACCCGCCTCCTGCCTCTGACTGGTTGTTCCCAGTTAGCATTGGGAGAAGGCACATTATTCGTCTCATCCATCCAAAAAATTGCTTATTTTTACCGAGCATGTTGAAGATGAAGTCCTTGGCAGTGTGGACCTCTAAGGCGGTCTGGTCTCCAAACTCCCCCTGCTCCAGCAGCACCAGCTCCGACACCTGGGCCGACAGCTGCTCCAGCGTAGCCCCTGAGCGGAAGTCCACTTCGGACAGCTTCTTAACGGGGGCCGGCGAGCGCGGCGTCACCGCGTTCATCAGCGACTCCATCTCAGCAACCCTGAGGACCGAAGAAGAAAAACAGGAAGCTTTGTTTAAGAAGAAAGAGTTCCACCCATCAATTACACTTATTTATTCCTTTTTACTTATTTTAAGTAATTAAAAGAAAGGTTTTGACTGAATAGTTACCGTTTCTGAGAGTTTCCATGTACCAAAATAACACAATGAATTTCCCTCCATCTAAATAAAGAGCATTTATTGTTTTGACTTGTTATGTGCTGCCTGGTGTTAATCATGAGACTCAGAGGGCTGCTGGTGCAGAAGAACAGAGAATCATAACACATTAAACCAAAAGAGAAATGAACATAAAAACAACGTTTTGTGATATTTATACACGTTAAGGCTCTGTTTCTGTTAATAACTCAGCCTTGTAATCACAATGTGTTACAAAAATAATAAGAATTTTAAGCCTATTTTGTCATTCTCCAACTATTATAGTTAATTTTTTAGTAGAATGTGGGGAGATTTTTGCAGACTTGGTGGTTTGGTTTAATCTTAATGGTTCCAGTTTGAGCTTGAATCCCAGCATTTTAACTGTGAATGAGTATTAGTGAGTATTAGTGGGCTCCCTGCATTTGAGGTTACAGTACAGGCAAAAGTATAGCTTTGTAACATTAATAAACTTTTATATAAAAAACAGGCAAAGAGCAACTAAGAGTAGAACATTAAGAGCACTTTGTGAAAGTTTCAAGGCAATATAACAAAGTCAAACTAATGTCAATTTTTTGAGCATTCATGCATTTATTACACCAGAATTTTGTATTTTCTACAGGTAGTCAGTGATTTGTTCACAATTATGCAGGTATCGCTTTTGCTTGTGCAACATTTTCTACCACCTTTTTCCCTCCACTAAACTTTCTGTAAATATGCTTAGGTACAGCACAATAGACTGTGTGGATTTTCCTCTTTGTGGATAATTAGCTTTGTTCCGTATGATTTTCTAAACTACAAGAGGGTTAGAAAATCAAGCCTCTGAATAAAAAATATTTCTTAATCTTATAAGATCTTCTAATTTTCTGAGAAAGTGAATTTGGAGTTGGCACAATTACAAAAGTACAACTAAGGCTGTACTTTAGTAATATAGCACTTAATATCTTGAACCGAGTTGCTGAAACAAATGAATAATGAACCAGCTCTATGGTTTCAATTCACCTCAACGTGATCTTTGCATAATTTAAAATTTGTTATAGTATTATATTTAAAAATAAATCGTTTTTACGTACACCTCTTTAGGCTTGTCGTTAATAAATCTATCATAAAAAAATTATTCTATTTAAGGATTCTCAAAAACTTTAAATTTTGACAACCGTGTCTTCAGTCAGAGGTTTCTTCCGATTCACTGTAACACAGTCCGCTACTGTAGATGGTTCCTGCCCACAGCCATCAGCATGTACAATGACTCCATATATTATATAAAAGTTACAGCGACATTTACCTTCCCTCTGGGATTGATACAATATGTTTAATGATGATCTACACATCTTCAACCTGGTTTACATATTTTGTTTACGTTGCTATGGAAACGTGAATTCTCCCAGCAGCGTAGACGGGCACGTGAGGCGACGGTTGGTGGAGTTAGCGGATTAAATGTACCGAGAGCTAAACGAGTCCAAAAACATTTTACGTAGCAGAACGAAAACTTTTACCTGAAGGTTCAGAGTTGAAAACAGGATGTTGGGTCTGAAATGGGAAACTGTTGTTGAAAAGTGTAACAAAATAATTAGGGGCGGGGGAGAAAAGTTGTAAACAAAGTTAGTGTCGCGTTGGAACGCCAAGACGGCCTCTGCCCCTTTAAACTGGGTCAATTAGCGAGCCAGCTGCTAAGCTATTAGCCGACAAAATTAGCCTACCTGCTGTCCAACAGTTGACACCTACTACACCTTTCATACAAGAAATGGTCTTGAACTGTTGTAGCAACAGTGCTAAAATAGCTACAATATCTCTAACACACAGCTGGACGTGTTGCATCCAGGCGGCACCCAGAAAGAGCTAATTTAAGATATTAGCCAACTAGCTTTGGTAAATTAGCACTATAGCTAACATGTCAGATTTGACATGTTAGCAAACAAACACACATCCACAGTCACATACAGATGCGTGTATCCCCACACGCGCACGCGGCTTCGTTTAGCTTCAAGGCGACACACGCACACACTGATCCATGACAAATGATTAGCCGAGAGGCTAAAAGCTGCTCTCCAGCACACACAAACACACCCTTTGAAAACGGCGAAGTGCGGCACTTTCTTCGCTATCTCCTGCCTCTGCTGCTTTTCTGGTCCCCGAGCTCCAATCCGCCTTCCTCAGCTGTCATTTCCAACAGGATCCGAGCGCCACCACCGCTACCACCTTCCCCCTGGCAACACCGTCCCACAAATCATGGTCCTACTCAAAGGATCCAGGGATTAGCCAGCATGGGTGGTGGAATGCAGTGGAGCGTACGCCCCACGCTGAGTGGAGAAAAACACACACACGGGTGTCTGAGGTCAGAGTTATGATTGAAAACGGGTCTGTGTCCCTGTGGAGAAGATAAAATGCAGAGTTCAGGTTTGGCTGGAGGAGGAACTGGGAGGTTTCATGGTTCTACAGCAGAGATGATGGACATGGATGCTGATCCAAAGCTGTCAGCATGTTTACAATAAGTGAGGAAAATGCTATTTAATATACAAGCGATTGTCACACCTGCTCATAAAACTAGATCCTATTATGGTAATGCTGCTGGAATTAGTGGAATCCATGCCCTGGAGATTTGATGAATGTGTGGGAATTATCTGAGGGCAGAGGAGGACAGGCTGTTCATTAATCCAAGTAATAGCACACAGTTATTGTAATGTTTTTCCTGAGCCTGATTTTATTATTTAAAACACAACTATGGGGAATTTAACTTGTTGTTAAATCTAATGCACATCTTTTGCAGCAATTACCTACAAATACGGTGGTAATTGGGAAAAGTGTAGATAGAAAAAAAAGTAAATTATTGCAGAAAACTGACAAATATTTTAGATTAATCCCAGAAATTTTCCAAAAAAAAAAAAAAAGTGTACATTTCTAAATTTGAAAAGTCGAAAAATGTCTAGAAAAAAATTACATTTTTTTGGATTAATCTCAGAATGTTTTTCTAGAAAGACAAAAGAAATAAACAGGGAAAATTGTGGGGGGTTTTTTAGATTAATTTCACAAATTTTCTAGAAAAAAACCTGGAAATTTCTGAGTTTCAAAGGCTGAATTTCTCAAAAACCTTTTTCTAGAAAATTTCTCAAAGTACTCTTAAAATTTATAAAAAATTTTCTTGGAAACTCACATTTTCAGACCCTGAAATGTCCTTTTTTTCATCAAAATTTCTGTGAATTTCTTGCATATTTTTGACATTTGAAGCCTATATCAATATTTCTAGGTTTTTTCCTCAATTTTTGAGATTAAGCTAAAACTTTCAAAATTTTTTTTCTTTTCAAACTGTGAAGCCTCCAAGTTTTTTCAACTTTTGGATTTTGGAAATTTTCTTGTATTTTTCTAGAAAATTTCAGAGATTAAGCAAAACAATTCTGGGATTTTTATCTTGCAATATTTCAACCTTTTTCTTGTACATTTTTGACTTTTCGAACTCAGAGATTTTCTTGTTTTTTCTAGAAGTTTTCTGAGATTAATCTAAATTTTCTGAGTTTTTTGGTGGAAATGTACAATTTACCCCTTTTTTATCTACAATAGCTCTAACTGGCTTTCACAACTTCTACTTTTTCCTATGTTTTTTTATTTTCTATCAAAAACAATCAGGGAAAAAAACAACACTTCTTGCTTTCTTGACACCCAGCATGTCCAACACATTTCTAAGATTAGCTTTACTCTGTATTTCTCTTATTTTTGTGTTTGATCAGATAGGAACCGCAGGCATGCTGTGGCTTTGTTACCCAGAGTTTCAGTCTCCAGCTCCAAGTCTGTTCTTGTTCTGCAGAGTGAGTGAGACAAGAGCGATAAAAGACTTGGACTGACTTGGATTATAGGGGAAAAAATACTGTGTGATATCCTTTAATTGAAACAAATAAAACAAAGAAACCAGGAAAATGTTTCTGAGTATATATATTTGAGCTTGTATAATTTGTGGTTTATTTAAAAAAATCCACAATAATTACACTTTTTTTAAACCAACTACGAAACAAGCAACATACATTACATTTTGTCAAATTATGTCATCAAAATCGTCAAGAAGAATAACTATCAAATATACACTGCTCAAAAAAATAAAGGGAACACTTTAACATTTAAGTGAACACTGAAGTGTTCCCTTTATTTTTTTGAGCAGTATATATTACTGTTCCAGTTGTTTTTAATGAAAAGCAGTAGAAACAAGTGAGTTTTTTAGCCTTGATTTAAAGAAACTCAGTGTTTCAGCAGTTGTGCAGTTTTCTGGAAGTTTGTATAAAGCAGGGATGTCCAAAGTGCAGCTTAGGGGCCATTTGTGGCCCTCAGATTGATTTTGAGTGACCCCTAGCTACAATAAATTGAACTCATTATCACAGGTGCATTTCAGCAACATTTTATCTATGAGGATGGCATTTTCACAAACCAAATTTAAAAAAATAAAATAAAAACAAAATTCAATACACAAAGTATTCCCCATTTATGAACCTGGTTTCTACATTTGTCTTAACTTTAAAGTCGTAATTACAATCATTCCAGCCATGTTATGTGTTCCAGATCTCCAATTCATTATGAAAACCTGACTATTTTGTTTGGTTCAAAACAATTTTGCATATTTAGTTTATTATTGAGCAGATAAAAACAAGAAAACAACAACAATTTTATTTATTTATTTTATTTTTTTTATTATTATTTTTTTTTAATTTAAAAAGAAATTATTTTTGTGGCACCCAAGAACTTTTAGTTTGATGATTTTGGCCCTCTTGGCAAAATGTTTGGACAGAGTCTAGTTTTTCAGAGACAGGATCCCCATCAATTGAAATTTGTCCTAAAAGCAATCCCACATGTGATAGTTAAAAACACTTCAGGGAAGTAATGTTTATGTAACTTTTATGTATTCACAGCCCTATTTAAGGTATTTAATGTGACCTTATTTATTCTTTACATCAATAAAGAATAAATAAGCGTTTACATCAATAGTATTTTCAGAGGTTTCAAATTAACACTGAGGACATTGCCTACACTGATTTTATTTATTTATTTTAAAGAAGAAGAAAATGATTTAATATAAGTTACAATATTTATTTCCCCTTTAGGTTTAGTAAAAAAAAAATTCGAACGGCTTCAACGTAGTTTAGACATGTTGTTTACGTTGCTATGGAGACGGGGGTTCTCCCCGTATGGTAGGCGTGCGCGTGAGGCGACGGTTGATGGAGTTAGCGGTTCAAATGTGCCGAGTGCTAAACGAGGAAAACAGCATATTTTATGTCATTTCCCCCAACAAGACCGCAGCCATTACATCTCCGTCTGCACGTTACGTTTCGCCGTGAGATTGGCTGCCGCTGACAGCCGTTAGCCGTTACTATGATACGGTAACAATGGCGGCTCCTGGTGGTGTCGTCCTTTTAGCTCATCTAATATTGCATTCGTTCGGCGCTCCCGACCGAAGTGAGATGACTTGAGTATAAAGAAAAAAAAAAAAAAAAAAAAAAGAGGTGGTGTCCGGTGTCCATTGAAGGGAGGAAATAATCTGAGGCTTTAATACCGCTGACCACCATATCAGTGGCTTTGAAAGGTCAGTGATGGTTCAGGAAACAGACATTACAAGCTGATTGAGGCCTCTCAAGAGAGGATTTGGCGTTTCTTCGGTGTGTATTGTGAAGCGTGAGGTGTAAAATATTGCTTGGGTCGCGTCTGAGGGAAGGTGCTGGTGCCGCCCGATCCCTGTGAATGAGACGGAGGAATTTAATGGAGTCAGGCGTCCAGGGTAAAGAGTTTCATTCAGCTCCTTTGATGGAGTATACACATCCGTCCAGAGCCAGGCCATCAGCTCCCATAAGCTCACCATTACTTTACTCTCACACAGATTTACTCTGTATTTCTACCAAAACAGACCCAGACAGACAGACAGACTGAGAAATCAATGGAACGAGGAGCTGTTTTCTTCCCACAGATGAAGCTGATGCAATTTAAGTCCATCGGATGGAAGAGAAGGGAAAGGGAGTTAAAAGGGGAAACATTTTCAGTCTCAGTAATAATATATTCTTGTGGAGAAAAAGAGGGAGAGGAAGTCTCCTTGGGTGTAATTAACAATACATGCTGTTAGTATCAGTCTTTGTGTTATTTCTGGTCACAGACAGAGGTGGAGGGTGATTCGTTCAATTTGCCTTTAGGGTAGCCTCTGCAGAGAGGTCCATCTCTTAAAGAATAAACAGGAAAGTATAAGGTCTATAAGTATTTTATTGTTTTGTAGCATGAAATAAAAGTAGTTTTAAAACTAGGTGTAACTATTTTTGCTCTGTTTTTGCAGTGGTGGGAACTGCTAGCTAAAATGTTAGTGGCTAACTCAAAAGAATAAATCATACATGTTAGATTTGCTAATGCTAAAACATTATACCAGCAAAATGTTTGACAGAGGCTAACATACTACAGTGCCAATGTTAATCATACTGATACCAATCATGTATCAACAGTATAATATGTGATACAGTATGTTGACCTCAACCAGATCAAAGTTACTATTGGTGTTTTTGTAAGTGCGAACTGCTAGCTAAAAGTTATGAAAAAGCAACAGAATAGAAATTTAGGTAAAGATTTGTCTATCTTTACCTACATTTTTTTTGGTTAGTTTGACATGCAAATACCAGCATTACAACGAGCTGAAATCTGCAAACACTTTGGAAACTCCATGCCATGTTGCATTGATGCAGTAATTTATGCAAATGGAGCCCCAACCAAGTACTGAGCAGGACATGAACATACTTTTCAGTATAGGGGCAAATTTCCATATTGAAAATCATCTTTATTGGTTTTATCTAATACCCCAGTATTCTGAGAACCTACATTTGGGGGGTTTATCTGAGAAATAATATAATTTAATGCCTGAAATATATCAGTTTGTTTATAAAGAAGCAATATATTTAACTGAATGATTCAAATTTTGGTGACTTAATTAATTTAACAGAGCTGTACGACATTCAGTTAATTGAATCGTGATGCAGTTTAAAAAAAAAATTTAAAAATCTAAAATGATGATTTTTTTTTTTCAGCTTTCTAGCAGCAGTTTAAGACCCGAAATGTGACTTTAGGATGATTTTTTTTCTGTAAACTGTTGTAGTTATCTGTAGGAAGGACTGAACAAAATGATTGAAAAACGTCATTGCACTAAAATGTAATTACAAATGAACTCAGACGTACAGTCTCGCTCCACAGACACTGCAAAGAAGCAATCAGGAGCAAACTTGCGCCGGACGGTTACTGTAGTTGTCAGGGAATTTGATTAAACCGGTTTTATTAGATTTCCAGAGAATGAACTGAGCTTATCTGAGTCGATTTTATTGTCCAAACACGGGAGGCCCGTTTCTAAATCATATTTGTGTGGTTTGGAGCAGAAAGCCAAATATTCTCCTCTGAATGCGGTAATGAAGAGGATTCCGCTTTCCTCTCTGAACAATATTGGGTGAAATAAACGCAGCATGGGGATTTACTCAAGCAGAGCCTTCAATAAAACATCCCTACTGAGAAGTCAGATTTCCTATTAGTAATTCAAATGTTTTGTCTTGTAAGCGCCGCAGAGCCACGGTATAAAGTGGGAACAAGAACATTTCGTTGAGGCGATGAAAGGATTTGCTTTCTTCTGAATTAAGCTGCCATAGATGTTTGGTTCCAAAACACAGAGCTCTGTCTTTACCTTCTTCTATTTTTCATTTGTGCTTCTCTTCCATGTGCAAACACACGGCCTGATCTGTCTGAGGACTGTGTGAGCCAGGTAATGAATGTTAAATCCCCCCCAAAACAACACTGCTCTGTGAGGCTGGTCTATAATTCATTGCTTGAATCTTGTTTTTTATAAAAAAAAGAGAAAAGAGAAAAAAGAAGCTGAAATTTTGATGAGGGAGCTTTAAATATTCACCTGACAGCACAAGGCCATCTTGTAACGTTAAGTCGAATGTCTCATAAATTGAAAAGTAGTGAGTCACCTCCGTGTGATTGTGTTTCACTGTGGCACAGCTCAGTAAAACACCGGGAAATTCTGACTTTTTTTTCTCAGAATTCAGACTTTAATCTTCTGAGAAAAAAAAAGTCAAAATTCTGAGAGAAAAGAGTCAAAATTCTGAGGAAAAAAAGTCATAATTCTGTAAGAAAAGAGTCAAAATTATGAGAGAAAAAAGTCAAAATTCTGAGAGAAAAGAGTCAAAATTCTGAGATGAAAAAGTCATAATTCTGTAAGAAAAGAGTCAAAATTATGAGAGAAAAAAGTCAAAATTATGAGAGAAAAAAGTCAAAATTCTGAGAGAAAAGAGTCAAAATTCTGAGAGAAAAGAGTCAAAATTCTGAGATAAAAGAGTCAAAGTTCTGAGATAAAAAAGTGAGAATTCTGATTCTGAAATTACAGTCAAAATTCTGAGGAAAAAGTCAAAATTCTGAAATAAAGAGTTGAGATTAAAGTCCAAATACTGACATTAAAGTCAAAATTCTGAGAGAAAATAATTGACATAAAAGTCAGAATTCTGTTTTTCTCCAGTGGCCCTAACCTTCTTCCGTACAGAACTTTTCCCAGCAGCTGCTTAGTAATGAGGAGCTCATGTGTCGTGATGAAGACCTCATCGGGAATCATTTCTGCGTCTGTTCCTCCTCTTTCTGTGAGCAGATCCTCGGTTTATATGCCGACCTCGACGCTTTCAGCCGCTTTCCAAATGTTCTCCCATTCACAGGTTGGCAACACATAAAACTTATAAGTGCAGCAAAAAGCAGATGACTTGTTAAATTTACACCGGCATTATCTGACTGCATGTACATGTATTTATTTTCTGTATTAATTTGCACAACATTTTAAATTCAAGTAAAATGTAAAATATTTTAAAGAGAATTTTGTAAAGAGCTTTTAAAAAGACTAATTATGCAACAAAAGAACAAAAAGTCTTGCCAAGTATTTTTGGTCTAGATTCTAGTGCGAATAAGACAAAACTAACTTACAAGTAACGTTTCAGCAAGAAATAAGAGCTTATTTTATGTCAACAATTCCTTAAAATGGAAATTTACTCAGTGAAATAACATTACAGTACACTGAAAAAAGAAAACAGGAGATTCAACTTAAAAAACTGAGTTAATTTGTTAAAAGAAATCAAGTTTATCCAAGTAAATATATTATGTTTATGAAGATGTCCTGTTAAACAAACGTAAATAAATTAAATTTGCCAAACTTAATTTTTAATCTCAAGCTCCATTCTCTTTTTTCAGTGTGGAACAAGAAATTTTAACTTGCAATATGGGAAATGTCTTGTTCCACCGGCAGATTATTGTACTTATAACATTTTCATTAATATTAATAAATTATGGGCATCAAACAAGCTATTTCTTGCTGAAAAGTTAGTACACTTGAAATAAGACTAAGATATTTGCACTAGAAACTAGACCACAAGTACTTGGTAAAATTTTGTGTTTTCACAGTGTAAGTACTCAATAACTAATCATAACATTTGATTTCATATTGTAAAATGATGTCATCTGACAAAAAAGGAAACGTATGTGCAGATACTTGTTTTAAGACTAAAATGAAAAATAAAAGACTAAAGAATAATTCCAAAAGAACAAATTTAGGCAGAATAATTTTCTGAGAATTTATTTCAAGTGATTTTAACACATCATCATCACAATATTTAATGATTCTTAAACTCTTTTCCTTTGGTCAAGACAAGCAAAAAGATCATTTTTCTTAAACATAATGCCGACCTCGGTACAGAAAAACACATCACATCACAGCATGTGTAATTTATGCTGAGCTCATTAGAAGTGACACGTTTCAAACACGCTTCATTCATTCTCTAAAGATTAGCAAAACAGTCTGAGAGCAGCCGTCAGAGTCAGAGCAGCGGCTGAGAAGTGATAATCCTTTCTGCGACCTTATCTCCTGCCGACACCCCCGTCCCGGAGGCAGGCGGCCGTTGGACGGGCGACATCAGAACTCAGCGGTCCAGGTCCGAGACGATTCAGAGGATCATGGCCAGCCAGCCGGCCATCATGGCCACGCCGCCCATGGGAGCCACTTTGCCCAGGCTGGGGTCTCCGGTCAGAGCCTGGTGGTACAGCGGGCCGCAGAACATGCCCATCCCCGCCAGGAGGATGGTACCAGCCTGAAAAATAGACCCGTTCTCAAAAGTTATTGCGATAAACGATAATATTGTTGTTTTGAGACCATTTTCATGTAACGGTAAAGGAATACATTCTCACAAATATTGTGATAAAACTTTTAAGTTTACATCGCCATCCATACTCTGTACTCACCAAAAGAGGTTTTCCACAGTGTGCAGCACCCAGCAGGGCCAGGCTGTGGTAGAAGTGGTATTTGTTGGCAGTTTCATAGAGCTGAGGAATAAAAATAATATTTAAAACAGTGATGAAAAGTGAATCAGATGATCTCATACACGTCGAGACAAAAATTTGTATTAAAGCAACAAATAATAATAAGTATGCAACATAGAAAATGCATACCATTATTCTGTAGTCATCCGGGTCTTTGTTTTTGAAGCCTAAAATGACATCAGGAATCACTTTTAGTTGAACTATTACTAATGGAGGCGGGTCACCTCGATTACAAAATAATGTCATTTACACGAATAATCCACTAATTGGTACATTTTCAAGAAGCCGAAGAGCGTATATTCCTAACATACGTTGACAGGCGTAAATATTTTTAAATGACAATAATCAGAGCATGTAAAAAAGAAGAAAAATATAAAATAGTCTGTTTTGCGGTCGGAGACTGGAATGGAAAGCATTAAAATGACAGACCTTCTTGATTTTTGTAAATGTAACATTGAATAAAATCACTTTATAAAACATCTAAGTGGTATTTTCTTACCGTGAGCTCCATAAGCCCCCGCTCCTACCGCAGCAGTCCCGGACAGAGCCGCTAACCTTCGGACCAAAACAGACGCCATGTTTTACTCCCAGTGGCCAGTGATGGTGGTGCCGCCTTCACTGACCCTATGTAATCTCCAATGTCTGCGCCGCCTTCATTTCAATTAGCCATTTCGTAGTTTAATATAATAGAGCTACAGAGCTAAACGATTTTAAAATGAAGTTAGCACATCGTAAAGCTTACTATGAGATATTTTACTTATAATTTTAACAATTTTCTGATGCCAACTCTTACTTACCAAATCCATCTAATAAGCAAGCAAACGCAACGGCACTAGGTGCTGTCATGTGAGCCAAAATGGCGGCTCAGATTCCACAGTTTCAACGCCCAGGGTGAAACTAAGATCCTGTTCTTGAATAGAAAATAGTTTTTTATTTAGCCTTTCAAATAAAGATTGTGTATACATATATTGTTCTAAACCTATACACTTCCAAACTGAAAGCTGAAAAAAAAAACTATGTAAAAAAAACAAACAAAATAAAAATATTTAAAAGAGGAAAATAAATATAAAATTATACCAAATAAAATACTGATAATAAACACAAATACACAAAGGAATAAACAGCTGCAGAAACCAAAACAACAACAACAACAACAACAAAAAAACAGAATACACAGTAAAAGCAGTTTTTAACATTTGTAAACATCTACCAATGTTGAAATCTAATGATGGAGAAAATATATTTTCTAAAACTCTATAGTTTAATGATTACACAGCTTTATTCGATTTTAAGTTATTCTTAGTAACATTCAACAACATTTTTGAAGTGTAAATGGTATCTAAAATACTTTTATTGTTTCGATAAACGGGTCAAATACAGGAGTTTTTATGCACATTTGTATTCTCTGATCCATTCCACACAGTGCTGTAATTAAGTGCAACACTTAAATCCCTAATAAAGTGGATTTAAAATGTTGATATTTTTGTAGAAGTACCTACAAAGCTTGAAGCCCAGCTGAGTTCCCTCCAACAGGGGGAGCTACAGTATATTTCTTCCTCATGGGGAAGTTTTAGCCTTTGAGCATGAAGGGGGAAGAGGGACTCCTTCCAATTATCATATTGAAATTACAGCGGGTCACACTGCATTACTGGAGCCACTAAACCACAGTTCCCATCAAGCCTCGTCCTTTGCTGACTTTGACACAGAATTACCACAATGCATGCAATTAACACATTTTAATGACCATGTTGCTAATTAAATTTAAGCCGTATGAGTCGCAAGCTGTCGTAGCCGACTGTGCGTTGGACCTGTTGTCAGGCAGGTCTTGTTAAATGGAGATTGTGTTTGGCATTGGGTGGTTGGCCACTCTCAGGTCCGTTTCGTTCAGTTCGGGTCAGGAGGGACCACAAGGACGGCAATAAAACATGATTTTTACATCTTGCTTCCAGAGACACGTAGCAAATTATGTGAAATCTCTGCAGCCGTGTTCAGGGAGATTCCTTCAAGAGCATCCATCCATCTCACTTCAGATCGCCCGGCCGTCTGTCTTCCTCCCGGCTCTCCAGTGACTCCAGAGTGTTTGAGCCGAGGTGTCTGCATCTACGTGTCCAATCTCCTCAGATCGTTTGGCCTGTCTTCCAGTGATCGAGCTTCGCATCACGGACACATACAAGACTTGAGGGGGAAAAAAAGACACAGAATGTTGTTATTAATCCTCACTTTTGTTTAGGAAAACGGATGAACTACACACACCAGTGGTAAAAATGTAAACATAAATTTCAATTCTTTTTCAGGGTGAAGTTTTAAAAGAACTGGAGTTGATTGTGACTTAATATTTCACAGCTTTTATCAGCAGAAATGTGGAGATTACTTAATTTTATTTATGTTTTTTTTTTTTTTTTTTGCACTGACTCAAAATTGAGGAATAGTTGATATATTCCTAGTCTTGGTGAGGTTGGGGTCATCCCACAACCTTAAAGTTAACTTATTATGGACAGGTTATTGGCCTACACAAAACATGTTTATTATATTTTGTTGCACAAAATCATTCTTGAATAATGAGATTTCACCTGGTTAGTTCTGCCTATATGTTGAACTCCTTTCAGAATTAGCTGTTTCAGAGCTCTGTCACTTTTATGCAAATTATCTGATGCTGGCCACGCCCCCCAACTTGATGTTTAGCCTCGCACATGAAAGTAATGACTGCCAACAGATGCACAATTATGCAACCGTACGTCTTTGAAAAGCAGAAGTAGAGCCTCCCGCACAACCAACAAGAATGCAGTTTCTGGATGGTAAGTCAACAACAAAACACTTGTCTTTTCCAGCAGCCATTGTACAGCACATAGAGCGGTCAAACCAGCTGACCAAACGTGCTGGAACTCAGCTTGGGTTGCTGGGTGACAGACTGGGCTTAGCCTTGGTTGCTAGGTAACATGTGACAACAATTGGGAAGTTTTTGTCATTTTCCAGACACTAAAAAACAGCAGAGTTTTTTTAAAAGCACTTTTAGATGCTTTTAGAAGCAGCTGAGACTAAAATGGAGGTACAATGTGAATGTGAATTTTCCACAATAGAGCCCCTATACTGTTTGTTTATCTCATTTATTTAAGCTGATTTAGAGCAATTCTGCAAACAGTGTACCAAATTCCTCCATTTAAAGACTTGTTGCTAGTTATTACCAACTCTTGACCAGTTGTTGCTGGTTTAGGAGCGATTTAAGCAGTTTAAGCAGTGATTTTCAACTGATAAATGAAATAATAATTTGAAGAAAAAAAAAAACATACAAGTGTGACCAAAAAAAAGCAAAAGCAGAAGAAATATACGAGTGCTTACACCAGAATTGAACTGCCCAATGTGCAAAAGCTTAAAATAATAGATGAAAAGTAAGCTACAGAAAATCCTGCAGTTTTATATCCACTGCCTCTAAATAAATAATTTCATACTTTCTCTGTTGTATCCATTCAGAAACAGGTTTTTGCTTCCTTTTCATCTATTTCAGCACATATCAACCATATATACACACCAGGATTCACACTTTCTTTCAATATATTGTATAACATTATTATAATACAGAGTTGTTTTGATCCAATTTTCCTGCCTTGTTAGCGGTATAGATTTCTTCTCAGTCGAAAACAAATAAAGTGGAAGCTGGCTGCCTCTTCAGCATGGAAATAAAGCTGCGACTTTGTTTTTCCCTCTGCAGGTAACAAGAAAGATTGAAACACCACAGCAAGACCCCGAAGACGTTATTATTTCAAGAAACAAGCTGTACCTTGAGTGATGCTGTCTGAAATGGGAGGCCTGCACTGTATTACTGTCGGAAATGTCAGAAGTGTCATCCATTTCCTCTGCTGTGGCACTCAGAGATCCAGGAAATCAGGTCTGCTATTCCTCCGAGCAAGGAGTCTTTTCAGCGCTGAAAGCCTCCCCTGCTCCCTTCCACCGGTCCTTAAAAGGGGCCAGTGTGTCTAAAAATCCTCCCTTAACCTTGATGTGTTTTGATGGTCGCAGGTTTTCGCTGCCTTCAGCTCGCTCTGAGAGAGCCGCAGACTCAGACAGCTATTTATCTTTTCGGGTGATTTCACGTCTTGGAGATGTTTGGTCGCAGAATGTGCGGACAATGTCTGGGCTTTCTGTGTCACGCCTCTGTGTCATTACATCGCTTTCAGCAAAGAACAGCAGAGAGAGAAGAGGCATGTTTTGTCGAGTGGCATCTAGTCTTGGAGTCCAGGCCATTGTTTGCCAAGAGAGACAAAACCAGTCACCGACGTTACGCTGGCTGGAAGAGTGACACGCTCGACCCGACCCGCAGCCGATTTGGGCGCGGGTCGGCTAATTAAAGGGTTATTTTTCTCTATTTCAGAGGAGCAATTATGACACAGCCCTTTGACTTCAGTTCATTTATTCATTTACAAACTGATCCAAAACATACAAGATTGAGTTTTTTTCTTAGAATTGTATCTTTAATCTCAAAATTCTGAGAAAAAGTGAGAATTCTGAGATCAAAGTCCGAATTCTGAGATCAAAGTCAGAATTCTGAGATCAATGTCAGAATTCTAAGATCAAAGTCAGAATTCTGACAAAAAAGTCAAAATTCTAAGATCAAAGTCAGAATTCTGAGGAAAAAGTCAGAATTCCAAGAAAAAAAATGAGAATTCTCAGAAAAATGAGAATTCTGAGAGAAAACAGTCAAATCAGATATAAAAGATAAGTCAAAATCTGATGAAAAAAGTCAGAATTCTGATTTTTTTTTTTTAAAATTCAGAATTCTGAGATCAATGTGGTAACTCTCTGATTAAGGTCAGTATTCTGAGAAAAAAAGAAATCTGAATTATTTTTTGTTTTTCAGTGGCCCTAATCGTCTTCCATCTCTGCAGATGAACCGTCTAAACAACAAAAAACTTTTCCGGTAAAAACCTAAAACAGTCTCCGTGTGGATTAAGCCAAAGTAGCTATCAGTTTGACTCCCTCATGAGAATTTTCTTACTGATTCTCTAAATTTAATTTACTCCGAGTGGCGTCTACTGAAGGCAAGATACTGGCTACACTTTGCTACTCGACACTACTTCCTCCCAAAACATAATAAAAAAATAAATAGCAAATAAACCAAACCACAGAATTCTGTTCCAGTTCAAACATCTTGAGCAACATGATCATTTTTGGTAGGAAACCAAACAGTTTCAAATACCAAAGTAATTCTTTTTATAGCCTATACAAACGATGAATCAATTCAAAAGATATTAGGTCGTCCTTTTTCTTTACTGTCTAGTTGTTTATACAGCAGCAAACACTCAGCCATGCACTTGCTTACAGTGTCTAATACCCACGGAGACGCACTCAGTTATGCACACAAAGCAGCAGATACAGCAGGCGAGTATAATTAGCACACTCGTTAGCTCATCTGCATCTCTCTTCAAAGCAGATTGATGCAAATGGGAAGGATTTAGCCGTTAGGCCGAAATATATCCTAGTTTGAGGGACTCATCAACACAGACGGTTTGGTTACCCATTGGGTTTGTGGAGGAATGCTTTTGTTTACTCACATATTCAATCGAATTGTGTTTATATATTTACAGCGTATACAGTATTTATATTCTAAAGGAGAGTTTCGGTAGGAAAATGCAGCAACAAAACAACTTTACTCAGATGTTTACTTCTGCGTTTCTTTGCTGATATCCAAACAAAGTTAAAATCACGTTAATGAGCCTCATTTAGCTTTGAGAAATGTTCCTTTTATTATCAGTACAGGCCATGTTTTTGGTTTAGTTTAGTAATTCAGTTCCAAGTCAAGTTAGTTGGTTAAAAAAATTAAAATGAAGCAAAATGTCTCCAGTTTTAACTTTATGTTTTCATCTTTCATTTGGGGTTTTTGGGGTGGGAGGGATTTTTAATTTGTTGTTTAAGATAGACGTGTCACAATTTTTTAAATCTCTTTTTATTATGAAAAATGCAAAAACAATTCTAATTGTAACAAAATAGAAAACATTTTAATGAAAACTTCTAACCTGGTTTCCATACTGAACGACTCTGTAAACCAGTTTAGACGGATTCCAGGTTACAAGAACATGATTGTGTTGTTAACGTTTTCCATTTGAATAACGTTTTAATTTGTGTATCACCATCAGCAGTCTGGTGAAATAAATCTGTTATTCTTGACTCGTAGTCTTTGACAATGTTGCAGAAGAAACTGAAAACTTTATTTTGTGTAACTTTTTGAGTTTAGGACCAAGAATAAACACCATAACGCTAATTTAATAACAATGTGGTGACTGGCAGAGTAACACATACTAACATACACGACATGTCCATCCTAGGTAGCGGATAAAATTAGCTAAGCTAATTTTGCTAGTTCAGCAAAATTAGCTTAGCTAATAGCCACGTACTGATATTTATCTTAGTATTACACAGAAGTGAATAGAGTACTCAAAAACTAATCGAGTATTAGTTTTAGTGTTTTAAAGTTAATGTAATATTGTTTGTAAGTTAGGAACAAAGTAAAAGCTAGTTCGTGGCTTCTTTATTGTTGTCATAGCAACTCCATAGCAACCGCGGAGTTACAAAGTTCCCAGATGTGTGACGTCACATGAGAACCACTCACAGCAGAGAAAAAGCTCATTTTGAGGCATTCAACTCGGATTTTGGTCCTCGGTGTAAAAAGTTTGGACACCCCCTCCGATCTAGAGCAGACATTCCCAGTGTTGATCAAGTTTTGCTCTAATTTTGTGTTCGATGAAAAACCTTCTCAATCGGAGTTGTTATGCAACACGAAGCTCTCATCACCGGGAGGCAGTGGCGTGACTCAGGTCGTCAGGTCTCTTTCACCTCACCTCGTTTATTCTTTCCGATCTTCAGGCCTTCGTGAGCGCGTTTTCACACCTCTAATGAGTCCCCTTCTGAATGCTTGTTTTCCCAGCAATGCTTTGCCATTCCGCGGCGGCGCCGCCCGTGATGGACAGGCCACTGCCAGGAGGTAGATTCAAGGCAGCGAGGACGAGAAAAGACAGCGAACGAGATGGATGTTTGTGCCCGTAGGTTCGATATGATGAAGCTTTTAATATTCTAACGAGGCAAATGTCGGCTAAAAAGGTGAGCAGCATCCCCGCACCCCCCCTTCCCCTCCACATCAGCCTGAGATCCATCAGAGGAGTTAATTAACAGGTCTGGCTTTGGTTTGGCTGGAAGGAGGAAGACTTGTGATTGGAAGTTAAGCCCCGCTGTCCACCGAGGCGCTGGACAGCACCAATTAGCAGGGAGGAATATAAATATTGGCTTCTTCAGGGTACAACTACTTTTCGTTCTTATTTGCTTGAAAAAGAGAAGGGAAAGCGCAACGGGAGCCTCATGGCTTGTCGTACACGCAGAGGGAGGCTGAAAATGGGGGATGTTTTTATTCTTCCTGCTTAAAAGAAGCATCAGAGCAACATCTTAACAATGCATGCGTCGGTGAATCCAGCCTGCTGATTTCTTATTTGGTTTAGCTCTGCTCAGACAGCCAGATGGAAGGGAGGGGGGAAAAAAAGAGCAATTTGTAGCGCAGTAGAAATAAAGACAGGCAAATCCAACACTGCTGGTTAATTTTAAAACCATGGTTTTAGGGTACATGCATATTTTACTTGAAAGGAACGTAATTTTCTCTTTTTTCTTCAGAGGCTCTCACAAAGCAAAGCTACTGTTTTTTTGCCACCCATTTTGACATGCTGCTTGTTACTGTTTAAATCTGGAAACTTCACACATGACATGCCTTCCATAGCCTAAGAACAGGCAGACCAGCTCCGTTAACTAAATGAAACCTGGATATGGAGGTATTATTAATTCAGCTCAGTGCGTCACAACAGAGGGAAAAAAAAAACATTGAAGAATAACTCAAAAGTATTCCTACTTTTTCTCTCTCTTTGCGTCGGCTGCGCTACGTGCAGACCCGTTACCATAGCAACCGACTGACAACAGCTCCACTGGTGTATCAGGATTCGACACCGAAAGAAACGCAAACATTTCCCCACACAAAGAAGAGCAGGACAGTCAATCCGCTCCGGAAGCATGTTTTCAGGTTTTACGTGTTTTTTTTTAAATTTATTTTGTGATTATTACTAACTGATCATCTGACCACAGCGGTGGTAGATTAGCTAATTTAAACACCTGCTCTACTGATGAATTGGTTTGTACGTCGCCTTTTTTTTTAACAGAACCAAAACTCACCAAATTCTGCAGCACTAGACATATTAAGGTTATCAAAGTCAGGCTAGCGTAGCAGATCTTCTTCCTTCCCTCTCTTTCTCTCTCTCTCCTTATTTTTACTAACCACCTGTGGAATGTAACACCATTGGACTTTGTTATCTAGTTATGCTAGCTTCCCTCTCTCTCCCTCAAATCCTGATACTCAATCTGAACTTAACAAGCTCTTTACTTTTTCAAAAACGGAATCTTTCATGAAGTTTTCTGATGAGTAGTGCTCCATAAATGGAGCTGAAACAATATTTAAATTCAGCTAAAGAAACCTCCATTTGGACTGCAGGAAAAGAGTCATGAGCTTGTGAAACACTCTGAAGTTCTTGTTTAGTCGAATTACATCAAGTAGTTCCTCGCTGCGGCCCTCTGCTGTGTTGGAAAATTACATTTTTACAGCTTTCCACAGATACCGCTCTTAAGTATAGTAAAACTTCATAATCTTTTTAGTGTTACTCAAGGACAACAGCAGCAAGGAGAGTTATTCTTTCCTTTAAATCAATGCAGTCTTGCACACACACAGAGAACGATTTTCTGTAAATGTATTTCCTACAGACGTGGAAAGTGGGGGGAAAAAAAGATGAGATAGAAATCATTTTAAATAATTGTGGCGAAAAGAAAAGGAGCAGATATCCGAAAGTGGGACATTTCTGGGTCGGACTGTATAGGAAACCATTTATGAGACAAAAGCAGATAATTTCTTACCTGAACCACCATTTGTGGATATACAAAAGTAATACCTAATTCAGCCTCACAGCCAAGAAACGTCTTTTTCACTGTACTTTTATGTACACTACATCCTTTTACACATTTGAAAAAAAGTATTTTCTCCTCTTGAACATTTACGTATGTGTGTTTTTTCACCTTTTAAGATCACATCATTAGGCAAACGTTATAAATAGACAAAGACTATCTTTGTAAATACAATAAAACCTTTTCAACAGATGATTTAAATGAATAGGGGAAAAACCTTCCCAAGCCAACTTGGTCCTTTTATATATATATATATATATATATATATATATATATATATATATATATATATATATATATATATATATATATATATAAAGTTATTACCTCAATTGTGAAATCATGAACTTACCAAAACATAACTAATCTGAAAGCATGATGTGCGCTGAGAGATCTCAAAAACACATCATGCCAAGATCTGAAGAATTGTAACTGTTACTTTCAGTCGTTATAAAAATGGTGCATATAAAAGAAATTTCAACACCTTGAAATTGGGGCTCTGTCTCTTTAAGAAGCTCCTGCTCTTTCTGAAACGCCGCCTTCAGGAAGTCATCACAACATGGCTCCTCTATAAACCCTTTAACAACGTTTACACCAGCGTTGCACTGAGAAGCAGCTCAGGTAATGAGTTCAGGAGGTGTTTGCTAAATGCTACCTGCTAGTCTGAAGAAGCTGAGTGATGGAGGGATGCTCTGTGAGGAAGAAGCTCTAATGCAGTGGTTCTTAACCTGGGTTCGATCGAACCCCAGGGGTTCGATGAGTCAGTCTCAGGGGTTTGGCGGAGCCTCTGCCGCGGAGGTAAAGACACACTTGTGTAAAGTCGTGATGACGCGCCGCTTTGCCATCACTTGCTGCAGAGGATCACGTTACATTGCTTAGCCAATAAGAGCTGCGGAGGAGCCCTGATTGAAGGAGTTCCACTCTCAGCATGGATTTGAACTTGTGTCTTTAATTACTTCAGCAAAGCTCACAGTTTTTACCAAATTCTACAGTCTGAATCTGCTCCTTAGTCGCATCTTTTCGGGGTTGCTACTGCATCTAGTGGCGTGGGGGTGGTTACACAGCTAACATAATTACATTACTAAATCAGAATACCGCAAAGTATTTTGTGTGTCTTCAGGGTAGGGGGCAGGGGGGAAAGGATAAGAAGGGTTCGGTGAATGCGCATATGAAACTGGGGGGTTCGGTACCTCAAAAAAGGTTAAGAACCACTGCTCTAAAGCTTGGAAATTCCAGCTCCTCGAAGGTGGAGCTAGGTGCAAACAGCAATTTTTTACAGCTGAATGGTTGCCATGGAGATTAAAGTATTTCTCAAACATTCATGAAAGAATCGACTCAAATCCACAACTCTCCAAATACGTTTCTGATGAGAGAAAAACATTATAACATGACATAAAGCTAAAAAAAACTCTCACTTTTACATAACACTTCCCTTTTAACTGTGACTTCTACAAAAAACTGTAGTTTCTAACTTAGCCCACTAGATGGCACTAGACCCAACAGAGAGGCTCTTTAAACCTGAGAAAGTCCTCATTCTCTGCAGCCTGCTCTGTGTCTGAAATGTTCAAATATTCACTTTAACATCATCCCACTGCTTATCCTTTCACTCGGTTCCCCAGAAAGCCTTTGCGCGCTCATTCTGCACTTTCGTTTTAATTCTCATTCGGATCCATTTTATCCACAAGCGAACATTAGGGTTTCTAATCACCTAATCTAATGATTTTGTTCTACACACAATGAGCAAACAATTGCTTTAGGATGAATGCCATCCATCTGGAACATAGACGTTCCCCATGACGGAGATTGTGGAGATGTCTGCCACCTGGATTAACTTCCCACAGGAGACCCCCCTCCCCCCGCTCTAATTATGTTGATCCACCCTCACTTGTTTTGCTGCGTCTCCATTCGTTCTTTCGCTCGCAGCGAGCTGCAACAAACACGACTGGAATGCGAACGGCGCGCGAATTAAATACATCAAAACGGATTACACCCAGCAAAATGTCAGGCAAGGATGAGCCTGCCTAATAACCTGTAAAATTGTGTCTCTTTTCTGCTTATTATTCATAATGGAGTGTGCAGAGGAACACATAGTCGTGCCTGCAGGACAGCTCAGCTCACACTGGTGTTTGCGCCTCCGCGTTTATTAGAGGCAAAGTGCTGATTTCACACGCATCGCTGTGGCTCATCACAATGTTTTATTTCCCAGCGAAAGTCATTATTTCAGTTTAGCCGGTTCCACCAGGAATAAGACAATTATCATTACTAACATAATCATCTCTGGAAGAAACCCGAGATTGGTTGGCTAATTACTCTGCATCTGTGGGAATGTGCCTTTAAATAACAGCCGCTTTAGTTCCTGTAATAACCAGATAATTACTTGGATGGAAACTCATGAAGAACTTTGAGAATGAAATTAATCCAACAGGTTTGTTCTTATGTCGTCTAAATACAGATGTTCATTTGTAATGATGAAATTATGAAAGAAGTTTGTGCCACTGAAGAGCATCACGTCACAAACCCACCACTCTCAGTTCTGACTGGCACCCAAACAAACTTCTCTGCAGAAGGAAATCGCTATTAATTGTGTTTTGTTTTTATCAGCTTGCTTCGTCGTTGAAAAACCTTTTTGATGATACTTTCAACTTTTACTACTTTTATTGCTGAATACATTTTAAAATCGATGTCCATTATTGTTTCCATAAACAATGTGACACTGTGTGATGTCAACGTTCTTCTTCTGCACATGCGGTTCGCTTTGGGATCACAAATCGTTCATATAAAGTCAGATTGTGATTGAATGTAAATAATAGCATGCACAACCACGGCAAAAAATAAAAAAAATAATGGTACCACTTTACAATATGACTCCCTTTATAGGTGGATAATTAAAAGTTATCGATACGCTTTACATTAATCTATAAATAATTAATAACTGTTTATTTTTGCATTAATTAAGCGTGAGAAAGAGACTATCTGTTAACAAGGTAGTCTAAAATTTCTAGCCTAGCAAATATAGATAAGATATGTATCTAAGTGAAGAGACTTAGTTCACTTTTTGGGTAGAAATCATTAGATTTTGTTTCCTTCTCACCCTTAATTAATGCATAATAAACAGTTATTTGTGATTTATAAAGCGTTTAGATGACTTAATAATATATCTACTAACTATTTATTGGACATTTATGGGAGGATCCTTATTGTAAAGTGGTTCAATATTAGCTGTATCAGTTATAGATGGCTAATAAATAGTTTAACTATGCTGTCCAGTCAGCTTTATAAATCATTAATAACTGTTTATTATGCTTTAATTGTGAGAAAGAGACTGTCTTCTAAAAAGGTAGCCTAAAATGTTTAGCATAGCAAAAATGTATAAATGTGTCACCAGACTTGGTTCACTATTTGGCAGGAAACTGGTAGATTGTGTCTCCTTCTTGCCCTTAATTAATGCATAATAAACAGTTATTCATGATTTCTAAAGTATTTAGAGATAAATTAATAACATACCTATGAGCTATTATTTATTAAACATCTATAAGGGGAGTCTTATTGTAAAGTGGCACCAAAATAATTTAAAAAAAGGATTTCAGCCTAATTAACATGTTAATAATGATTATAAACGAGTATTTAAACCCAGACCAGTAACAAACATTAGAAATTCATTAAAAAAAATTTAATTCAGAGGAAGAACTTTATCTCAAATATCCACAGTACGCACTGACGGGACATGTGGCTCTGCAATCAGCTGAGTCGTGAATATAAAGGCTTCCCCAATGCTCAGATGGGTGCGCTAAAAGCAGATGTTGCTCCAGTTAAATGGCTGAATGTGTGTGGGATGCGATGGGAACCTCAGCATCTGCAGCTAATCTGCGAAGGCTCCCCGCTGCTTCAGATGTGAGAGGAGGGATCCCATCCTCGACCCCACGAGGCAGAAGCTGCTCTGAAGAGCAAAGATAAGGGAGAAGAGAATGGAGGGAGCGGACTTAACCGTCCTGACAGAGCAGAGAGGAGGATTTCTGAGGGAGTCTGGGAAAGAGCCAAGCAAGCAAACAACAACAACAAAAATAGGTATATGTGGCTGTTGAGGTGAAAAATGAAGCAAAGGAAAGATGGTGGAGGGATTTCAGGAGAGCAAAAGTAGAGATAAGATGATGGATGAGTAAAAAAACCCAAAAGGTTTCTATTGTTCCTGATACAAATCCACCGACTCTTTGTGGTTTTAAGCTGCTTCCTGCATTTAAAGTCTTCAATCGATTCTGCTTTATACATTTATTCTTTAGAAATGTTAGGTGTTAAACGTATTTCTACAAAGGTGTATTTGGGGCATTGTAAGTAGAAAAACAAAAAAAATTTGTCTTATGGTGTGGTTGGTGGTGGTGAGAATGGCGCTGAGACCCAGGTAAGATGATGAAGATGGTTTTAATGATAATAATAAAGCTCATAAACAGTCCAGGAAAACAGGCAGCACGGCAGACGGACAAGCACACAGCTAATCGCTGGTAGCACTGAAAACAAAAGACTGAAGAACTGGAGCTGACACCGACACAAGACTTAACCAGTTCTCAAGACTTAACCAGTTCTCAAGACTTAACCAGTTCTACTGGGACGACAGACAGATGCTTGACAATAGACAATTGACAAGGACCCAACGAAGAACACAGACAACAGGTGAGACTAAATACACATGGGGTAATCAAGGGAACGAGACACACCTGGGAGACAATCAACGGGGAAGACGAAGAGACAGGACTCACAGGGAACAGGATCACACAGAAAAACTCAAAAATAAACACACAGAAACACGGATCATGACAAAAGTAAAGAAGTAAACTTCTATCTAGAAACTAAAAAAATGTTTTGATTAAAATTTTGTAGAAAAACACTTGGAAATTTCTACGCTCAAAAAGTCAGAAATTTACCAAAAATAACTCAAAGATTTTGAGATTATTCTTAGACATTTTCTAAAAAAAATAAAATAAAAAAAAAGTTTGAAAAGTTCAAAATTTGCTAGAAAAATACTTTTAATTTTGTTTGATTAATTTCAGAAATCTGCTTGAAAAAACTTGGAAATGCATAAAGATTTCCTAACCCCCCACCCCCCTCAGATCTTAGACATTTGCTTGAAAAAACGTGGAAATGTATAAGTTTGAACATTTTTTAATTTGCTAAAAGAAAAAAAAAATTTTTTTTGATTAATCTCAGGACAAATAAAACATTTGAAATTGTTTTAACATTAAAATATAAATGTGGCTATAAATTAAACAATAACTAAGAGCAACGATCTAAAGGGTAATGGAGAAAAGTGCAGATAGAAACGAGTCTCAATAATTGTGACGTCGTGAGAACGACTCAGTCAACTAATGAAGAGCTAGAAGACTCATGATGAATCAGACGGTTTGCTGTGTGGGGATGAAAAAAACAGAGAGTTCCTCCATAAAGCCTGGCGGCTGGAGAAGCGGAGAGAGAGGGGATACTGGAAGACTGATTAGCCCGGCACGCAGAGAGGCAGGTGGGCATGTAATCACCCGGCGGCGCAGGGAGGCCGGGATGAGCCCAATTAACAAAAACAACACGAGTGTCAAAAGCTTATAGCGAACAATTAGAAGCTACCAAAGATCGTGATCCAACACTTTTGGCTGAACCAACAATCTGGCGACGAGTGGATGAAGAGCGGCTGCCGGTTGGACGGTGGTTTCAGGCAGGGAGAGGAAAATAATCCACAAGCTTCTAAATATTTACTTCAACTCACTTTTACTCATGTAAAAGTGAAAAGCAGCTTTGCAAGAAATTACTCAAGGGTAAAAACAGCAACTGATCACATAATCTGATAGAATATTTTTTTAAATAATGTCTCAAACTGAAAAGTAACACGCAAATCTGGCATTTAAAATACTACTATATAAAAACCTACAAATAATAAAATGGATTCAGGCAGAAGAAAATGTGTTTTTAAATACTTTACATAAAACGTTTTTTTTTCTAAGCTTGTGGCTTGTTTATTGTCGTCATAGCAACTACCTGCCAAAATGGCCGTTTCTTTTTCTTCCCCTCAGCTTTATTTGAAGAAACGTTACATAAAATGTAATACTGTGTAAAAAAACAGTGACAACATGTACAACAGTTTATTGTATTTTATTCGTATTCAAATGGCTCAGCAGATAAAAAAATAACTTTATGAAAAACAAAGATTGTGTACAAACAAGAGGTCTCACTCCAACATAAACTGTTGGTGTCTGTGTCCCTCAGATTTTGGATTAAAATGTTTGTTTGCTGATGTTGTGCATTAGATAGATTATCTAGAAAATTTACTCAAGTAAGAGTAGAAATAGTTCATAATAATAGTGTTGAAGTAAAAATAAAACGTATACAGTGGTGTCAAAAGTACTTTTTCATCCCCAAAAGTTACTAAAGTAAATGTAAACATTTGCTGTTGTATCTGTCTTCCAAACCAGAACCAAACATGGAGGAGCAGCGTTCAGCTTCTATGCATCACAAATCTGGACTAAAAGCCTAAACTTTTTAAAACTGTTTATTTTTTTTCTTACAACATTAATCCTCTTCTTTATGCTGGTTTGTTGTATAAATCTCAATAAAATAAACCAGAGTTTGTGGCTATAAGATGACAAAATGAGAAAAAAGTTCAGTAGATTTGACTATTTTTGTCAGCTTCGATGATTGAATAAACATTTTTGCACGAGGTTAATTTGTGCGGCTCTTTCTGGAGGAAAATAAATGTATAAAACCCGTCCAGCAGCTGCAGCTTCACGCTCCTGCGGGAGCGATCATCTATCCGCCGTTCGACTCTGACTCCGCGTTCGTACCTTTAAACCTCTGAATTTCCACCTCCTTTCTCTGTAATACTTCCCAAATTACTTTCAGCTTCACATTTCTTCCTTTCTCTGTTTCCAGCTGTCACTCAGATCAGTAGCTGGTCTCCTGTTGCGCTCTTTACCTCCTGGTATCAAGGTCTGTCTCTTGCATCCCAGATTATCTCCAGCAGGTAAAGGAGCGGGATTATTTACTCAGACTGAGGAGGAGGCTTAAACTTCAAAGCATGAAAGGGGAATTATTTTATCTAAAAGGAGCAATGTCGTCGTCATATTCTGATATTTCTTTTCTTAGCACTTCAATGAAAAGGAGATTAAACGGTTGTCTCTCCTGCCTTTTATAAACGCCGTCATCTATGGAAGGTGCAACTATTTACGCCGACTGCTAACTATGTGAGCAATAACAAAGAAACAAGATTAAGAGCTTATGCTGCTATGTTTGGATGAAAGTGGAAGTTTTTGACTGGTTTAAAAGTGGCTCTGTTCAAACCTGGCAACTTCCTGCTCTGTCATTTTCCCACAGAGGGAATATGTGCTTATTTATCTGCAGCCGTGTGTTTTCATCACCAGGACACTGTGTTGTTCAGCCCTGAATTGGATTGCAGGGAAGTAAATTAGGCAGAGAGAAAATGGGCTTTATGGGTTCTCTGTGTCCCTCAGACAGAAAGGTTAATGGCTTTATGAGAATGCAAAGGCTTATTATTGCAAACACCTCCAAGCAAACAAATCATTTGACGGCTGCAACGCTGAATTTAGCTGTTATTTCACGAAACATTAAATGCCCAGGTGCATTTATGAGTGATTAATGGTTTTTCAGAGGTGTGTTTGAGGAACACAGAAATGAGAAAAGTTGAAAAAAGATGAAAATATTTTACATCTCATTCAATCTTCATTCATCTCACACCTGCTTTGACACTGTAGTTTATTATTCTGTTAGTATTTCTGATCTGGTGTAGCTCTTGAATGGTTTAACCTTTCAGTGGGGCACCACAGGGCTCAGCCTCAGGACATATTCTCTTTCTTTTGTATATTTTCCCTCTTTTTAGCAGATTTCTGATCTGTCTCATCATTTCTACACTGATGATGTTCAGATCTACTCTTTCAGTTACATTTTTAAAGTGTCACTGATCAATTACATGATTTAAAAAGATGAATTGAGTTGGATAAACTTAATTGAATTACTTGTTACCAATTGAAGGAATTAAAGTAACTTGGTTCAACTAGTTTTTTTTCCAGTGTGTAACTGTATAGTATTTCTGTTGTACAAACTGGAGGAATTATCAGCTGATGTCACATGTTGCCTGCAGAAAGAAAGCAAGCTTATTATTCTAATTATTAAAATTATTCACAACTGGAAACTTCCTCCACGTCTGTGTTTTCAGTTTTAGTTGTTTACGTTTTGGCTTACCCTCATTACATCACAAGATGGCATCTGACTCAGTCACTGCAGACAAAAACAGCGACACTGCGTTTATAGTAATCTGTGAATAGTAATTTTTTATAATTAAAAACTTTTGTGTAAACAGAATGAAATCAGAGTAGTTCATCTTTTTAACGGTCTTATTTGTTTTTGTCGAGTCAGTGACACTTTAAAATCGTCCTTCTTCATAAACTGCTGCCAAAAGTGACTGATAAGAGTAAAACTATTACCTCGGTTAGCGACTGCCAAACAAAGTCGCTGAGCGGCTGAATAGGGGAGCGGTTGTTGACGCGCTAGCTGATCAAAGCTGCAGTTGCAATGATTTTATTGTCAATATCAAAAGGCAAACAGTGTCCAAAAGCAGCATAAAAACGGATCCGTAGAATTAAACAGTGATCAAAGACAAAACATAGTGGTCAGCAAAAAGTACACAGTAAAAATGCCAGTGTTGAACTAACACCCGAAAGTGTCTATATGTGTCCAAGTCAGCAGGTCTTAAAGTAACACTTTTGAAAGTGTTTAAAGTTTGACACCCATTTTTTGTTAAATTACCATTGGTCTATAACACTGAAATGGGTTTAAGTTAAACTTTCCTTTTCTGTGTATTGTTTTGAATATTTTTCACTGGATTTGATTAATATTGACCCCTTGTGGGTCAATTATTTACTTTTTTTAACACCACATTATGTTTTGTGATCAACACTACACTGGTGTTACTTTTAATGTATTTTAACACCAGCACCGTTGTAAATGTTAATGTGACACTCTGTATTGTTGAATTTGACACCAACTGACTCGGACACATATAGACACTTTTGGGTGTTAATTCAACACTGGCATTTTTACTGTGTAGACCACCCCTATCACCCACTCACTGAAGTCACCAGGTGAGCAAACAGGTGATCTACAATCACTAATAACACCACGTGATCCCGGGCTACGCCTATCCACAGCAACCTCAGAGAACTGAAAAGCAGATCAAACTTCTGAAATCTTGCTTTTCGTGAGTGCCATTCTTGTGGATTATTCAGCTGAGAAATATTTCTGAGTGTCGAACTTTGGTGTCAAAAGCAAAAGTAGAGATAATTATTCATGCTTTTAATTCACCTTCATGTCTTGATTGTTGTAAAAGCATTTTTTTTGTGTGTGTGTGGTGAATCAGAAGGATCTTGACCTTCTCCCTTCAGATCAGAATGAGCAGAAAGGCTTTCAGCCAAAACACAAAAGCGGCAGCACATTACTTCAAATTGAATCTCTCCACTTTCGCTGCTGCTACATTCTATCTTTTATTCCACCATTTTAAATGTTTTAAAATGGTGGCATCCAGATTGTGGAAGGTGTTGATTCTCTAAATACTAATTTCTTTATTCAGCGTAAATATTTCTATGCGGCATAAAGTTATATATGCTGTTGCTGTTATCTTCTGTGTTCTTTGTTTTTGTTTTTATGGTAAAGCACTTAGTAGTTTTAGACCTGTAAAAGGCGCTACATAAATATAGTTTGCTTACTTACGTCAAGGCTAATGTACCCAGAACATTAACCTGATTGAAATCTCAGCAACATCTCAGCAACAATGGAAACACAGCTGGGTGAAATGTGCTGCATTGTGCCCACAGAAACCACAATGCAGCAAATATAAAAACTGAAAAATGTGGATAAAGCTATTTTCTTGTCGTCGTTTTTTAAATTACAGTAAAAAACTGAGACTAGAATATTGAAATAGCTGATAAGGTTTTATGTGGTAGGAGTTAGTTGTCATTATTGTAAAAAAAAAGCATCATAAAATAATAACATGGCCATTTAAAAAAAAAAAGTTCTTAATTTTTACAATTGCTAAACAGTATAAAGTTTGGTGCTCCGTACAATAAGATGACAGCATTAAGCATAAACATAAAATAGAGATATAAGAAAAATCCAAACATTACTGTAATAATCACATTTTAATATAGTTAGATAACATTTGTGATTTTTGGCACTTTCAGTCCTCCCTAAGATGGATAAATACTTACAAATGAATGGAAATTGTAAAGAAATCAGATAAATGAATCAAATCAAGTATTTAATGTAATTTAATTTAACAGAGCATGTTACTTAACATAAGAATATATTTTCACCCAATTGTATACAGGCCTGTCGCAATGAGCAATAAATCAATTACTTGCACGATAAATTAAAACAAACGCAACAATTTCCATTTGCATTATTTATTGTTTTTCTCTTTTCCGTCTTTCCACAAAAACCTGGATGATAAAAGTCTTAAGTCTAGTGCTTTGGTCTCAAATACCCTTTATCTTTTAATTTCGTTTACAGAAACTTCACAATTCAGTTTGTTGTTTATGTTGTTTTATTTTTTAAATATTTTTAAAATGTCTTCCAGTTCCAATGTTAAATGCTCGTTAGTACTTAAAGTTTATTGATCTTTGAGAATGTGTTTTTGCGTTATTGTAGCATTATATTACTTAAAAACAGTCTCAAAACATCAATAATTATTATTGACATAGAAATAACTTCTGGGACAATTTATCGTCAGGCAAACATTTTTTATGGTGTGTAATTTAACATTTATTCTTCCTCAATGCTTTAATTCTTAATACTGTGTCAATTTTGTGTTGTAAAAAAAACATGAACGCTAAAAAGTTATGCATATTAATAACTTAAGGACACGTTATATCACTTAATACATTTTTAAGTCATTATTATAATTTTGTCACTCTCAGTCCTCCATATAAACAAGCAAAACAAGCTTTTACAAAGTTCTAGAAGGAGAAATACATATCTAAACATTGCAACACATGTTCTCCGTGAAGCTGCAGGTTCCTGTCACTAAACGCGCCGTGTGTGTGTGTGCATGCGTGTACGCGTGTGTGTGCGCACGTTCGTGTGTGTGTGATGCATGTGTTTTCGCCCAGACTTTATCAGTGTTGTCCATCAGGGACGGGCAGCTGAGGTGTGCGGGTAAATGAGTATATCTTGATGTGGGCTCAGCTGTCGGGCCCATTACCTCTGGTACCTGGACAGGGACTATCAAGAGCGGGACTTCATCACCTCCTGCACATGTCGACACACACACACACACACACACACAGGCCCCATATCTGCTAACCTTGGCTAGATGGGATGGATGATTTGTTGCCACCTTGTCGAAGATTTCCTCCCCTCTTCTTCTCCGCTTCATCTTCCTTCCTCAGACGATTGAAGGAGCAACTTGTTTCCCAGATTTGGGAAAAGTAACAAATCAAATTAGCCTCCGTTCGGCTGAGCTGACTGCAGATTTTGGCTTGTTTTGCGGTGTGAGCCGGGTTTTCCTGGCAGGCCTGAGCCCACTGACCGTGGATGCATGACTCTGCGGCGGGATGGTGACTGAGGCAGATGTTTGGCTGTGTTACGGCCTCAGTAATAAGACAGACATGTGGCTGTGCTGGATCCAGAGGAGCAGGTGTTGCCACCACGCTGCCATTACCATCTGCGCTGATGAGATCTGGGACTCGGGCATGATAGATGTTACAGTGTTATTATCCCTTAAAGGGGGGAAAAAACATCAAACTAATAATTGCGCAAGCTGCTGAAGTCTGAGGCCCACTATAAAAATCTGGATATGTTAAAGAGTTACAGTATTGGGAGGCGATTATGTCTTCTTTTCTTCACTTTTGTGCATTCATGCTATTCAATTAAAATGCTAGAAATGTTCTAAATCCTTGGGTGGGATGAAAATCAGTGCAAAGCTCAAAACACAGAATATTTAGACATTTAAACTGAAACTGACAGAAACGTTTTTCATTTTTTTAACCTGTGCATGTCCGCCCTCCTGTCTTATGCCGCCCTGGGCCGCTGCCGACATCGTTTATATCAATAAGAGGTTCTAATTTCTTATATATGCACTCAAAAAAATCTCCTAAATGAAAAATTAAATCACTGTGAAAAATGTTGAATATTTAATTTTAACAAGTGCTGTAAAACTTTAATATTTTGAAAGGTGAACATGTAGTTTTATCAGTAAGTTCTGCTGCAGTCAGCCATTTGAGGACATTAATAATGCAGGTTTAATGTAGAAAATGTTTATTTATCTATTCTCAGTCCAAACTTTATGTCCTGGGGGCCAAAATCGTCAAGTTGAAAGCATTTATTCTATTTTATTTTTTTGTTAAATTTTTGTTAAATTTATGTGACATTTATGATCTTACTTGCTGAAATTGTAAAATAAGACATTCATGGTTTTACTGAAGCAAACAAAATGTACAAGTAATTACAACATACTCAGATTTATTAAGTTAGCTTAAATTACACTGTATAAAATTGCACAAGTTAATGTTATTCAATCAGGTAATTCAATGAAAACTAAAAATTTTTGAGTTTGCCTAAAAAAACAGTAAGCATAACGTAGGTTTTTACAGTAGAATTAAGTTACTGTTTTTATTGCAACTAACTCAAAATGAGCAACTTAGTGAAGTTGTGTAAATTTACGATGCACAGATTACACATACTAACGTTTTAAGTTTGGAGAATTTCATTTTTTAAGGCAATGAGCTTGCATAAATGTTTAAACTCCACTTACAGTGTTTTACAGTGTAGTGGTAATCTCAAGGTGAAAAAACAAACAAACAAAAAACAACAACAACTTGTTGAACTGCAGGGGCACATCTCCAATAAATAAATAATGTTCCCAAGAAACAAAACACTTAAATTGACATGTTCATTTTCTTTAATATAAATCTTGAATTAAATAAAAAAGAAATCCTGAAATAAATAAATAAATATTGTGGAAAAAAACATGAATATTTAAATGTTCTGTTTTATTTTATGGGAACATTTGTTTATTTAATGGAATATTTATTAATAAAATTTAAATAAAAAAAAACGTGAGGGGGAAAATAAGCATTCATATTTAAATGTTTTATTCCACGGGAATGTTTATTTATTTAATGAAAAATTTATTAATTCATTTTTAATAGCACTATTTATTTATGTTTTAATTAAATGGCTGTCCATGTTCACTGAGCCCATAAGTAGCTAAATGTACAAGACAACTAGCTAAGGAAAATCTAAAAAAGAAAAAAAAAATGAACGTGCGTGTTTTAAAACGTCCTCTGACGTCACGCTGATGCAGATGGATGCGCGTGGAGGAGAGGAAGGGAGGCATGGCGGAAAGAGAAGCTATAAAATAATAAAACTAAAACCCTGCCGGCTGTACATTTTTTCCCCCTCCCAGCCCTCAGATAAAAAACCGAGGCGGCCGGTCTGTTAACGGTGCTCGCCGTTAAAAACCCGCCGCGCGTCGGACGGGAAACGCGGCCGTATTGAGGTCAGAGGAAAGCGTTGCCAGGGTGACACCGCGGCGGCGGGAGCGCGCCGCTCGTTCGCGGGAGCCGGAGCGGTCGCGGCATCCTCAGCGGCAGCAGCAGCAGAAGAAGCAGCAGCAGCAGCAGCAACCGGAGCGCCGGGAAACAGATTGTCCGCCTGGATGAGCTCCGACAAGCCGACGCCTTCCGCCGGAGCTCCGCTGTGACGGGAAACTACCTTGGATTTACCGCCGGTGACTGAAAACGGGGAGCTACAGCCGCAGACAGACAGCTGAGACCGCCGCTCAGCCCAGGTGATGCTTCCCACAGAGGCAGGAATTATACATGTCATCATTACTAATCAGGAGTTTAGCTGCTAAATGTGCTTCCTGATTAGTTTTAAAGATCAAATCAAACGCGGATCCACTGAGGAGCGAGTCGATCTGTAGAGACCCGTTCATTTCTGTTTTTACCATGGGGTCCCACCTGCAGCTGGATTGAGAGAGGAAGAGCAGCCTAGATGTTGCATTTTTAGTTTACCTCCAGTTTTTTTTTTCAGTTTTTTTTTCTTTTTAATCTTGGATGAGGCACTTTTTTTTTTTTTTTGGCTGTTTGACTTTTTTTTTTTTTTTGTGGTGGAAGAGGAAGGAAGACCTGCAGCAGTGGCTCACAGATTAACAGGTAGGCTTACACTGACACCTGAATTTCTACATGTTTTCACAAAAAACGTATCAAGTTTTGGACTGAAACTAGTCGCTTAGGGGTTTGGGAATTGGAAGCAGCATGCAGGTGAGCTATTCCCCATAAATTAGAGGGGAAAAAATGCATCTGCTGTACCTTTAATTAGGCTGAGCTCATCTGCGTGCCTTCCTGCATCACTCAATTCTTTGCAGAAATCATGGTGGTCTGCTGTAATTGTTTGCAAAAAGAAGCAAAAGAAAACAACCCCAAACTATCCAGGGTAAACAGAGGAACATTTACAAGAGAACAGATGCACAAAAGCCTCCCTTCAACAGCTGAATCATTCCTCAACTTCATACGAGCGAAGCCTTCATTTGCTGTTTTCCACTCAGAGGAACCCTGCAGGAAACGCCACGGCCATGAGAACATGACACACAAATAAATGCACACACTGCAAGAAGAATAGGGCGCATTTATATGCTGCGGCTGCTGTTGTAGGGAGGAAGGTGGGGGACGAGGTGGGGGGTTGGGGGGAGCTGCGTTTGGATCTGCAGGGCCCTGCTGGATGGAGGAGCGGAGCCGGAACAAGCAGAGCTCTGTTCCCGGCTCTGGAGCGGGTGTTCTGGCAGCCAGCGGAGAGGAGCCGCTCCTCTGGCGTTAATGGAAGGAGATGGAACATTTTCAAAGCAGATGTCATTAGGGTCAACGTAGACAGACGGAAAAAAAAGAAAGAGGAGCACATTACTGCCAAAAAACTCTGGGATTTTAAGATTAATCTCACAGATTTTCTGGGGGAAAAATGGGGAAATTTGTGAGCCCGAAAAGTCAAAAATGTAATAAAAAAAAATCGCAGAAATTTTGATATTAAAATTTTACATTTTTGAGCTTGAAAAATTAAGAATTTGTTTAAAAAAAACAAAAACAGAAATATCTGAGATTAATATCAAAAATTGAGAGAAAAGGAGAAATTTGTGAGCTTGAAAGTCAGAAATCTGATATAAAAAAATAAATCTGAAATTTGTAGATAAATCTCAGAAATTTTCTAGGAAAATGAAGAAATTTATGAGCCTGAAATGTCAAATAAAATTTGGCAGAAAAATTTGTAAGTTCATCTCAGACATTTTCAGGAAAAAATATGGAAATGTGAGCTTGAGAAGTCCAAAATTTTATTGAAAATATTCAGAAATTTTTGTGTCAGTCTCAGAAATTTTCTTGAAATAACTGGGAAATTTCTGAGGAAGAAGAGATGAAAATTTGGTAGAATCTTTTTTAGAATAATTTCAGAATTTTTCTAGAAAAACCTGAAAATTTCTGAACTTGAAAAGTTTAAAATTCATGTGAAAAAAAATCTGAAATTTTGAAAAAAAAAAAAAAAAAAAGATTTTCAGAAAAATATGGAAATATCTCAGTTTGAAAAGAGAAAAAAATTGAAAATAAAATGAAATTGTGAGACTGCGCTCAGAAATGTCAGAAAAAATTGAAACTGTTGAAACTCAGAATTTAAAACAAATTCTAAAAAATTTATGAGATTAGTCTCAAACTTTATGATTTTTGTTCTTGCAAACATTTGACTTTTCAAATCAGAAATTTCCAAAACAAAAAAAAAAATTTGCCTCAAAATCTAAGGTTTTACTAGGAAATTTTCTAATTTTCAAGCTCAATTTTTTTCTTTTTTTTTCTTGGAAAATTTATGAGATTCATCTCAACGTCTAAAGAAACTTTTTAAAGAAATTTTTGAATATTTTTCCCTAGAACATTTCTGAGATTATCCTTTAAATTTCTAATTTTTTCTAGCAAATGTTCAACTTTTCAAGCTTAGACATTTTTATGTCTTCCAGAAAATATCTGAGCTTAATCTCAAAATTTCTGAGTTTTTTTTTCTAGCCAATTTTCTGAGTTTTTAAGATCAGAAATTTCCTTTTGAGCGTTTTGGCAGAAATGTTCTCCTCCTGTTCTATCTAAGGTGGCTCTGATTCTCGGCCGTAGTTCCTGAACTTTAGGGGTCTAGAGTCTCCCAGAGACGTCCGTCCCTGCAGGTATGGAAGCCGATATCGATGGAGGGGAATCTGAGGAGATTGCTGCGCTGCAGGCGGTTTGCTAAGCAGCTAACAGATGCAGTCGGGCGTCGTGATGGGCGATGAAACGACCGACCCAAACCGCCGTAAATGGCCTGAGCGTCTCTGCTGCTCTCAGCCCTGCCGCCCCGTTCGTTTGCTGCGGACTTGCAGGTGACAGCTGGTTGGTCTGGAAGAGAGGCAGAGATCTGGAGGATTGTGACGGATGAGTGTTGGAGAAATTAAATTCTTGTTTGGATGAATTAGCGACGCCGAGAGCGGGTCCTCAGGGAGGGGCTGCTGTTCATTTCTTCCGCCTGGCAGGAGAAACTAAATGGGGAATGTTTGCTGGCACCCCTGGCAACAATGTAAAATGAATGTGTAGCTTAATTTCACACTGAAAAATTAAGTTAGGTCCAACTTTAAATAGGCCCACAGCACCACAGATCCTCTACTGTACTTAACAGTGGTGCTAAGCTGCTTTTTCACCAATTTATTCCTCAATCTTAGATCTGACAATAGGAAATGCTTCCAGCTAAAAGCTCACATTTTATTGAACTAACTGGCTCCTGAACAAGTGTTTGGCAAATGATGTCTAAATCAATTCAGTTCAATTCAATAACACTCTATTTACTAAGTGGGTGACTTCTAAAGCCAACTGGGGCAGTGAATTTTATTTAAGGGCATCATTTCAATTCAGTTAAATTCCCTAAGGGAAATGAAATCCGGTCATAGGTCTTATTTTTTAAGCATTTTCAGAGTCGCTGTGATTCGCAGTAGCAGTCAGTCTGCAAACAATCCCCAAGAGGCCTCTGACTGAAGACTTTAGCATGTGATAACAGCAGAAACGATATTCCCCAGTAAAACGTCCTGATGACACCAGCAGTTGTTGGAAAGCATTGCTAATCCGTCTCATTTGCTTTTGCTTCTTCTTTGTAAATCTTTACGTTTGGTTGGAAACGTGTTCAGAGAGATGCTGGAGTAGGGGATAAGATTCTCTCCCATTATAATCGATTGAGAAGATCTCCTCTGAGGTTTGGGGTCATAGTTCAGGGGTTATTTAGTCCCACTTGTTAAAACAATTACATTGTTTCCGTGGTTACGCATTGTAACAGATCACAACAGATGTCCGAAAGCCAAAAAGTCAAAAAGTCAGAAAGCCAAAAAGTATCCCCGGGGATGTACAAAGTACCGGGGATACTTTGTACATCCCCGGTACAAAGTATGGAAAAAAAAGGTTGCTATGGAGATTTTTTTATTTATTTTTTACCATTCAGCTCACCGAGCATGCTCACAAAAATAGTCACAGTTAAGCTTTGATGAGTAAAAATGTTCTTGTCACCATTTTCTGACTTCTTATGAAGATTAACATGCAGCTCGCTCGCTTGTCTTTCCTATTTTGAAGAGCATGATGTCATAATTTTACCCCATGATAACAGGAAGCCATAATTTGCTAATTCAAAATTCATATAAACTCCTAAGTGAAAAGTAAAGAAGGAATAAAAACGCTTCATTTGTGTTTGTTCTAGATTAATTGTCCCATCAATCAGCGGTTTTGTCAAATGTATATTTTTCCTGTTTCATGCAATTAATTACGTCAAACGTTGGATTTCCTCCTAAGATGTTTTCCTGAATCCTGAGTAATTGTGGCTGATTGAAAGATCTGCGATGTCCATGAACTGCACAGCTAGATGGAAATGTATTTTTCTGCGAAGTGAAAAAAAAGACTGTTCGCCAATTCATGTAGAACGAGTTATTTCAGAATAATTCAGAGTGAGTGCACTTGTATTAAAGTAAACACTCTGCAGAAAAATGCTTTCACTTGTAGGCCAACACCTCTTTCAGCGCCGCGCTACATCACCGAGAGCTATTTGCATAAAACCCTCTGGAAGGTGAAGCATCGCACAGCAATTGCGGGTCTCTTGGTGTGAATGCAAACAGGAAAAACACGGCTAACCGTTTGCTGGGGGAGAGTTTGGGTCCAACCAGCAACGGGCGACAGGAAGTAAAAAAAAAAAAAAAATGGTTTTATGACGTCTG
This sequence comes from Poecilia reticulata, assembly GCF_904066995.2. NCBI lineage: Eukaryota > Metazoa > Chordata > Actinopteri > Cyprinodontiformes > Poeciliidae > Poecilia > Poecilia reticulata. The sequence goes on along the minus strand of NC_088847.1, from coordinate 21,620,427 downwards.
TAGGAGTTGGTTTTCCTTTTTTGGCAGCAGAGTATTTTCATTTCTCCAGTTATTACAAATGCTGATTTGTTTCAGCCTGCAGTTCGTTTTATTTGTTTTATTCTGGTTTTTACATCACAGAGCAGTGAAGGATTGTGAGTTTATTTTAAAAAAATCATTAATTGTTTTTATACTGTTTTGCAAAAAAAAAAGCTTTCATGTTTAGATCAATGTTTTTTGTAGTGAAGATTATGAAGTAGCGCATTTGTACGGAAGAGGGTGAGAACCAAAAGTATTCTCACTCTAATTTAGAAATCTTGAATTTAAACTCAGAATTCTGACTTCAATCTCAAAATCTTAACTTGTTTTCTCGCAATTTTGAATTAATTTTTAAAATTCTGACTTTCTGTAGACAATTTAGACTTTATTCTTAAAATTCCCAAAAATCTGATTTTAATCTCATAATTCTGATTGTTTTCTGACAATTTTGACTTTAGTCTCAAAGTTCAGATTTTTCTCAAAAATTAACTTACAACTCAAAATTCTGATTTTAATCTCAAAGTTCAGACTTTAATCTCATAATTCAGATTTTTGTTCTCACAATTTTCTCTTTTGATCTCAAATTTCTGACTTTAATCTCATAGGTTAGACTTTTTTTTTCTCAGATTCCGAATTGAATTTTTTTAAATTACCTATGCACTATCAGGCACATCTGGCATTAAAATTCAAATTTGAGAGATTTTCAGTTTAGATAAAATGCAGATTTACAAATCCTCTAAGAAGAAATAAACCGTTGTGCGATTATTTTTTTATGCTTTGATCTAAACCATTGCAGCTCTGGCTAGCTTTGTTTAGGGTTGTCCTTCTGGAAGGTTTCCTTCATGGATGGCCATGCTCCTCCGCCATCCTTCTTTGAATCCTCACAGCATGATGCAGCCACCACCATGCCTCACTACTGTTTCCTACTAATTTTCCATTTAGGATCTTCTTCCTTCTCATGGATTTTGATTTCGACCATGCATGCTTCTTTCTCAGCGATCTGAAGCAGAGTTGAACCATGATTTGCATTTCCTGGACAGCTCAGTCCGACTCCTTCCTTGCCTTTGAGTCTGATGTGTTCATTTGGTTCTCGTCTCCATCTGTTTGTGGCAGATTCATTCATTAGGTTCAAAGTGAACCTGGCCGTTTCCTTCCATTCTTGGAGCAAATGAACACTCCTTTGTTGTGCTGTTTCTATAGCAGCGCCTCTTAGGAAGAAGAGTCCTCGTATAGATTTCAAATCAGAAGTTCATTTTTGTTTCATTTGGTCCGTGTGCGTGTGCGTGTGTGTGTGTGTGTGTGTGTGTGTGTGTGTGTTCATCTGACCGTACATCGGTTGACTGCAGTGCTGCAGCGTTTCTTACTCGACAACACGAATATCTTCATGATTCCCTTTGGAGAATCACTTTTCCCAGCATGAGAGGAATCATCTGTGATGGGATTGTTCTGTTGTGACATTGGTAATGTTGACTTCTGGTCACATATACATGCTGACTACAGTCACCATGTGGTTATGTCACTAATTTCTGTTGCTCTTTTTGATAAAACTGAGATGGCTCGTCTTTCTCATGAGGAGAGTCGTTCCTTTACCTCTTCTCAAGTTTTCCAAAGGCTCATTCATACCAGCCCTGTGTAATCTGGTTTAATCTCCTAAATCGTTTGTCTAGATAGTTTGGTTAGTTTGTGGAGGTATGAACCCAGAATCGACCAAACAAAGCAAAGATTTGTCTGCCTAAAAGCCTCGCTCTCAGTTTGGTTGAAGTGAACTCTGACGCGGTTTGGAAGTATATGTGAACGCCAAGTGGACTGGAAACCGCTCCAAAAGCAGGAAGTGGACTACATTGCAGGGCATTCTGGGTAAATACAACCAAATACTACCTGTCAAGAAACAAATTTGGTGGGTGATAAATTGTCCCAGAAGTTACCGCAATAAATAACAATATTGTTGTTTTTAGACCACTTTTAAGTAAGATAATGGTAATGGCATAATTATGCAATTACGCCGTCTCAGAGATCAATAAACTTTAATTTCTGATAAACATTTTTCTCTTGAAACTGGAAGACATTTTAAATATCCACGATAAATAAACAAAGCAGCAAATAAAATGAATACTGAAGTCTCTGTAAGCCTTTTTGTCTTTAGACAAAAGAGACACGCAAGAAAAATAATCAATTATGCCATTGAAAATTCTTAACCTTTTTAATTTATTCTATGGTTAGCTGATTTATTGCGACAGGGTTACAAAAAAGAAATCCTACAACCGCTAAAATCTGATGCTAATCCATTTTTGTTTACATTTTTGTGAAGAAGGAAGTTGCGCTCAGACTCTTTTTCAGAGGTTTTTGTGTCGTTTTCGTCAGTATTTCCTGCTGCAGCGCCGCCACAGGCGAGGAGGGGAACAGGTTTTTTAAAGGGTTTGGTTTGTTTGACACAGTGCAGTGTGAAAGAGAACCGCACCAACTGAAAATGCAACAAATGTTTCAACTTTGGTCCCCAATCGAACTGATTTTACTGAACTATCAGAAGTAAAAACACTCATTTTTACATTTTCCTTCCACTCGATTATTATGCAAAACTTTGTGACAGTCTGTCACGTAAAATCTCAATAAAATCAGTTGGGTTTGTATTTGACAAAACCTAAACAGGCAACATAAAAGCCAAAGCAGAGACGCCTAAATCACCCAGATCACTGCGATGTTGACGGTACAGGTGGGTTACAGCTCAGCCGCTCCTCCTCATGTATACAGAAAAAGCTTCCAGAGATTAAAATCGTTATTTGTTCAAAAGATATAAATAAATCTGCAGGACTACAATGGGATTTGACGAGTCCTGAACAGAGAGCACGGAAACAGATTTAGCTGAATCAGCCGTGGTTGGAAATAGCAGCAGCCCGGATTAAATACATCCTGCTCTCTTGCCAATCAGATTGACGTAACGCGCAGAATCCGTGTTGCTCGGAGCTTTGCAGCTCATCCCTCTTGCCAGCTGGGTGACTTCCCTCCATTTTCATTTTTTTATTTGAACGTCCACCTGTATCAATCACGTTGGTGGCTTTTTATATAGACGTCTTCATGGAGGTAGTAAATGAGCTCTGGTATTGACAGCGTCTCAAGGTCAGTGATATGTCTTAAAAACAAAATCTCCAATCCTTTTTTCACACCAATCCAATTTTAATTGATTTTTTTTCCTTGCTTTTTTTTCTAAAAATGAAATCGCAAATGACAATTTCATTTGCGATTTCATCATACATCAACTCTTTGGTTTTTCTTTAAAAAAATAAAATAAAATCTGACAAACTGAAAATTGAATTTTTTTGTAGCAAATTTCTGACTTTTTAAATTCAGAAATTTCCATGGTTTTTTTTCTGTACATTTTATGAAATTAATCTACAAATTTTTGACTTTTTACTAGCAAATTTATAACTTTTTAAACTCATAAATTTCCAAGTTTGTTCTGAAAAAAATATGCAATTAATCTCAACATTTCTGTTTTTTTCTAGCAATTTTTTGACTTTCTAGACTCAGAAATTTCCAATTTTTTTCTGGAATTTTTTTGAGATTAATCTAAAAATTTCAGATTTTTCTCTAGCAAATTTTGGACTTTTTAAATACATACATTTTCAAGTTTTTTCTGGAAAATTTATGTCATTAATCTCAACATCTCTGGGTTTTTTCTAGCAAATATTTGACCTTTTAGAGACAGTTTTTTTTTCTAGAAAATTGTTGAGATTAATCTCAACATTTCCGAGTGTTTTGACATAAATGTACTCCTCCATTTCCCCCATACACAATAACCCTGGTATACCGGTGTACAAACTTAACGGCAAACCTTTCGCATTGAAAACAAGCTCGGAGGATGTATAAAGGGCTGCAAATACGTAGGTCAGAAAGCAATGCTGCTGAGGGTAAAATAAGAAAAAAACCCCATTGAAAGCGAAGAAGAAAGCGAAATGCAATGAAAGGCACTATATATTCAGCAGGGAGAATAAGATTAGAAGTGCCACAGCATTACCATACTACAATCTCTATTTTGCAGCGCTAACACCCACTATATGCTACCTCTTCCCTGTTGTTGCTCCTGCATTAGTATGGGCTGTCGCGCCGCCACATATATTAGTGTGAGCTGTCAGCTGAAACCCCTAACAACCAGCCGGAGAGGGACCAGTTGAATGGTAATGCAGACACAGATAGCAGCAGCAGCAGCAGCGTTGGCTGGAGTGTCATCTCTGCGGTTGGCTATAAAACACACATGCTCCTCTTTTTCCGTCACTCGGATGTAACGAGGCTCCGCGACGCCGCTGCCCACTTGATGCCCATCTGTTGGCACAGGGGCGCTACTATCCGAGGACTATCCGACACATTAAAGGCGCGCCTCTGTTATAAATCACATTATTTACACTCCCACTAACAGCCGGTAAAGACAGAAAATGCTGGAGAAATTATTTTTACCCCATAGTTTTGGCGCCCGCTCTAGCCGAGCGCCCAATTTTGACATAAGCTGTTTAGATCGTAAACTTTACTTATAAACATAAATGTCGCCATTTGAAACTAACTGAAGCTAACTCACATCTTCAATCCAGACAACGTTAATATTTTGGATCCAAACTACGAAAACACAAAATCTTACCAAGTATTTTTGTTCTACTTTCTAGTACAAATATCTTAGCACACTTAAAATAAGACAAAACAAACTTACAAGTAACTTTTCAGCAAAATGTCTTGTTTTAAGTAAATAATTTCTTAATATTAATTTTAAAAAGTACTGGTTCCACTGGCAGATTATTTCACTTGTAAGATGGGAAAAATCACATGCTGAAAGTGCTAAAAGTACTTTTCCATCAATATTAAGGAACTATTGACTTTAAACAAGCTTCTGCTTTTCTAAAAAGTTACTTTAAAGGTTGTTTTGTCTTATTCTTGTGTAATAAGATATCACTTGGTAAGATTTTGTGTTTTTGAAGTGTACGTTTACAGTTTTGGAAACAAAAAATAGTCAGTTATAAACAACTTTAGGGAGTATTAATTTATTTTAGCCCCCGCAAATTATTAACTGTAATTTTTTCCCCCTTGAATTTTCTACAAACTTTTAGTTGAAACACTTTAGTTTTAATGTACAGTCATATTTAATAAGTTAGAATATGAAGTCAATTTGTCTGATTAAACACACCTTTTGCAAATTGAATTGTTTTTATTGGTATTATGTAATGTTCTAATTTTAAATGTCATGTTTTTTAGTGGAAAATCATCATAATTCACAAAAATAAAGAGTTTCAAACATTTATCTGTGTAAAAAAATCTATGTATTTATCGAATGGGTCTGTATATTAATGGTGAAACAATGAAATCATATAAATTTACGGGGGTTTTTTTTACAGTAAAAACCACAATAACTTCAAACTAACCTGTTTTTTTAGTTCCCAGTTGTTCAGAGGCACCAACCATCAAGTATTTTTTTGTTTTCTGTCACTGATTGCCTGACTTTTGGTCTTATTTTGGGGGATTTTTACTTTTTAAATAAACAGGGCATTTCTTTGCTGTCAGGCTGCAGCTCCGGCTTTGTTAAGCCGCCGGGCGTCGGCTGTTCTGATGGCAGGATGCTAATGAAAAAACATAAAGACCGCTTCACACAGTGAATTAGGATGTCTCCTGGCTGACAGGCTCTCGCTTCATTCTCCTCTGTTTTGGGTGTGTGTGTGTGTGTTTGTGTGTTTGCTGTGCTTATGAAGGAAAGCGAAGTCTTGACAGTGATGAATGAGTCCAAAAATGTCGGCGCTACACTCCGGTGCCTGATGATGCGCAGCGGACGATGATCGCTGCCGTTATTGTCGGGATCAGCGAAGTAAACTCCTCTCCAGCGGCGCTACGCTCTCACATGACGATAGCAGACGGTGGCTCAAAGCAAACCACTGGAAAACTTTTCCCGCTCCTTTTCCCCCTTTGGAAGCGGCCCCACAAAGACGCGCTTTCATTTTGTTTGTCTTAATATTTAAAGACGCAGCACGTGCGACCTCAGTCGTTCATAGAACAGCAACCCGTTCATTAATGGTCTCTCAAGGCTGAAGCAGCTTCTGTGAGTTTGAAATAAGGGAGCGTTTGTGATTAGATTATATCAGCTTTCTTAAGGTGCATTCACACCAGCGCTGTTTAGTCCACTTTAAACAAACTCTAGTTTGTTTTCTTAGAAAGTCTGGTTTGTTTGGAGAGGTGTGAAGGCGTATTCGACCAAAAAAATGAACTCTGGTTGACTTAAAAATAATTGATCTCTGTTCTTTTGAAGTGAACTCTGGTGTGAACGCCAAGTGGACCAGAAAGCAGGAAGTGAACTACAACACAGGGCATTCTGGGTAAATACAACCAAAATAAACGAACTAATCTACGCTAGCGGGAAAAATTATTGGTGGTCTTTTCGTGAAGACAAAGCAGAAACCCCACAACCGCTACCATCTGAAGCTACTCCATTTTTATTTGCATTTTGTGAGGAAGTTGAGATCTGTGTCTTCTTCAGAGGTTTCCGTGTCATTTCCTCCAGTGGTTCTTGGTGCAGCGCCTCCACAGGCGAGGAGGGGAACAAGTTTTTTAAAAGGTTAGGTTCATTTTGTTCCACAGCAGCTGAAAATGTTACAAATGTTGCAATTTTTGTCCCTAATCAAACAAATTCGACCAGGTGTTAAAACACACTCAATTTCTCAAGTTAGAGTACTTTGGAAATGACTTTCCGTCCCTTTTTAGGTGTAACTATTGATAAAAGAGATAAAAGTTTTAATAAACATCCTACACAAGTATGTCACAAAGTTATGTTACAATCACAACCTTGATTTGGGTTTCAATTTGATCTTAATGTGGAAGCTAACACTAAGTAATGCATAATTTTGAGTTGGAAAATAAGCTTAACATTGTTTTTGTGGCAGGAATGACGTATTTATCGCCTTTTAATTTAATCCCCTTAAATAAGCCAAATCTATAAAAAACTATGTATTATTTTTATTTTAAAAAGACAATTGTTGAATGTAACTCGGTTTCATTTTAAACCACTTTCCAAGTAACTGAAGCTTAAGAAGCAAACAAAACAAATACAAGCAAAAACAGTCAGGACAAAAAGTTAAAAATATATTAAATTAAGATTAATTTGCTAATTACACTCAGCTGTTTAGAGGAATGGAAAAAAATGTCTGGGGTGAGTAGAAAGTGGTTTTAATTAGAGAGTCTAAAACACACAGACGCTTGCAGTTGTATTGTGAAATCCCCCCAAAATTAAATTTTTGCAGGATTTGTCCTCGAGAGTCGAATCTGTTCACCCCAAACATCCAGTCAGAATGTAAAAATTGGGAGTTTGAGTCTAACAGGGTCCTGCCACTCCAATTAGCCGTAGTTAGAGTTTAACCTTCATCACATGCTCGGTGCTTTAACGCTTAATGAGTGATGTTTTGCTTCTCAGGGATGTACATTGGCGTGTGAAGTTTTCAGACGTCTGAGTGAGCCGAGTTGTTGCTGCCAAGGCCTTGGAAGACGGTAACGAGACTTCCCACGGTGCCAAAACGAAACCGTCTCTTTCCATTACAGTTTCACCTCCAGAGACGTGAAAACACTGGATGAGGGGAAACGGAGGAAGAGGTCGCAAGTCAGCAGAACTTTAATTCTTTTTTTTAACTTTCCCTTTAACTTCCAGACATGATCTCAGTTGGGAATGTGATTTACGGACGAGGAGACAGAGGAAGGCTGGGCGGCGTCAGCGGATTTAGCCGGTTCTACTGTTTGGCTTTTGCGTCTCACTTTTAAGGGTGTTTATTTTCCTACAATTGAGAAAGTCAAATAATTTACAGAAGATATCAGAAGTTGAGCTAGAGATATTTAACAGGGCTGATTTTACCTGCATTCAATCTAAAAACCTTTCATTTGTTTTGATTTGTCTCTAATTTTGTGGTTAAAAAGATGGTAACTCCTGGTTTAAATAAGATCTGCCTGGGCAGATAAATGTTTAACATGAGGGAGGTTTTAATTGTAAAAACTTACAGAAACTGCACAATGAGAACAGGATAAAGAGTAAAAGGAGGAAAATGCCACTGAATGCAGGCGAGTTAATCAAGAAACTCTGGAGCTGTGGAGGAGAGCGAACAGGCAGACTGATGGAAGGTGAATAATAAACACAAAGAAACTACAAACCAACACAGGAAGACTGAAGCTGACCTAAGAAAACCGAATCCAAATGCAAAAAAGAGCAGAACACAAGAATAAACAAAGAAACTAAACATAAAGGGAAGAACTGGTATGGCAAGACCTTTCTAGCAATAATGATCCAAATATGGCAAGACATAAAGGAAATATTCAAAACAAAAGCACAATAATGAAAATCAGTAGGCAAACGTCTGATAATATGCTAACATCGGAGTTAATTTTTCATTTAGCGCTTTAGTGTTTGACTAATTTTTTTAATATTTAGCGTACTTAGCATTAGCTTCCCCTAGATTAAAAATGCTAACGCGCTAATTTACATCACTGGTTTGTAAACGTTCAGTTGAATAAAGTCTATATGGACGTTTTGGTCTATTTTTTGGATATCATTTTTTCAATATTATATCTTTATTTTATAACTTGTAATGTGAAAAACGTATATTGTTGCACTGCCAGATTATTTCACTTACATATTATATTTTTCATTGATATTAAGGAATTACTGACTTAAAACACGCTTCTATATCTTGCTGAAATTATATTTGAAGTTAGTTTGTCTTATTTCAGGTATTTGCATTAGAAACTAGATTAAAAATACTTGATAAGATTTATTTTCCTTACTGGGAGCTCCTCAAAGCTTCTGACCACAAATCTTAATTTTCACAATATTACTTCAATTCTTCAAGTTTTCTCCTCTCTTTTATTTCCACTCCCGACCCTCCAGGATCCAACCTCGCCTGAACATTTTTCTGAATTTCCGTGGACTCAGCTCCTTGTAGATTTGTAACAGGATTGCGCTGGCATGAGAGCCGGGATGAGGGATAAATGCCGGTACAGATCAGGGACTCGGGTTCAGGTCCGTGTACAACCCCTCAATTCATTACACTGGCATAGTTCGACCTTTTCATGGCAGGCCCCTTGTGTCCGTGAGCGTTTCCCCCCTTCCTTCCGCCTCGCTCCTTCCCCTCCTTCGCTCTCCGTCTGACCTGTTCTTCAGAGCAAAGTGCCAGGCGCTTTACCCTGAGATTTGTCCAATTAGGAGGAGCTCTGAGATCATTATGGAGAAAGGCCTCTTATGCTCGTCTCTTGACTCTCTTTCCTGTTTACGTCTCTTGTGTTCCTTCAGTAAGTACCGGCCTTCTGCCATTCTTCACTTTAACCTCTTTTTGCTACACATTTTCTCTGCTTCTACTTTTTACTTTTACTTGAGTAATTTTATTATGAAGTATTTCTACTCTTACTTTTCTTTCTGGATTTTCTGCCCAGTGAATGAAAATAAAACATGTTTTAACCAACATTTCACCGGACTCAGACACACACCTGCAGCTTTTGTTGAAGTTTCATAAGTTTTTTTTATTGAAAGAAACGGATTTGGAAAAAAATATTTTTGCCTTGTTTAGTTATTTTTTTGTTACTTATATGAATTGTTGTCATTTTGGTGCTTAAAATACCAAAATTTCCACTGAACTTTATAGTTTGTTCTGTCTGATGATGTAATTTTTAAGTATTAATTACTTAATTGATCAGTTACTCAGTACTTGAGTAGACTTTTTACCAAACACTTTTTTACTCTAACTGGAGTAATTTATTGGACGGCTATATGTTGAAGTAGTGCTTCTCTTTCTGGAGGATAATTTTTGGTGTTTTCAGTGGACTACAGCGCAGGGCATTCTGGGTAAATACAACCAAAAAAAGCGGGAGAAATGGTTCTTGATGTTTTACCAAAAACCTTTTAATTTTTCTGCTAAAATCTGACACCGCTCCATTTTTGTTTACATTTCGTGAAGAAGGAAGTTGAGCTCAGTGTTTTTGTGTTGTTTTCATCAGTGGTTCTTGGTGCAGCGCCGCCACAGGCCGGGAGGGGAACAGGCTTTTCAAATGGTTTGGTTCGTTTCGTGGTGCGTTCACAACAAACGCGTTTTGAGCGTCTGGTTTACATTAAAATCTGCGTGGAGGTGCGCCCAGGGTTCGTTGTCTCGTGTTTGAAGCGTTTGGCGCGTTCAACATGTCTGACAAATAGACCAGGAAGAGCGACTGTGGCGCCTCCACATAGACTTCACATGTAAACCAGATGTACAAAACACGTTTGGTGTGAATGCACCATTATTTCGCAACAGCTGAAATGTAACAAATGTTGCAATTTTGCTCCACAATCAAACCGAATCTACCAGACTATCAAGTTCAAAAACACACAGATTATGATTTAACTGAAGTCATAAAATGGCTGTGGGATGTAATTACTCTTTCAAACAAGATCAAGTCTGTTTATCTAACTTTTATTTTGGCTTTCATCCTTTGAAAACCACATTTTATTTTTACTTTAATTTAAATTTAAATTCTAAAACATTCAGGTGTAACCAAAGAGAAGACAAAGAATCTGTAAGCGGGGAAATCATTTGTATAAATTTGGGTTTTGTTTCATCAATTTAACCCTTAACTGGCTCTAATATCTGTTTTGTCCACAGTAATGTAAATATGTCCCTCACATTACAACCGACCCTGTTTGTGTCAGACCAAAGTTTCACTCTGAGCTGGATTTGCTGCTTGGTTTTGGTGCTTCCTGTTTCTCTGGGCTCTCCATCAACACATCTACCGCAGGTCATCTGGGAGGGAAACTGGCCAGGCACTTCATCAACCCTTTTCTGGCCGCGTGTCGAAGGTCTCAGAAGGACTGTGTGGACCTTGTTGTGTCTCTCCAGAGCCCTGCAGCCGCTAATTGTGGTGAAGCTCTTTGGTTCCTAATGAACAGATGAGGGAATTGTAAGAGAGGAGTGGGTATAACAAGGCTTTCGATGATATAGAGGACCCTTCAAAGCCGGTTAAACCTGGAGGTCAGTTCCTTCATTTCTGTCGTACATTGAAACGGCTTCAGTTATTCCCATTTATTTACACCAGGACAGACGTCGTCCTGATATTGATGTAGCAAATTACATTGCTGTAAATGTCGCATCCGTTTACTTTGAATTGGTTTTCATGTTATATTGCTGCTCGGAATCATTTTTAATCATTTTACTGCTGTTGCGTCACAGAACAAAGTAGTTTAAATCAGAAAAGGGCTCACAGTTTCTCTACTGTAACCTGTAAGCGCTGCCTCTGTTGCAAAAGGTTTAGTTTGATTCCAGCTTCCTCCCTCAACTAAGTTTATTTTCAATCAATCAATCAAATTTTATTTGTATAGCACATTTCAGCAGCAAGGCATTTCAAAGTGCTTTACATAATTAAAATAAAAACAGAAATAAACAGTGAGAAAGAGAAAGAGATTAAAAAAAAACAAAAAAAAACATTAAAACCCACACCCCTTTAGGACTTCAGTTAAACGCCGTTTAACTGGGATTCTAACCCTCAGGGACTTTAGTCAAAAACACCGTTTGACAAGGACTCCAACCTCTAGGTTTTTAGTTGAAACTCCGTCAAGTGGGACTCTGAACCCCGTAGAACTTCAGTTAAACGTTGTTTAACTGGGACGTTTTCCAGGGGGCTTTACATCATTAAAACGTCGAAAAGAAAGAAAAAGAAATTAAAAACATTAAAGACATAAAAACATGGAAGACATCAAAACCCGCACTCTAACCCTAATTTAGCCATAAGTAACTCTAAACAGGTGGGTTTTAAGTTGAGATTTAAAAGCACCCAGTGTTTCAGCTGGTTTACAGTTTTCTGGAAGTTTGTTCCAAATCTGTGGTGCATAGAAACTGAATGCTGCTTCTCTTCGTCTGGTTCTGGGGATGCAGAGCAGACCAGAACCAGAAGATCTGAGGGGTCTAGACGGTTGGTACAGTAATAACAGATGTTTAAGGTATTATGGTGCTAAACCGTTCAGTGATTTATAAACTAACATCAGTATTTTAAAGTCTATTCTCTGAGCTACAGGGAGCCAGTGTAGGGACTTTAAAACTGGTGTTATGTGCTCTATCTTCCTGGTTTTAGTGAGAACATGAGCAGCAGCTTCTGGATCAGCTGCAGCTGTTTGATTGATTTATTAGTCAGACCTGTGAAGACGCTGTTGCATCAATGTGGCTAAAGATAAACACATGGATGAGTTTCTCTAGATCGCGCTGAGACATCAGTCCTCTAATCCTGGAGATGTTCTTCAGGTGATAGAAGGCCGACTTTGTGACTGTCTAAATGTGGCTCTGAAGGTTCAGGTCAGAGTCCATCACTACTCCCAGGTTTTGGGCCTGATCGCTGGTTTTTAGTTGTAATAACTGAAGCTGTGCGTTGATTCGGGTTTGCTCCTCTTTAGGTCCAAAGATAATAACTTCAGTTTTGTTTCTGTTTAGTTGGAGAAAGTTTTGGCACATCCACACATTTACCTGTTCTAAGCATCTATTCAGTGATTGGATGGGTTCAGAGTCACCTGGTGACATCGTGATGTAGAGCTGTGTATCATCCGCGTAATTGTGGTAGCTAATTTTGCTTACAGACTCAGTAAATCTGTGGTATAAACTATCTGAATCTGTAAAACAAGTTAAATATCGCCTTTAAGGGTGGAAATAATTACTTGATTTGCAATTATTTGTCTCTTTATACAAGATAAAACTCAGGTTTTTAAGAAAGTAGTCGACTGACTTTAGATCAGCTAATTAAACTATTGATGAATCACTTCAGGGGTAAAAGTACCCCTATTATTTGGAGTGTAATAAGAAACGTAACTAACTGAGAATTTTCTGTTTTGGTCAAAACACACAAAGGAAAGTAAATGGAACATATTAAATATTGAATTTTAGTACGTTTACTTAGTTATTTAAGCAGGAGATGGGGAGTACATTTCTTAAATACAAACAAAACAAATAAAAAATGTATTTAACGTCACTTTTTGTTGTTTAATTAGAGCCAATTTTTAATCCCAGGTCACTTTCCAAGACAAGCAAGTTCAACTTATAGACAATCAAATTCAGAACAAATCAGATCAGTTTATTGCCAATCTAATAAAATAATAGTCGTTTTTTATATTTTAGCATTTACGAAGCGAAACCTTAAACTGCTGCCGTGCCAGTTACTCAACAAGCCGTTGCTAGGTAACCAAAGAATGAGTGAGTTGTTGCTAGGTAACCACAGACTGAGCGAGTTGTTGCTAGGTAACCAAAGAGTGAGTGAGCAAGTTGATTCCACGAGTATAGAAAATTCAGTGAATATTTTCTATACTCATTATTGAGTTGTGTTTCAGACGTATTACTGATATAGATTATAGATTTATTGTCCAGCCCTACGATTTACGGGGGAATTTGTCCAGGAAAACATAGCAGCAGTGAACGGAAGCAGCTGAATGGCTCACTTTTTTTAAACATTAAAATAAATTTGAGATTGATAGAACGTTATATATTACATCAAGGGTTTGAATGTTTCTGTTACTCGGCTTAAACAAACCACTTGGTCTCACTTTACCTTTGTTCAGAAATGTATAAACAAACAGTTTTATAGGTCAGGCATTAAAAACGGCAACGTTTGCCCCTTTTTTCACTAAAGTAATTACTGACCCCAGGATCTATCCTTTCTACCTCTGGCGCCACTGTTTGTCTTTTGCGTTCACCTTTTCTTGTCACCTTGACACGGTGAAGACGCTCCTTCCTCCCTCGCTCTGTGAGGGTAGCTCTTACAGAGGTAATGAAAAATACAGGAGTTGGCGCCGTCGCTCATGGCCCCCCTGCAAACATAAAGGAGCTGAACGCTGTGAAGATTCAAAGGTACAGGAAGCCTGCAGGCCAGAGAAGAGTCGGGCGTACCCAGGGGTGTGATGAATGGATTCCTTTCTGCTTGTGTGGTGGCCCACTGCTGCCCAAGGCTGGGGAAAAGACTCAGCCTGAAACTTGTTTGTCATTTTCCCCCTTGGGAGTTCAAACTCAGGGGGCTATTTTTTTTTTATATCCATTTATGTATCTCCTTATGTGTATATAATGGAAATCATTGTTTTAGAGACAGCAGGGGGGGAAAAAAAGTCTGCGTTTCTGTCTCTGCAGCGTTCAGGAGAATCAAGTTTTTTACCCCCTGCTCTTATTATCTGGAGGAGTTTGAAAGACGAGAGTTTTACCTTTCTGCTGCTGGAGGCTCATGTGTTGCACATGCAGGACTACGGATTCCTCCGGGTGTTTTGTCTCATCCTGTCACGCATGTGTGCTGATTTCACTTGCCTCAGGTACATTCCCGTATATTGTTTTTAACGCAACTTAAAGGGAGCCTATCGTGGAAAATTTTTACATTTTTCACGTTTTTGTACTTTTCATTTAAGTCTCAACTGCTTCTAAAAACATCACAAGCACTTAAAAATATATATTTTTGGAAATAATTTAATGATTTTTGGTGTCTGGGAAGTGAGCTGTTTCAAAAATCGTCCAAATATGACGTCGCAAATCATCAGGCACTGCCCAGCGAAGCCCAGCCCGTTACCTAGCAACCTGTGCTGAGCCCAGCCCGTTACCTAGCAACCCAAGCGGAACTCAAGCACAATTGGTCAGCTATTTTTACTACTGTACAACGGCTGCTGTAAAAGACAAGTGTTTAGTTGTTGACTTGCTGAACAGAAACTACTTGTCGTTGTGCAGGAGGCTCTACAAGTGCTTTTTCAAAGATGTACGGTTGTATAATTGTGCGTTTCCTTGCAGCCATTTTCACATGGGAGTGTAAACTTTGATTTGATTGGGGGGCATGGCCAGCAGCTTGTTTGGATTTAAAGTGGCAAGAGGCCCTAAAAATCTCATTCTGAAAGAAACTCTAAATAGGAAGAACTGAAGACTAAAATCTGATTACCTAAGAATGATTTTGTGCAAAAAAAAAAAAATGTAATGAACATGTTTTGTGTAGCCCACAGAGCGATCCTAACCTGTTCAAGGAAGCATAATAGGTCACCTTTAAGACTAGATGTGTTTCAAGCAACGATCCGATTTGCCAAGGGCCGTTTGAGTCTTTGTCTCTACTACTGTTACAACGCAATTACATTTACTCCGGTCAAAGCCACGCTTCAAGGTCAGTCACGACAAGCAGGGATTTAGAGTCGATGCTTAGCACGGAACAAGTTAAACATTGTGGTTTTACACAAATAAATACGCTCCCCGAGGCTTGTACAAATCAAGGTCACGCTGTCTCATGTGGGGCTTGTTGGTGGAGGAGGGAGGGAAGCTCTGGCATTAACCGTCGTCTCATTTTATACCTGGAAATGACAGATTTCACAAACATCTCCGCTTCTTAGAAACCTCTGCAAAATGGGTCACTTAAACATAATTACCAAGAAGATAAAGAAAGGTTGAGCAGGTTTAAATCCATTGTTTGTGTTGTGGAGCTGAGAACATAATTTTAACAAATTTAGAAAAAAAGTGATGGATATGGAGCTGAAACTAATGATTATGTTAGTTATCAATTAATCGATTATTCTGCTGATTAATAGGATAAAAAAGTGGCGCATTCTGCAGATTGTTCACTTAGGCCTACTTTACAGAATATTGGAAATACATTAAAAGATGTAAAGAAACAAATTATTCTTTATTTAAGTAAGGAAACATTTTCTTGTCTAAATTGCATTATTCCTTGAATCCAGTGGTCCCCAAACTACGGCCCGCGGGCCAGATCCGGCCCGCCTCCACATTTGGTCCGGCCCCCTGAACAATACCCCTTCCTCAACAATTTCCAGCAGCGCAGGTGATAAACGTGTAACACTTTTTCTGTTACAAACTGACTCCGGCCCCCCACCAGAGAAGGGAAAAGTTATGTGGTCCTCAAGGTTTGGGGACCCCTGCTTTAATCGATTTTTCTGACGATTAATTGTTTAAACATTTTTGGCAAATTCTTCAGATTTCTCATTTAAGTCTTTTTGAACAATTTTAGAAAAACATTAAAATATGCAAAAAAATAAATACTTCATTTTTTAAATAAAGAAAGTAAACATTTCTTGTCTAAATTGCAATAACAGCATTCCTTTAATTGATTATTTGATTAATTGGAAAACATGGCGAATTCTGCAGATTTCTCATTTAATTTGGATTAATCATTAATAACTGTATTGTAGAAATAGGATTTATTATTATATTTTTACAGAATTTGAACAAAGTGAAGCTAAAACTGCCACCGTTTTGAATAAAGACAACATTTTATCTTAAATGCAAAATGTATATTTTTGGTACGGTTTTAGCCTAATTACTGCTGATTATGTCCTTTCAGCAATTTGCATTTTTCAGTGTCTGTGTGCTCCAGCTAACAATTAATCGATTGCTAAATTAGTGATTATATCACTTATTGATTAACCGCGATTAATCGTTTCAGCCCTCGTTGAATCCAAGGATTCTTCACGAGATTTGCTGCACGTTCTGCATAATTTCAGAGATAAAAAAAAGCAGCTGACACAGAAATGAGTACCTTCCCATAGACAACTGAATAATAGAGCAACTCCCTCATTACTAAAGCCAGATGTGTAATTTCTAAGCACGCAATCTTTGATGAACATATAGCGAGCTTTAAAGCGGTGGCCTTCTTGCAGCAGATTTTGTGACATCTGATTCTTCAAACGCCCACCACCTTAACGCACCACTCCTTAATCCCCATCATTATCCTCAACCTGGAAGCAGTGAAGTGGCAGTAAATTATGCCTCGCTGTCAGCCGCCGTCATAAAGCTCTTTTCAGCTGACGCCAGCGTGACAAGCCGAGCTGTAAGTACCGAGCGTCAGACCAGGGTGAGAGCTTTTTCCATTGCTCTCCCATATATCTGTTGTTTTTGCTCTTTGCCGACATGTTTCAGAAAATACGTTTTCAAATCGCCGTGGTGCGCGATTGAAAACGCCAGGGTTTATATTTGGACCTGAGATGCAATTTTAATTTAGGTTTTGCTTTAAGACAAATAAAATGAAATAAAATTGTTTTATAAGCTCAGGCAAGGATCTGTGAGTTCCTACCAACAACGTGAATGTGAAAAAAATAAAAGAATAAAAACTCGAGTAGCGCCACGGGAAAAGGTACATTTTATAAATTTGTGCTATATTAAATGTTTTTTAAAATTCCATCCATCCATCCATTTTCCTGCACCCTTGTCCCTCAGTGGGGTCAGGAGGGTTGCTGGTGCCCATCTCCAGCTAACGTTCCGGGCAAGAGGCGGGGTCACCCTGGACAGGTCGCCAGTCTGTCGCAGGGCAACACAGAGACACACAACCATGCACACACACACTCACACCTAGGGGCAATTTGGAGAGGCCAATTAACCTGACAGTCATGTTTTTGGACTGCGGGAAGAAACCGGAGTACCCGGAGAAAACCCACCATGCACAGGGAGAACATGCAAACTCCATGCAGAAAGACCGGGGCCGGGAATCAGACCCAGAACCTTCTTGCTGCAAGGCAACAGCTCTACCAACTGCGCCACTGTGCAGCCGTTTTTTAAAATTATTTTAAAAAATTTAGAAAATGTATTTCTATTTTCTCATTTTAGAACAAAAATAATAATAAACTTATTTTTGGAAACTGATGACAGAGTGATCTGTTTTCATAATTATGGAAAAACAATAAACATAGCATCTACAGTTTAAAATGTAAAGCACAAAACCGTTTAATTAAAAACCCTGCACCATCGGTAACTTTCTGTTGATATTTAATACAGATATTGCATAAAAACAGACAAAAAGAGCTAAAAGCAACCCTTACACTCGCTTTAATGATTATAAACATTTTTAATTTAGAGGAGGAACCAACTATTCCTCCACTAGTTGGTGGAAATGGTGGAATTTTTAAAATGTTCTCAAAACAACAATATTATCATATATTGCAATAACTTCCAACAAAATCTATCATCTGAACTATTTCAGACATTTTTAACATTTATCCCTTACCAATTATAGGACATGAAATCAGTATTCTTCCTGCTCAACAATGTTTGTATCCTTGTTAATCTTATTAAATGTTTTAAAAGCTTTTGCTGGTAAATTCTAACATTTATTGATCTTTACTTCTTGCTTTCTCTTCTGATTTAAACTCTAACTTTATTCACATATCAGAATAAGTTGATAAGTTTGTTGTAACGCTGGAAACTGACAGTAAAATCCCCTAAAACACTGACGTGAACATGTTTCTTCTGACAAACCGGAGCCATTACAGACATTTCAGGTGGATTAACAAGCAATACGTTGAATATATTCAAGATTTTTACCATCCTCCAGTCGACGGTAGGGATTATAGGATAATGCATTTTCCTGCATTCACACCAACAAGCTCAGACGCGTCCTAACTTCTGCTTTATCTTTGATCCACCATTCTGGCTCTGCATCTCTGTGTGGTCTCCAGTTGCAGTTATGTAAGAAACCCAAAGCAGGTGTTGCAGAGAGATTGCATTTTTTATTTTTATTTTTTCCCCCTATAATCTATTTCTGGGCCCAGGTGGACGGTAAAAGTCTCACATTAACACACTTCTGTCAGTCAGGTGTTCAGGTGTTTCTGCTCTGCCAGGAAAGTCTGAGCACGTTTGGTGGAGAATTAGTGTTTCTAACGCGTTAGAATCGCGTTTGCTGATAAAAGGCAACTCTAAGGTTGTGGGTAATTTGATTTTATATGCATACATGCTCTGTGAAAAGAATCTCGTCTACCGGGTGAATCAAGATGGAGAGATGAGTTTTTTCCTGCAGTTTGTTCAGCGTCTTGGTTTCCTGCTGCATTAGGAAGAAAGAAAATATTTGCATAGAGTTTTTATTTACAGAAACTTTAAAATGTATTGTAACCTTTGCGTCACATCGTTGTTTTTCTCCATTATATTTTATTGGAACCTTATCTGGAAAACCAGCACAAAGCAGAAAAAAGGAGATGAATAAAAGTGAGGGATTCTTTTTTTTTTGATTAATTAAATAATTAAAATGAGTTTGATAATTCTGATTAATATTTTTTGAAGGCCAATTTTGTTTACAGAGAGATCATAACCCGTTTTGTTTAAGGTTTTGGTTGTTAGTCAGGTTTGTTTTTACCATTTTATTTGTTGATTTTGATTGTCGTGTTTTGCTTTGGATATTTAAAATAACTCCCAGTTCCAGTATGGAGGGTCCTTTACGAAATTAAAGTTTATTGGAGGGAGTGACCTTGCATAAAATGGTCTGAAAACCATTTTTAATTTAACAGTTTTTATCATCCATCCATTATCTTTACACCCTTGTCCTTAGTGGGGTCAGGAGGGTTGCTGGTGCCTCTCCAGCTATCGTTTCGGGTGAGAGGCGCGGTCACCCTGGACAGGTCGCCAGTCTGTCGCAGGGCAACACAGAGACACACAACCATGCACACACACACCTAGGGACAATTTGGAGAGGCCAATTAACCTGACAGTCATGTTTTTGGACTGTGGGAGGAAACCGGAGTACCTGGAGAAAACCCATGCATGCACAGGGAGAACATGCAAACTCCATGCAGAAACACCGGGGCCGGGAATCGAACCCAGAACCTTCTTGCTGCAAGGCAACAGCTCTACCAACTGCACCACTGTGGAGCCCATTGTTATCATTGTTAATAATAGTAATTGCTGAGACAATTTGTTGTCCAGAAAAATGTGTTATTGTGACAGGCTTTGTGAGGGACTTGTACAACCACCCTAATATGGTACTGAAGTTTAATGTGTCGCGATGAAATGTAAACAATATGAATACTTTCGCAAGGCGCTGTTTTAATGGATTGACTGCGAATATTTCCTACAAACTGACAAAAAAACACAAAACAAATTCTGACTTTAGTCTCAAAATTCTTACTTTTTTCTCAGAAATCTGACTTTAAGCTCAAAATTTTAATTCTACGTCAAAATCCAAATAAATAACCAGACATTCTTGGTGTATGTCAATTATGCTGTTAGAATATAAAGATCATCACATAATTGTTTATTCCTTGTCATAGGATGTATAAACCTGCATTTTATTCACACTGAAAGCCTTCAAATTTATTTGGTATATTTGAGTTTTAAGACTTGTTTTGCCTGATGGTGTATAAACAGCAACATTTCTGAATCGGAGTCAGAATCCGGACTTTAAAGTCAGATTTTTCTTTCAGTGACCCTCACATCTTTGGTAGGGAATCTGTAATAGTCCAACATTTGACCAACATGCGTACATTTGCGTGAATGCGTAGCAAATTAATGGTCAGATGGCTTTTAAGACGGGCGTTCAGCTGCTGACATTACTGGTCATTATTACTGAAACCGCGGCTGACTCAACAAAAAATCCACGAGAAATATAGGAAAGGGTCAACGTTGAATCCTTTTAGATCAAAAGGGAAGGAAGACGTGAGAGACTTACTGTGGAAGTGAAGGAGGAAGGGGAAATAGATGGAGATAGAAGCGAGGGCGAATAAAAGACGGGACTGAAAGAGGAGGAACGAAGCAAGATGCTGAACTCTGCTGCATGGGAAGAAACAGAAAAGACGTACGAAGCAGCAACGGCAAGAATTTACAAGGGCTGGAAAAAGGAGCTGGAATCCCAGATAAAAGCCAGTGATGCAGATTTGATAGTGTGGCTGTGAAAGAGACGGAGTGCATTAGGGAACAAAACCATGAAAGATGCATCAAAGAGCGGGCCGTTCAAGCTACTGGGGGTTGAGGAAGAGTAGAAAGGGTCACTTGAAAGGACTTTTCTACAACAAAAGAGATTAATGTAAGATGAAGAAGAGACAGAATAAAGAGGAAATGTGTGGGATTTCTAGCCAGCCCGGAGGAGTTATTTCTGGATTAGTGTGACAGGAGGACGAAGAAACTGAATATGTTTGAAGGAGACTTTGAAAATTCAGGCGGAAAGGTGAGGCCAGTTTCGTCTTGGACCTTTCTTGGCAGTAATATCTGACATTCTTAAACCGTAGCTGCCTTTCCATTACAAATGTGCGCAAAGCTTTGTCGGTATTTCACTAATTTTGAAAATAGAAACAGTTTTGCAATTGCGGTGTTTCCATCAAATGAGGTTTAAATAATTAAAATCACACATGAACAAGTTTGTTCATGTGATAAGTCATGAAAAAACATGTGTGCCATCGTCCTCCAACTACTTCCTGTTGCCTTCTTCTTCGTGGTTTTTGCCAGTGGTAACGTCCGGCTATTGATCATGTGACTTGTGTGTTGCGAAAAAAGTGTTTCCATTGCAGTTTTGTGAAATGAACCAATTTCATCCCAGCACCAAAACTTTTTAACTAAAAGCAAGAGTTCTTTTGAAATTGCCGTGTTTCCACTAAGCATATTTATTTTTGGTCAAAGGAAAAGCAGCTGTTGAAATTAGCCAGACCAGTGTAGAGTAACAGAGGGAGGAAGAAGGAGCAGCAGGAAAGGGATACAGAGAGGGGTGCAGGTATAAACCAAGGTCATTGTTCTGTCCATTTCTGTCCGCCGTGGATTGATCCACAGATGGGACACACACGCACAGACGCATGCACACACAGAGGTGGTAATAGGTGCTGAACCCTTCATCGATTTAATTGGGTTTCTATCGCATCCTGAGTTGGCTTGTTGTTTACGAGTATCCAGCACACACATATGAATTTGTGTTAACCTCCAATTTAAGGAGAACTGAAGAGTTTTTAAGATGAAATCAGAATCTGAATATACTTTATTGAACTCCCAAGGGGAAATTGCTTATTTGTTGACAAGCTACTACCATCCAAAGCGTTAAATATTAGCAATTATAAATATAGCCATGGGTGATATAAAATTTGTGAAATCCCAGGTAATCTAATTCTGACCGAAATATAAAGTAATTTAAATCGAATTAATAAAATGAAATAAAAACAGTATGTACATGGAAATATGTGAATTTATAAATCTATAGATGAGTCCAGAGTAAACTTAAAAGATTTTGAAATAGCATTAGGTGAAAGAAAAACCACAAAATATGCGTATCATAAAATGAAAAGACTTATTTTCCGGATTACAAATAGCATTTCAACAGCGAGTGGATGAATATGGACGCCTTACACGTTATTGACACGCCCGGGTATTTAGCGCATGCGCAAAGCGCCGGAGGATAAAAAGACTATTCCTTTACGACCAGAAAATATGACTGGAGTCTTTTTTTAAATCTACTTTAAAGACATATACATATAAAACGTTGTCAGAACTGAATATGTAAGCTCCGGACGAGTAAATTACTACCCGAACTTATAAAAACAAAGGCAAAGAGAGTGAGGATGACGTCACCACAGACAACAAGACACGAGGAGCTCATGTCCGCGCTCGTGTCATACAGGTATGTGCTGCATTTAATTATCAGAATAGAAATTCATATTAATGTACTAAATCCACAAATTGTACTTTAGACATAATATTAGGTTCTGACCGTTTTGGGTTCTGTCGGACTTTATGCGCGTTGTCTTGTTAGCCATGACAGTCTTTGGCCACGAGAATCCAAATCTGAAGCGTTTTCACTCGATTCTGAACATCCGGCTGTCAGTGTAGGGTCTTCCACCGATGATGGTTTTATATAATTTACTCCCATAAAGCCGTCCGGTATTTCTTCACATGCAGAAACGGGGCTTCGTCTTCCATTGCTTATTGTAAACACCCAGACAGTAGCATTGTTTCGGTAGCTAGCTAGTCATCAACTGAGGTCGCAATTTGGCTCCAACTTCTCCCCTTGTCATTTCTATATTCTTTGCACGAAATGTAAATTAATGTTGTTTCCACATATCATCTCCAATGTCAGCTGGACTTCGGGTTGCGCCGTGTCAGCTGTTTGGGATTCCCCTCCGTAATTTCCCCTTAGAAAACAGGAGGAGAATCCGCGCTTTCTGATTGGCTACCCGTCACCTTCAGCTTTAAGCTCCCAGTCGGGGAAAACCCCTGATTTAGATCGGAGCGGACACTACGATCTAAATCACACTACAGGATGATCGGTTACGAAATCACCAGGACAATCGTAGATCGGCCAACGATCTAATATTGCCTAAGGGGAAAATAGGGGCAAAAAAAAATCGTGTAGTGTGAACTAATGCATTAGGTAGTCAATGTGCCCATCTTCTCTATTTAAACCCAGTGATTACTGAAGGGCAATATATTATACAGACTTTATAATCTGCACTCTTTTGGTTGAATGCAGTATTTATTTCCACTTTGGCTTTATGTTGTTTTGTTTTTATTAAAGTAAATTTTTTGTTCATGGAGACTGAGTATACATTTCATTTTTCCTTTTGGTTGGTTTATTTATTTAGTTTATCAGTTCTAGTGTTATGTGTTCTTTTGAAAATAAAGTGCATCTATCTATGGCAGGAAATCGCATGCATTATTAGTCATTTCCATTAAATCAGTGTCAAAAGGTCTTGAAACAATATTATCGTTTATCGCAATAATTTTTTAGACAATTAATCGCTCAGCAAAATTTGTTATCGTGACAGGCCTACGCATTGGTAAACATTGGCAGCTCAGGCAAGTCTATTGCAATAAGCAATTCAAAAAATTAAGCGGATGATAAATTAAAATGAGCTCAATAATTTTTATTCTGATCTTTAATATTTTAGTATTCATGATTTTGGTTGTGTGTGGTTTTGATAATTGGCATCAACATTTGTTAGTGACATTGCTAAGCTGAAACGTAGCCGTTTTAATAAATTGAGGAAAACTGTTGAATCTTGAGGTGCTGTTTTCATCTTTGAGCAGGCAGCAAGTGAATAAATATGCAAGTTGTGCTGTAATCCGGAGCTTTATGGATAAAATATTCTGTTTTGTGTCAGAATGCCTGTTTTTTTCTTATAATCTGTGTATCAAATGGCCTTTTCTGATGTAAACGCTCGATCTAAGGGGGACTGAACGTTACGTCTGCCACAAACCAACGGGTTAGCGACTGTTTCTGCAGATATATGCAAATGTAGTCTGAATAAATGCAGCAACAAGGTCAGATGAGACGGCGTTACAGCTGTTTCTCTGATGATATTCTTAGAGATCAAAGCGGCTGGAGCTGCTGGTGAGCAGAGCGTTTGGAGAACACGGGAAAAATTCAAATTAAACTAAATGTCAGTGATGTTTTGTGAGGAGGGGACTATGAAAAATAAAGAACCACAGACTGGAAACAATTACAATCAACCCAGTTTGGGCATTGTGCTTTCTTTGACATTTTTAAAGTGCACTTCATTTATTGTGATTTTCCTTGAAATTTACATTACTAAATGTCACAACTTGTTTGTCTAGCAGATATTCGGTAAATGTTGTCATTTTCCACACTTTAGATTCTTCTTTGCGCCCATTTTATTATTCCGAGCTACAATATTGTAGTTCAATGGATAGAAATTCATTGTTTTTAATGGAAATTATACAGTTTTTATGTCTTTCATCGCACTTCACCTGTGTTTAAAACCATATCAAGTCAACATTCGATAATTTCTCATTAGAGAATAAACCTTATTTTTGCTGTTTAAATATACTCTATTTCTACATGTGTGACGGTACGGAGGTCTAACAAGGATATCCAGTGTCATCTGTTAGCTCAGTTAACAGATGTTCTCAAATCATCGCTCTCGGCTTAATCAAGTCAGACAGTTAATATTTTCATGATTCATTGTTCACAAGAGCGGAAAGAAGAAAGGGCTGGACAGCTGAACAGGTAGCCTGTGTAGATGATGAGCTGTCAGTCAGAGGGAAACATGCAGTAAATAATAACTCCAGTCCCTCCTTCGGCAGTTTTAGGGCATATTTTGCAGCATTATCTACACTTTGTGGCAGAGGTAGCAGTCTTTGATCGTTCCTCGATGTACAATATCTATATTTCAGGAGTGTACAACTTCTGCATGTTTCAGATTTGATTTAAAAGGGTTAATTTTCCACTTAGCATGTCTTAAGTGGAAAATTAAGACATGCTAAGTCTTAATTTAGAGCTGCAGTTGGTGCAGCTCTACCAACTGCACAGTGGCGCAGTTGGTAGAGCTGTTGCCTTGCAGCAAGAAGGTTCTGGGTTTGATTCCCGGCCCCAGTCTTTCAGCATGGAGTTTGCATGTTCTCCCTGTGCATGTGTGGGTTTTCTCCGGGTACTCCGGTTTCCTCCCACAGTCCAAAAACATGACTGTCAGGTTAATTGGTCTGTCTAAATTGAGTGTGTGTGTGACCTGTGTGTCTCTGTGTTGCCCTGCGACAGACTGGCAACCTGTCCAGGGTGACCCCGCCTCTCGCCCGAAATGTTAGCTGGAGATCGGCACCAGCACCCCTCCTGACCCCACTAAGGGACAAGGGTGCAAGAAAATGGATGGATGGATGGATGGATGTCTTAAAGTCATGCCGCATTCTGCTAATGATCCATAAACTTGATTCTGGTGTGTTGATCCAGGAAAAGATCTGAAGTATTCAGGACGTCAGACTTTAAGGACTGACCGTTAACGTAACTGATCTGGATTGCCTTTAGTCCTGGGTCCATTTCTACTCTTCACATGTTCTCTTCAGTGTACTCATTTGGTTTTCTGTATGAGATTAAGGGAGAACTCAAACCAGCATTGTTTAATTTGTTTTAATCCAACTCCAGTTCGCTTGTGGAAGTGTGAATGCGAACTCAAACTCTAGTACGCAACAAAAAGTGATCTCTGATCCACCTAAAAGCCTAGGTCTTGGCTCTGTTGAAGTGAACTCTGGTGCGGTTCGATTGCATATGGGGACGCCAAGCGGACCAGAGACCGCTCCAAAAGCGGAGACCGCTACAACGCAAGGTATTCTGGGTATATACAGCCTAGTGAGTCTAGAGCTAGCTGTAGAAATGGTTCACGGTCTTTTACCAAAGACAAAAGGGAAATCCTACAACAGCTAAAATCTGATGCCACTCCATTTATGTTTACAATTTGTGTAGAAGGAAGTTGCAGTCATGTCTTCTTTGGAGGTTTTTGTGTCGTTTCCTTCAGTGGTTCTTGTTACTGCGCCCCCACGGGTGACGAGGAGAACAGGTTTTTCAAAGTGTTTGGTTTTGTTTGACACAGAGCAATGTGAAAGTGAACCGCATCAGCTGAAAATGTAACAAATGTTTCAATTTTAGTCCCCCATTGAGCCAAGTCTACCAGACTATCAGGTGTGAAAACACCTTTAGAGCTGTGGTTGAGATGGTCATAGCAAAGGAGTCATATATCTTTATCTAGTCATATATTTTACATTATTCAGCAGTAACTTGGGAATTTGTGTCATTTTGCTGTAAAAATTCACAAGATTTTTGTTGAAAATCTTGATATTTTAAATAGTTTATGATACTTTTCACTGGGTTCCCAGCATCCAAAGCATTACAGTTGGGTTTATTTTCCATATTGATCTTTTATTTTATGCCAGACCGACTTTGGCTGTTTGTTGTTGAACATTCCTGGTTTAAGTCCCATTAAAGTTTGTTATAGATGGTACAATTGAAAAGAGTTGGTGTGAAGATTTTGTCTAATGGTTGTAGAGACTTTGTGATTTCTTGATGTTTTTACCCAATAAGTAAATATTCATGTATTACATGTTGGAGTTTTTGCACATCTTAAATATCTGCGTAAAAATGCTGTATTTATTTCAAATAAAAATGTCAGGACTGAATAATGAAGTGTAGACTTTGAAAGTACAAAAGGGATTACTGAACATATAGTCACAGGGGTGGTTCCCCGTTATGCTAAAGTGGAATATATTAACAAATTTTTTTCTGAAAGTACTGCACTGCTGTGTTTTATAATGATTTTGGGGAGAGGTGCTGCAGAAAGGAGCATTCTGATGTCAGTGTAGTGGAACGGCAGGTAGCTCCTACTGGTTATGCCTGCTGTCAAGTCCAGAGGTGCTATAGCAGTTTAATGAGCTGGCTCACAGTTGGACAGAAGACACTGCAGTGTGTCATGTAAAGAAGGGAGGGAATAAGTTGAGACAACATAACTTTTTGTGGGAAGAAAAAAGTAGTTTAGAGGACAATCTGCAACTCAGCATATTGTGCTCTATTTAAATCGCAGCCTATGATCGCTGACAGGATTGGAGCTCAAAATCATTGCAGTTCCTTCTACATGTAGCCTCAAAAAATTGGGGTTGCTAGCATGGCCAGACTGTGTCCACTGACTGTAGATCTACCGTGTGGGAATGTTGAAAATCCCCTCTGTAATGTTTTCACTCACATAAAATCTTACACAGTGAGAACAGGGAAAGTTATGTCAAACATAATACGGCTGTAATGTAGATAAGTCAGAGGGCATCAGAGACTCGGCTAGCTAAAGATGCTAATGTTACAATAGTCAATCTGCTAACATTGCTAATGCTACTATGCTAATTCCAGAAATAATCTAACTGGTTACAAACTAGATCTATTATAATGCATCAGACTCTCAGCTAGTTAAGGATGCTAATGTTAGAATATGCAATCTGCTAAAATTGTTAATGCTACCATACTAATTCTAGCGATAACCTTAATGGGCGTACACCCAGTTAGAATACATCATAATGCATTAGACTTCCTGTTAGCTAAGATGCTAATGTTACTTGTCATAACATTGCTAATACTTTATCCTAATACATTTTTATATTAATACAGTGTTACCTTACCCTGCTAATTGTAGCATAATATAGGTTTAGATGTACATATTCAGTAGGGAGAATTTATCAGGTTTCAAGTTGGAGGAAAAAATAAAAAAGAATAAACTGAGAATTTAGTTTATTTGGAAAATTGAAGAGTCTACAATTTTCAGATTTAGTTCGCAGCATAATAAGCCAAGCTAACTTTCATTTACCTGATCTGCTAGAGAGCTAACATGCTAATGTAACATCCAAACATCAACTTGGACAAAAAAACATGCTATTTGATCCACTCAGATAGTCGATAATATCAGGTTTTATTATTTCTATTTTCTTTAACGCATAAATGGGTATTTATATTGTTAATAGGGTGAATTATTAGCAATTTTTCAGATGGTAAATTACACAGTTAAGTAAAACGTAACTAAAAGATTGATTGCTATCAAAGGTTTTTGAAATTTCAAGATATTGAGTGAGTCAGTGCCACAAAAGATCTAAAAGTCTTTTTTTTTTCGTAGGTTTTTGTCTAAGATCCAATTTGCACGCGTTTAACTGAGATGGATACCTGGCGGTTCAAATGTAACTCGCTTTGCCGCTCTCTGCGTTTATTGAGGGTAAACTCTCAGGCGTTTCACTCCGGCTACAGAAACTCACTTAGAGAGAGGTGCTAAGAGGCCCCAGAGGGCTCGGGAACACATGCAGAGAGCAGCCACACATATTCAGGCGCACGTACCGAAAAGGAGAACAAGACCTCACAAAATCCTCATTTGCATGCAGCGGAAGAGATGCACTCCCTGCAAAGATGCTAAAAACAGCCACACTCTCCTACCTCTTACTCTCCACTTCACAGCAAAACCTGTCAGTGGCGGAGGAGACGAGGGTCAGGGAGGCTGGGAGTCAAGATGGGCCCCGATTAATTAGGCAGCTCTCCTTCTCTGGAGAAGATGATAACGACTGCTGCAGCGGCCCTCGGTCACGGCGGGCAGCTTTGGAGAAGCGGTCGAGGAGAGCTGGAGTGGTCGGTGGGTGGGTGTTTGGTTTCACAGGTTAAGAAGCTCTTAAAAGCTGCAGTGGTTCAGACTAACAAGCTAAAAAAGACTTGAACAGAGTAAAAGGCGGCTTGAAAGGATGGTGGAGGGGTCCCCTGTTTGGGATAGTAAACATGAGAGGTGGGTAGTGTACACAGAAAGTACTCAAGTAAGAGTGCATTTTTTACTCAAGTAAAAGTAAAAATTGTTCAAAAGTCTACTCATCATTTAATATTTCAACAATACCCCATCAGACGGACCAAAATATAAAGTTAAGTGGAAATTTTGACAGTAATTCATGTAAGTAACCAAAAATAACAAAATCAGGCAAATAAAAATGTTTCCAAATTGGTTTCTTTCCATTTAAAACTTATGAAAACTTCAGGTGTGCGTCTGTTTCTCATGAATTTTTGGTTAAAACATGTTGATTTTTCATTCAGATGGTAGAGAATCCAAAAATTTCACTCAAGTAACAGTAGGGGCACTTCATAATAAAATTATTCAATTAAGCAAAAAAGTAAAATGTAGTAAAAGTTCTCCTAAAAGTATAGATTTTTTTCATAAATGTTACTGAAGTTAATGTAACTAGTTAATACCCAACTGAATGTCCAGGTCCAGGAGATTCATGACGTACACAATCAGGTTCACTGTATTTATTCTAACAGAGGAAATCAAGTCGGTGGTTAACATCAGTCCAGCAGCTTCTGCCCCTAAACATTAAATAAAATACAATAAATAACCCTAAACAAACTACACCGCAATATCTCCCAATCAGCAGTTGTAAAATGAAACACAACTAAAATGGACAACATTAATAATGATAACACTTGAAAACATTTACAAAAAACATGGCAAAAATTACTCATGAATCACTGTATGTGATTAAAATTTGTCTAAAATAAAAGTACTGGTAAAGAAAACACAGAGTTACCGACGGCAACAGGAAAAAAAAAGGGGGGAGGAGCTGACAGTTGCTGGTTGCTATGGTAACCACCAACTGTAAACGTCTGGAGAAACAACTACTTTACTAAACGAGGCAAATTTGAAGAATAAAGAAACAAATGTTGACAAACTTCAGGTCTGTTGGGTTAAAATAAAACGTGTGAAATGTTGGTGTTTTTGGTTTGCCAAAAGGCACACAGACAAAAAAACGGGAGTTATTAAATGTTCACTTTCATTTAATTTAAATAAGAAGCACCTATTGAATACAGAGACAGATGTTTATTAATATTTTAGCAGTTTGTTAAATGGGTTTCATCAATACGTTCTGGCACAACCGGTCCTTTGAGAACAGCCTAAAATGAAAATGAGCGTAACATTCCCGTTAAGAAGCTCAATGCTAAGTCTGGAAGTGGGCTGTTAGATTCTTGTGCTCTTATGGAGAGTGCTACATAGCTGGTAACCCCTTTCTTTTAAATCAATATCTGAAACTCTAAATTATATAAAAGCAACGTCCATTGTCTGGACTTTTCTACTTCTGAAACACGGGAAGATACTGATGCAAACTGGCCAAGCGCCCAGTAAAAAACGCCACTATTTCATGACAAGTGACACTTTCTCCCCCCTTCCTCCACCTTGGCTTCCACTTTTGCTGACTCGGCACTTCCTGGTCAGCCATTAACCACAGTCCCTGTGTCAGAGCGTGGTTTGGGAGCCAGATAAGCAGATATTAGCCGGCCTCGCCATCAGCAGAATGGCCCCGGGGGGGGAGGAGCCTTGGCTGGGCATCAGTGGGCAGTGAAGGGCAGAAACTGGCGAGGACATCCGAGGCCGTCGCCAAGCGAGGTCAGGAAGGAGAACCGATTACATGTCATCCTGCCGCTGCCGCCGCAGTAATCTGGCTTTAAAAATATATATATAGCTGTAAGTATTACGAGATTCAATCAAAGTGGGACTCAGAAACTGAGGGTTTTCTTTGTGAAGCAAACATTACGGGTTATTTATACGATGATGGGAGAAGTGGAGTTTGATTTGTATCAGTGGAGCCCAAGAGAAGTGGTGTAATGTTCATTTACCAAAATAAAAGTCTGACAGTAAAGGAGGTAAAATATCTTACCTAAATAAATATTGGCCTCTTTCTTCCTTCCTTTGGCCTCTTTTGGTTCTTTGGTTCTTTCTTATTTTAGTTCTTTTTCTTTTCCATTCAATCTTTCTTTGGTTCTTCTGATTTTTCTTTGTTTCTTTCAGTCTTTGGTTCCTTTTTATTCTTTCTTTGGTTCCTTCTTTGGTCTTTTTGTCTTTGGTTCAATTTGTCTTTCTTTTTCTTCTTTGAAAATTCCTAAAATGACACAATCATGCTTGATATTCACAAGTAAATGTGTCAAATTAAGGCACATAAATGGACTAAATGGAATATTGGTCCATTTATTTCAGAAACTTTCTCACCAACTGAAACACTTTATGTAGATTAATTACACACATGAGAATGTGGGATTAATAAAAAGTATATTTAATTCTCACTTGACTAATCTGGATGCATTTTCTAATTGATTATATTTACTTAAGGTCTTAAAATTTAAGTTACATTTCTCAATATGGCGCCTCTTTGCTGTTTTATGGAGCAACATACTGTAAGTTTCATCAAAGTAGCAAAATTATCCTCTTTTGTAAGCAAAGGGAAAGTTGACCCTTATGCGTGGGACG
Organism: Poecilia reticulata; assembly: GCF_904066995.2. Taxonomy (NCBI): domain Eukaryota; kingdom Metazoa; phylum Chordata; class Actinopteri; order Cyprinodontiformes; family Poeciliidae; genus Poecilia; species Poecilia reticulata. Next base: position 21,589,169 of record NC_088847.1, on the reverse strand, counting down.
ACTGAGGCAGCCGATACAAGTGATATGGGTTGGACTCCATTTTTAAACTCAAGGTTTAAGTAGCTTTTCTTCAATTAGCTCACAGGCAGCAATAGGTGGAGGAGGGTTTTCTGCATCACTTTATTCTCCACAACTTCTCTGGATTTTCGTTAAATGCATTTTAAACCAGGGTTTTATTGGTTTTGAAACCAACTTTTAACGTTTAAAGCCTTGCTATACCTAACCGGATCATTCCTACTGCAGGAGAGCAGCAGAATGCTAATAGGGCTGGTAAACAAAGTGATTTACTGTGTGTGCATTTATTGGTTAAAAGAGCAGTGCATCTTTGAGACTGCAGGAATATGTTAGAAGATGCTGTAATACTATTAGGATCACTGTGCGTACAGTGTTGTTTAATTTGCATAGAAATTGGTATCAGGGGTCCGTGGTGGATGTTGCTTATGTAGCGTAAATAATAAAGGATCAAGGGGGAAGATTTTTCAGCGCCGCTTTGTATTTCCTTCAGGTCCTCATATCTTTGTACAATATTGGTGATATAAAATCTTTTTTTTGTGCAGGTATACAAAATAAATGCTCCAAGGAAATCAGCTGCTGCTGCAGCGTTCCAGCTAAGTTCAAGTAATTTCATTATAAATGTAAAATTTCCTGGAAAAGCTTGTCGTAACTTTTGAATCTTTTGTCACACTCCTAACAAAAACTTCAAAATTATTTTATTTAAATTCGATCAACAAAAAGCAGGATGATAATTATTTATTGTTTTTAAAATGCTTTATAAATGTTTATTCCTCTTTGCTCTTTATCCTCCTGTAATCTGGAACAAACTTTTAGAAAACTGCAAAACTGCTGAAACACTGAGTTCTTTAATAGGTCTAAAACCTTGTTTAGAATCGCCTTTGATTACTTGTAAATGAAATTAATGTGTAATCTTGATGATTTTGACGATGGAATTGGAGAAAATATAACATTTATTTCTTGTTTCATTATGTTTTTATGGTGTAAAACTTTGATTTGCCTCGATTTGATTTGACTCACTATATTAAATGACATTATTTCGTCGGTCACAAATTGGGAGGTTTTGGGAATCACTGGCCTAGTCAAAGCCTGACTGAAAGGCGACAGCAAAAGTTTGTTGTTCCTCCATAATTGATTACATTTTTTGAAAATTGTATCTCAAGTTGAGTATTCATTACCCAATCAGTGTGAACATAATCAATACTTTTTGAATTCTGCACTTAAAAAAATGAACTAAAGTATGAAGAAACGAAAACTACAAAAAAAAAACTAAACAATATTTAACATATAAAAACTAGCAAACAGACTCTAAAACCTATCTGAGACAAAAACTAAGCAAAAATTTGAAACCCCGATGTGCAAGACTGGTAGAGAAACACTCCCAGAAAGACGTTTTTGGTACAAGAAAAAGAAAAGTTTGTATCATTTTCGCTCCCCTCCTAACCAAAGCCCAATTACCAACTAATTCCTGTTGTTCCATCTCACAAAATCTCCAGACGAAACATTGAATTTTGCGTTTTCACTGTGACAGGATGTGGAAAAGTTCAACGCTGGAACGCTGCAGCGCTGTGGAAAACAATTGACTGCTGGCTTCACTGTACATCCAGCACATACAGATTTGTAGGCGTAAAGGTCTGTAGAAACAATTTGTTTGAAAATAAGAACTCAAGCAGAACAAAAACCTTTTGCCGCAGTATATTTATTTCTCCGGCCAAAGTCAGCACCGCAGGATTAAATAAGTTCAGAGCTGCGGTCTGCTCTCTGGGCACCGTGTTGCTCTGCGTTCCTCTTCCCCTCCATCTTCTCCTCTCTGATATTTGATGGTTGGATGTTCAAACCAAAAACAAAAAGAAAAAACCCTCAAACAGAGAAGCTAAATATTCCACTAACAGTATTGACTCATCAGCGCACCCTCCACACAGATAAACAAACACTGACTCATGGATATGCACACATCAAATAGCCGCTGAAGTACAAAACACACTGCAGGAGCGGACCGCTGTCACGCAGAAACCATTCATTTAAATCACCACCGTCCCAACGCTGCACTTTTAATAGACCTCTGCCTCTTTACGGCTCTCCACATCTTAAACCCATCAATCCGCCGCTCCGCTTCTCTTCCCTCTCTGCGTGTTTCTCCGTCATATCAGATGGGGGAGCGGTGACGCAGCCTCCCTCCGTCCCTCTCATCTGTGTTTGCCCACCTTATCTCCGTCCTTTTCACCACCAACTCCTTTCATTTTACCACAGGTCTCTCTATTTTTTGTTGTTGTTTTGTTCCCCTGTTATTTCTTTCTTCTTCATTTCCCTCCTTAGCTAAGAGGGCTTGAGCCAGTGCAGCGGCGGTGCATGTGGAGAGGGATTGGATGAAGGGAAAGGAGAGCCGAGCAGAAAGTGAGTCAGAGGCAGAAGCCAAGGACAGCAAACAAAAAGAGACGGATCGACTCGGAGGCTGTAAATGACCCTTCTGGAGGGACGAATTGAACGAGGACGGATTCTCTGCGACCCATTGAGCAACGAAGAAATCGACTCGGAGATCAAATTTCTGCTGTTTCAATAAACGGCTCACAAACTTTCACTAATGACGTGCAGGAAGCAAAGAAGGTCTTCAGAAATGATTCATAAGAGTAAAAATCACCTTGGATAGTTTGTTTATTTCCAATTAGCAGAAATCAAAACATGACGCACATATTGATGTCTAATAATTTTTTTCAACCACTGCGACAGAAATTGATTTAAGTTGCTTTCTCATCACCACTTTTCAGTCAGATTTAATTGAACTCTAGTCTGTTTACCCAGAAAGTCCAGTTCGTTTGGGAGGAATCAAACGAAGTGAACTCTCAGCCGCCTAAAAACCTCGATCTCGGTTTGATTGAAGTGAACTCTGCCGCAGTCCAAATCCAGATGTGAACGTCAATCAGATCATAGACCGCTCCAAAAGCAGAAAGTGGACTACAACACAGGGCATTTTGGGTAAATAAAACCAAAACAAATACTCTAGTGCAGTGGTTCTTAACCTTTTTTGAAGTACCAAACCCCCCAGTTTCATATGCGCATTCACCGAACGGTTCTTATTCCCCCCCCACCCCGACACACAAAATACTTTGCGGTATTCTGATTTAGTAATGTAATTATATTAGTTGTGTTACCACCCCCACACCACTAGAGGCAGTACCAACCCCGAAAAGATGCGACTAAGGAGCAGATTTAGACTATAGAATTTGGTAAAAACTGTGAGCTTTGCTGAAGTAATTAAAGACACAAGTTCAAATCCATGCTGAGAGTGGAGCTCCTTCAATCAGGGCTCCTCCGCAGCTCTGATTGGCTAAGCAATGTAACGTGATCCTCTGCAGCAAGTGATGGCAAAGCGGGGCGTCATCACGACTTTACACAAGTGTGTCTTTACCTCCGCGGCAGAGGCTCCGCCGAACCCCTGAGACCGACTCATCGAACCCCTAGGGTTCAATCGAACCCAGGTTAAGAACCACTGGACTAGTGGAAGAAATGGCTTCTGGTCTTTTGCCAAAAGCAAAAAAGAAATCCTACAGCCACAAAAATCTGACGTCACAACGTTTTTGTTTACATTTTATGAAGAACGAAGTTGCGCTCAGTGTCTTCTTCTGAGGTTTTTCTCTCATTTTTTCCCCTCCGTAATCGCAATACGTATTATCTCGGTATATCTTATCAGAAATCTATTTTTATTTTTTAAGTGCTGCTTCTGTTCATCTCTGCATCCACCTGGATGCTTAATTTCCCCTGATGTCATTCACATCGCCCAGAGGAAAAACTCATTTTCATAGAAAATCAGTTTGTAGCTCCTTGGCTACCGACAGTCAGAAAGGGACATTTTGTTTATGACTTATCGATCCAAGAAGTTGGAATCGGTCGCAGTGCGCTTCGTGCTTCAGGGGTAAATGGGAAAGGCTTCACGGCGTGTTGCTCTGGCTTCTTTATCTGCACTTATATCATGCCGGTGAGGTAACAAAATCAGAGATCTTTGTGTCCTCGGAAGTCAAGGTGAAGAGCGGCAATGGCAGAGAAGGTAGGTGTGTGATGCGTGATTGTGCAGCTTAAAGAAAAAAAATCTGTTTTCTAATAATGTGGCATAAAAAAGAAGAACATTTGGGTTAAATAAATTGTTTCTCGGAAAGCCTGTTAACTTTCCCACATTTGCTAAGTAAATACATTTGTAAGATTTGCAGCAGAGTTGACGGTGTTGGCTGCATCCATGTAGCTTTTCTGTCAATGCCAAACATGTTTTTCTGCCACTTTTCTGTCCTTTATTGAGTTGGACGATCAATGTTTGTAGAAACAAGACATTCAGCAATTTAACAGATGTGTCCCTGGGTTGCTTGGTCAGACACTGGTGTGGGACGGCACCCCATTTTGTGACTGTGTTGGTCACTGTGGCGTAAAGAGATCTAATCCTGAAGTGTTTATTGTTGCTGAAATCAGAACTGAAAGTGGAATATTGAATATAGACTGGCATTGCCACTGGTGCATTTTGAGATCTTTCAGTTTTAAGAAACCATACTTATGTTTGGGGTGTGGGTGGAAAATGGAGAGAACCTGTCTAGGTATGCGAAGAAAATGTGAAATCCATGCAGAAAGATTGGGATTCAAACCCTTTTACCCTCTTATTTGCTTCATCCGGAGGGTTTGGACTCGACCTCTAATGATTCAAGAGTCTTGATTATTACATCTTGAGGAAAATAACCTGTCTCGAAGCTTCGTTAAATTATGTTTTACATGTGTTTCGGACGGATATTATTTATGTTGCGCAGCCTCTCACTTCCACCAATGAGTTGTTGAGGAATGCTAAGCACCATTAGCACAACGTAATGTGACCAAATGTCCTCTTGTCTGCGTTTTTATAATTTTTTTTAGGTGTCCTTAAATGTGTTTGTGTGATGAAAGTGTCAGAGATCCAGTCGTTCACATGGACATAAAAGTGATAAATGGCTGTTCAAAGTGAGAGTTTGTCTAATAAACTAACTGAACATGAATACGGAAACTAAAATCTGAAAAGTGTCAACCTGTTGCTTTACTGTTTTTTTTATTATTAAATTGAATATAATTTCAGATTTTTGTGTATCTTTGTGAAGGTTGACTTAAGAAGTAAACTATTGTTTCAGGTAAATTTCTTAAGCTACAGAAAAGTGATTGTTAGGGATAAACCAGGTGATATTGATATCCATTAATACTGCTGTTATGCCAAGATTTATCAATATTTTCTCTTATCAAGTTTTTTATTCAGTTATTCGTCAGAATACTTGATAGGTTGATTACTAAAATAATTGTTGAGTTTGATTGCCTTCTGGAGGAGTGGACCCTGTTGAAGTTTTAAATTTCATCAATTGTTTACATTTGCGTCTGTTTTCCTACATTTCAGTTATATTCAGAATAAAAACAGAGACAAATACTCGGTCGACACATTTTCACCGCGGCCTCTGTGGGCCAGTCAGAGCAGCGCACCGTTTCACGCCGCTGAGCAGATCTGAAATTAGCCGTGAGTAAATAAAACGGGATAAATGAGAGGGAAAGGAGTGTGGCTGCACAGAGCCAGAGTCGGTTTGGCTCAGCTGGCCGGGATGTCTGCGGTTCTGTTCAGGGACGCATCAGGTCCTGACCAATAACACCCGCACACCTGCTCTCTGCCTCCCACATCTCCCTCATCTCCCCTCCAAGCAGCTGCCAAGCCCATAATGACGCTGCCCCACAACAGCATCCCTCCACTGCAGCCATCTTTTCTGTTTGTTTTTCCCCCTCTTCATCGTGACCCCTGGTGACCCCTCGTGTTTGCTTTTTCACCAGATCATCCAGTCTTGCCTCTTGCATTGAATAAACTTTACTCGACCTTGGGATAAATATTCAAATCTCCCACTTCTGTCGCTTCGGTTCTTAAAGTTGGCAAACAAACCAGAAATATGAATATGAAAGCGAGAGACTCTCCAACATTGTCCGGTCTCCACAGACCTAATTGAAGTTTGATACGTTTGATGATTTAATCATTAACCCGTAAAGTAGAGACACATTTGTGATGCGCCAGTCATGTCATTGGCTGTCCTCTACTGGAAATTATAGATAAATCCACAAGAGACAGGAAGACGCTTAGAAGAAAAACATATGACTTGGATAGTTTGTTGCTGGTGTCTTTTGGTTAGAATAGTAAATAGAAATGTTATTTTGACACTGGAGCTGTAAGTTTTACTTACTTTCATTAAAACTGACTTTTCAGCAAATTTGGTAGCCCATGTAAATTTCAGTATTCAGATAAAACACTGGATTCCTATGGACATAATTATGACTATTTCAGGTCCCTGTTAAGCCTAGAAAACTATATTAATATCATTTATATGTCTATTACCTGTTTTGGCTTTTAATTGCCTCATAATCCACACTGTTTTTAAGCTAGCTAGCTTTAGCGTAGCGAAAACAGGACAATAAACAGGTTTTACTCTTAAATTAGCCCATCACTATTCCTCTCAGGTGGTTAATATTTCACTATTTATCAAAATTACTGTTTTTTTTAGTAACATATTTGTCAGTAAACTACAGCAGTGGTCTAGACTTTTAAGTTAGCATGCTAGTGTTATTGCTAAGGCTAATCCTATGCTAATCAGGGTTTCTATGTCTAAGAAGAGACTCAGAAAAACACTTTCACTGCATGCACACTGCAAAACAAAAACAAACCAGAACAGGTTAATAATCTTCAAATATAAGCTAAAGAAGTTAAATAAAGGGAAACTTTTCCAAGTTAGCACAAACTACAATTGTTTTGGGAGAATCTTTAACCTAGCACTGCTTTAGCCATTCTCAGAATGTTTTTTTAAACATTACCGTTTATTTTAGAGGAACAATTCATTTTCTAAAATCATTTTTTAAAGGCTTTCAATTTGGAAGACTATTAAAAACTATTATTAAATTATTATTTTAATACCAACCTTATTTTTCTTAGGAAATTTTAGAAAAATAATCATGAAATAAATGCTTTTTAGCTGGATCTTTGGTGGATAAATACTGCTTTGTGTGGACCTTGCTGAGTTTTGACTGCAGTATCATTTTGTTACACTTCTCCAAAAATAAACCCCGCTAATGAGTATTATGCCAACACTTCCTGTTGTGGACTTGATTGCTTTCGCTTATATTTAGCATGTTCCTATGTCTATTAAAAGCCAAAACCACCTACTGCTGGTGCGAGAAGTCATAAAAATTAGCTCTCCACTCCAATTTGTTCTCACTTTTTAGTTGAAGAGATTTTCTTATTTCCCGGTTGACTATTTTAGAAGTCATTAATCAAGGGTGCTGGGGCTCGACCGTTTGTGAATAACCGGTTCGGACAGGCTGGAGAAAAGAAAAAAAGCAAAGGCCATTTTAAGTGCTGTATTACACAACCTGTCCATCACAGACACACACTTCCACTCAGTCAGAGTCCGAGTTTTGAGGCGAACTGTGAAGCCCGAGCGGTGCTGTGTGCACAGAGGTGGGTTAGCAGTAAGAGTGGCCCTCCTCTCTTTATTAAAGGGATGGACGGAGGTGAAGAGGACAGCAGCAGAGGAGAGGGACTCGGCCAGATAGACACCTACCTAAAATAGTCCAGAATCGACAGCCTTTGTGAAAAACAGGCTTTTGCGAAGTCACACTTGCCTGAAGCAAAACATCTGAAGTCTCCTGGAATAATAGATTCACCATGCACTCTTTTCTTTCTCAGCAGGCCTTTTTTCCCTCACTACAAAGAGCTGCAGCAAAGAGAGACGTTATTTTCTCCACTTTTTTTTTTCTTTGTCCACGTTTTGTCCTCTTCTGCATACAAAAACCCCAAAAAACAATACAAACGCTTTTGTTGCATTGACAGCATAATATTGATTGACAAAATCTGCTTTTAGGAAGCCAAATCACAGAATGAGACGGTTGGATTTATACGCTCTTCTCCTCAGGAAAGAAAGAAATAACATTAAAAAAATGTACAATGTGATGAATCAAACAGTGACATTTTAACCTCAGTAACCCCTAAAACACCAAAAAGAAAACTAAATATTGGGGCGGTTTGATCTTTTCCCTGTAGCAGGAAAGTGAACATTTTTAGATATCACATTAAATATTCTGTATTTTTAAAATAAATGTTGATTTAATGATGTATAAACTTGTTTTTTTATCTCTGGAAAACTGGGTTGTTTTGTTTCCAGGCAACCAACTAACCCTGTCAAAATAAGCAATAAATCAACTAATTGGATGATAAATTAAAATAAGCTCGTTAATGTTTTATTTATGTTTGTTTTTCTCATCTCTCTCTTTCTACCAAAGACAGGATGACGTAAGTCTTCAGTCTTGTGCGTTGACATTCAGTTTCCATTTTATTTGTTGTTTCAGTTGTTTGTTTATTTTGGATAAGCTAAATTTCTTCCAGTTCCAATGTCAAAATTTTCATTAGAAATTAAAGTTTATTAATTGAGAGAGTAAGATGTGAAATAGATCTGTAGATGTATTCAGACGAAACCGTTACTGTATGATGTATATAATATATAATAAAAACTGACGGATAAAATAAATCAGTCTGAATATCATATAAAGATGAGACACACATGAGTTTACATGGGAAAATCTCACGATACGCCGATGATGATGTAATGTTACATTTTTGTGAGTAATTCTGTTTCTGAAAATGAAAAGCAAAACGTGATTCTGCCATGGTGAAAGTTTATTATCCCAGGGGTCTACTCACTCCTCAAATGTTGACCTTTAATATACTAACAGAAATAAATAATTTATATTGAACAGTAAAAGCAAAATAAATTAAGAAATGAATCAAGGAGTTTTCTGTGTGCTTTAAATACATTTATACAACAGCGTATTGAGGTCATTGTAGATAGAGAAAAGATTTATGAGTTTATAGACAAAATATGTAGAAATTTCTGAGTTTGAAAGTTGGAAAAACATCTGAAATTTTGAGATTAATCAAAGAGGTTTTCCAGAATGTTTCCAATTATATTTATGAGTTTTATCTAAAAATTTCAGAGTTTTTTTCTAACAAATTTTCCACTTTTGGAGCTCAGAAATTTCATTGTACTTTCTAGAAAATGTATGAGCTTTTGGCAAAAACTCACTCTTTTTTTCCCATCTATAATGACCCTAATGCTATAAAAAACTGAATTTTTCATATTAGTCTCTGAAATTTTCTAGAAAAATTTCAAGGTTTTTCCATTTTTTTTGTTGTTGAGATTTCTGAGTTTTTTTCTTGCAAATTTTCCGCTTTTGGAGCTCAGAAATGTCCTTGTTCTTCCTAGAAAATTTCAGAGATTTTGGCAGAAATGTACTCCTTTTTTTCTATCTACAACAACCTAAAATACGCTGTCGTACATTTAAGTTTCTTAATCAAGTATGTATGTTCAGCAGGGGCGCATGCATGACTTTTAGTACTGCTGACATAATTACATGAGTCATGCTTGCAGATGTGAGTTACTGTCCTGACATGAAACTCTCACCATCACCCTGATCGGATTTTAAAAAGCTGCAATTTCGTTATGATTCAACAAATTAGAAACAAAAAAAGCATTCTGCAGGAATCGTCATAATTACCTGCTTACACTCTGATGAATAAACAAATATAATCTCTATTTCTGTCCCTGGACTCCAATCCCTCCCTCTCAGCAATCCCCGGCGTAGCCAGCTACTTCGTGCTTGGGGAGCAAAACTAAAATCAAAGTGCTGTGTGAAATATGGCTCAGATTTGTTATTAGGTAAAGCCTTTGTTTTTCATGGCACGGAGGCAGGATGGAGGATTTAAGCTTTCTTATCAGAGAGCATACAGATTAGCCAAATGGGAAGCAGCCGCCGCCGCCGCCGCCGCCGCCGCCGCCACATCGCGCCGCTTTTCAAGTTGGTAGCGCTTTAGATACCAAAGCTGGGTGTGTAGAGAGAAGTGGATAAACATTTCATCACATCCTCCCTCAGGTTTTGGTAAAAAAAAATAAATGTTGGAAGAAGAAAAGAGAAATTGGGTGTAAATAATGAGCTCTTGACTTTAATTTCCTGTCATGTTGGGAGGTTTTTAATTCAAATAATATAAAAAAAAAAGTTGTTTTTTTTCCCAAATCCTCTTCTAAGCGTTTCGCTCCGTCGGTCAGGTGTAGTGGAAAAGGAGTTGCTCATGCGTGCTAACGGGGATAAAAGCTGCTCTTGGAGACATCCATTTCTAATTTTTTAGTATATAATTACATTATTTGTGTGCATGTGGCAAAGCAAAACGGGGGAAAAAAACCAAAAAAAAACCTTTGAAGCCCAACCGCGCGTGCGCTTGGACATGCAACGAACACGCAGTGCCTCTGCGAAGGGTACGGCGAGAGCACGGCCGCGCTGTCCTGTCATCTTTTATTCAGCAGGCCACTGTGCGTCTATTTTCAGCTCTGCACCACTCCGCAGAATGAGCTGCTTTCTAGCAAAGAGAACGGGCTCATTTCAGCAAAACGTTCCCCTTTTTACTCCCACAGATGCAAACATCTGCATCTGTGCAAATTGCACATCGGCTGCATATTCATAGCCGACTCGCCGTTCGACTTCTAACAGCGGGGTGGCGACGTCATTTAAATACCGCTCCTCTCTACACCGACTCGGCTGTAAACAAGCAGCTGATGTGCTTAATGGCATTTGGAGACTGGCAGCCTTTAAAGAAAGTGAAGTGGAAGGGTGACTTTGCGGCTCGCCACTGTTTGAAGGAGAAGCGGCGTTGAAGGGAGGCTCCACAGGCCCCTGTGGGAGCCTCATTGAGTCAGCAGTGGAAGCCTGAATAATTAGAGGCTAGCTCTGGGTCTCTGTCATCATTACACTGCTACGCGTATTTAATATTCAATGAGACTTGATTTTTTATTTATTTCGTACGAGAGTGGGCGAAAGGGCAACTTCGCTGGAGGACGAGCCACGTGCCAACAAAGATATGCTAACATGCGCTCATGCGAGAGCTCAGAGGGCTGTGAATGCAGTCTTACTGCACGTCCGCTCCAGGCGCACTGTTGCGTGGCTCACGCTGCTGTACAGAAGCTACAGATGACGAGTTTGACCCCAGAGGTCAACAGAGTCGCTCCGGTTGACCTTGGTGGGAAGTGAAGCTAGGCGTTCAAGTCGAGTCTTGTATAGCAACTAAAATGTCTCCATTTATGCACAAAGCATCTGGAAGTAAGGATTTATTAGACATTTTATGGATTTTTTTCTTTTTTTTTCTTTTAAATACAGCAAATAAATAAGTTTTTCCACCTCTAATGGGACATGGAGCTCTGGAAAACATTAAGAGACGACTTAAAACGATCAGTTTCTCTGATTTTACTCTTTATAGGTTTATATTTGAGTGAAATGAATATTGTTCTTTTATTTTATGAACTACTGACAACATGTCAATAAAATTCAAAGCAGAAATTTAGTTTTTATTTGCAGAAAATGAGAAAAGGTCAAAATAACTAAATAGATGCAGCGCTTTCAGACCTCAGATAATGCGAAGAAAACAAGTTAATATTCTTTTAGAAAGAACAAAACTAATGTTTTAACTCAGGAAGAGATCAGGAATCAATATTTGGTGGAATAACCAGAAACTTTTAAACAGGCTTCAGTGCAGCGGGCTCTTCGTTTTATCCAGATCTGTATTTCTGCAATTCAACAAGAACAAAAATAATCAGATATAGGTGACTTATTATTCTCCCTTTAACGGGTTAGGACAGGTCTATGGTTTATATAAAACATGTTTGGTATATTTTTTACACAAAATAATAATTAGAAAATGAGATTTCAGTCTGATCAGTTCTGCCCATTTTGAGCTGTTTTAGGGCGTCCTGTCCCTTTAAATCCTGCTGCTGGCCACGCCCCCAACTCAGCGCTTACACTCGCAAACAGACGCGTAATTATGCAATTGTAGATCCTTGAAAAGCATTAGTAGAGCCTCCTTCACAACCAACAAGAATTGTAAGTCAACAACAAAACGCCTGTCTTTTCCAGCAGCCATTGTACAGCGGTAAAACCAGCTGACCAAACGTGCTGGAGCTCAGCTTGGGTTGCGAGGTAGCGTTGATTGTGCCTTAACAATCAGGAGGTTTTTGAAAGACCTCATTTCCCAAACACCAAAAAACATGAACTTATAAAGGCATTTATGAACCTGGAGAAAAGTTTATTGAAAGAGTCTGACATGGAGTTCTGCTAATATACCGGAGGGTATTATATTAAAAATCTATGTAAAGGCGGTGGGCCTCATTAATCAACATGAAGTGTAATTAAAAACGAAAAGGGACAAGCTTGATTAAAGTTATGAGTTACTGGCAGAGCTGCTGTTGTATTGGGCTGTGGTTTCGTTTACACGGTTCTGCTTATTGAAGTGATCAAATATCAGTTTTGTTCAAATGGAACCAATAAAAAGCCACAACTTTGTAGAAGGAAAAAGCTGCAAGTGTTCTTCTGTTTTTTTATGCCCATGTTCTGTTTGTTAACAATCTGCCTTTTTGTGTTTAGGTTCCCATAGTGACTGCAAAACCTGAGAAAACAAATCTGGAGGTCAGCTCATTCAAGAATATCTGGAGCCGGCAGGTTAGATCTTCCTCTTTGCTTATGTCCTACCTTTTTATCTAACAGTAAAAGCCAGCGGCGGTTATCGGATGCTAATATATTCCCAGTGGGCTCCTGCATGCATTATGGGCCTGGATCCAGGGTATTTGGACATGTTGGCATGTTGTTGTGCAGAGAAGAGAAATTTCTCACCATTTTTCCATCAATCCTCTTAGCAGAAACATACCTGCTGCTGGTGGCTGATGTATTGTTGCCGTGCTTTGTGCAGCGGAGCTCCATTTGTCTCAATCACACAATTCTTCTGTTATCATTCCAGCTCAGTTACTTCTGGGAATGTCCCCCAAGCATAACATATGAGTAATGCTGGGCATATCCATTACACAAATAAAATGTGAGGCCAGGTTCCTGTTTTTACAAATGGCATTTTGGGAGCGATTAAAGAGACTAGCTTTGCATTTAGCTTAAGAATAATCCCAAATATCAATATTGGCATTGGGACTAATGGGCGGTGGACATTTATAAATAAATGTTGAACTGTACTAATTGGGCAGATGTTGTTTTAAAACCTTTTTGCTGTTCAACACTTCAGCAGAAAGGTGGCGTTGTGCGCTGGATTGTAACGACTGACTGTCAGTCTTTACCATTAAGATCCAATTATTTGTTGGACATTAGGTTTTCCAAAGGAGATTTGAAGTTTCTAGAAGACATTGCAACAAAATGAACAATGTAGATTTTTGGAAATCCTCTGGTCCTAAGACAATATACTGAAACGTTACACAAAAAGCTTTGGGTTTCTGGAAAGTAACCAGCAAATTTAAGTCAAAATGGAGTCAAAAGCCATTAGACAAAACAAAGTTGGTGAATGATGATGGCTGAGATCACTTTGAAAACAGTTGTATTTAGGCTGTGACTGTCTGTTTTTTAATGATTCAGGTGAAAAACAGAGCCACTCTAATGGAATTACTGAACACCAGACTTTAATAAAACATTCCTGAACATCTTGGAAACTAAGATATGCCTCAGGTTGTATTAGCAGAATCAGATAAACAATGAATAAGGTCAAATTAAAACATCTAAACCTTGCATATTTAAAACATCGCCTGCCATTTAATTGTTTTATCAGAAACAGTAGTCGATAGAAAGTCTATTGGACATGAGTCGATGCATTCAAGGACCAGTTCAGAGACATGTTTTGATCAACCATGCTAACAAGGCTATAAATAAAACATGAAAATACATGAAAATATATTTTACACCATAGTCTCCTGACAGTAAATAACTCTAACATACATTAAAAGAAAGAAAACAAAGTCTATTTAGCTGCTGGATGAGGCTTTAAGGGGGATGCTAATTTTAGCAATGATTAGCTGACCTAAAATTGTAGCAACTAGCGGTACCAAGCTACATAAGAACTACTAAATCAGTCTTACATTCTAACACGAACACTATTTAGACGCCTTCTGAAGCTGAATTTTATTCTGTGTAGCAAGAAGCTAACATCTAGCAGCTAAGAAGCTAAGGCTAATGCATTCCTAGTGACTAGCATAAATATGCTAACAGCCTCTCCAGACAATTGCAGCACCGCTTTGAAATCAGAAAAAAGTAGGATATAGCAGTATTACACAGAAAACAATAAACTAAACAATCAACAGAAATATAATAGCTGTGCTAAATGACTAGGCTAAGTGCGATTAGCAGTAAACAGTGGCGTTTTACCGTGGGGGTCACGGTGGGGTCATTGTTTGTTTCTCAGGGTTCAAAACAAAAGAATGAAGCAAACAAAAAAAAATTTTCATCATTTAATATATTAAGTGAGTCAGTTGTGTCTCCAGAGCTGCAGATTGCTAGGCATTAGCTTCGTAATGCTAACAATTAGCATGTATGAACTGTTAATGCTAGCTCACAGCTTTTCATTTCATCTTGTTGATGAAAACCAGAAACATTGAGTGATGTAATTCTCTGTGGCTTTGTTTCAGCTCAGTGTTTTGGTTGAAAACTCGTTAACATTTTATGCCCTGCTTGAAAATTGCTGCCATTGCGGGTTCTGTCTTTTAAATTAGCCAGTATCCTGCCTTTCCTGTGCTCGCTAAACAGCCCGATCTGAGTGGACGGCAGCTCGTTGCACGCCCCTCTAAGGCCTGAGCAAAGGGGAGAGAGAAAACTGAGAGAGATTACATGCTAATGTTCCACTGCAGAACCAGAAACGGTCAAAACTCGGATCACAGGCCCGTAAACATCTGTCTTTATTGATCTCATATTCTATGCTTTTTCTTTGGAAACAATGTCTATCAGTGTAATTATCTGAAAATCACAATAAAAAAGGATTTTTTATGGAGTGGTCTGCTGGCTTATTGGCAGCCCTGGTAAAAATCCTTTAAAAGGCGTAAAATATATGAATCTGTGACTGCAGCAGCATAATCCTACACTGAAAATAACAAATCCATGAAATCATGTTCAACACATTTACTGGCATCGCTAATGCAAACACTTTGTACATAATGGTTCATTCTTATTTCTGTGGGATTTGACTAAAAAGAAGGTGGATTTTGCAACCATTTCTGATAATTTGATCAGGATTAATATCTTGCTAAAAGACCAAAAGCCAAAGTTAAACAGGATTTGTATCTAAAATATCCAGATATATCAAAGAGTTTCTGATGCCATGCACTCTTACCGAAGTTCAAAGTGAGATGAAAAGTATTTAAAAACTGGCCCGCAGCATCACAGATCATCACAAAGCCTCGATTAAATCTATTTCACATAAATAAATGATTTTTTTACTTTTAACCACTGAATAAGTTGGATTTTTGCACATTTTGTTTATGTTATTGTGATTAAAGTGTTTATTTTAGATTTTTGCTTGCTAACGATGTGGCAACATGTTTTATTTACGACCGAACTAAAAGCAACAGAAGCCGCCATTTTGAGTGAAAACATGAGTACGTCTTCACGTTTCCTTAAATGTAGGTGAAACAAATATAGGCGGTTAGAACAGATCTAGAGGAAAAATGTACAATTTGTGCTTCTGAAGTCTTTACTGAATAATTGATCACTGATCATTAATGTGACACTAATTAAAGGCAGCAGACTCATTTATCAAGATGGCTGCCGTGGCTGCAGCAGCTCAGGGGAAAATCAACGTTGAAGTTGGTCTTGTAAGTGTTGTGTGTGTGTGTGTGTGTGTGTGTGTGTGTGTGTGTGTGTGTGTGTGTGTGTCCAGGTGTGGTGAAGAGATTGCGGTTTGGCTTTTTGTGAATTTACTAAACCACAACAACAAGGCAACAGAAAAACGTTAAGAGGGAGAAAAATGGAAAAAGTGAATTGTAAATCGATTAACAAACATTTAATCGATTTACACTTAATGGTTTATTAGATTACAATTAATCCCCATTGATTAACTAATAATGTCCACTTGGACCTTCTTTTATGGCGCGTTCACACCGAACGCTTCAAGTTGGACGTGTGTGCAGCAGGCGAACGTTGAGAGGAGCCGGTCTGTTTGTACAATGGCGGATGAAATTAAGGAAATGACACCAAAATATTATGTGGTGAAAGTTTCTGCAATCATAACGGAGACTCAGATGTCTTTCCTGAACATTTTGTGTTCAGTTTCCATTGATAACGACACGACGGTTGTTTCATCTCCTGGTTACTTTGATCAATAGTGGATTAAATATTGGGATTATCTGGGTTTTATTTACTGAATGTGGCCATTCGGCTTGTGCTTGAATATGCCGGATAATTCTCAAGTTTTGTGAGTTTCACAAGCTCTCTGGGCGCCAACGTGGGTCGCTATTAGTGCTGCTTTTGTCTTACCAGAGCCCAGTTTGACGACCTTTAACCCACATTGGTGCCTGCATCTCCTGGCAGGACACCAGCTACAGATCACTGTGTCACATAGCGGAGTTTCTCTGATTGGTTGACGCTCCGCATCGAGCGGCAGAAGTTCAGATTTTTCAACTCCAGCGTCAAACGCTGAAAACTCTTCAATCGGGCAGCAAAGTGAGCGACGACGTGCGTCTGCGTCGACTCTGAATTTAAACCAGGACCTTCAGATAACGTTTGGTGTGAACGCAACAATAGTGTTGTAGTTTGGCTGCCATCCAGAAGAGGGCGCTGCTGGTCATCCTGAGAGAAGCCAGTTGATACAGAATTAAAGATGGCGGCACCATACCAGAACGGGAAAGAGAAACGGTCCAAACAAAGTCCGATTTGGGGTTCTGTTATGAAATATAAACACTCAAGAAACTCCTAAATTTTCCCCTTAGTGCTCCTTCATGTCAGAGCAACGTCAACAAATTAGAAAACTCAAGTTTTTAATAAAATGGCCACTTATTAATTAACTCAACTTTAGATTAACTCATTTCTCAATAACTTGCATCTCTAATCCCTGGTAATAATAAAAACCTCTTAAAGGGTTGGATATAATAACAATAAATGCGCTAATCCTATTATGCTCTCCATTTCTTACCATCTTAATTAGCAATAAACACCATAAAAGCAGCAATAAAACAAAGAGGTTTGACGTTACCTCAAGCTACAAATGATACGGAAGCCTAATAATTTTAAAAATCCTTGCTTTTTCCTACTTTATTTATTAATTTAACCTTTAATTAACCAGGAAGTCCTTTCAGGATTACCGTCCATGTGCAGAAACCTGCTGTGCATCTGAAGCCTCAACACTTCAGCTCTTCATTTCAGGCGTTTTATTTCCTCCCTTTTGTTTCCTTCAGCACATTTTAATTCAGTCTTAAAGTAGTTAACGATAAGCGACGCTGTGCCGCCTCTGAAGGCTGCACCTCCCCCCGTAGGGCCCGGTTCTCCAGAACCGTGACGGCTGTTATTTCAGACGTCTCCCCCTTTCGCCGCGGGGCGCCATGTTTACGCTGCTCGTCGCATTAAGAGCAAGCGGCGGAATCGCGCCGCAGCCGACGGAGTGATATAAACGGGCGGGAATCGGAGTGAGCGGACATGTCAGCGAGCGTATTTCACTGCTTATGCGAGAAGTGCTGAGTGTTTTATGGATCTTTAATCCACATGCTGTGTTCTGGCTCACTGAGAAGGTGAAATAAAAACCACTGGTTCCTGAAAGGCTTTTCTTTTTTCCCCCCTAAATGCTGAAAGTGTTTGTAAGTGAAGGTAAATGGCGGCTCCTGGGTAGTTTAAAGTTATTCTTTGAGTTTCAATAAAGTGAAGAACAAAAACTGTTCATGTTGTTGCCCTAAATCCTGACCATCTATTATTTATCAATTGATATATTTATTGACTTTTCCTTAACATCCCAGTGGTACTGAAGGTTCTTCTCATAAATAATACAATTAATTTATATTTGATTTTGTTTGATCTTATTTAAATCCTATTTTGAACTTATTTTTACTGCGTATTTTAATATTGTGTACTTTTTTATGTTAAAATATGTAAGTGTCAACAAAAGCACCTACAAGTAAAATGCATTTTTATTATATTTATTAAAGTTACATTTAGTTTCTTTTATGAAATATTTACATTTTACATATTTTCAATGATTACGCCTGATGTTTAAGATGTTGTAAATCCCCGTCGGTGGAATTTCTGTGGCTGTAACTCCAAATTATTAGTGGAAAATCCACCTTTTTTCCATAGAGCATATTAAAATATTCAAAAGAAAATGCAGTTTGGGAAATTTAAATACTTTACACGATGCTACATGAACGTTTGTTGATGTGGAGTATTAGTGAGAGTGAAAGGATAAGCAATTGTTTCTTTCAATCAAGTTGGGAAAACAGTTAATTTCTTAACAAGTTCATCATTTTGCAACACGAATAGTTTAATAACAAGTGGAAAACATTTCTGAAAACTTCTGCATTTTTAGTATTCACAGATTTTCCTCTGAACTCCAGATTATTTGTGGAAAATTTGCATTTTCTTCAGAGAGCAGAAAGAAATATTGCTTAGGATACTGAAAATACCTTTTCCTAATTCTTCTTGACGTACTATTGGCTGATGCTCGCAAACCAGCCAATCCAGGTGCGCCATTTATTTTCCTTGGTGCTGATTGGCTGAATCACCAGAGCAGAAATAACGAATATTATAGATGTTAGCTTTTGTGCTAGCGCACATTATGATATATTTGTTGTTTTCACAATTAAAATAGGAAGTTATAAACATTGTTAGAGGAGATCTGAATACTGGGAGCCTCTTTACACATCAGGTAAATTAATATTTTTAAGCAAACATTCTGCTTTCGTTCCCAAACAGCGTTAGCTTAATAACAGTGATGATGGGTGGCTCTTTCTTTGCTCTCAACAGCATAAATATCTATTCTTCCTGTGTGGAAATGCTTTGCATATATTTTTATTTTTTTGTAAGCAAGTAAGAAGTGAAATAGGTTCCCTTTAAGCCAGCTGAGTGGCAGTGCGCATCAACAGGTGGGGGAGGGGTGGCTCTGTTTTGTTCTCCTATAAGCTGGAGCAAACACTTTTTTAAAGATTGACCACCAAGTGAAGAACTGTTGGTGTTTAAAGCTTAATTGTTCCCCATGTAAACACGGATAAATCAACATCACATTAAAAAACATTACAGAGGAAGAGTAATCAAAAACGCTGTTTTCATGAAGAAGGCTGAGCAGGAGCCGATAACATTTGTATTAATTTTAATAATTAGTTTTTCTCTGCAGCCTCCATTTTAAATCTGCCACGTTAGCCACCTGGTAAGTTGAAAATGGAGTCCAATTTCCAATTTATTTTCAGCTCGATTTGACTCCACATGTTCCTGCGATGAGGAGATCAGCGCTGACAGGGTTTCTGCCCAGGCTGCAGATTTAAAGAGCTGTAGTTTCGTTTCTTATTCTATGGTTTCCAGATCTGAGTAGGGATGGAAAAGGAAACAGAGTTCAACCGTTGTTCTTTGTCACTTTCTTTGCAAAATGAAACTTTTATAAAGTCTGTTCATTAACTGATGGGTAATATCTGGTCAATTTAATCATCTAATTCTTTATGGTGTTTAATGTAGAAAGATAAAAAGGAGTGTTTAGCAATATATGTCACTTTTGTCGTTCAACTTAACCCCATATTTCTGCAGCAATTCCCAAAAATAGATCAACAAAAAACAGGAAGTCTATATGAGAGACTGGATTAGTTTTCTACATCAGCAAATTCCTCATCTTAACAGGCAAGGAAATGAGAATTTTGCACAATTCTCATTTTGCAATGTCAAAAATGTGCTTCTACAAACTCGTATGCTTTTAAATACAGGATGTGCTTAGCAAAATCTACCTAGACATTTTTTGGTGTCTTTAAAATGAGACGTTTCAAAAACCCTCCGATGGCAAAGTTGCCGTTACCTAGCAACCTTCCCCTCCAAAAAAATCTAGCTTTTTCTTTGGCAATAAATTAATGATTTTTGTTTCAAGAATCATCCGAATATGACGTCACAAATTAGGACGCACTACCCAGCAAAGCCAAGCCTGTTACCTAGCAACCCAAGCAGAACTCAAACACTATTGGTTAGCTGGTTTAATCACTGTACGCGCTGTACAATGGCTGCTGGAAAAGACCAGTATTTCGTTGTGAACTTGGCATCCAGAAACCACTTGCTGCCTTCTTGTTGTTTTTTTTTTGCAGGAGGCTCCACTTGTGCTTTTCAAAGATTGCACAGTTGTATAACTGCACAGCTGTGTGCAGCCATTTTGCGACTGTAAATGTTGAGTTGGAGGGTGTGGCCAGCAGCTGTTTTTTTTTTTTTTTGATTTAAAGTGACAAGACGCCCTAAAACAGCTCAAAATAGGCAGAACCGATCAGACTGAAATCTCATTATCTAATATTGATTTAGTACAGAAAAAGGTTTTGTATAGGCCATCCTGACCTGGTCAACGAAGCATAATATATCACCTCTAACTGACCTGGTTGATATTTTCTAGTATTTTTCCTTTAAAAATCTCAACATTTGAGTCTGAACAAAGATGTCACTTAAGATGATAAATCTTTAGAAAGCGCTCTTTCGGCTCATCAGCTGTACAAGGCCTGGCAGGTCTTACGCAACTTATCTGTCAGTCCTGAGAAAACCTCAAATGTGGGTGATTTTTCTCAGCGGGGTTCATAATTAGGAGCAACACTTACAGAAGGTTGCTCAGTCGTTTTCCATTTTCCGAGCAGACTTTCGAGCGAAGACAGAAACGCTGCATGAATAATGAAGAGGAGCATGTAATCTGCATTTGTTTCTTATGAGAAAGAGGAGCGGGCGCGCTGCCTTGCAGCGGTTATAACAGGTAGCAGCGCTGTTGTTGATGCTGATGTGGCCTCCGAATGCATTTCGCCTCGGTTATATAACGCATTATGCTGCGTAGCTGGCGTGCGGCTATTTATAGAAACACTTTGATGTTAAAAACCGTGTGACACACAGACACAAAAACATCAATCCAGAAGCAAAAACATGACGGAAATAAGCTGAATAACTAATCGCTAACTTCTTCGGCTACAAGTGAAGCCGATTTTTATCGATTTGTCCACTGCGTCCTAACCACTTGTCCTAATCCTTCCCTATTTGGGTGAGTCAATCTTTCATCTCTCCGTCTTTAAGAGTCTGCTCCCTCCCCTCATATAGGCAGACTACCCACAGTCTGAGGTTCCTTTTGTTCATTTAAATACCTCAGAGTCCAGACATAAAAACCATTACAGGGCGCAATGTGGTGTGACGGCGTTTCTGATCAGCTGAAAAAAATAAAAAAAGGAAGTGAGAGGCATTAAGTCTCATTTTCTGGAGCTGCTCTGATAGAGTTTAACCAGCTGATTGCTTTGTTTAGAGCTGCAGTGATGCTCTGCCCACAGGTTTGATCGTTCCTGCTGAATTTTAAGCGGCTTCGCGGTGGCGATCCATCAGGTAAATTGAACATAAATTTACACGGCTGTTCTCTTTATGAACATAATAGCGATGTACATAAATAATTAGCATTATAAATTTAAAGTAGACGACTGTGAGTCAAAGAAATTGCACTCTATACTTTTTTTTTTGTCTCCAGTGCAGTCAAAATGGAGGTTATTTTTATTCACAAGCAGCAATTTAACATAATTTATTGGCGTTGCTGTGCAAGTTTGTCACAGTTGGGGAAGCAAGAAATTAATTTCTGCTTTGCCTGCAAAATCTTTTAAAGTCTTTCTGTAGATTGAGGCAGCCAGGTTTGCATCGTCAGATCTATAAAGTTTCCACTCTTTAGGGTGATAACATCAACTTTATTGTCAATCATGTAAAATTACTTTGGAGCTAGTTGTTATTACATAATTGGCAAAAGCAAAAAAAACCCCAAAAAAACAATAGTTTTAAGAGAGCAAGTTGAAGTTGTTTAACCTCTTTGTGTTCAAGTAGAACCTCAGATTTTTGTACAAGACTTTAAATCAACCCAAAGTTACAGTTGAAACCAAAAAATGGTTGGACATGCTAAATGTTTTGCTAAAGTTATTTGCAATTAGCAGTGCGAGTCAATCAATTTTTAAACATTTTTTACATTTAAGCTGTTTCACCATGTTCTGTAAAATGTTGTATTGTTGCACTTATTTTATTTAAAACCTATGGGAGCCATTTTGGATTTCATGTTAGGGTTGTCAGTAGTTGCGTTTCCATTGACTATATACCTGCACAAATTGGAATTATGAAAACAAATTTGCTTAATAAAAACATGTACATTTAAAAAAAATTGATTTTTTTTTTTTAAATGGCACTAGGATGAGATGTTTGTTTTTTTTTTGGCTGTATTAAAAATGTTTTTTTTTTTTGCAAAACTGCAATGGAAACACTTATTTTCCATCACTCTAATCATGCGATCAACAACTGGATGTTACTACTGGCTGAAATGACGAAGAAGACGACAGGAAGTGGTGGAACGCTGATGGCGTGGCGGGTTTTTTAATGACTTATCACGTGAACAAACTTACTCACCTGTGATTTTAATTGCGTTTCTTAATTTATGGAAACACCTGAATTGCATAATTGTGTTTTTTCAACATTAGTGGAATACAAACAATGATTTCCGCACATTTATAATGAAACCGCAGCTAATAAAACCATTAGACGACAAGCCCAAATCCTGATGTTGAAAGAAATCATAATTTTCAAATAAATAAAAATATGTTGTTTCTTCACGTGTTTATTAGCACTTTTAAGCACAGAATTAAAAAAATATGGAAGGTAGAGAACAGATTAGCAAATCCTGAAAAACACATTTCTTAAATTTGTTCACCAGATCAACATTATTTGGTATTTTAAAGAATCAATGATGCGTCAGGTTAGCATGTAGCTTCAGTGAGTATTATCTAACAAAGCTATCTGAGAATCTGTATTTATGCGTTTGACAGATGCTTTTACTGAAAGTGACTTACAGATGGGGATGTAAAAATGAAGTTAATATCTAAGCCAAGAATAGGCCACTTAGAAGGAAAACCACTTGTCAGGTTCTATCAGAGGTGACGGAGGTGACAGCGTAGAAATAGTCTGCAGGCGTAGAGGGGAATGCACATAGAGCTACTGCACTAGATCAGGTAGGGACGTTCACACATGGTAGATGTTGATGTGGAATAACTACAACTGTTTTGGTTTCCTTATATTTAAAAACTGATTTATAAGTCAGTCATTCCAATGATATGATGATATATCACCCATAAAATAACACATGCAGTGTTAAACATTGAATTTTTAAAAAAACTCTTTACGTCATCTTTTGCTTAGAGCTACTTTCGAAAAGCATTCTTCAAGAAAATATGTTTAAATACTGAAACCTTAAACAAAAAGGCCTTCTTAGCTGGTGACATTTCAGCCTATAGCAAATGTTATAAAGCCAGCCATTCAAATCCAAACATTTTCACGATTTTTCACACTGGCGTGCTCATCTACACACAAACCACAACAAAAAAGAAAAACTATCTTTATGAATAAACATTTATCCAAAATGAGCATTTACAGAATCAAACACTGATGTGTTAGCAGTGCATTTAGCTAAAAAAAATAAATAAAAACACATTATTGCTAACTATGTTTATCAATGTTCTTGTAATTTAAAAACAATTACTAGCATTATAACCTGGATATGTTTGCCATTAAAATGTCATATTTGGCAAAAAAAAAGTACATTGCTTAAAAATGGATGTTCAACTCAATGCAGTTCATTTATTTGGTATGGATTCACACTTCTAGGCATTTTACAGATAAAGTCAATTCAATCAACTCATTAAAACAGATACCAAGTCAGTTGCGTCTATTCCAGTTTGATCTTAGTTAAGAAACAATGCAGTCGAGTTCAGTTTATTTTATAAAGTGGTTACAAACAGTTTGCATTGAGCCACTGACATGCAGAGTCCATGTTGTCATGGAAAATGAATCTAAATACAGCAGTAAACTGATGACATTTTGTATTTTAAAATTGTAGTAAAGCTATTTAATCTATACAGTGTAACATAATCTAATTTAG
This sequence comes from Poecilia reticulata, assembly GCF_904066995.2. Classification (NCBI taxonomy): domain Eukaryota; kingdom Metazoa; phylum Chordata; class Actinopteri; order Cyprinodontiformes; family Poeciliidae; genus Poecilia; species Poecilia reticulata. Next base: position 21,565,183 of record NC_088847.1, on the reverse strand, counting down.
CAAGCTAATGTTAGCGTTTAGCAAAAAATGTTTTGAAAAATACCTTCATACTTTTAATGTAAACAAGACTAAACTGTTGATGTTGTGAGGGTAAAAAGCTACGATGACTGATAGTGAGTAATCTATTCAATATTAGCAGTTTTAGCATCCTAGCATGTTTATTTCAGCATTTAGCAAAAATCCTAAAAATAAAACTTCATTCATATCCAGTATCAACATTTTTAGCGTCCTAGCATGCTAATATTAGCATGTTTCCTCTTTAAGTTCTTTAACAGTTTTGTGATAAACTACATTTATAGGTTTCATGATGCGTTTCGGCTTCCAGCACTGCCAGTGTTAATTAAGCATAAGGCAGCAGCATCGGGCTCACTGCAGAGCCTGCAGTAATGTTGTGTTTTTATCTCCTTTTTATTAAGAGAACCACATGTCGTTTTCCCTCTATGTCGACCATATGCTGCGCTAGCCACCTGCTACTCCACATTTATGTGTTTGAATCAGCATGTTATGACCTCTCTGAAGCATGTGGCAGCCTTTAAACAAACATCTTGATAGCCCAGCACTGAAAAACCTTCTTTTTTTATTCGGGAAAATATAACGCATTTAGCACTTACCAACTCCTTGGATTACACAAACAAGACGCCCAAATCAATCTTGATAGGTTTGTATCTTTAGCAGCTTTCCATGTGGACAAGATAATGAGAAAAACAGACAGCTTGGAGACGTGGCACCAGAAATGTGAACGTTTATTCACTTGATTTATGACTCTCCAGCTGCATTTGCAGGCTCCTGGTGACTTTAAATGAAAGACCAGTAAACACTGCGCAGTTTTAAACCTCATTTCAAATATTCCCTCACAAGTTTAGCTCTAAAATAAACTCATTCAGCGCCACAATCCTGCCGCACGAGTTCGATCCGAGCCATTAAAATGGCTGACGAGAGCGGCGACGGCGGTGGAGGAACAGGAAGGAGCGCGTCATTGACAGCTCCCCAAACCGAGCTGCCTTTCAAGATACCACAGCAACCGCAGCAGCCAAAAAAGATAAGGCTCCAGCCAAGATATCAAACGACATCAGCCATTAGCAGCCGCCATGCGCAAACACTTTTCGTCACGAGGCGCTGCGAGACGGCCCAGGGCCACCTCGGGGCGTCTGAAACACAGAGAGCACAAACAAAACCTGCAAACTAAAACAAAAAAGACAACGCTGCATCAGTTAGCTGTGTCCTCCTTTTACTGTACACTGGTACAAAATCCAGGTTTAATACGTTTGACACGTCTCTTGGGAAAAACACGTGATGCGGGTGGAGATTGTCTTACTTGTTGTTGCGTCATTATTTATTGCGGCGCCCCGGCGCGAGAGGAGAGGAGGCGGGGATACCTTGAAGAGTAGTTCTGAAAAGCCTGACGCAAAATCTTTCACTTTTTAGCAAATTAAACTATCCCACAAATAAAATTGAACATTAATTACATGATTACGTTCTAGAAGGCTCTTTTAAAAATGATCAGCCAGCTGTTAAATGACTCACAGAGAGGACTAATTACAGGGGAATTATGGCCTCTTTTTTATCACGCACCTGCTGATTTCTATCATCAGTTCACCTTTTAAATTAATGTAGCCGAAATACGCCTAATATCGTACATTTTCCTTCTTTTTTCCCCTCATCATTTTATGGCCTGTCAAGGTAAAAAAAAAAAGACAGTACTCCTTTTCTCAAGTTCTGCTATTTTATATATCGGCGGATAATATAAATGATAAATGGAAGAAAGACAAACTGAAAAAACTAAGCATAGCCTTGCTGTTTCCACAGGATTTAAGAGTTTCTGATAAAGATATTTATATTTGCAGGCAACAGTTTTTGTTGGTGTGAAGCTTTAAGGTGTTTATTAACATAACGCCAAAAGTTTATTTCCATCAACCTGGGAAGTTTATTTCTAAACATGTTCGTCATTTTGGAACAAGAATAACAAACGGGAAACATTAAAGACAACTACAAGAGGGGATTTTTCTGTGGACTCTTAATTATTTGTGGAAAATTCACCTATTTGTGTAAATATATACAGATCGTATTCTAAATAAAATACAGACAGTTTCCAATGTTTGTATTAATAAAAGGATTATTCAAATATTCACTAATTTCAACCATTCGCTGGCAGTTTTGGTCCCTAAATGTTGAAGTTAAGCCTGAAAAATATATCACAATTTAATAATTTCATACCAGTCAGTATCAATAACTATTGATTATTATTTTTTGTTTTAAATAAGTGAAATACAGCCGAACTGGTGGCGTAACCTCACCTGTTTTATCCACAGTTTTCTCTCAATGCTGTTTATTTTTTAACATTTTTAAGAGGAATCTTAAACTGCCACTGTGGCAGTTACTCAGCAGGTCGTTGCTAGGTAACCAAAGGACGAGCGAGTTGCTAGGTAACCGAAGAGTGAGAGAGTTAGTGAATTCCGCTAACATAGCTTAGCTAACAGTGAGCTGTTGAGAGAGAGGCTAAAGTTTCTCCTCTGCCTTAATCTCCCAGAATGCTTTGTGGTTCTTGATCGGAGTTCAGGGAATATTCTGCATGTCAGACTTATTGTCTATTGATATTGATCATGTGTCTATAACTATTTATTTTGTTATTGATTTATTGTCCAGACGTCTGGAACAAGGTTTTTCAGACAGAGGAGACCAAAGTTGAATTGTTTGAGCATAATTCTCATCAAACAGCAAATTAGCACTAAAAACTAATATTGTTTTTAGTACAAAACTAGTACTATAAGGCGTCTTCTGGGATTTACTTCACCTGAAGGTAGTTCTGCAATTTACCAAGCCTTATGTACATAGTGCTAATTGTACTGAGTTTTGCACACAAAGATTTTCGCTTTGTGTGTGTAACCTGGTTGTAATTCTCTTTTATTATAATTACACAAAATGTCTTCTTTTGGTTATTTGTCTTGTTCCTTATCTTACTGAAACACCTCTGTCATTGTTTTAACCGTGTTATTTTAAGATCGGAAGCCCCTCCCTTTTATTTCTTCTTCTGTGGTATTGTCTTTAAATTGTTTGCGCCCCTTAGCCCCTCCCCTTTTGACATGTTGTCCTGCGGGAGAGGTGTGCGCTTTTCATTTTTCCATCTAAATACATTCAGTTTATTTATAGATCTATTAAGTTAATTTTTGTTTTATACTTTTGTTTGGTGTCGGACTTGGAGCGGGCAGCCTATAACACGGTTGTTTTGTCTGTATTTTCGTCAGGTATGTTGTACAAAAATGTTTATTTAGTTTTTTTGTAAGTTGTGAGAGGTGTTCGCGCGCCTTTTGACATGTTGTCCTGCGGGAGAGGACTTGGAGCGGGCAGCCTATAACACGGTTGTTTTGTCTGTATTTTCGTCAAAAATAAACCGAGAATCATCCGCTTGAAAGAAACTGTGTCACGGTCCATTCACTCAAAAACCAGCACAACGCAGAAAAGGATCCGGTTACACTTGGTGCCGTGACCCGGATGGGAGTCGGTAATTTTGTTCTTAAAACTTTAGGATTTGATTTAAATTATTTGAAAACCCAGTAAAGTCCAGATCTGTTATTATATCCTGATCAGATGGGGACAGAGTATCCAAAAAGTTTTACTCAAGTAAGAGTAGCACTACTTCAACATATTTTTACTCAAGTAAAATTAAAAAGTAGTCATCCAAGACATTGTTCGAACAAGAGTAAAAAAATGTATCCTGATTCATAATTGAATGAGGGTGTACTTAGTTTTTGGCCTGACAGGAGAGCGTGACGCCATAACTTCAGCCTGACGGAGCGCGGATCTCGTTCTGGATGACAGGAACATTCTTCCTCTTCGCTCAGGTCACTACGGCGCATCGCTGACGGCGCTAGATTCATCATTCTCCTCATAACGCCGGATATGAATCACGCTCGCCGCGCCGAAGGAATTGCTTAAGAGTTGTGAGGTTGTCCCGTTCCTCATCCATTTCCTCTCATCCATTTGTCTCTGTCTACCGCAGGTGTTTTCATTTTATTTATTTTTATACGTTTTTCATAATCCTCAAATTTACTGTCATCAGCGTGGAGCCGCTGAGGGTCTTAACTTTACAAACAAGACGAAGATTAAAACGCACAAAGAGGCAGACGGCTGAGCTCATCACGACACAAGAGTGAGGTAATCACTTCGTCGAAGGCGCGCGCGTCTTTAGCCGCCGACAGCCGTGACCGCGCTGCGTTTGCAGGGCGAGTTTTGGCGCCAAGCGTTACACGTCTCTCCTGAAAAGACGCTGCACGCCTCATTACTGTGGCGCTCAGACATTTAGCTTCACCTGAGAGTGATTAATGTTCTGCAGCTTCTTAGTTTGGGGGAGATTCATGTTCTGTTGCAACCTAGAAAAGCAGAATAATCTGTTTGTTTTTGACATCTTGTTGCCTACTTCATGTCGTCAAACAGGTTCTATTTTAGTGCTTTAGTGAAATTAATTGCACAATGTATTATTTAACAAAGGAGGCAATAACTTCCCCAGGTTCATTTGAAGTGCTTTTTAAAAGTAATACATAATAATAACATTAGTTTGCCTCTATACAGATTTAGATTTTTATTGCAATATTTTTTGGCACCATTCTGATCATGTTAAAAAATTATTTATTAGCCTTTTTTTTAGGTAATTGTACGTCTGAGACAGCATTAATAATAACACAAAACACAAATATTGTTCTTAAAAACATTCATATTTGAAATGTGCTTCTCCAGGATGCCACTTAGTAAAAAAATTGTGATGTCTGTATTTTTATTCATGAAAATGATGCATACTTTTCTTCAAATCATTTTGCTAGCAAATCATTCTGCAGAGAAATGACAGGGAAATGTTTGCAGTGTCCCAGTTCCCATTCCTCCTCTATAGAAATCCTCTGTCAGCTCACGTGTGCAGCTCTGATATTCACACGCTTCAGACATGAAACCAGACTGTTGTCTCTGTTAAAGTCTGTGTGAAAGCTAAAAGTGAGCGGCTTCTGTAGCATACGTAAGTAATTGCTGTAATTTGAAAACAGATTTCTTGTGTCGCCTTCATCTCTCTGGTTCTGTGGCACTTGGGAGAAAATTGTCTGAAAAAGACAGATTTAATGGTTTCACTTTCTATTTTCTTTATACAAACTTCTGCTTTGTGTAGAATGTGCCTGTGAACTGATGACTCTAATGATGCTGAAAAACTTCTCCCATAACTAGAGATGTGCCGGTCAGGTTTTTTCCTGCCGATTCCGATCACCCATGAGGGCCGATCACCGATACCGATCACATAATTATAATTTTTTTTAATCATAAGCACTACGGTTACATTATATGGAGAAAGGAACCATAAATTCATCTTAATTTAGACAAAAACTTGTTTTTAATAACTTTTTCCAAGAAAATTGTGCAAATTGTACTGCTATCAATAATACTATCTTTAACAGACTGATAACATATAAAGGCTCTGAAGAGGCTAAATAATGCAAAGAGTCTAAATAAAACCTCTCAATGTTGCCAAAAGATTCAAGTATAAAACTTAACATTCAAAGGCAAATACAGGATCCATTACAATAAACAATCCTGAGTTACTGAATGAAAACTTCCTGTTAGCATGGCGGCTAGCTGATTACTGCTAGTTCTGAGTGGCTGTTTCTGACTGAGCGAGTAATTATGCAGAACAGGGAGGAGATCGATTATTTTTTTAGAGATTATCTTTCTCATGTTAGGACAGCGAAAGTTTTAATACGTATGTAAAATTTATTTTTTTAGGTTAGAGATGCTGCAGCTTTAAACAGAGGTTCGGTGTGAGAGTCACTACCAGGTGGAGCAGAAGCAGCGCTCTGTCTGTCAAATAACGCTGCTACCTGTAGCGTAGCAGCGTTTCAACAGTGAGAGCAGAAGCAGCGTCTTACATCGCAGCTCGAAGACTTAAATAATTTTGCGGGTTATTTGTTTAGCTTTCTGACAGTCATGCTAATCCGGGTGAGTGTTTGTAGCTGCGCTGCTTTACCTGCTATCTGATCCTCCATATGTCTTTTTTACTGCAGTGAACCTCGATGTAGCCAAACTCCGTCAAGTATGCAATTGTTCTTATGTCGTATTAGCTTCGTTGTGTTGATGCATTTTGATGTGCTTCAAGCTTCCGCCACAAAACGCAAACTTCCCCATTCACTCAGTGCGTTATAGTTCAACATCGCTTAGGATTCGTTGCTGCGCGTTTGCGCAGTGTGAAGGAAAGAGGAGACCAGCTGCATAAGCAGGCTGTGAAATGAGATGCAGGTGATCGGTATCGGCAACAAGAGCCAATGATCGCCGATCACCGATCATACACTTTTTCACGGAAATCGACTGATTATGATCGGTGGCCGATCGTTCGGCACAGCTCTACCCATAACCTTTTTGCTGCTGCTTGTGTGGTTTAAATGAGCTGCCAACAGTTCTACACCTGGAGTCTGGAGTGAGTGAACCAGACGAGTTGGGATTTAATGGAATAAAAAAAGAGTGATTAACACAAAAGATAAAAGCGAATTAGGTCTGTCTGGAAGGAGCGTTCAGCTGCACTGATAATGAAGTTAACAAAGAAACCTGCTGCTGCTGAACAAGAGATTTCTCCACCAGATTACATCTGGATTACAGCGGGAATCTGTGTTTGCTTTAAACTGGGACTCATTTTAATCCAAGGTGTTCCACTATTGGAGAAGAAAGTGTAACAAAATGATCGTCTTTTTCTCATTGGTTAAACGGACCATGTTGAAGCTTCACACCGATCGATAACGGCCCGATCGATGGCTGTTTTGCCAAATAACCCCTCACACATGACGGGCTCTAAACAATCTCAAATTTAGCTAAACTCACTCCACACGAAGAGCACAAGATAAAAATCAATTTAATTCACTCCGTGTCTTGGATTGGATAAAGAGAAAATGAGAGTAAAATGGATATAATTTAATCCAGTAATGTCTAACATGAGGAAAAACAGGTTTAGATATGCTAGAAATAAAACAAGAGGATTTATTTAGTTGTTATATGCTTCATTTGTGTGAAACAATCTGGATATTTAGATGAGGGATTGTTACGTTTTGCTTTTTAGTCACTTCTACTTGTTTGTTAATTATTAAAGCATATTTTCTTGATTGCTTCTCTGTGCTGTTAAATGCATTAAATAAATATTTTTGTTGATTTTTCTTTTGCTTAATGTGTTAAACATTCAGTTTTTGCTGTTAAAATACAATTAAATTCCTTGTAGAGGGAAAATGATGTGAAGGTTTAATGAAGTCAACAGTACCACGTCACCTGCAGAAAGCAGACTTGATCCTTAAAAAAAGAAAAGAACAATACAGTTTTCACTTCATAACTTAAGACCTATTAGTTATGGATGTAAATGACAAGAAATCCATAAGTTGTTTTATCTAAAAATATTCAGTTTGATACCAAACAGCTTTGACTGTAATTATTAAATCTAATATTGGTGTAGAGCAAAAAAAAATCTATCATTTTGCTTTTTCATTATTTTTGTCAAAATATAGTTGACGCTGTTAATGAAACACAATTGAACAGATGCATCTAATAAAGAAACTAAAGGAAAGTTTACAAATTTTACGCTGCAAAAGCAAAATTTTGCCAAGTTTTGGTCAAGTTTCTAGTATAAACATCTTTTTTGTTAAGTTAATAATTGTTGAATATTGATAAAAATGTTCTAGTAAAGAGCTTATAACAAGACATTGCTCCCATGTTGTGAGTGAAATCATCTGCCAGTGGAACCAGTACGTTTTTAAAACCAATATTAAGAAATTATTTACTTAAAACAAGCTCCCATATCTTGCTGAAAAGTTACCTGTCCGTCATTTTTGTCTCATTTCAAGTGTACTAAGATATTTACTATAGGTGTGTCGATCGATCGGCCACCGATCATAATCGGCCGATTTCCGTGAAAAAGTGTATGATTGGTGATTGCCGATCACGGTCTCTTGTTGCCAATCACACAAACCAATCACCTGCATCTCATTTCACAGCCTGCCTGTGCAGCTGGTCTCCTCTTTCCTTCACACTCCGCAAACGCGCAGCAACAAATCCTAAGCGATGTGGAACTATAACGCACTGAGTGACTGGGGAAGTTTGTCCTAACATGAGACAGATACTCTCTAAAAAAATAATCGATCTCCTCCCTGCTCTGCATAATTACTCCGCTAAGTCAGAAACAGCCACTCAGAACTAGCAGTAATCAGCTAGCCGCCATGCTAACAGGAAGTTTTCATTCAGTAACTCAGGATTGTTTATTGTAATGGATCCTGTTTTTGCCTTTGAATGTCAAGTTTTATACTTGAATTTCTTTGGCAATGTTGAGAGGTTTTATTTTGGCTCTTTGCATTATTTAGCCTCTTCAGAGCCTTCATATGTTATCAGTCTGTTAAAGATAGTATTACTGATAGCAGTACAATTTGCACAATGCCTGTTTTTTTCTTGGAAAAAGTTAATAAAAACTATTTTTTGTCTAAATTAAGGTGAATTCATGGTTCTTTTTTCCACATAATGTAACCGGTAGTGTTTATAATAAAACCCCCCCCAAAAAACCAATTATGTGATCGATATCGGTGATCGGTATCGGTGATCGACCCTCATGGGTGATCGGTATCGGCAGGAAAAAACCTGATCGGCACATCTCTAATATTTACTCTAGAAACTAGAGTAAATAGCTTACTCTAGTTTCTAGAACACTTTGTTCACTGTGTTTTTGCAGTGAAAGCTTCATCATTTTCACTCCTTTGCTCGTCATCGTTCTCTCCTCCCTCCTCCTGCCTCCCTCCATCTTGGCTCGTCATTACGGCGGCGGCTCTTTGTGCATGCCGCCGGAGTCACAGGTGGAGTCGGTGTGTCTCAGAATGATACGTCTCTCCTTCAGAGCGTGTGAATGAGACGATCCACCTTGCAGCGCCCTCCCTGCCTCCCTCCTCTCACCCCCGCCGCCACCTTTCTGCACACTTCCACTCGTATAAAGGAGTCAATTTGTCAGAGATGTCAGGGGTGCTAAGGAATAGCCAGCTTCTTGCCATATGCCCATGTGTGTGTGTGTAGCGTTGGTGTGAAAGTGGATGTGCCAAGTGTGCTAAAGAGACAGCGACACGTACTAAAATTATATACCTTCTTTATGAGGAGCTATAGAGCGTTTTTGGTTGCCTCTGTTCTGCCTATCGAGGTGTTAAATGTGTTAATTAATACACAACAGCTCTGCTGGATGTGTGTGTGTGTGTGTGTGTGTGTGTGTGTGTGTGTGTGTGTGGCTCCTTCTTTTCATCTGCTGCCTGAAGAGTGTGATGACCAGTCTATTTGACAGGCGTTCCAGTCACAGCGGTTGCGGCGGCCGGGTCACCGGAGTTAATTATTCCCAGCGCTCGGCCATCACACTCGGCGCCACGGATGCGCTCAAACACTCGTCTCAGATGTGGACATGAAGGAGAAACACGCACGCACACACGCACGCACGCACACACTGTTCCTGATTTAACCCGCTGCTTTCTGTAAGCGTACAGAACCGAACCTCTACGTCCAAATGATTCATGTTTACCAGGACGGGATGTGGGGAGTGAAACGATCTCTGCTGCTGCTGCATCATCTTGTGTGGTTTAAATCGAAAACATGAAATTTCACTTTATATGGTTTCCTGGAGTCGGTTGGACAAAAGATGGAGGACAAAATAAACCTGCTTTCTTCATCAAACATCCTGCTTGGACTTAGGGATTTTATGATAAAATCTGTATTATTTTACGTTGAAGAGCAGATACTCCTTTGCACCTTATAAAGGAAAAGGTGTTGAGCAAAAATTCACATACATTAAATAGAAACACAAGAATAGAGATAGAAAACAGGAAAACACTGATCCACTATTTTCACTTTTGATATCTGAGGCTTGATATCGGCCGACACCAAAAACAACAGAAAAACATCGCTGTACTTAAACTGTTTCGTTTTCTTAAAGAACACAGACATAAATGTTCTGCATTACAAATTTATTTCATAACTCTGCACCAGTATGACACACATTTAAATACAAAAGTATCAGCAGTAGGACAGCCAATGTAAAATAAATAATATAGAAACCAAAAATAACAGAAGCCATTAAAAACACGCCGTGCCATCATCCTCCAACTACTTCCTGTCTTCTTCTTTGTTGTTTTCGCCAGTAGTAACTTCCAGTCGTTGATCATGTGACTCGTATGATGTCACGAACCATCTCATCGTTGCGCAAAAAAAATGTTTTATTGAAAAATGTGAGTTTTTTTCCCTGTAATTGATCATTCTGTTTAATTTTTTACTTTTAGAAACTGTGGAGGACTCATTACCTTAGATCAACATTTAGTTTTATACTTTTAATACCAGAGCAAGACCTGGAGAAACTCCTTTTAGTTTACAAATCCAGTACAAACTTAGAAAGTAGCATCTACTTAACAACCAGAACAAGAACCAAACATGGAGAACCAACATTTAGTTTCATACAAATCTAGAACTCAACCCTGAACAACAGGAACCAACATTTATTTTTATCAGAACAAGAATCCAGAGGAACCTCTGCTGGTTAATAAACTTGTTCTTATTAAACATGGGGAACCGATATGTAGTTACATACTTTCACCTTTTTGTCTCTTTTGGTTTGTTGTATTTCATTTTAATACCTATAAAACACGTTGAACTGCCTTGTTGCTGAAAATGTGCTACATAAATCCCTTAAGATTATTTTAAACATTCAGAAAAGACGAGAAAGTGGATAAAAATCTGCAATCAGAGGATTTTTAGTTACATCTGGCCAAATGTAACCAAGAAATCCAATTTTGACTTGCCCTAATTCCTCATCTACACTCGTTTTTTTTCTTCTGCGGAGAATAATAAATTATACAAATGTGAGGAAATATAAATCTACAATTTTCCTTCATAAATTTTCCTCGGCGCGTCTGATTGGTTGTCAAACAGAGAAAACGGAGGGATGGGATATTATGAACTTCTCGTCTCCAGTGTGGATAAAACGTGACAAATGCTTGACTCGCCTCTAATCAAAGTGTTACATTAATAACCGCGAGTCTCAGTAATCCAGGTCGTAATTAAACTGCAAGATAATTTTCACTTTAACCTTTTTATTATTCACAATTTTCTTTTCATCAAACAAATGTCTGCGTCGTTGAGAGGTAAAGCGGGGCCACTTGTCTGTGTGAAATATCTATCATTATGAATTACACAGAAATCTCCTCATTGAATTTTCTTTTTTTTTTTCCCTCCTCACCACATTTAATTTGAAACATCTGCAGATTAATAGCGACTCTTTCTGGCTTCAGTTATCGTCGGAGTCCAGCTGCACTTCTCTGCTTCTGCAGCCGTTTTCTCCCCCCAAATATGGCGTTAATCGCTGATATCGGGCTCAATGTCACAGCGGTGGACTCTCTCTCTCTCTCTCTCTCTCTCTCTCTCTCTCTCATTCGCTTGCTCGCCCGGTGGAGGCGGAGCCGCCTCGTTTCCCAGGAGTCGACGCGTTTCTGTCGCGTTTCTCACGGCAGAGGAGATGAAACTGAAACGACCGGTTTTGAGAGAAAACGTTCGGTTGGAAATGTAAACTTCTCTTCAGAAACACAGCGAAGTAAAATTATAACAATGATAATAATGAAAACAGCTGCTGTGTAAAGTTTAAGGTGTCCTGCAGAGCAAGTCCGTTATTGATTTGTGTTTTTGTTGCCACATGATGCATTGCTGATTTAAAACACTGAATACGAAGTGGATTAATAAAATAGATTAAATAAATGTTTAATTTTCTACTTTTTAAAGTTTTAAACCAGTTTTTCCTCACTGAATTAGTAACAAATTAAGTCTGCGCAGCACGAGGTGAAACTTTAATAAATCTTCCCTGAGGCAGGATGAATAAGAATATTTGCCTTCTGGCTTCTGGGTTTCATTTAAAAGTAAAAAAAAAAAAAAAAATTGCAGTTTAATTATTTAAATTTGTTATTTTCCTTTTCTGTTCTAAATTAACAGCAGAATTTCCTGCAGCCGAACTTATTGATCCTAATAATCAATATATAAGTCGCATGATAAATTAAAACAAGCTCGATTATTTGCATTTGGATGATTGAATTGGTCTCAGTTTCCATTTTGTTGGTTTCTGATTTATTTTTGGATACTTAAAATGTCCAGTGTTAAATGTTTTTTAGAAATTTATTGATCTTTGACACATTATTACACGATGATATCATAATGGGAGAATTTATCATGACAGGGAAAATTATTGATGTTTCACACACATATGTTTACATTTTGTTATGCACATGTTGAACAAGTTTAGGCTTTTTTGCATTTTCTGCAGTATTATTATACTTTTACATGGAGAGATAAATGATAATGATGTTGAAAATGATACTTTGTGTATAATTTATACAACAAGCAATAAAATGAACAAGTTAGTAGCAATAAAACATTTAAAACAGGAACAGTAGCTGTGTTTCTATTACAAATGTGCACAACACTTTGTCAATATTCAACTAATGATGAAAAAACAGTTTTACATTTGTGGTTTTTCAATTAAATACGAAACGCAGTTAAAAATCCCACGTAAATAAGTTTATTCAAGCAATAAGTCATTAAAAAAACATCCTGCACCATCATCCTCCAACTACTTCCTGTCTTCTTCTTCTTTGTGGTTTTCGCCAGTAGCAACGTTCAGATTAGTTCAGCTCAGTTCAACTTGATTCAGTTCAGTCTGGATTATTTTGTGATTCTTTTCAGTTCATAATCATCCTGTAATCTCGAAGATAAATCACAAAATAAACGGGTCTAAATTCTCATTTTGTGTTTATTTCCCTGTGAAAAATGATATTGAGAATAAATCTGGGTGAAGGTTAATGTTCTGCGTGGGTTAGTTTCTTTATTTAATCTGTTTTGCTTAACGAGCGTCAGGGCAGCAGGCCGCATATGCTCTCTAATTTGTTCTTATGTTTTCTACTCCCACTCGTCACTTTACTGCCTATTTTCACCTTTTTTTTCAATTCTGACTGTTTGCTAATTAACAACATGTGTCACTGCTGATTAAAATGCATCTCTGAATCTGACTGAGGCCTAAAACATCCTTCCAGTGTGACCAGAACTGAAAACAAGAGAGGAGATTAAACTGGGATTGAATTCACAAAGTTTGGGTAACTTTGAAAGTTGTGTTCCTGACCAGATCAGGTGAGTTTTGCACCTTTCTGCAAAGTGTGCCAGATGCTCACAGGGGAGATTTCTCAGAGACAGGAAGAGGGTAGAAATGTGCTTAAATTTGCTGCTATTAGCGCTGAATATTTTGGCAGTTGCCTGAGTTTGGCATGAGGTTTGCCAAATGAGGTGTAGATAACAAGCCCGTCTTTATTAAAGCAGCACATGTGATGCCTGTTTCTTCTTTCATAGCTGGACCAGATGTAAGCCGCTAATAAAACAGGAAAAAAAAACACTTCTGGGATGCCCTTGTGTGGGAATTGGTTAAAGTACTCAAACATCTCATTTGCATAGGTGTCAAGAAACATCTTAAACCCACTTTTAGATCTGCTTCAGATGCAAAATCAGAGGTTAATGCACTGAATTTATGCACAGAAGGAAATCATACCCAGATAAAAGTCTTCAGATTTCTAGTTTGTATATTAGTTTGTAAGTTACTGCGTCAATTATTTAACACACAAAATTAAGTTATAACCAGAGTTTGATTGGAAGTTTTTCTCCAAGAGACTTTGTTTTAGTCAGTATTTAAGGCATTATTTGAAGTGAAATTGCTGCCAAAACGAGAAAGAAAGCTTTACAGGTCAAACTTAATTGGATTATAACATTTTAAATTAGACACACAGATGTAATGATAGTAAACAAACGTGTGGGCAGATTTAGTAACCTCCTCTGAGCGCCAGGGCAGCCATTCATCCAAAATGTTTAAAACTGACAGAAAATGTTAAAATATCACCTGATAATTATGTGTTATTGGAAAATTTATATCTGAACACCAACTAAAAAGCCTTAAAAAATTAAAACATTTTTAGAAAAGTAAAGCCCGGTGGCCTGCCAGGCTTATAATACACTAGGGGAAACCCTGCCGTTACCTAGCAACCCCAGTTGAGCTCCAGCATGTTTGGTCAGCTGGTTTTACCCCTCTGTGGTCTGTACAATGGCTGCTGGAAAAGACGAGTGTTTTGTTGTTGACTTACCATCCAAAAACCACTTTCTACATTCTTGCTTGTTATGCAGGAGGCTCCACTTCTGCTTTTCAAAGATTTACAGTTGTTTATATAATATAAAATACTAAAATATACCTGGAAATCAAAAACACAAGGAAAGGAATTATTCAGACAACATCTAAGAAAGTAAATGAACACTAAAAAACTGGTCAAAACAAAAATCGGAAGATTTGAATATTTTACTTTTGAAAGAGAAGGGCTCTAAACGTCGTCTGTCTTAACTTTACCTTGTGTTTATTATATATGTGATGTATAAAAGTAGAAACAGCAGAGATCAAACATTTTCTAACTCCTGAGTAAACAAATAATCTTAATCAAAACATTAAAATTATTTGTTGAGCATAATCTCAATAATCCTTACTAATCATGCTCTCAAAGTAGGTTTTCCGCTGTTTGCGCTGTACAATGGCTGCTGGAAAAGACAAGTGTTTTGTTGTTGACTTTACCATACAGAAACTACTTGTTGCCTTCTTGTTGATTGCAGGAGGCTCTACTAATGCTTTTCAAAGCTGTGTGGTTGTATAAATACGCATCTGTTTGCAGCCATGTGAGTGTAAACGTTGCGTTGGGGGCGTGGCCAGCAGCAGCTTATTTGGACGCCCTAAAACGGCTCAAAATAGGCAAAACTGAGACTAAAATCTCATTATTTAATAATTATTTTGTGCTGAAAATGTAATGAACATGTATTGATTGTAAACGTTTCCTAACCTGTTCATGGAATGGGTCACCTTTAATCGCTTCAAGGTTTATCCATCCTTCCGTCATTTTATCTGTCCATATGACATTTAATGTTACAGACTGGGAACTCTGCTAATTGGATTCTCAATTTGACCATAATAACGGCGCCCGGCTGCTGCCAGTGGCTCATGGCTGATTCTGGTGGGTTTTTCTGCCTCTCTCCATGTCAAATTGCTCCCCGGCCAACGTTCTTACACACCAAGCTGTTTGCTGTTGCTAGTTTGTGAGCAGGTGCTAGCATGGCCGGCGGCGCCCAGAGGGCTCAGAGGCTGCGCTCCGATGCCAGATGAGCCGCCAGTTTTCTGCTCTCCGGCCTTAATTATTATTGGCTGCTGTAATTAATTATAGCGGCTCAGTGCGGCCGTAATCCTGGATCGCTCTCTGACTTCTGTGGCGATATTTTGGGTTTTGGGTTCGCTGAGGCTGGATGTCTGAACTCTGACCACTTCTTTACCAAAAACACACAATTAAACACAAAAGGCAAAGTTCTTCACATTCTATCATGTTGTAACATTGAAATTATTTAATTTGACCTAAACAAATGAAGATCGGAAAAGTGTGGCAGGCTTTTATTTTGGGGACACGAGCTTTAGACCACAGGTGTCAAACTCCAGTCCTCAAGGGCCGCTGTCCTGCAGTGTTTAGATGTGCCACAGGTACAAAACACTGGAATGAAATGGCATAATTACCTCCTGCTTGTGTAAATCAGTTCTCCAGAGCTTTGCTAATGACCTAATTATTCTATTCAGCTGTGGTGCAGCAGAGGCACATCTAAAAGTTGCAGGACACCGGCCCTCGAGGACTGGAGTTTGACACCCCTGCTTTAGACTAAACATTTCATCCATTCTAATTTGCAAAGCATCTGAACTTCAGTCAGATTGAACATTTGTAGACATTAACTTCCTGCCACAAATTTTCAACCAAACATCTGAACTTTGACTAGGTCATCCTGCTCTTGTGTTTATTCCACTTTGGCTCTGACTACATATTCAGTGTCGTTGTTTCCGCTGTAAACTGAGCCTCAACTCCAGTCAGGAATGTTTTTCAGGTTTTTATTTTCTGTATACAGCTTCACCCATCTTTCCATTAACTCTGCTGAAGCGTCCCCACAGCATGATGCTGCCAGCACTGTGTACCGCTATGCGGCTGCTGTTTTCAGGGTTAGTCTTTCTTCCAATCAGTTTGATGAAGAAAACCAACATCCCCACATCATGATGCTGCCCTCACCGTGCAGTTGGACTGGATTTTTACGTAAATTTAGAACCATATTTGAATTCAGTCCAGCGAAACAAAACTTGCTCAGATCCACGAACCTTGTATGATCTTAAAAAAATAAATAAATAAATGGCTACTTTAGGAAACTTGTTATTTTCAAAAGAACCTTGGTTTATTTATTTATGTTTTGAAGGAAATTTCATCATCTTAACCCATTATTTTTCTTATGTTAACAGCCTATAGAAAATGAAAAAACAAAATACATATGTTTCAACTTAACTACAAAAAAAATAAAAACAAACACTGCTGATATTTTTAGTGATTCTGTCCTGGAATATCATTTTATTACATAAAAATATCTTAAACCACCTTTAGTATTAAATGTATATTTAAAACATTATGTTATTTAAAAAAATAATTTTAAGTTGTTAAAATTATCAAGAGCTGGAGCTGCAGGTTTAGGAGAATCACAGTGAAAAGTTTAAGTTTTTATAGTTAAATCTGAAATCAATTAATCCTCTTTACTTTACAGTGATGCAGATCTACATGTTGGTCTGTCAGATTATATTTTAATAAAATCCATCAAACTTTGTGGCTTAATCTTTCAGAAAACACTTCAGTTCTGCATTTTACGTCAGCTGAAACTTGATTTTGAACTAGTTTGTTCACTGATTTATCTCTGGTTTAAATCGTTTCCATCAGGTCGTCAGTTTTTTTTCTGCTGCTGTTTTCTGTGCAGCAGAAAGCAGGAGTCAAAGTTTACAGTTAGCACCTAGCGCCGGCCTTAAGGGACAATTATTCTTGTCGGAGGCTGTAAAGATTACGGGTTTATGAGCAGCGGGATTTGTCCTCTCCTTGTGGTCAAAGGCCCCCAGCAGCCACATGCTAAGAGGCCGAAACGCACACTGGCGCCAAGATTTAGGAGAAAAGTAGATGAGTATTGAGCGTGGAATATAGCTCTGAGAAAATTGCACCCAGGGGAGAGCGAAAAGCGAAAAAAAAAAGAAAAGAGAAGCGGGGAGCGAGGCCAAAACAAAGGAGGGCTGCCAAAAACAAAGGCAGCTCGCAAAAATGACAAGGAAAAATGGATGAAAACAAAGAGCTGAGGCTCGGCTTTGAATGAACGGGTTTATGGTCATACTTCGCCTTCGTCCTTCATCCATCTCATTCAAATTACGGCATATGGGGATCAAACAGGCTGCGCTGTCTTATACATATTTTATGACGCTGTGCAGAGGAAGTGAGGGAAAGCCAACAAAAACTGTGCTGGGGAGGAAGAAGAAGTGAAAAACAAACAACACTAACCTACTTTTTTCTCGCTAATTTCGCTGCATGTTTGCATGGAGCTGCTTCCACAGATAGTAATTGATGCTTAGGAACAGCAAGGAATGAC
Source organism: Poecilia reticulata (assembly GCF_904066995.2). NCBI lineage: Eukaryota > Metazoa > Chordata > Actinopteri > Cyprinodontiformes > Poeciliidae > Poecilia > Poecilia reticulata. The sequence continues at coordinate 21,547,621 of NC_088847.1, read as the reverse complement.
CTAAAAAAAGGAGCAATTGGGGACAAGCATGCACAAACTGACACCTACACTGCAAAAACTCAAAAGTGATTTTGGTCTAATGTAGTTCAAATGATATAAAACTAACTTGCAAGTAACTTTTCAGCAAGATTTAAGTCAATAATTCCTTAAAAACTGACAGATTATTTCACAACGTTAAATAATCTATAACGATAATCTATTTAAAGTCAATATTAAAGATTTATTACCTTAAAACAAGCTCTTGAGAAGTTACTAATAAGGTAGTTTTGTCTTATTTTGATCACTAGTTCCTTAATATTGATGAAAAAGTTCTCGTTACACTGGCAGATTATTTCACTTATAGCAAGAATGTTTTCCCATGTTATAGGTAAAATAATCTACCGTGTTTTTTAAAAATAAATATTAATGACATATTTACTTAAAACAAGCTCCTATAAGTTGTTGAAAAGTGACTTGTTAGTTATTTTTGTCCTATTTCATGTATTCTTTGTATTTCCATGTATTTCCACTAGAAACTGAAACAAAAATACTTGGTAATATTTTGTGTTTTTGCAGTTTATGTTTATATTTTTGGATCCACAAAATCTTTTGTCTATTTTTTAGTACAAAAAATATCTCAGTACCCTTGAAATAAGACTAAACTAAATTAAAACTAACTCTTCAGCAAGATATAGAAGCTTGTTTTAATTCAATACTTCCTTAATATTGATTGAAAATTACTGGGTCCATTAGTAGATAATTTCACATGTAAGTTTTGTTACAAGTTTTCCCATTTGCACCAGAAACTGGTCAGGAATCCTTGGTAGGAGTTTGTGTTTTTGCAGTGCAGCTGGATGAGTTACTTGGGGTGAACTCAGAGGAATTAAAAAAAGAGAGAGGATGCAGAGGCGGCGTTTGGTGTCCCGCTGCGTTGCACCAAACACGCCGCTCACCCGCTCAGACTGAAGATTATAGGAGGCGCAGATTCAGAGGAGGAGATGGAGGGAGGAAGTGTCAGAAAACGGGAAGAGAAGAGGAAGAAGTCTAGAGATAGAAGCAGGAACAGATTGAAACGACGTTTTGCCTGGAGAAGAAGATGAAGATGCAGGAGCCTCGGTTTGCAGACCTGATTCAGTCATTCTGCTCTGCAGGTGGGAATGTTCAAACCTCCTCCTCATCAGGTGGAGGATTGTGGTTTGCCAGACACAGCAGCTGCTTTTCCTTTACAAATGTAAACAAAACTTACAAAAAAACCAACAACACAATTTTGTAATTGCGGAGTTTCCATTAAATAAGAAATTATATTAAAATCGCACATGAATAAGGGTTTTTATGTGACAGGTCATTTAAAAACTGCAGTGTAAATCATCCTCCTGCCACTTCCTGTCGTCGTCTTCTTCGTGGTTTGCGGCAGCGGCCACATCCGGTTCATGTGTCGTGTGTGACGAGAGAAAAGTGTTTCCCTTCGAGTTTTGAGAATGAAACCAAATTTGTTGCAGCCACAAAGCTTTCACTAGGAGAACCTTTTATTGAAAAATGAGTTCTTTTGAAATTTGCATGTTTCTGTCAAGGAGTTTTATTTTTGAAATGTCAAATTGAGCAATTATACGATCAGTGGAAACTCCAGTGACAGAGAGAGTCATTCTGAAATTATGTGTAGCAATAAATATGTTTTGGTTGATTTTCCAGCATTTGACTTCAAACTACAGTCCTGATTTATTTTCTCCTTCAGTTTTAGTGACTGAAAATCTGATAAAGTTTCGTGTTTTCGCAGCTTGTTTTCCTTTAAGTTTTCCTCTTTGCTCTCTGTAATCTCCTGTTGCTACTCAACAATTTTCAAACATCAGAAACATTTTTGTTTTCTGCTTATTTCGACATGTAGCCACGATCTGCTAAACTGTAATGCAGTGGTCCCCAAACTTTTTCCTGTGAGGGGCACATAACTCTTCCCTTCTCGAAGTCAGTTTGTAACAGAAAAAGTGTTACACGTTTATCACCTGCGCTGCCGGAAATCGTTGACCTGGGGGCGTTTCTCGATTGATTTTTACCCAGAAAGCACATGGGCAAAAACCGTTAGTGAAACGGTCACTGGGACTGACTAGTATGTATTTCATTGAGGGAAACTTTGAATGCGCCGTTCATAACAAACACGTGTGTTCATCTGCTCTACCGCTAGCAAACAATCGTACTGATTAAATAAGATAAAAGTCAAGCAGTTCCCTAAAAGTCCAACAGATGGCAGCAATGCGCCATGCAAAACAAAACACCCAGTTTACAGGACACACTTCCTGCTAAAGAGCCCCCTGGTGGTTGAAGAAAAATCCACATATAAACCAGAAAATACAATATATGAAAAAAAATCGGAATGCTCTCTGGTATTGTTCAGAGGGCCGGACCAAATGTGGCGGCGGGCCGGATCCGGCCCCCTGGCCGTAGCTTGAGGACCACTGCTATAAAGGATGGAAATTCATCAGTGAGAATTTTCTTACGTAGAAAACAGTTCTAACAATAAGCGCATCGCATCAGTAACTGCATCGAACAAACGCCTTATTTCGTGACGATTTCTCGTTGTTTTCATCGCCGCGACAAAGAAATCCTTTGTTATCGTGCTGATTATATTTAGGAGCAGTCTGCAGCTCTCTTCCTGCTGCAAAACAAACTCCGCTCCTCTAGATGAGCTCAGTTGTGGATTAAAGGACCTGGATGAATATTCATTTCTCACGCATGAATCGCCACAGGCGGCTCTGCAGCGGCGAGGTGGATGCGTTCAGACTCGAGTTATTGCTGCCGATTATAATTAGGAGAATATTCTCACCCTGGCCTTTCTTTTTACGCGAACCACAGAAGGAGGCAGGACGGTTTTCAATATTGCAGGGAAATTAACTAATTTAGGCCGTCATGTTTGGGAAGCAGACAGTCAAACACGTCGGCCGCTCCAGTGACTCTCTGACCATCTGTGTGGGACGGTGGGATCAAGATGGCGGCTGGCCAAGCGCGCCGTCGTCCTCGCTGTCTCACACACCCGGTGTGTATGTATCGCTCCCACTGCAGCTTCACAGCTGATCATTAACAGTCAGATGAGAGTAACTTTGTTTGCCAGCATCATGTCCTTGTAAGATCTTTGGTAACCTGATTTTAAGCGTCCCAGAGTCTCGTAAGGCATCGTTGGCGATCATGCAACCATGAAGGCACGTAACCAGGACAACGCAGGACTCTGACTGCGCTCCGTTTGTTGATTAGAGGCGTTTTGGTGACACTTTATATGAAGAAGTGTGCAGAAGACTGACATGATGCTGTCATAAACATGAGGTAACATCTTCCAGGTACAAGATGGAGTCTTCATTAATAGTTATGAATGAAGTGTCATTTGGCAAAAAATGTCATTTTTAATGCTAAGTTGACACGTTTAATGGACTTTTAATTCAAGTTTTAATTAAACTTTGCATGTAATGTGTCATTATTTACCGAATTATGCAAAGTTGACCATTTTTAAGCACTTTTATTGCAAATTTTAATGCAGCTTTGCATTTAAAGTGTCATTATTTACCAGAAAATGCAAAATTGATACTTTAATTGCAAGTTTTAATGTATGTTTGCATTACATGGTTATTTACTAAAAAAAAGCAAAGTTGACCATTTTAATAAATTTTTTATGCAACTTTGCATTTGAAGTGTCATTATTTACTGGAAAAACGTGCAAAATTGATACTTTAAACTTTTAGCTTTGCATTCAAAGTGCACTTTTAATGCAAGTTTTAATGTATGTTTGCATTTAACTTATTATTTACCAAAAAAATGCAAAGTTAACACTTTAAATCACTTTCAATGCAAGTTTTATTGCAACTTTGCATTTGAAGTGTCATTATTTACTAAATAACATACATCACAACAGTCATAGACATTCATGAATATTCATGAGTATTACGTGTTATTCGGTGTTTTAATCAATAAAAGACTGTAGGTCAATCGTTTCCACTATACCAACACCATCCAGGTATTGAACTGTTTTGTTTTTATTTTAATGAGAAGATTTTTACTTCCCTGGTTTGTGTACGTTTCCATGACGATCCAGTTGCCTGTGAGGAGCAGATTAATTATCAAACGTCAACACAGCTTATCCCGCTGCCAGCGCTTTGTTGATTGAAGAAGACAGAAAACCCTCCTTGGTATTTCTCTGAGCAAATGTTGGAGCGGAGCAAGTACATTTCCGTGCGCTGAAGAAAGGAAAACCAACACGAAATATAACCTGAGAGAATCAAAACACCTGTCAGAGCCTCAGATAAATCTTCCTTTGATGCTATATGAAAGCACCAACAGTCAGAAACAGTCGTATTGATTGAATTCCTCCTCTGAAAGAGTCCAGAATGGACGCCGGAGCAGCAGAGGAACAACCTGAGCCGCGCTTGTTGCGTGACCGCTCTCCAGAAGCTTTCTAATTAGTCCGTTGACGTCTTGATTTCTGCTCCCTCTGGAGACACACGGCCAGAAATCTGCTGATTTATTTCAGTTTGCACAACCTGCCTGCCTTTGCCTGATCCATGAATCAATGCGGCGATGTGATGATTTTATCCGTTTCCCGGCTGACTGTAACCCAAGAGCCGCTTGTCCCTGTTCGCCCTCGGTTGCCCTCAGCGACGTTCGCTTGCCCGCTTCGACCTCATTCACCCTCAAGTCCGGAGTTGGAGGTTTCTGTGCCTCGCGGTGCCGTCGGCGCCATCCTCCCCGTTGGTGTCCTACTCACCCAGTTTAAAACTGACCCTCTGTTTATCCTCTGTATGTTTGGGTCTGGATCTGTGTTACTGCAGTTTAGTGAATCCTTGCCCGGAGCGCTGGCCCGATCTGACTCTGTGCATTTATATTATAAAATATTTGGGTTTAGAAGCTTGGACAGCGGAAACAAGCTGGGTCCAGTGAGCTTTATGGCTGTTTGTGCACCACTGTACTGAAATCTAAAGGTTTCTGTTTCTGTGTTTTAGTATCTTTAAGCCCTTAATTTAATATTCATTTTATCATATTGAATGAAACTAAAGTTCCTACACAGTTTGGAAAATGTGTGGACATTTGTATTTGTAAGTGCATCTCCAGACTATATTAGGGCGTTTCGTAATATCCAAATTAAAAATAAATAAATAAATAAATATATATATATATATATATATTTCTTAGATAAAAAATTCTTGCATTTTTTAAAATTTTAATAAAAAAATAAAACTATGTGATTAAAGCAATAATATTACTAGAATAAAGTGAGATTAATATGGGAATAAAGTCATAATATAGCGACTTTATTCCCAAAAAATATGACTTTATACTCAAAGCATCATAACTTTAGTCTCATATTATTTTGAGTTTATTCTTGAACTATTATGACTGTTCTAATGTCATAGAACAGTCATAATCTTATGTTTATGCATAAAGCATAAGATTATGTTTCAGCATAAAGCTGAAACATAATCTTATGTTTCAGCTTTATGCTTGTATTATTATTACATTTTTCTCGTCATAAGACGTAATTCTCATTATACTACAACTTTATTCTCATAATTTCATAATATTATGACTTCCTCATAATATCCTCATAATTAATTTTTTTAAAGGTTTTTATTTTTTCCAAGTATGACCCAATACTTCGTCTTTTTTCTATTATCAACCTACAACAGTGATCTGTTCTTTAGCTGATTAGCTAATAAAGTGAATCACCTGATGTTCGCTAATGAATCAGTTCTGTTAAAGTTCCTAAATGCAGCTGAACTTAATGTGTGTTACAGTTATAGATGTCAGTGCTGTAATGGAACCAGATGCACACGTTGCCAAATCTCATTCTATGCTGTGCAGATGCTCTGTCTGCGCTGATGAAGATTCACTCGCCTCATAATGTCAAATGCTTGAAGTGGGTGGAACTGTTTGGGAAGGTTATTGATGTTATGAGAAAAGAATAACTAATTATTTCCTTACACAATTCAATTTCTCCCTATTTATTCTCTTTAGACGCATAGAAATAGTTTTTATGAAAATGGATTAAACACATGGATTAAGCATCAGTAAAACATTTACAGCTGGGATAATTATTGGAATATCAGTAATTTTTACATTTAATTATCTGAACACATCGACTTTCTGATGGCTGCATCTATTGAGAGCAGCTCACATCAGACGCTCGCTCTTCTGAGCATCGCAGCGTTTGATTGCGTCCTTCTCCTGTGAAGTTCAGCGTCCTTCATTCGCGAGCGAATCTTAGGAAAGTTTCTGATCAGACGCACAGAAGCCCCTTTAATATAAAACCCATATCATCCTCCTCTAATTAGAGCTGCTCCAAAACTCTCTTAAAGGTTTTAAAACTCTCCCGCGTGCCGCGCAGCAACCTGCATTACCCCGATGCAAGGTCAAAGACGGTAAAACGTCGATGATATATGGAACACGTTTAGCCGCGGCTCCTAATGGCGGCGTGTTCATGCAGCTGTGATGCTGCGGCGGCGTCCGCCGGCCCACTGAGGGTCTCTGCGCCCTCGGGGCCGCGTTGTGTCTTCCTCCGCCTGTCCAGGACGCTCCCACTGGACCAGATGTTGGGTCAGATCGCAAGCTTGTCCTCAAACGAGGTGAGGAGGGAGATTTATGGCTGGTGATTTATCAGGAAGCAGGAAGTAATCAGAGCAAGACGACAGGGAGGAGAGTCTGCGCCAGTTCACGTGTTACACTGCAAAAAGGCTTACCAAGGAATAATTAGTTTCTACTGCAAATATCTTAGCTGACCCTGTGGCAATAAGCAATTAGTCAATTAATCACTTGATAAATTAAAATGAGCTGATGATTATTAATTTTTTAAAGGACAGTTTTGTTTACAGACTCTTCATAATCCAGTTATTTATTTATTTATTTATTGATTTTGATTGTCATATTTTTGTTTTGGATATTTAAAATATCTTCCAGTTTCAGTTTGAAGTGGAACTGGAAGATATTTTACTAAATTAAAGTTTATTGGTTTTTGAAAAGCTGAACTTTATGCCATTATCAATGTGTTACTTGGAAATGGTCTCAAAACAGCGAGATCATTGTTTAGTGCAATTATTATTTTAGCACACTTGAAATGAACTAACTGACAAGTAACTTTTCAGCAAGATGTAAGACATTGTTTGAAGTCAATAATTCCTTGAAATTGATAAAAAGTGTTTATTGCATTGACAGATTATTTCACTTATAACAAAACCTTTTTCCTTTATCACAAGAGAAATAATCTGCCAATGGAATAAAAGCTTTTTCACCAATATTAAGGAATTATTGACATAAAACAAGCTACTGTATCGTGCTGAAAAGTTACTTGTTAGCTATTTTTGCCTTTTTTTTAAGTGTACTGAGATTTTTGCACTAGACTAGATTAAAAATACTTGGCAAGATTTTGTGTTTTTTGCAGAGTTCGAAAAATATCAATAAAATAAAAGTGGTAGTGTCATGTAAAAGGACTACATACCTCTGAATGTTTGAGAAATCCTTTAATCTCCATGGCAACCGTTCAGCAGTGGACCTAGCCCCGCCTACAAGGACGCAGCTCCGCCTCAGAGCTGCAGTTTCCAGGCTTCCAACTCCACAACTCGGCTCCTTCAGACTAGCCAGCAGCAATTAGCAAACACCTGGCTGAACTGTAAACGCTGAGCTCATTATAGGAGCTACGTCTCAGTAAAAACATTATTAAAGGGTTAATACAGGAGCAATGTAATGACTTCCTGAAGACGGAGTTTCAGAAAGGGCAGGAGTTTCTTAAAGAGACAGAGTCCCAGTTTCTAGATGTTGAATTTTGCAGTGAAATTTATTTTATATTTCATAGATCTACAGCATTTTTACAACAACTGAAGGTAACACAAGTTACTCAACACGTACTGCCCCTTTAAGAGACGATAAAGACTGGATACGCTCGCCTCCTGACAAGGTGATGGAGCTGCTTGGCAGGCTGCTGTCAGCCTGTGATTAATCTACCGCCGTGTGCGTCTAATTAGCGCCCGCGCCCCTCCGACTTCCTCGGCGTCCGCCGCACAGACGCTCTGACCCACGCCGGAAGATCGGCGCAAATTAAAGCCCTGTAAATATTTGCTTTTAACTGTTGCAGACACATTGTTTCCAATTTTATGCTTCATTGGTCCACAACCCCAACATCCCTTCCTTCGCTCAGAAACACTTGTAGAATCGCACTTTTGGCTTTGCTGCCTGTGTCCGCTGGGTGAATCCGCTGACAGCTCCTCCTCCGTCTAGACCGCCTTCTGTCCGTCCCATTGTGCCTCTACTGTAGCTGGCAGTCTATCAGCCCATTGTCTCCACCGTCACACCAGTCTGGTTTAATATAGACTGAATGGAGTCTGAGGAAGGAGAGACAACAATGGACAATGCATGGAGATAGACGCACGGTTGGCTTGCAGGGATGCTGCAGCGCAGAGGAAATGTTTGCTTTTTTTTTTGGTTTCTGATGCAATAAAGTTGCAGGGATGGGGTGAATGCAGGCCCTACATTTGACCCACATACCTGCACATGAACATTCATCAAACAGACATTTCTAATGCACCAAACCTGCAGCTGGATCTCTTAATAAAACACGCATGTACTGCTTGTACTGTAGCTGTTTATAGAGCAATGACGCTTCACCTCTAGAGTCTGAAGGTCAGTTCTAACGGGTAACATCAAGTTGCTTTCAGGGTGTTTTCACACAGTAGGTCAAAGGTTCCAACATTTGTTGCGTTTTCAGCTGCTGTGGTTCTCTTTCACATTGCACTATGTCAAACAAATGAAACTAGATGAAAAACCTGTTCCCCTTCCTCACCTGTGGGGGCGCTGCACCAAGAACCACTGAAGGAAACGGCACAAAGCGCAACTTCCTTCTTTGTGAATGTAAACAAAAATGGAGTGGCGTCAGATTTTAGTGGTTGTAGGATTTCTTGTCTTTTCTTTTTCTAGCGCTAGACTCCTGTTTGTTTTGGTTGTATTTACTGTTAAGAAAATACATTTAAAATAAGCTAGTTTTAAAACTTAACACATCTTGACTGAAATAGCCTAATTATAGTTTTCAGATTAATAACTTATACTGCCCTATTGACCTTTATTTTACCTGTAGTTACAGCAGATTGTTTGCTAAGAGCTTGTGAAGTTCCCTTTGTCTGTGTGGGAAACAATCAGGAGAAGTTCCAGCTTTTACACTGATATGTGAAAAGCCGTAAAACAGCAGGAGTCCAGGCCAGTGGAGGAGAAGCTCTGCTTCCACTTTGTTTAGATAAAGGGGACAAATGGCCTTAGATTGTGGAAACAAATTGCAGGGAGTGAGAGACAGCTCCTGGTTGGATGAGCAAAGATACGCCTTATTTGAATAAATTAAAGAGAAGAATACGCCTTTACTATAAAAGTTTCTACACAGAAGTAACACATTAAATTTGCTCTTGCAATTCTCCAAAGACGTCTTTGCTTGTCTTTCTTTCCTCCTTCTTCTTTTCCATTCGTCTCAGGTAAATGAATGTATGTCTCCGTTGTTCTGCAGTTTCTGTTGTAATTTCATACGTTGTCTTCTATTGGATTAAACTCTGTAATTTTGTGACGTCAACACTCATTGTTGTTTTCTGTGTGGTTTCACTTTGGCCCGCCGGGAGAACCTGGGATCCGTAAGAGGAAGATAGAGCCAGAGATTTTCCTAAAATATACTACAATTTAAAATCTTCTTCTTCAACATTACCCAGAATGCCCTGCGCTAGAGTCCACTTCCTGCTTTTGAGGCGGTCTCCGGTCCGCTTGGCGTTCACATTTGCATTCAAACCTTGTCAGAATTCACTACAGCCGAACAGAAACCGCGGTTTGTAGACGGACCAGAGTTTGCTTTTTTTTGCACCATAAAACAACTCGGTACACAGAAAAAAACCTGGTATGATTTGGATTTTAATTTTAATTTCCCATGTCTCGCATTTATTTCGCATTTACTTCAACCTTTTGTCTCTTGAGGTTAAAGTGTGTCACCATTTGAAGATCAGAAAAGTGAGCATAAAATAAAGAAATCAAACCATAAGACAAAAACTGAGGGATGATGATGCAGAAATCTTCAAATAGCCGCTGCACTGTTTGTTTTGTTATTTTATAAGTGCTTTGACCTTTGCCAGAGAAAACCAAATCTGTATTTTCTGTGAAGGTTACTCTCAGGCCAGAAAAATAGAAAGAAAAAAAAAAAAAGCAGCTTTTACTATTTTCTGAGCAAATCCTGGACGCCCTGCAGAGCCGCCATGGAGAGCAGTAAAAACCAGAACAGCTGTTGGTAACTGATAGCAGATTACACCGATATGGAGAGAGTTTATCTCTGTGGCTTTGGAAATAGAAATATAGCAATGCTGCTTTCCTCTGAAATTTAATAAAACTTGTGAAACCGTGTTGGAATATTTTACGATATTCGTAAAAACGAGGGAGCTCTGCAGCGTACATGCAAATATTCGAAGCGTTGCTTTCATTTTAGCGCATGTCCTCCCTTCAGCTTTGGATCTGTTGAGCTCTGCTCTGGCTTTAATAACTTCTGTCTCAGGCTGACACACACAGGGCGATAAATAATAGGAGAAAAAAGCCCGAGATTGACAGCAGCCTGAGCAAACACTGACCTGGCCGCCGGCTCTTTTCTATTCACAGCCCACACAGAAGCTGTCAGCTGGATGGAAAACATACAAACACAAGTCTGCCAAACACGGGCAATAATGGAGCATCTGCTGAGATCAAACGGATTCTTTTTACCGCGCCGCCGTTGTTGAATTGCTCGCCGTCGACCCGACTTTAACCTCAGAGTTACTTTGGACTCAGGACGCCACAAATCATGTCATGAAGCTGCAGACTGGGAGAAAATCCCAAATTTTTACAGATTTGTAATTAAAAAGAGGCACAGATTGCTCCTTTTTTCTGTGAAGCCAACTTTGACTCTCAACCTGACAACCTTTACATCAGGGTGTTAAAACAGATTTTTATTTTGGGTCGCATCGTAAATCTGAATGTTCTTAAAGGGCCGGTTGTACCAGGATGCATTGGTAAAAACCCATTAAGATGTTAAAGTATCAATGAATAGCTGTTTGTTTCAGCTCTCAATAAGTGTCTTAAAATTAAACAATATTGAACATCTTTTTACACTGATTTTGATTGTTTTGTGTTTTTTGCATTCAAAATCACACATTTTGTGGTGCTAATTTAGAAACAGCACCACAATGTATGATGTTAAATCTGAATTTTTATTACTCGCTGCATCGATCGTGGACTATAATTTGACATGAGAGAGTCTGAGGCAGTAGTGACTTAAACAAAATGTTTTTGACCGATTTTGAGAAAAAATTGCATTAAAATCAGGAACAATGTGGGTATTTGTTGATCTTGTGTGAATTTTATAGGTTTGTGGAAAAAACTGGAGGAACTTATTGATGTGATTTGGAGTCTACAGGGTCATATTAAAAGCTCTTGTGGGCCAGATTTGAGTTTGACACTGAATGTGTTTTTACTAGTCAGGTAGAGGCCGGAAACAATTACAGCAGGGATTATTGCAGCTGCTGGATTTGGACCGTTCCTAGCAAGCCTCGCAGCCAAAATGTGATGGATGTGATTGTGATGCTAATTTCACCAAAGAAATAAAACATTTCAGCCAAAAATAGGTTAAGGTAACATCTGAAATCGAGGCTTGCAGGTGTTTTGTTTTGGCTCGATCCTCCAGCCAAGGATCCGACAGCGGCTGGCTCCAACTTTTACTCAGCCCAGCAGCTGCAGGCCACATTCAGGAGAGAGCTTTACATCTGGTTTATTTGTGATTATATCAGATTCAAACACTGATTTCATTTATTATTACTATTTAAGGGTAAAATGTTGTAGTTTTTGAAATCAACTTGGCATTAAACTGAAGAACTAGAAAGTTCTGACCACCTTAGCCACAGTAGCCGCTCATACAGCCTTCAAATAGTCGCCTCTGAACACACAGCAAGTCAAACTCTGAAGACGATGAGCAGCAGCAGAAAACGACAACGTTTAGTGTGGTTTTATCGAGAAAAGCATTTTAAAGGGGAAATATTATGCAAAATTCACATTTTTCAGATTTTTGTACTTTCATTTGAGACTCAACCACTTCTAAAAACAGCCAAAGAGCTTAAAAAAACCTCCAAAACGGGCAAATATCTTTAAGCTATAAACTACCTTAGCCTCTCAAATATTAAATCACACAATATTACATTTTTTGGAATAATACTGCTCTAATAAACAGCCAAAGAGCTTTACAAAAAATTATGCTTTTTGGTGTCTGGAAAACAGGTGTTTCAAAAACCTCCACTGCCTGTTACCTAGCAACCCAAGCAAGGCTGCTCCATTACCTAGCAACCCAAGCAGAGCTTCAGCATGTTTGGTCAGCTTGTTTTACCGTTGTATGCGCTGTACAATGGCTGCTGGAAAAGACAAATGTTGTGTTGTTGATACATTGCCCAAAAACCACTTGATGCATTCTTGTTGGTTGTGCAGAAGACTCAACTTCTGCTTTTCAAAGATTTACAGTTGTATATATAATATAAAATATAAAAATAAACCAAAAAATCAAAAACACAAAGAAAGGAACAATTAACGCAACACATAAAAAAGTAAACAAACACTAAAAAAAGAAGCCAAAGTGACACAGAAAACAGAAACACCCGACGATTCGAGCATTTTACCTTTGAAAGAGGAGTTCTGAATGTTGTCTGAACTTCACCTCTTTTTTATATGTAATGTATAAAAGTAGAAACAGCAGATATCAAACATTTCCTAATTCCTGACTCAACAAATCATCTTAATCAAAACATTTAATTTCTTTTAGATACACAGAAGAGGCATAATCTCAATACTCCTAACTAATAATGCTCCCAAAGTGGGTTAAGCTTGTTTTCACGTTGCATAACAAAGCTGCCCTGCCTTTTGCCCGTCTTTAATGACAACAACAGTGAGACTGATGCTAAAACCTCCTTGTAAATTTCATGCTACTGGATAAGAGCTGAGACCCAGAACCTTCCACCTTTCTGCCTCTCTTAGCAGCAACATCAAAAGTCTAACATCAGGCTTGAAGTTGCAATCTGCAGGAGAAAAAAAAATGAACAAGTAATAAATCGAGCAACATTTTCTCTGCTGAGACTTGTTGTAATTAATGAGGGAGAAAATTGTTCACACGTGTGCGGACGAGGGCGACATTAAAAATAGAAGACCCGCAAAACGAAATTTAATTGTCTGTGCAGCAAATTTCACACTTCTTAAATAGTTTCTGCAGCCAGACGACAAATTTTTAAGACTTTAATTGTTTTGCTCTGGTTGATGATCTGTTCAGGATTGCTTTTTTCCCTCCTGTTATGCAGGCTTTGTGGCTAGTAAGATTGTCTTTCACTCTTTATGGTCTCCTGTAAGTTTCTTGCCGTTTCTAATTGAAGCAGAAACAGAAACAGTGTTGCTGCAAAGGCAGATTAGTTTAGTTATAATCTAATATAATAATAATAATAATAATAATAATAAGCAGTCTTGGGGGTGGGGAGCTGAAAAAAGGAGAAAGTTAAATGGTTCCAGGAGAAAATGAATGGTGATTCAGCAGAAGTTTCAAAACTCAGTTTTTATCCTGTTATAAAGGAACTTTGTGTTCTTTTCCAGATTCTTATTTCTTTAAGAAATCGTCTATACTTAAAATTTTTGGGGGAATTTAAAGAATATTCAGGTCAGGTTTGTACAATCTGTCACAGAAAAGAGTGACTTTAAGCTTCTGTGTTGAAAATGAAATCATTTTTTGGAAGCAGGACTCTAAACTAGGAATATTTAGAAATATAAAATGTACAAATCCAGTCACAAAGCGGCTACCAGGTAATAATAATGCTCTGGTAGCTCATAAATGCAAAAAGAAATTAAATAATTAAATAAAAATAATTAAAAATGTATGTACTGCCTCAAGCCTGATTGGCATTTTGGAGCTTTTTTGAGGTATTTTTAATCTATTCTTTCCTTCAGGTTAGAAGAAAAGGTTAGAATAATAAAAAACACACTAGGGGAATATTCATAAACTGAAATTATATTATGTAATCTGTCCCACTGATTTCATTTAATACAAGAAAACAGATTTGGAATGTATCATTTCTTAAATTCATGTTAGCATCTGGCAGATACTGTATTACATAATGAAATTGTGTATGTGATATGGAGGACCAAAACTGACATAACTAAAAATAAAAGTATAGATATATATTTTGTTTTTCCTTTTCTTTACGCATGCATTTTTGTCAAGAAACATTTTATTTTGCATTTTCTGCACGTTAAAGAAAAAGAAAAAACAAACATTTTCTTGACAAAAATGCAGACTTGAGGAAAATGCAAATGAAAATATATACATTTCTTGATGAAAGCGTGTTTAAGAAAGAGAAAAAATAAAATATCTTTATTTCTAGTTTTATTTTTAACTACGTCAGGTTTGGTTCTCCATATATGCAGAGTGGCACAAAAATAGTCCTTGCACTGCAAAAACACAAAATCCCAGACTGGAACTAATACTTTTTTTTAATCGATATTCAGGAATTATTACTTAAATAAGCTCCTATATTTTACTGAAAAGCTGCAAGTTAGTTTTGTCTTATTCAAAGTTTACTAAGATGTTTTCACCAGAAACTATAAAATAATTAGTAAGATTTTGTGGTTTTGCAGTGACCAAAACGTTTATCTGTCAGAACCGATGGAGAGAAAATTAATCGATTTCAGTCGAAGACCAGCTGATTGGTCCAGCACTACTGAAGATGACCGTAAATAACTAATCTTGCTCGTCATTCTCGGCGTTTGGGGAATATTTCCGGCAGCAGTAATCAAAAACCGTCTGGCGATGACGACCGGTGACAGAATCCGATAATTGCTCTCACAGAGGTGGGACATTGGTGATCGATCTGTGTGGAGTCCCGGCCCAATAGTTTTGTCATGTTGTGATCAAAATCCATAATTAGTTTTCTTCTGATGGTGTCTGACCACCTTTGTTCCTCAGATAGTTGCCCTGGCATGTCGCTGAAATTAAACGCCAACCTTTCATAGTCTGGACTTTTTTTTCTCTAATAAACTCCCAACTGGAGGGAGAAATTTTGACTTTAATTTATCGAGTTGCAGATTTTCTGTATAACGTTCTGTATCACCGTTTGTCATAATTGGGATATGTGCAACCTATGATGCACATTTCTATTAACACATTTACCATAATATGCGGTTTTTAAATTTTTTTATTTCTGGCCTTGGTGATCTTTTTTTTTGCAGCAGATCAGACAGGAAATGGGCAGAGAGAGAAAGTTAGAAGATATGGAGCAAACTCAAAATCTTATAAAATATTTATGGTCTAGTTTCTAGTGAGTCGGACAAAACTAACTCAAAATAATTGTTCAGAAAGACTTAGAAGCTTGTTTTAAGTCAGTAATTCCTTAATATTGATGAAAAAATATGAGGTCCACTGGCAGATAATTTCACTTACAATCAGATATTGCTTTCATGTAACAAAGGGAAATAAACATGTACTTTTTCATCAGTATTAAGGGGGCTGTATTATGCTAAATTCACGTTTTGCACGTATTTGTATTTCCATTTGGGTTTCTACTGCTTCTAAAAACAGCCTAAGCACTGAAAAAAAAACACTCAGCCAAGTTTTTGGCAATAAGTTAATATTTGGTCTGAATAACGAGCGTTTCAAAAGCCTCCATAATGTAAATTCACAAATCAACAGGCCCCGTAACCTAGCAACCTAAGCAAGGCCCAGCCCCGTTACCTAGCAACCTAAACTGAGTTAGGTTGCTAACTCAGCTTAGGTTGCTAACTCAGGTTTGCTAAAAAGTGTTTCTTTTTTTTTTAATAAAATGGAACACTTTTTATGAAAAAGTGTTCCATAATTGCTGTGTTTCTTATTTTGATTACATTACACTTGTTACTTCAGTTCAGTCCTTTCTCAGTGATTCTAGTCGGTTTATTTATTCCTTGTGTAGGAAAATTAATCTAATAATAATCTAGTTCTCCTGTTGTGCCATTACTTTATTACTTCCCCAGATTATTCTGATGTTTTTTACTTTTGTTGTTTTTGTTTGGCTCGGGCTCCCTATGTTCCCTGTGATTTTTATTTTTCTCATTATAACATTCAACATAGTTCATTCTCCCAGCATCTATCTACATTTTGGGTCCACCGACAAACACATCATAGACAGAAAGTACAACACTGGCAGATTATTTCACTCACAACGATACATTTTTTCCCAGGTTACCACTGTAAAATTCAGGAAGGAATTATTGATTTAAAACAAGTAATTTGTATAACCTCTGGAATCTCTAAAACGTTGTTTTGGCTTTAATTTTGAAATAAAACAATAGGTTTTCTCATGTAACTTGTGTGAATGATCCTCTTTACTTCCTGCCTGCGCTGCTGCAGGTAAACGCCTATCTCAAACTTGTAAAAGACAAAATGAATAAAATACTTTGACAAGTATAACTAAAATATTCTCTGTACATGTTCGTCTACTGATATATAATAAGAATTTTATCCCTGCATTCATGTAAACAGAGCAACATTGTTTCCGTTGGCATACCACACAGATGCTATGCTAGGTGTCAAATGTTTGGCTGTTTGCTCTTTTTATCTTGTTTTTTTTTCTTCATGCATCTTAAACTTATTACATGTGTGCAAGGATTGAAATGCATGCAGTTAGTTTGCAGGAAGAAATCTGGGTTTAAACAAGTTAATCACATTGATTTTTCCAAATAAAAACCATTGAAGTGTTTGGTTGTGACTAAGCTGAAGGAGTATAAATACTCGGCGAACAAAACCAGCATGCACAGGTTTAGCAATGAAACTCAGTAGCTGAAGCGAGTCCTATTTCTGGAGAAAATATCTGCAGTAAAATAGGTCTCTATCATTTTCTTTGTTTTATTCCCAGTGACACAGACGTATGAAAGCCTTTGCCAACGGTAAAGAGGCTGATAAAGAAGTGAAAAACTGTAGAGTGGCTCTTATAAAGTTCTCCCTTTAGATTTTAAATCCTGAAATAAGAGGAGGTGGGTGAAGGAAGTGGGGTTTATTGTTCAGTCTTTGGCTGAGCGACCTGTGCGGTCTGCCTGCCTCTCTACCCCGCTGGGAGGTTGAGGAAAACGCTCTGCTTCCTACATGAATCATGGATGAGTGTGTGCGGGACCATGTGTGTGCAATAGCGCTGAGTATATGAACGCTGCTCTATTTTTGGGGGTAGACCCGTTTCTTTAAAGCTGTTTTTGAGAGTACAATGCAAAAACACAAAATCTTACCAAGTAGTTTTGGTCTAGTTTCTATTGCAAATATCTCAATATACTTGAAATAAGACTGAACTAACTTACAAGTGAACTAATCTGCCAGTAGAAGTTTTCCATTAATATAAAAGGGGTTGTATTATGCAAAATTCACCTTTTGCCTGTTTTTGTAATTCTTTTTGTGTATCTTCTGCTTCTGAAAACCACCAAGTCGATATTTTTTTTGACAATAAATTAATATGTTTTGGTGTCTGGAAAAGGAGCGTTTCAAAAAACCTCCAGAATGTAATGTCACAAATCCTCAGCTCGTCACCTAGCAACCCAAACGAGGCCCAGCCCTGTTACCTAGCAACCCAAGCAGAGTTCCAACATGCTTGGTCTGCTGAGGTGAAGTGTTTTGTTGTTGACTTACCATCCAGAAACCACTTGCTGCGTTCTTGTTGGTTGTGCAGGAGGCTCCACTTCTGCTTTTCAAAGATGTAAGGTTGTAGAATTAAGCATCTGTTTGGAGTCATTTTTATGTGTGAGTGTAAATGTTGAGTTAGAGGGGTGTGGCCAGCAGCAGCTTATTTGGATTTAAAGTGACAAAGGCTCTAAATCAGCTCAAAATAGGTGAAATCTCATTATTTTTAGAATGATTTTGTGCAAAGAAAACAATTAACATGTTTTGTTTTGCCCATAGACCTTCGTAACTTGTTCAAGGAAGCAAAATATGTCACCTTTAAGAAATTATTGATTTAAAACAAGCTCCTATCTTGCTGAAAAGTTACTTATAAGTTAACTTTGCAGTAGAAACTAGACCTAAAATAAATTTTTTAAGTGTTGCAGGGTATGACAGTGAAATATCAGCCACATTCCCGTTTTCATACCGTTTGTTGCCTCAGCATCACCTTCTCCTCTCCCTCTCTGCTTCATCAATCACCTAAGCGCTCCCGCGGCTCACAGCAAAGCTGGACCAATTAAACCTTCTAATTGAGCCAATTAGCAATTAAACACTCAGATGCACCCAGAAACTCTGCAGGTCCTTCCAGGAAGGCTGGAGTCTGCCAGCGTCTTGGCTTCTCACCAGAGATGCTCGCTCAGAAGGAGAGGAGTGCTCTGCTGCCCACTCAGGCTGGAGGTGTGATGTTTAAGAGTGAGCGCTTCCACAGCAGCCTCCCGTGGAAGTGGGACTATTAGCCTCCACTTCCCGACACTCTCTAGCCCTCGTGTTGCCTTTCCTGAAGGGCCTCCGCTGACCTGAGAGAAGCCTTTTCATTACCAAGACCTGTCTCCT
Source organism: Poecilia reticulata (assembly GCF_904066995.2). Taxonomy (NCBI): domain Eukaryota; kingdom Metazoa; phylum Chordata; class Actinopteri; order Cyprinodontiformes; family Poeciliidae; genus Poecilia; species Poecilia reticulata. Next base: position 21,529,101 of record NC_088847.1, on the reverse strand, counting down.
CTCCATCTGCATTTTCACCTTTCATCTGCCGTTTGTCGCCCTCTTTTCTTTCCCCATCTCTCGGCCTCGCCGTCTATTTTATGTATGAATGTGTCTGAGTTCCTGTCGGCGAGGGGGCTCAGCTCAAAGCAGGCCAGCCTCTAGACTCTCGGCGGTTTAATTAGAGCGTGCATTGTGCTGCCCTGCTTCTCTGAGCGCATATATGTACATCCACACACACGGAGAAAGAGAGAAAGGGAGCGTGGGCAGCACAACAAAGTCCGCACTGAGGAGAACAAAGGCAGGCTGCGGCGTATTTTCGTCTGAACCCACTGCACCAGAAAGAGACGATGAGCAATTAAAGACGCCGTAGTTTGCGTCACAATTATAACAACCTCAGAGAATCCATACGATTTTCTCCCCTCAAAGATCTTGTTGTACATAAACTTTATTGCTACATGAAGGAGCCGCGCTCGTTTTATCTGCTCATCAGTCTATAGACTCCAATTATCTGCCTTCTCGCCTCAGGACATCTAACTCTCATACTTTCTCCTCCGGATGGCTTTATTGGCATTGAGAGAGGTAGAGGGAAAGAAAAAATAAAAGAGAGAGACAACAAAAACACAGAAGTGCTTCAGCTGGAGCATTAACTCAGTTAATGATGGCCTTAAAATGGATAATTATAGTGATCAAGAGGGAGAGTGTGTAAAAGGGAGGAAGGTGAATTAAAAAAAGAGATAATTATTTTGTTTTCCTGTGTGTTTCCGTGTGTGTTTTGGTTTGCATGTGTGCTGTATCATAGCCTACCTGCTGATGGTTTGTACCTGGGCAATAAACTAGTTCAGTTTAATCAAGTTAACCAAAGCTTTGGATTAAGTCGAGGAGTCGCAAAACCATACAGCGACAAAATGAGCAATATGTTTAATTCAAAACTCCTTTTTGTTGCTAAATTATGGAACATAAAGAAATGTAAGCTCAACAACAAAGATTGCTGTTTAAGTTATTAAACTATCAGATTATTGCAAAAAGCTGATATTGCCATTCAGATTTCAAAGTTTCAGGAATCCCTGAATATTCATGGAGCTTGTTTGAAAACGTCTTTAGAAATCTGAGATGCTGACATTGAAGTTGTGGACGTCTGTGCTGCAGCAATGAATGTTTATTTTATACTAGAATAGCTTCACTGATAGGCTAACTCCTGTTAGCACAACCTGAACACAACAGTAACCTTTTCCAGAGTTCAAAGGTCATTTTTTGAAGCAAAAATTAATCCCAACTGAGTCTAGAGACGCGGCGGCTGCGGCGGCGTCCATCGCTGTTGATTGTCGATGTCGACTGGGCGTCAAAACAACAATACAGGCTCCAACTCAGGACTCAGGAGAAAGCAAATAACTGCATTAAAATTAATCTATTAATCTGTGATCAATTAATCAAAAATGCATTAATGTCCCAGATCTAAAATACATACATGTTTGACCTTAGTTGAACCCTTAAACATTCTGGATTAAGTTCACAGCATAAAGCAGGAAATGATTCTTGTTCGTTCGTCATATTTCATCTGAAAAGAAGTTTATTTCAGTATTTACTTGCTCCCCTCATAAACACAAATTTACTGTGGATGAAGTCCAAATGCATCATCTTATTCACATAAATTACTTTTATGTGAATGAGATAAGATTAATTTTGCTGTTTGTCCATTGTCAAACAGCAAAATTAATCTGGTTTATTACGTTTTATTCCATCTACAAAATTCACTTTGTCAATAATGGTGAAAATCATCACAAACACCCACAAATACTTTCATCCTTCTCTAAATCTGCTGGCCTGTTTTAATAGTTCAGACAGAAATAATGAACCTTAATAAGCATCAGTACAAACATTGGAAACCATTTTTCCAGAAGCTAAAATCTGACCAAAGTCAGGGGAAGTGGTTCGGTTTTGAAGCCAGAGAGCTGATTCACATGCGATGAAGAAAATATGGAGCAAAAGATCAGGGTGATGGTAAAGAGGCATTCCAACCTCATCAGCACAAAGGTTTTTCCACTGATCGGCGAGAAACCCATGAATATTTCCTCACATGGTTTATTTTATTAAATGTAAATAAAAACATCTTCCCCAAATTAAAACTTTGTTACGTTATTTTCATCTTTTGAGAGATTCATTGAGGTTTAGCACTACAGTGTGGCAAAATGTGGGAAAGGTCTTTTTAGGGGCCCGACCTGGACGGTCCTGTTCGGTCATGTTCTGCTGGCGTAATCTCTGCCGTGCCTCGTCCTTTTATTGACTCCGGTTCTGTTACGTGAGGATTTGAACATTTCCACTTCAGATTGCATGAATGGTTGTGCTACTACGAGTGGGCTCTCATTCATCTGTGGGTCAGTTAAGGCTTACCAAATGCATCCGACTTCTGTCTGCGCTCAGCCAGAAAAATGCCCCGCCTCTTATAAGCTGCTTATCGGAGCACATTATTGACCTTTGACCTTACTGGGCAGTGAAAGGATCGCCCTAATCTCCAGCCTCTGCTCGCCGTCCTTTCATCTCTACTGTACTTTATCTGCAAAGGCAAACCCTAAAGCCTCCAGGAAATTAATAACCGCAAAAAAAATCCAGGAATCATCAGCAGCCGAGTCGTTAGCGGAGGACGGGCGAAGTGGCTCTGGACGGCGTCGGCTCTCCCTGGAGATTTGCGTGTAATATGGAGGAGTGCGCGGCCATGTTAAACACAGATCAACCGGGGAGGATTTGGCCCCCATACAGGTCACACCAGCTTAGGACGGACATGTCCAGATCCTGGTTCAGCAGCAAAATATGGCAGATATGTGGATTTAAAGCATCACGAAGTTCTGATTATGTTACAAGGGAAAAATAAAGACGTCCTGATAGTGAAATAAACTGAGTGGATTGAGTGGAAATAAATCCTCTAATAATGTGTTTTATATGGATTCTTTCATCTAAATGTACATTTGAAATTTAAGCTGAATCTGGTCAGAAAGCAAAAGTTTGGAAGATATTGTCTTTGATTAATTCAGATGAACATATATACAGAAATATGTATTATTATTATTATTATTATTATTATTATTATTATTGTTGTTGTTGTTGTTATTGTTATTATATTTTTAAACTGTAGTGGGAGCAGTTTAGTTTTTTCTTCCCCACCCCTCTAAAATTAATACGATCAATATTATCATATATTTTTTCTTAAACAATAATTGTGGAAAGTGCTTAGTGTAACAAAACGAGTAAAATTGTTTCTTTAACTTACGAACCCCAAAGCAAATAAATCAAGCACAGTTTCAGTTTCAGTTTTTGTTGGACATAAAAACTAAATTATCAGCTAAATAATGAATAATAAGTATGTTTAAATTAAAACACAAGCTTAAATCAGGCTGATTTTTGTCTAACTTTGACAGGTCATGCACTAAAAAAATAAACTTTATCTCCAACTTAAAAAAAATCAAGCTAATTTTAATTAAGTTTATCAAACTTAATTAATTTATGTGTGTTTAACTGAATAAATGTAACATATTTACTTTGATTATTGGTAACAAATGAACAATTTTTTCTTGTTTTCTTTTTACAGTGCAGGTGTTTGAATGAGGTTTTTAACGAAAATAGACAAGAACAACTTAATGAGGCATCAGCGATCTGTGCTTCAGATCTTAAGCTAACCGAACGGACAGATGAATCGATTCGCCACGCTCGACTTCTCTGGTTTAAAACGATGATTGATATTGAATTACTGCCATTTTCTTCAGATTCTGGTGGAATAAGAGCTTCATCCCTCACGGTATCCAGGAGACATCTGTCTTACTCTGATGTTCTTAAGCGTATAGATGAAGATATTTCCGTCTAAATCCAAGCTAACGCTAAAATGTGTCTATAATGGGTAATCTCCACATTGAATGGGGCAGCATAGTAAAGTGAGAAATGAGACATTTTAAAGGTTGTAAAAAAAAAAAATGGATGTCAACCAAACCTCAACATGTTAATCTCCATGATAAATGTCCCCTTTTGCTTGATCTGCTTAGTGCCGTCTCTAGATTTAGAAAGTCTTCTGGTTTCGTAGCGTTTTTCCTCAGTTAAAATGGAAAAAAACTGAAAATATTTTTAGTTTCATCTGTGATTTAAAAGGGCAGTTTTATGTAAACTTGACTTTTTTGAGCTTTACATCATGCTATAATGGTATTACCTCATCAAAAACATACCTGGAGTTTTGCTTTTGTTCTTTCATGAATGCTTGAGAAAACCTCTAATCGCCATGGCAACCATTCAGCTGTGCAAAACACCTGGGTGGACCTAGCCCCGCCTTCGAGAAGCAGCTCCTCCTCTGAGCTGCAGTTTCCAAGCCTCTGAGCAGCTCCTTCAGACTAGCCAGCAGTAATTAGCAAACACCTGGTGGATCCTCTGCATCAGCTGAGATCATGACATGAGCTGCGTCTTAGTGAAACACGGTAAAAATGTTGTTAAAGGGTTAATAGAGGAGGCATGTCGTGAGTTTTAGAAGGAGCAGGAGCTTTTAAAGAGACAGAGTCCCAATTTCAAGGTGTTAAATTACAAAGTCAAACTTCTTCTAAGTCATATTTGATATATAGTGTTTTTATAGCAACTGAAGTTAACCTAGTTACTATAAAATGACACTGTGTGCCTGGAAAACACTCTCATCTGCTTTTCTTCCTCCCGTTCCTTTGTCTCACTCTGCAGAGTCCTTCATCAACCCAATTATCCGGACAGCGGGAGAAGGACAGGCATGGAACGCAACAGAACCATGCCTGGAGAAGTGTTTTGGATCGCCTCTAATCAGTTTCACCACTGACCTGGATCTCACACCGAGGGCCAAAGCAACGTCTTACCTTCTGCCTGGCGCTGATTGAAGAGTCCGTCTGACTTTGGTGTTTTATCCTGTTATGGTTTTCGCTCCTCACCGCCGGACCGAGCCGACAGAACAGACTAGAAGCAGGTGGCTGAGCCCTTTGACTCCAGCCATGAACAACCTTCCACTAACTCTGAGTAAACAGAGTCGGCGGGGTTTGTCGCCCAGGACCAGACCCTTCAGCTTCGTGACAGACTGCTGCCTCATGACGGCGCTGAGCCTCGTCTTGTTTTTCAGCCTGGCCTCTTGCCAGAGAATGGACCCTTCGAAGCATCCCATAGTCAGCACCAACTACGGCAAGCTGAGAGGCGTCAAGAAGGACCTGAACAATGAGATTTTAGGCCCGGTAGAGCAGTACCTTGGAGTTCCCTACGCCACGGCGCCCATCGGAGATCGGCGGTTCCAGCCGCCGGAGGCGCCGGGGTCCTGGCAGGAGATCCGCAACGCCACCCAGTTTGCCCCCGTTTGCCCTCAGAACGTCCACGGCGTTCTGCCGGAGATTATGCTTCCGGTTTGGTTCACGGATAACCTGGACGTGGCGGCGGGATACATCCAGAACCAGAGCGAGGATTGCCTCTACCTCAACATCTACGTGCCCACAGAGGACGGTAAGTTGGCTCTGTGACGTGACGGCGTTGGTGGAGAAAAGAACAAATGGGTTTGTGTTACTGAGCGTTTACGCTCCGGTTCTTGTGTCTGTGCCTTTCAAGCTTTCCAAACTTACAAAATTCTTCTAGATACACAAGGAAATACATTTTCGTCATCAATTTTTTGGTAGAGAAAACAGACCTCTCTCTCTTTTTTGGTCTGGAAGATTTTGTTTGTTCAAAACTCGTTTGTAGACGAGACCTTTTCAGACTTTAAAGGTAGAATATGTACATCTGAAGGCATTATTACCACCTATTGGTAAATATGCCATCAATATAAATCAAATCAATATAAAGGTGATCACAATGCTAATGCTAATGCTGACAGTAGTTGTCCAGTTAAATGTTTTTAGCATTTTCTGTCACTTATGTTTGGAGTTTGAATGAAAAAGCTGCTCAAATGAACAGAAACAGGTAAAAATGGCACTATTTTTGTGTTTTTTTTAAAGTGCATGCTTAAAATAGAAAACAAAAAAAAAGTTCAGTTTCATATCTTCTAAAATTTCCCAATAATTTCTGTGACTTCTACTTTTTTCTGTGACTTTCTACTTTTAAGGAGATGCAGGTAAGGTGGCAGATTAACCGAAGTCTAATTCTGCAGTTGCTGCACACTGTCAGTCAGCTGGCTGAGGGAAATTTTTCTCATTTTAAGAGCAAATGTTGGTTTTTCACTGTGAAAAACAAAAAGTGATTTAACTGTGATTTCTGTCTAACGATGCATTTAATCAGAAATCATAAGAGCTACGGCAATCAGAGGTTTCTGGTTGATTTCTGCTCTTTGTTTTTCTACAGCTTTGACTTGATTTACATATTTCATATTATTCCAATTTCTCTTTAAGGGTTACGATATAAGATCATTCTGCAAAATGTACTTTTCTGGCATGAGAAATCATCAATAATTCATGCTGGCTGCACAGGTAGCAGCTCTGTGTGCGTTTTGAGAAGCAGGCTTTTAAATAAAGTCAAAATGTCTCCATGACGACTTCCACAAGGAAAATGTTTGTTGTCCTGCTGGAGTTCAGGTTTGGTGAAAGGTTGCATTTTTCAGTTTCTTACTTTCTGGCCATATGTGAGGATTCAAACGGAGAATAATCTGAAAAGTCTTAACATTCAAGTTCTGTAAAACTTCAGTTGTCCTCATATTTTATGTAACTTTTTCTTGACTATTTGTTTAAGAAGATAATAAGTAGGCCGTCTTTTAAAACAGGCCGCTTGTTCTCTAAAGGTTTATTATCTGTTTCATGTCAGCATTTTTGATAAATCAGGATAGTCTTTTAGTTTCTGTTTAGTTTTATTTGAATTTTAATGCAACAGCATTAAAAGAAGAAAAGACTTCATAGTTAAACTAAAAATAAAAGGAAATACAGAATAAAAAGCAACTTATTTCCACATTTAAGAAATTAGACGAGCTGAAACTAGAATATCTGACTGACCTTTAATCAGATGTGCTTATATTTTACTCAAAATAAATATTAATTTCTGCTCAAATTAATCTACATGTTTATAATAAAAGCTTTTATTGTGTTTTTGAGTAGATGATAAATTCAGACGCGATTGTTAATTATTAATACGGCTGCACAGTGGCGCAGTTGGTAGAACTGTTGCCTTGCAGCAAGAAGGTTCTGGGTTCGATTCCCGGCCTGGGGTCTCTCTGCATGGAGTTTGCATGTTCTCCCTGTGCATGGTGGGTTTTCTCCAGGTACTCCGGTTTCCTCCCACAGTCCAAAAACATGACTGTCAGGTTGATTGGCCTCTCCAAATTGCCCCTAGGTGTGAATGTGTGTGTGCATGGTTGTGTGTCTCTGTGTTGCCCTGTGACAGACTGGTGACCTGTCCAGGGTGACCCCGCCTCTCGCCCCCAACATTAGCTGGAGATGGGCACCAGCAACCCTCCCGACCCCACTGAGGGACAAGGGTGTAAAGAAAATGGATGAATGGATGGATGGATGGATGGCTCATACGATAGACACAAATGTTGAGTTTTAGTTTGCTAGTTACCCACGTCAAGCATGTTTGAGGAATCCTCCAGCCACTAGATGGCAGCAAAGTGTTTAATTACTGGTATGTGTGGAATATGCATCAACAGGCATTCGGTTTGATTAAGATCAGAAAGTGATTAGAGGCAAATTTTCAATTAAAAGAGGTTAAGGTAATACGATGTTTAATTTTTTTCTAGATTTTTTGTCTTTTTTAAAATGAGATCCATTAAAGTTTTTTTTTTAATTTAGACCCAAAACTACAATTTGTTTTCGAGTTTTCAGAAACCCTGTAGTTTATTTACACAAATCCAGTAAACATCTGGATCGCAGCTGCAATTGCAGAATAAAGATATTTTTTAAGAACCAATCTTTTCAGTGTTGCCAGAATCTTTAGAGATTCCTTTATCGCTGCTTTGTTTTCAGTATTTCCTCTTATATTACAGCAAAAAGTCTGTGTTTTGCTTTTTTTTAATGTGTTTTAAGAACAGAAGGAGATTGTTTTACACAGTTTGACAGAAAGTTACTGGAGTCTTAATTTCCCTAATCCAATCCCAGGACAAAACCCATCATAACATCGCTAACAGGAGCTGCTTTGTTGGGAAGACATTCAGCAAAGAAACACACCAGTAGCTCTGATATTCCTTTTCTTTTTCCTTTTTTTAACCTCACCTATTTATTATTTACATTTATTTTGGCTTTTTCCAACAGTTGCGCTCTATTTATGCACAATATCACTTCTTCCAGTGAGTGCTAACCAAATTTTATTGCAAAAACAGAAAAACACAAATGATAAATTGCAAACAAAATCAGTAAGTTGTGTTTTTACTTATGAGACGTGATGAACGTTGTTCTGAGACTCTTAATCTGCTTTGGTTCTGTTGGAGGGCGTCTGAAACAAGCTGATGACTGAATAATGGCTCATCTGACTCCTCTGGAGTCTGCAGGTGATTTATGAGGAAAAATATTTGACTTTTATCTCATTTTTTGGTGGCATGAACCCTTTTTTTTTTTTTTTTTTTTGCTGATTCTATGGAGATTTCTGTTTGCCTAGCCACAACTCGCGGTGAAAGCAATAAAAAGGAAAAATGTTTATTTTTCTTCAGTGGAACCGATAAGAAGTCTCCCAGCTTCCATCAGCGCTCCGTCTTGCAGCGCAGCATGTTTGATAACATGTTAGGAATTTGATGCTTCTTCCTTATCTCCTGTATGAGCTACACAAAGCTTTCTGTAAGTCTGCAGGAATCCTGCTGCAGATTTTGCAGGCTGAACAAGCAGCGTTTGACCTGAGAGTCAATTTTACGAAGGAAATAATCTGTCAAATATCTGTTATTGCAGAGAGTTATACAAACATAGAAATACAAAAAATAACTGATTCTGTTTTCCTTCTGCCAGATAATTGTCTGTTATACCCTAAAAAATAAATAATTATTTTGTTTTCTATTTCTTGGGCGCTCCACCCCTTTGTAAAGCCGCCCTGGGTGACTGCCATATCAAAACCTTTCTCTGTTTGTATACATTTTGCTCTGCAAGCCAAACCCAAGGTGTTGTGTCTCTACACATCTCTGGTCGTGTTTTCATTACAGATGTGCTCAAACTAAAAAACCGTGGTGGCATCATCATGCTGGGGGAAGTTTCTGATCCGCACGGATACAACATGAAGCTTGTAGCTAAAATACATCTGGTATTCAGACGTTTATCTGGGGCGGATGTTTATATTCAAACAGGGCAACAAAGTTAAACACTCAACCAGAACTACACTGCAAAAACACAAAATCTTACCAAGTGTTAGTTTCTAGTGCAAATGTTTTACTACACTTGAAATAAGACAAAACTTGTTTACAAGTAACTTTTCTGGAAGAGAAAGGGTCTTGTTTTAATTGACTAATTCCTTAATTTTGGTGAAAAAGTACTCATAAGTAAAAGAATCTGAACCAAAGCAGAACTAGTACTTTTTAAAAATCTATCTCTTTTATGTGTTTTTGAGTTTTACTGCAAAATTAAGTAACTATATTAACTTCCGTTGCTACAAAAATGCTAAATATATAAAATATGACTTAAAACTAATTTTACGTTGTCATTTAATGCCTTGACATTGAGCTTCTGTCTCCATAAAAACTCCTGCTCTTTCTAAAACTCATCACATCGCTCCTCTATCAACCCTTTAACAAGTTTTTCTTTTCTTTTCTTTTTTTTTTTTTATCAGCGATTCACTGAGAAGTAGCTGCTATAATGAGCTCAGCTTTTACTCAGCTCCACCAGGTGTTTGCTAACTGCTGCTGGCTAGTCTGAAGGAGCTGCGTGGGGGAGGCGGAAGCTCAGGAGCTGCCGCTCTGAGGGGGAGCTGCGTCTCGAAGGCGGAGCTTAACCAGGCGTTTTGCACAGCTGAATGGTTGCCATGGAGATTTAAGTATTTCTGAAACATGCTGGTTTTTGATGAGGGAGTAACATTATAACATGATATAAAGTTTAAAAAAGGTCAGTTTTACATTATTCTTTAAGGAATTATTGGCTACTATATCTTGCTAAAAAGTGTCTTGTATGTTTTGTCTTATTTCAGGTGTGCTTAGATATTTGCACTAGAAAAAATACCTAGGATTTTGTATTTTTGCAGTGTGGAAAGAAATTGCTCAGAATTAGGCATTAAAATGGCCCAGTCAAAGTCCAGAAACGAAGACTGAGAGGAATACATTTGAAATTCCGGCAAAATCCATCTCAGGACTTTGGCCAAGAAGTAAATTGGTCCAATTCAAGACCATTTCCACGCTGTCCTGTTTACTTCCTTTCTTGAAGTGGTTGGTTTGTGTGTCATAACGAACTCTGAACATTCCCTCACTCCCAAGTTTCTGCTCTCGCGTCTCCTGACAGCTCTAACGCGTCGTCTCCCCCTCTCCTCTCCAACACTGCAGCCCTCAACACCTCGTCACGGCCACTCTCAGCTTCTCAAACAGCACAACGACGCCACGCATCACATCTCTCTCTCTCACACACACACGCACGCACGCACGCACACACACACACACGCACACACACACACTTCTTCCTCCCCGTTGTCTGAGACGAAATGTGAAATAACACATACAGGGACGCATACGGTACATACTGTACCAGCAGCTTGCTTACATCCTGTCCTGTTGGTGGAAATGTCACACAGATGTAAAGCAGATTCTGACTGTGGAAATTTATTTGCATGGAGTTTCAGTTTTCACGGAGCATCCTGAGTGGCGCCAGAATTCATTATTAGTGTGGTGTGTGCAGGTTAATCTCTTTGTTTTCTGCCTCTTTTTCCACTCTTGTTCTGAATATTTTGTTTGCAGCTCATGCTGAGAGGAGGACATAGACTGCAAAAACACAGAATCTTACAAAGTATTTTGTGTCTAGTTTATAGTGCAAATACCTTAGTATATTCAAAATAAGACAAAAACTAGCAGTAGCACTTTTTCAGAAGTGTTATTTGGTAAATAATGACATTTTTAATGCAAAGTTACATTAAAACTTTCAATAAAAGTCTATTTTAAATGTCCACTTTGTCTTATTTGGTAAATAATTACACTTTTAATGCAAAGTTGCATTAAAGCATGCATTAAAACTGCCAACTTTGCCTTATTAGGTTAAAAAATTACACTTTTAATGCAAAGTTGCATTAAAACTACCAAAAAAAGTATTTTAACTGCCAACTTTGTCTTATTCAGTATATAATGACACTTTTAATGCAAAGTGGCATTAAAACTTCCAATTAAAGTCTATTTTAAGTGTCAACTTTCTTATTTGGTAAATAATTACAATGCAAAATTGCATTAAAAGTGTCATTATTTCCTGACAACAGTGATGAATAATTATGAAGCCTCCTTCATGACAGCGTCGTGTCAGTCACGTATTAGTTCCACTTGCAAATTGTTTCACTTGTGGGAAAAATGTTTTGTTATAAGTGAAATAATCTGGCCTTTAATCAATATTGAACTCCAGAAAATTTACTTGTAAATTAGTTTTGTCTTATTTCAAGTTCGCTAAGATTTTGCGCTAGAAGCTAGAACAAAAATACTAGGTAATGTGTTGTGTTTTTGCAGTGCAGGGACTTTGGTAAATTGGATTAGGGGAGCAAAGATAACATCAGGTTTTGGGCAGTATAAATCTGAGCTTGTTGCATAATGACACATATACATTGAGTATGCTCCAGTTTTTATTTGCTTCTTTTCATCGTTTCCAGCCTCCGGAGGTTCGTTTTGAATCCTCCTTTCCTTTTTTAGGGCACCCTTTAACCAGAATCCTTTAAAATCTCCTCCAGTTTTAAGTGGATTAATCCTGCAGAATTACTTCTTAATGCTGCCGTCGTTGCAAAAGGGAAAAAAGTGGAACACTGACACGAATGCATGCTTGCTTATAGATAAACGTGTTTGGTATCATTTGGCAATTACTCATGACTCTTTATCTAATACTTAAATGTTTAACAAATGTTATAAAGAAAGCCGTGTGTTTTTATTATTTCCAATTCCATCCCACTCGTGCATGAATGTGTTGGTGAGATTACAACAGTTAAAGATTTAATTCATCGGTTGCTACTGTTTCCTCTGGAAAAAGATTTTAATGTTATATTTTTAACATATAACATTAATGCCTTAATGCCAATATTTTCTTAGCACATTTGAAAAATAAAACATTATTTATACTTTAGAATCATCTGATTTAAAAATACAGTTAAGTTGTTTTGAAGTACCATAAAAGAAGCATTTTACCTGCAGTAGGTAGCACGAAAAGTATTCTTCAGTTCTGAGAATAATAAAGACGCTAATAAGGGAGTCAAGCTAACGCCCTAGCTGTGAAGCTAATAGCTAATTAGACTGGAGCCTGTTCAAAGGTGAATTTCCACCATTTACAGCAACTCGAATTCAAAACCAGTTTGGAAAAATACTTTATAAGATCTTAATAGCTTCTTTATACCTTACTGGTTTTGCATTAGACTGTCGATGTACTATTTATTTTAAACAAGGATCATTCCTGCTGATGCACAAAATGTATTAAAAGTCTGCTAAATTTCAGCAACATTCACTGAGGTTTTATTAGCTCCCCTTTCCTACTAACATGATCTTATGTTTTGTTTTCTTGGACTTAGAGTTGGTCTACTGTGAGTACCTGCAGGATACCATGAGGATACATCTAGAAATCTGTGTGTAATTTTAACAAAGTAACACACAAAAGGTTCAGATATAAAAAGCAGTGGAACCATTTGCCTCTTGAAAACAATCCAAGGTTTAATGGATATTCCTGTGTGTTGGTTTAAGCTATAGATGGAGGAAATTCCTCTTTGAGTGGACAGCTAGATTAGTAGATTAGCTAGTTAGAAAACAGGAAGTCACATGACTTGCTATGACTTGTTATTTATAGTAGAGAAGGCAGAGAATGATTTGGTAACCAGCTATATGCGCTGAATCCTGGTTTAAATATGTGCTACTTGAGGCTAGCTAGTTAGCAGCCTCGTTCTCGTTCTCAGTTTGTGTTACTTTAACAGTTGCCCCAAAAACTGCTTGCGTATTGACATCCTCTCTTGTCATACTTTTCAAAATACTTAATAAAAGCTGTTGCTACAACTTCAATAAAGTTGACCTGTTTTTAGCAATGATTAGTCCAGAGAAATAAAAAAATAACTTATTTAATTAAGTTTTTACATTATTAACTCAAGTCGACTTAACATAAAATTTTACGTTTTTATACCTTTTTGACTCATTTCTAAGTTAAGTCAACTTTATAATGTCCATTTTATTGTGTTGGGAACCAAACCCCACACACTGGCACCAAAACTTAGTTTTTAGATAGAAGTTTTCCATCAACATTTTACATTCTTCCCCTAAGAATCTGTGCCTCACCATCGCTGACTCCAGGTTTAAAAACCCAAAGATCGTGATGAATTCTGCAGGTTGCTAGGGGCAACCAACCTGTCAAGCTGCCTGATGCATCCTGTCCTGTTTTTAAAGCCTTTTCCCTTCTCTGTGCATAGTCATATATAATACATAATACTCCCTGTAACCTTTCCACCCTATAAATATTATGTTTCACCACCCTAGGTTAGTGATGGATGGTCTTGGATTTCCACCGGTTGCAGTAGAAAATTAACTTCACAGTTCAACTGTTATGTGCAATGTTAATTATTACCCATCTTGTTTCACCTTTCCTGTGGTTCTATAATATTATGTTTTAGGCCTAAGGGAAGCTGGCAGGGTGCTTTTTCTCACCAAACAGAGGGAGGCTGGGGTCTCCATTGGTTCCCTTGGAGACAACAACCCATAAATCATAGAAAGAGGTTTTCGTGTGGCTCCTTCGGAGTCACGCTGGATCGATGGACGAGGCAGGGAAAAGGAAGGACCCCCACCGCCCCCAAGCCCGCAGAAAAACCCATGATTCTCTCAGCAGTCAGCAGCCATTAACACGGAGCTAAAGCTGATTTTAGTGTAAACGTGTAAATGGTAGTGTTGGCCCTTAAAAGAAGGAAAATAGCAAGAGAAATGATCACAGGAGACAAAATCACTCGAGTGTGTTTCAGACAACAAAACAAAAATATTCTCATGACAAAGAGAGCAGATTATAATCCCATCATTTTTGTGTAATCTTTTTAACTGCAAATTATTTAAACTATATTTTTCAACAAAACCAAGTGTTTTACATTACTTGTACCAACTGTACAGAAATAATTAGTAGGCAGCGGATTATTCTTATTTAAACAAATCAAACTGCCAGACGCCATAACGGGACACGAGGCCTCCTGCCGTTAGCAGTAAAGCTAAACTAGTTAGCTGAAGACTTTTCACGCTGCACATTAGCGCCACACAAATTTCTCTGTGATGCAAAGCAAACTAAATACATACAGGGCTAGCATTCATTCTCTTACAATTCTTACCCCATTAATTACCTTAAAATTATGAAATGATCACAAGAAATGAAATCACTGCTCTTCCGCTCACTCTCTTGTATTGAGTGAGAAAAAAGCACTCAATGCTCCTGAGTCCCCCTGGTGGATCTTGCAAGTCACAGCGCTAAACTCACCCCTCTTCCACACAAAGGCAGTTTAATTACTGAACACAGAAAAAGGCTTAAGTGGCTAAATGAAAAGTCTGCAGAAAGCGCCAGATTTTCAATTCCACTAAATGGGATGTATTATGCAAAATTCACAGTTTGCACGTTTTTATTCTTCCATTTGGGTCTCTGCTGCTTCTAAAAACTACCCAAGTTCTTAAAAAGAACACCCAGGTAGGTTTTGGCAATACGTTAATGTTTTTTGTTGTTTAGTGGACAAAACAAGCTGTTTTAAAAACAAATCAGTAGGCACTGCCCATCACCTAGCAACCCCAGCAGAGTTCCTCCCGTTACCTAGCAACCCCAGCAGAGTTCCACCCGTCACCTAGCAATCCAAGCTGAGTTCCGGGACATTTGGCCAGCTGGTTTTACGGCTGCATGTGCTGTACAACGGATGCTTGTTGTTGGCTTGCCATTCAGAAACCACTGAATTCCTGTCTTTTGCACATTTTAAATCAAATTAAGTAATCATATAAATGCAGATAATCAAAATAAATTAACCTAATTTTAAAAAAAGTCAAATTGATCAGCAATTGTACCCTGCAACACTGGCCGTTGCGGAGGATTCATTATCGTAGAGCTTCGGCATCTAGTCAGTCAAACAGTATTTTCTTATTTTAAGACATCAATTTAAGAACACATTTGGGATTTAGCGATTAATTAGTCTTTTTCAGGCCATTAAACTATCTGTAAGCAACATTGTTGTGATGACCGTATTGTTTTTACAGCTCATTTCTAAAACTGCTGATCAGCAGATTCATTGCCTGGAGCCCAATCAGCCACTTACCACGTTTTTAACCAGCCTGATGTGTGGTAAGCTTGGGTTTCATACCAATAAACTGCTACAAAGGCGCCTTTTAAGATGTTCGCTCTCTTCAATTAGTCGCCTCAAGAAGGCGTCGCATTGGTTTTGCCAGATAGCCCTTGGAGATTTGATCTGCTAACCTCAGCGTTGTCAGCGATGCGCTTCCTTGGCCGAGCCGCAGGGTGCGAGCAGAGCGCGTCATAAATTATTCCATCCAATACTTCATCTATCTCCATGCATCAAGCTCAAACTCCCGAGTCTCCCCATCCTGCAATGTTTCAATTTTCTGCGGAGATTCATCAAGAGGAGTTCAATACTAATACAATAATGCTCACGGCGTCCGCTGGGCCATGCTGCGTCGTCGTCAAAAGGGCCGGAGTTGAATGAAAACAAAGAGATAAATAATAGAAAGAGAGGCGAGGATGCCAGCAAGCAGCAGTGGAAATATGAAATGCATTCTTTCTCATGTCGGAGAAATCCTTGATTATTCTCTTCCAGCTCTTTTGTATCAGCACTCTCTCCAGGAAAGCTCAGTGGATACGTGTCACGGTGCAAAGATAGGAGAAAGGCGGGGAAATATAGATCATACATCTTTCTGCAGCCAGGAATGAACGATGCAGCTCACACGCCCTTCATCACACACCCTACGGTTTTTATTAGTGCGAGTCTGCACTCCACGACTGAAAGACAGACTTGAGTCTTTAATAAAATAGACAAGGACATGACAAGAAGCAGATTCTGATTGAAGTTTGGGATCTGGAGATTAGGCTGGAGGTCAGAACACCTGCAGCCTTCCTGTCAAATTATGGAGTCCGCCTCAGTTTTTGCACCTGAAGTGAATATCGTCTCCTTGTTCTTCTTTTTCGCTTATTGACATTCTCTCCTGTCATACGAGACAACGCCGCGTCTTCTGTTCGCCTTTCAGAAAGTTGTTCATTCCGCATAGAAACAACGCAACTTCTGGAAAAGTACAAGTCAGTTGTATTCACATCACATTGGAGAGAAGTTCAGTGACATTTAGTTCAGTTTGTTGCGTTGGAAACTGTTCCAAGTGAATATAATCTGATAACTTTAACTAAGGTAAGGTAGTTTTATTTGTATAACACATTTTCAGCAAGGAGGCAGTTCAGTGAATTAGAAGGAAATGCAAACAAAACAACAAACCAAAAGGAAAAAGTATAAAACTAAACGCTGGTTCCCCATGTTTAATAAGAATAAGTAGTTCATAATGTATAAACTAATGGGGGTTTCTTTCGGTCTTGCTCCGATATTAAAAGTATAAAACTAAATGTTGGTTCTCCATGTTTGATTCCATCCATCCATTTTCTTACACCCTTGTCCCTTAATGGGGTCAGGAGGGTTGCTGGTGCCCATCTCCAGCTAACGTTCTGGGCGAGAGGCGGGGTTCGGCAGTCTGTCGCAGGGCAACACAGAGACGCACAGAGACACACCACCATGCACAGACACACTCACACCTAGGGGCAATTTAGACAGACCAATTAACCTGACAGTCATGTTTTTGGAGTGTGGGAGGAAACCGGAGTACCTGGAGAAAACCCATGCAGAAAGACCCGGGCTGAGAATCGAACCCAGAACCTTCTTTCTGCAAGGCAATAGCTCTACCAAATACGCCACTGTGCAGCCCCTTGTTTGATTCCAACTTTAAATATATTATGATAAATACGAATCTGTCTGTCTGAACAAACCAGCAGAGTTTTATGTTCATCGGTGTGATCAAGCATGTGGTGACAGTGGGAACTCATTCTGTGAAATTCACTTCAGTTTATTTGTACAAAAAGCTGCAGAACCAACAGATTTAAGTATTAATTTTTGTTCTTGTTGAATGTTGTAGCTATCAGTAGTTGTTTTGATGTCTCTACTGTGATGGTTTTTATCTTATTTACTCTATTCGTTGCTTTTTCTGCTGGCTCTAATACAAATTGCCCTCTGGTGGATATTCAATGTACCTCGACTTTGGAAAGAAAATGAATTGAATTATAGATCAGCTGATTCACGGCTCAGTATTTGTGGATTTTTGAAAATTGTACCTTTTTGCTGATAGTAAAATATGCAGAGGAAAATCCAGCCTGAAATTTAAAACTGGATTAAGAAGAAATATTAATTTTAGGGTTTTTACTGGTCTTTTGCAAATTGGGTAATAACCATGAAGGATGTTGTAACCCTAAAAGAAGTGAGATTTTTCTCTGCAGACCTGTAAAATCAAACTGATGTGAGGTGAATGGTTGTGAATGGCTGAGCATGAACAGAAGCATTAGTGAGTCCGTTTGAACTGCGGAGAGTCCAACTTCCTCCTGCCAGAAAATGAGACATGAGGTTTGTCAGAATTTCCTGCCTTGGTCCTCGTTACTCGTACGCGTCCGACATCAGCTGCAGGTGTTAAAACCAGACATGAGCTGTGCAGACGAATCGAACGTGGCTTTAAAATGTAAAGATAAAAAGTGATGCATGGTAAAACATGGCAGAGGTTTTAAAGGCTTTCGGATTCCATGTCTGACTCTGGGTTTCTCTCTTTGGGACTTGCCTTGATGATGCTCTCTGTTCCTTTCTGTCAGAGTTTGGAGACTGAAAAATCTTTTATTTAATATCTCCGTAATAATGAAAAGAAAATCTTAGCTCCCGTTTCCTGGTAAGCCTCAACAGTCCAAAGACTTATCTGGAACCAAACGTACACATGTCCTACTGTTGTAATAGTGGGCCAAGCACAGCCCAGGATGTGGATATCAAATGTGAAAATTCTTCACTTTGTGCAATGGATGAACTTGGAAAAAGTCTTGAAGTGGCTGAATAAAAAATCTGCAGAAAATGCCAGTTTTTCAATTCAATTAAATGGGACATATTATGCAAAATTCACAGTCTGCAGAGATCCATTTGGGTTTGTGCTGCTTCTAAACACAACAACCCAACCTCTTAAAAAACAACCCAACTAGCTTTTAACAAGAAGTTCATGTTTTTTGGTGCCTGGAAAATGAATCGTTTTTAAAACCTCTCGAATGCAACGTCACATTTCAGCAGGCACCGGCTGTTACCTAGCAACCCCAGCAGAGTTCCGCCCGTTACCTAGCAACCCCAGGAGAGTTCCGCCCGTTACCCAGCAACCCCAGCGAAGCAGCTGAATTTACTGCTGTATGCTCTGAACAATGGCTGCTGGTGTTTTGTTGTTGACCTACCACCCAGAAACTACTTCCTGCATTCTTGTCAGTTGTGCAGGAGGCTCCACTTCTGCTTTTCAAAGATGTACAGTTGTATAATTGTGCATCTGTTTGCAGCCATTTTCACATGTGAGTGTAAATGTTGAATTGGAGGCGTGGCCAGCAGCAGCTTATTTGGATTTAAAGTGACAAGACGCCCTAAAACAGCTCAAAACTGAGACTAAAATCTCATTATCCAAGAATGATTTAGTGCAAAAAAAATGTACTGAACATGTTTTGTGTAGACCATAGAATTATCCTAGCTTGTCCAAGGAAGCGTACTAAGTCACATCTAATGGATTAATTGACATAATTGAAGTGATATATAAAATAATTGGTAGTTGCAGCCCTAACAGTACTTTAATTTAAACAATATTTACTCCTTCGGTTGCATCTGAAGGATCAACAGTGAACACACTGGGATCTTCAGAAAGGAAACACTTTGAGAGGAAGCTGCAGGAGGTGTTTGAGGAGGAGCATGGCGGGTCTGTTCCTGTGTTTTCCTGTTGGGCTGGGCTTGAATGCCTGAAAGGCCCGGTGTGTTCTGCCTTTCCTGCTCTCTGAATGAAGGAATTAGCAGCAGCAGCAGCAGCTCAGCTCCAGACTATTTATAGCCCAAACGCCAGAGAGAGACGGGGAGAATAAAGAGAAGTCGAGGTTAGAATATGAGCGCTGATGCACGCGTGGGTGGATTTTAGTTCCCTGCATCACATGATCACAACAATCTCTGTCTCATTTTGCTTCATTCATGCCTGTCCTCCCTCCTTCCACTCACTCTGCAGTCATTTCTCGTATGAGTGTCCCCCACATCCCTTCTGGTTTCCTTAAAGATTCCCAGTCACCTCCGTATGCTGTGGATGAGCAGTGAAGGCAGAAATGGGATCCAGCACCACAGAGTCCATTTTAAATGATCTTTTTAGCCTGTGGGGAATTGGGCCGACTTTAACAGTGCTTAGATAATAAGCTCCCAGGCTTTGGCCGCCCGTGTTCTTCTGGCTCGGCTTCTGTAGCGCAATCTGGGATATCATCTTATTTAACACTGGGACTGATGAAGTGCATCTAATGGGATTTGATGAAGTCTGATACAGGCTGTCCTATCAATTAAGCATCCCGTTTAAGAACCAGCGCACACAGACAGGGGACTGGAGCATCCCTGGGTAACACTTACCTGCTGGCCTGTTAAACTTTACAGCAAGAAAGCAACATTTATCACATTCAGGTCAAAGTGATGCTAATATTTGAGAGAATGGGATTACTTTGAGGACTGCACAGTGGTGCAGTTGGTAGAGCTGTTGCCTTGCAGCAAGAAGGTTCTGGGTTCGATTCCCGGCCCCGGTCTTTCTGCATGGAGTTTGCATGTTCTCCCTGTGCATGGTGGGTTTTCTCCAGGTACTCCGGTTTCCTCCCACAGTCCAAAAACATGACTGTCAGGTTAATTGGCCTCTCCAAATTGCCCCAAGGTGTGAGTGTGTGTGTGTGTGCATGGTTGTGTGTCCTGTGTGTCTCTGTGTTGCCCTGCGACAGACTGGCAACCTGTCCAGGGTGACCCCGCCTCTCGCCCGGAACGTTAGCTGGAGAGGCACCAGCACCTCCTGACCCCACTGAGGGACAAGGGTGTAAGAAAATGGATGGATGGATTACTTTGATATAATTTAATACTTACTATATAAACGCATGTATACAGGAACCCCAGAAGGCATCTTAGTTTTGGTTTTAACTCACTTGCATCTCATTTAAGAATAGAAATAAGTTTCCATTGACTATTTAGTTTTGCAATTTGCCATTTCTAATGTAATGTAAATTTTTAAACTTGTTTTTGGATAATTTTTCTCACTTGTTGGAGGTGATTTATTTTTCTTTGGCCAAATCAAAATTGGTTTATTTTGCAAAACTGTGATGGGAACACTTTTTTTCTGTTACTACTGGTGGAAACCACGAAGAAGAAGAAGACAACAGGAAGTGGCTGGAGGATGATGGCGCAGCATTTTGTTTTGACGATTTATTGCATGAACAAACTCATTCACATGTGATTTTAATTGTTTTTTACTGATTGTAAACACCATGATTGCAAAATTGTGTTTTTGAACATTAGCAGAATATAGAACTTTGCAAGCATTTGTACTGGAAACGTATTTCGTGTGGAAGATCACACATAAACCTAAACTTCTAACTTACTTTAGAAGTTTAGGTTTATGTGTAAAACCATCCATTTTCTTGCACCCTTGTCCCTCAGTGGGGTCGGGAGGGTTGCTGGTGCCCATCTCCAGCTAATGTTCCGGGTGAGAGGCGGGGTCACCCTGGACAGGTCGCCAGTCTGTCGCAGGGCTACACAGAGACACACAGGACACACAACCATGCACACACACACACACTCACACCTAGGGGCAATTTGGAGAGACCAATTAACCTGACAGTCATGTTCTTGGACTGTGGGAGGAAACCGGAGTACCTGGAGAAAACTCACGCATGCACAGGGAGAACATGCAAACTCCATGCAGAAAGACCGGAAATCGAACCCAGAACATTCTTGCTGCAAGGCAACAGCTCTACCAACTGCGCCACTGTGCAGACCGATTTGTAAAACATTTAAAGTAAAAATAATATATTGTGCAGATTTTCCTCACACTGGCTGCAGGTTAACATTCTGCTTGGCTCTACTTAGAGATGAGTAGAATAAAATATCCTTTATTGACCAACAATGTATGAAGATAAACACTCGTGTGTTACTTAAATGGCATTAAATCGCTCAAGATTGACAAATACAGGGAATTGTCATTTTACTAGATTTCAAACACTTATAATAATTTATTTTTTAATGTTGAATTCATTAGAAAACTGTGTGGAATCAATGAAACATCAGATTTTAAAGTCAGACTTTAATCTTGCAATGCGGATATGTGCTGCAAATTATCATGCTTTTTGTAAATGAATTGGTTTTGATACATGAATGCGGCCCAAACGTTGATGTTGCCGTTTGGAAATTGGCAACAATCCGATGCCAAACGTCCAGCTGAGTCTGTGAGTTTTGCCATGTCTGGTGCAGGGAAGCGTCGCGTCACGTCAGCTGATTCTTCCGCAGCCTCACTTAGATTTCATATGCAGTGATATGGGGGTAGGAATAAAAAGTCATAAACTTTTCTCATCTTTTATCATTAATCATTCAGTTTGTTGATACGCTTCACATTTTGAAATGCTGACTCGGCCGTTTCAGAGCAGCTTGGGCAGCGTTGTGTTAGCAGAACCTGCAGCCCCGGGAAAATATCCTGCAATACTGTGAAGCAGAGATAACCTTGAACAAAAATAGAGAATTAATTCATTATGTATGCATCGATGAGCTAAAAAGACGTTCAATAGCTACTCTGCAAATATGAAAGGATATTAATTGTAATCCTTTATGCTGCACAGAAAGAGGAACCTCTCAGAGAACAAAGTTTTATTTTATATTTATGTTTTAAAAGTCGTTTTAGAGCTCTTTCAGACTCTTCTACCTGAAAGCAGAAGCGGGTTGTGTTTGCAGCGACTCTGATTTGAGTAAGCTGTGGTAGTAAAATTAGTAGAGGATCAAAGAGCCCGGCTACCTGGGAGGCAAACCCAAAATATAAACTCGGCTGTCAGGGGAAATCAGGGGCCAGAGTTCACCTCAAGGCTGACTTTTCATGGTCTACATGCTTGCAAACATACGTTCATTCACATGTTCGCCGTTCTGGATAGAAGACGGGCTGACAGGCCGTAGTCATCATTATACAGTAAAAGTCATGTCTTCTTTTTCTCACGTTTTTTGTTTTTTTTGCTCTCCTACCTCTCATCCTCCAAACTCTCTCTTGCTCCCACATAAATAATACACCCCATCGCCTTCAATGCAGCTCAAAGGGCCATCTCTTCAGGGCTTCTGAGGCTGAGGTGGCCAGGAGCAATGCATGCAAATTACCCTTCCTGCACACACACACGCACACACACACACACCTGCACGCACACACACGCGCGCTAACACACATGCATGCACGCACACAAAAGGCTCCCTCTGCATGATCCTGCTGCTCAGTGAGTCTCAGTGAATGGAAGGTGCCTGGAGAATGAGAGAGGAAGAGGAGGGATTTGAAGCAGGAAGCGGGGATGGATGGATGGATGGATGGATGGATGGATGGATGGATGGATGGATGGATGGATGGATGGATGGATCTCTGCCTCAATGCAAGTTTGCAGACACCTGGAAAAGTCGGACGTTTTGGTATTCCAGCTACGTTACGACTGTCGCAATAAATCAATTAATCTCATGATGAGTTGAAACAAGTTTCATAATTTTTTTTAAAAAGCCTTTTTTTTTAGAGAATAAAGAAGCACTGTTTTGTGTGGGTTTTCGTTGGTTTCATTTTGTTGTTTTTGGTGTTTTAAAATCTTTTCCAGTGTTAAGTATTCTTTGCTAAATTAAAGGTGATCTGCCATGCTTCCTTGAACAAGTTGGGATCAGTCTCTGAGTGTTATAAAACATGTTCATTACACTTTTTGCACTCGCATCGAAATTGGCCGCAAACAGATGCATACAACCGCAAGCCTTTGAAGAGCAGAAGTGGAGCCTTCTGCACAAACAACAGGAATCCATCAATGGATTATAAGTCAACAACTAAACACTTGTCATTTTCAGCAGCCATTGTGCAACTCATACAGCGGTAAAATCCAGTTGACCAAACATGCTGGAGCTCCGCTTCGGTTGCTAGTTAATAAGGCTGGGGTTGCTAGGCAACTGCGCAGTGCTTAAGGATCAGGAGATTTTTTTTTGAAGAGGCTAATTTTTTAGATACCAAAAAAGATGAAGTTACTGTTTAAGTGCTTGCGTTGTTATTTAGAAGCAGCTGAGGAACAAAAGGAAACACAAAAATTTGGATTTTGAACAATAAGTGTTAAAGTTTATTGATGTTTGAGAGAACAAACCTTCATTACCATCATTTATGTTACTTGTTAAGAAAAAAAAAAACAATATTTTTGTTTACAACAAAAATTTCTGAGACAGTTTATTGTCCAGCGAAGTGCCTCCATCCACCCATGCAGTTTGCAGCAAATGAATAAGATCACATCGAATCGTTACTCCTTCCTCGAAGCTGACTAGCAGTTTGCGTAACACTTGGCCACAGATTGCTGCTCATTCATAGCTCCGGTTAAACATTCAGCACCACGGACAGCGCCGCCGCGGATCAACACCGACGCTGAAAACATTTCACAGCTTTTCCTCCGCCTCGCCTGTGGGTGTAGCGACTTCCCCGTTCGCAGCGATACGCGCGGCACAATTAGAGCTGTGAGGTCAGCGTAGTGTCTGTCACCACGCAATCTGCTGCTGCGACGCCTTCAGATGGCGACTTCTTGTACACAGCTTGTCATAAATCATTTAGTACGCCGTGATCTGACAGGGTTTCTGCTTCAGAGGCACGACAGCAAGAGGTGTCTGGATGCAAATCTGAAGAATTATGAAATAAGCAGGAAAGAAAAATAAAACGTGGAGAGAAGGGAAACTAAACTCAACCTGTGAACGCGTATAGAATGAAGTTTATCCACCACATGTTCTTTTGTTGAACTATCATTTTCTTTAAAGGTATAAAGGTAAAGGTAATTTTATTTATAAAGCACATTTTCAGCAACTAGGCAATACAAAGTGCTTCACAGAAATTGTATTCATCAATGAAATTCATCATTTCATTGACTTTATTTTTTTAATCAACCTTTATAATTTTTTTTATTATTATTGCTTTTAGTTTAATAATTTTTTAAAATAAGTTTTTCAAATAATTTAAATATATATATTTTTTTATTTGAATAATTTGTTTAAACGGTCAATGATTTAGAATTTTTCATGCATTAAATCATATTAAGTGTAACATATTTTTCGACAGTTTAAATTAAATGTGTTTTCATTTATTGTTCCACAATATTATTTAATATATTTGTTATTTTTTAATAAATATTTTCTTCCTTATTTTCATTTTTTTAATTTTTAAATATTTTAATTTTAAATAAATGTATTTATTTTGTTTTTCAATATTTTTAGTTTAAATAATTTGTTTTATTATTTTAAAATATTTTTATAATTTTATTTTACTTTTTAATATTAGTTTTGTATCTTTAAATATTTTTATTTTATTTGAAATACATGATCATTTTCTTTTATTTTGTTAGATTTTTTTTTTATTTTTATTTTGTCAGTATTTTATTTAATTTTTATTATTTTTTTTATTTAATTTTTGTATTATTTTTATATTTGATTTTAATTTTTAATAAAATTTTTATTGTATTTTATTTTAAAATATTTTATTTCATTTTTTTTTATTTCATTTTATTTTATTTTTTAAAAATAAAATAAAATTTTTTAAAAATAAAATAAAATAAAATGACTCTCGGACCCTGCCGTCCGTCTCCTCAGTATTCTGCTCAGCCCTCACAGCCCATTACGTTGCAGCTGCAGGTTCAGTCTTTAGGTAACAGGAGAGATTACACTGTTAGTGCTTCGGTTTGCTGTAGCTCAGTGAGATAAGGCGCCTCAGAGGAGAGAGAGCGACGGCGATTGAACTGTCCTAACTCATTAGAACAACATACGTCCTGCTTCACCACTGATGTCAGCTCCAGTTTATTTCCCCAACTCCTCCCGTATTTTCCAAGTCCAACAGGCTTTCCTTTTAGGAGATTTAAGGAGACAAGTTAATATTAATGAAAGGAACCATTGACGGGCTTAAAAGTGGGATTTTTTTGTAGTAGATTGAAGCGATAATGAAACACATATGCAGGCCTGCGTCGACGTCCTGCCGTCCTGCCGTCCTTCCTGCTTCTTGGACCTGAGCTGCTCCCTTTACTCAGAGACCCGTCCCTCGGCTTTTTACTCCGTCAGCGTTAGCAGCTTTAGCTCATCCGCTCACTGGTTAGCAGCATCCCTCTGCAGCCCGATGTGCAGTAAGCTCTTACGAGGTTCATCTGGGAGGCAGCGATGGATTTGGATGGGAAGAGTAGAAGCTCGACAAAGAAACGAGGCAAAGCGAAGAATATGTTTCCACTGCTTGCATTTCAGAATAAAAGCATGTGGTTTTACTAATGGCTGCTCTCTTAATCTGAAGCAGGCAATGACTCTGGAGGAGCTGCAGGGATCCTGTGTACATTCATCTTGGCTTTATGGAAGAGTGTCGGGTAGAAAAGTCGTTGATAAATTTGCAGTTTGGTGCAGAGATGTGCCATGCAGGGAAACAAATAATCTGTGGAAAAAGGCTCTTTAAGTTTATTTTTAAAGCAGATTAAAATTATTTACTTTATAAAAGTTTAAAGTTCTTTACTTTATAAAAACATCACACAATAAACATTATATTTTGCCAAATTTAATGAAAATAATCAAGCAAATACACATCAAATATATTGATCAATGTCCCATTGGTTCAAAAGCAGCTCTAAGCAGTCTAGGTTTAACTCAGTGTTTCGGCTGTTTTCCAGTTTTCTGGAAGTTTGTTCCAGATATCCAGAAGCAGAATGCTGCTTCTCTATGTTTGGTTCTGGTTCTGATTCGTCAGAACAGAACCAGAAGTCTGAAACATTGACTAAACGATTAAACTAAACCAATCAGTGATTTGTTTTAAATCAGGGAGAGAAAGTGTTTAACCTTTTGGTTTCCATGCGACGTTCTGACAACAACAACAACATCCCCTCTGTCAAAGACTGGAGAGGGGCGTTGAGGACATGACACTGTTGGTATAAATCAAAGTGTTTTTATGTGTTGGAATGGTTTAGTCAAAGTCCGGACCCGAGCACAATGAGGAAATTTGGCAGGACTTGAAAGTTGCTGGAGAATATCAGCTTTCCATATAATCTTGCTGAGGTTGTGCTGCTTTGTAGAGAAAGTTGGGTCAGTTTTTCAGCTTCTTCATGTTAAAATATGAATCTGTATTTGTTTAAAATACCTTTTTCTTTCATGTCATCAATATGCACCAATCTGTGTTGGTCTGTCACACAAAATGTGGTTGCAAAGTGACAAAATATGAAAAGATAAAACTAATACTACTGTAAGAACTTTAAAAGTAGCATTTATTGTATCGTTTATTGCGATAAATTGCTCATTATGTTAAGAATTTTGATTTATCTTTGTCACAATAAACTCCAGTTTATGATGTAACTGTCCTCACTATCCAGACTGAAAGTTTTATTTTTTTCTCCACTCTTTGTTTAATGAAAGCATCAATAAATACAAAAAAATAAATAAATAGACCAGTGCATTTTAGTGGCACAAATTACGATTTTTTAAAATGATGTTTTCAACAAACAAGCTAGAAATGGGAACATTTTTAACAAGCATTAATTGTGTTTGGGGGGCTATAATTACTGTGACACACAGCTACAGTTACCTAAAATAGCATTAAGAAATGGTTCTTATTGTCACTTTTATTGTCATTACATTATTATTGATGTATTTAGGAAGCTCAGTAATTGTCATATACTACTGGCCAGCCGAAGCGATTGGAGGAGAAACCTTTCCGCTGCTCCTGGTGGGAAATGCCTTCCGCTGCAGCAGACATTAGAGGTCGAAGCCCTCGCGGCCGCTCATAGCATCAGTTATCTTGAACTGCGTTTGAAGGTTATTGCACAGATCAACAGCGCGCCTTTATTTACAGCAGAAACAGCCGAGAGCCTGAATGGCTGTTCAAACACAGATTGATTCCTTTTTTGTTTTTCGTAGACGTAGGAGAGGGGAAGACAATACACCCGCAGAGATTACAGCGGAGATGAAATACTAAATGAAATGGCAGCCGGATCGCTGCGCCTGATGGCATTTTGATCGCTCGACATAACAACCTTTCACCAAAATATTCTTCTTTTTTTTCCCCTCTTCGCCTCCCCCAGCCTCAGCCTCCATGTCAGACAACATGAGAGCTCCTCGGCTTCAAAGGTTGGCTTAATAAGGAGCGCGCTTAGCCGTGCTCACAGAACAGAAAAATGTCAAAACGTGTAAAAATACGGGCTTTTCCCGAACACAACTGCTGTCTCCTGCAGGAGCAGGTAAACAGCGGGCGCTCCTCTTGGAGAGAGCAGGGAGGCAACAGGGGAAAAAGGCTGGAGATCTGCTCAGAGGAAGCAGAAAAACACGATTTTCACCAGTGAAACTCGCATAAAGCGCGATGCGTTTCGTTTTCAATCGCTGCTGCTGTTTCCAGATTCTTCCTCCAGGCAGCTGATCTGTCCTGTAATCTGTGGCAGCAGCTTTGAGCGACAGTTTTACAGGCTTTCTTCACTTTTATTTCCCCCAGTCATAATCAGACCAATGTGTTTCTATGGCAACCGGATGCTTGAAAAAAAAATATTGCAGTAACTTAATAAAAACGTAATCTCAATATTTCTACACTCAGATTTGCTGACTGTTAATTATTCCTCTTTGAGGCCAAAAACAACAAGTTTAGATTGTTTTTATTCAACTAAAGGACATTTTAATGCAGTGGTCCCCAAACTACGGCCCGCGGGCCGGATTTGGTCCGGCCCCCTGAACAATACCAGAGAGCATTCCAATTTTTTGTCATATATTGTATTTTCCGGTTTATATGTGGATTTTTTTTCAACCACCAGGGGGCTCTTTAGCAGGAAGTGTGTCCTGTAAACTGAGGGTGTTTTGTTTTCATGGCGCATTGCTGCCATCTGTTGGACTTTTAGGGAACTGCTTGACTTTTATGTTATTTAATCAGTACGGTTGTTTGCTAGCGATAGAGCAGATGAACACGTGTTTGTTATGAACGCCACATTCCAGGTCGAATTCTTCGAAGCAATGCCTGTAAGTAGCAGCTTATACTTCAAAACGAGCCTTTATGTTAACATATGAGGAATTCATATGTTAAAGCTACTTTCCCTCAATGGAATATATACTAGTCAGTCCCAGTGACCGTTTCAATAACGGTTTTTGCCCATGTGCTTTCTGGGTAAAAATTAATCGAGAAACGCGCTGCTCCCCCCCGAACAGTTTCAACCTTCAACCACCCCCCAACCCCCGGTCAACGATTTCCGGCAGCGCAGGTGATAAAACGTGTAACACTTTTTCTGTTGCAAACTGACTCCGGCCCCCCACCAGAGAAGGGAAAAGTTATGTGGCCCTCACAGAAAAAAGTTTGGGGACCCCTGTTTTAATGGGTTCATTTGGGCGTTTTGTTAAATATCATGTAACATGAGCTTCTTGTGACATGCTGTTACTTTAAATCGTGCATGTGACTATTTGCATTGCTTTGTAACGCTTTACGACTTAACTTTTTTTTGTTGACAGTTTTTTGAATTTCTTTAGTCATGCTGAAGGCTCACCTCATGATTATTTAGGCTGAAAAATATGATCTGAATTAAACAGAAAAGTTTGGTTTGATTTATCCAAACCTTCAAAATGCTGCAGTGAGTGAATTTTCATCAGTGCAGACAGAGCGTCTGCACAGCGCAGCGTTGTTATTGGGTCACTGCTGCAACATTTGAGATGGACGAAATTGAATTGCTTGTTAAATGTTTTTTTTTTAGTTGAGAGTTTTGAATCATGCTTCTTCACTTTTAGATGTGCAGAAAGAAGAAGAAGCTGAAGAATAATTTTGTTTAAAGTGTGCATTCTGGCACAATGAAATACAAGAAAGACGCATTGCATAAGATTAAGCTAATGATGCTAAATAGCTGCTGTTTTTCATAGATTCAGCTGAAGAAATGTGTCTTCGTAAACAAAATGTGGAAAGTTTAAGTTTAATTTGATTCTTTTTGACACAAAACAGAAAACAGTTTTTCTATCTGACTGGTCAAAGTCAAACATGAAAAGGAAATTATTGTCCAAAAACTTTGAAAAACACCTTGAAAAAATGCAAAGTTAAACTTTTATTGGATATTTTAAAGAAGCTAAGAAGCATTAAATTGTTTGTTTTTGTAGTTTTTACAGCATTATTCATTATTAATAGACAATCTGGAAGTCTCATACGACCCTTAGCTCTAATTGCTGCACCGTTGGCAGATGCTTTCTGCCTCCTGTAACTGTGGGATCATGTCGACGGAGCTGTAAAGCACATATTTGTCCCGGCAGCGTTTTCGTGGCTGCCTGGTCGGTGGAGCCCACGCTGCCACGAGGGGAGAAAATGGCTGTAACCTTCATGCTCATTCAGTCGTCGGCGCTCTGTAAATGTCACTCCCGACGCGCCGCATGTCTCCGTTTTCTCTCCGTGATTCACCGGATCTGCCCGTCATCGGTTCAGGTGAAAGTTTTTAATTACCGGCTTTGATTTCCTGTCGTTTTGTAACGTAGCTCCTTCTTTTTCTGGATACATTTCATGTCCTTTAATGAAGCCAAACTGGACGGCTTTAGCAATCCACATCTGAACAAACAGCAGCTTCTTCTTTTTTTATTTTTCTGCTTCGTCTTATTGTTCCTGTCTGGTTTTTTCCAGTTGGAAACCCTTGTGTCAGCACCCCATTCATTCCTGGCCTCCTCCATTCCTCTCTTTTTGTTGTTTTCTTTTCTTTCTGCCTGCCACACTCTTCCTCCCCATAGACTCGTTGATCGATATTTCTCGAGGTTTCTATCTCGAGATTCGGAACGAGGCTCCCAGAGACGTGAAGAGAGGAAAAAAAAAAAAAGAAGAAAGGTGACAGAAAGAGAAAAATGGGAGGTTAGAGAGGGAAAATATGGAAATAATAAATAACAGAAAGAGCTGGCTATTTGAATACATTTTTTGCTTTTTGTGCAGTAACTAGACATCTTGCGCGGGCTTTTCGTGATTTATACGTCAACATAGTAAATGACTGCATGCGCTGCAGCCTGTTTTCTGTTTATTGTATCCCCTCTGCGTTCAGAGCCAAGGACAGAGAAATAATGTCTAATATTGAAAATGTCAAGGCCTGCAGTCGTTTTTGTGAAATTATATAAACTGATGAGTGATTTTAAGTGACAAGAGTAGCGGGCTGGTTTAAATGGATGAATGCGAAGGGGAAATCTGCAGCCCGTTTGAAGGAAAAGTTGAATCAAAAAGCTGCAGCTGTGACCAAAACAACGAAACGCGGGAATATGCACCGCACCGTTTTAACCTTGTCAGACTCGAAGCGCCTCGTTATGCGTTTCTCGTTCAGCATTAAATTTAAAGCTGCATAATGTGACTCGGTTTGCTGCTTTTACTCACTGACTGGCTGGTTCAGATTCAGATTTTTCTCCAAGGACGCGTCAACAATCATTCAGAATATCCGACGTTTATAGATATTTTATTTCTGCGTCACGTTGGAAACGAATCCAGATTCTCGTAAACACAAGAATGGACCAAAACAAAAAACACTAAAAAACTGAATAATGCCAGTTTTCTCATGAAAACAACCTGCATATTCATCTCAGCAGATTAGAATAAATTAAAATTAGATTCTGAAAATCGTAACCTTTACTCGGCCGAATCTTACCAAGTATGTTTAGTCTAGTTCAGGGGTGTCCAAAGTGTGGCTCGGGGCCCATTTGTGGCCCTTGAATTTATCTTGTGCGGCCCGCCAGCACAAACTTGATAACTTGACTTTTTATTTGTGATAAAAGTAAAATTATAACCAACATAATTTTCTTACAACAATCCAAAGTTTTTCTTTTTGTAACCAGGCTTTTATAATGTCTGTTACTAAAAATGTGACTTTTCTGCATCCAGATCAACTTTAATCTAATTTATGAAACCTGAGTAAATACAGCTAGAATTTCAACAAAGCAAATCAATGCATTTCTTTAAATACAGCAAACGTCCAAAATCCTGTTGAAATGTTTTGATCTAAACTGAATAACATCGAATCCCTGCTTCATTTGCTTCATTTGCTTCATTTGCTTCATTTTTATTTTTTATTTTCTTGGCCCATCAGTACTTTTGACTTGACAATTTTGGCCCATGTGACAAAAAGTTTGGACATCCCTGGTCTAATTTCTAGTGCAAATATCTTATTACGCCTGAAATAAGACAAAATTAATCAACAAATGACCTTTAAGCAAGAAATAGCAACTTGTTTTAAGTCAACAATTCCTTAATATTGATGAAGAAGTTTTTGTTGCATTGGTTGATTATTTCACTTATAACATGGGAGACATATGGAACTAGTACTTTTTCATCCATATTAGTTAATTATTGATTTAAAATAAGCTCCTATTTCTTGCTGAAAAGTTACTTCTAAGTTAGTTTTGTCTTATTTTAAGTGAACTAAAATAATTGCACTATTTTAGTTCACTTAAAGCTAAAGTTTTAATCAAACATACTTTTCGTTTAAAAAAATGTATTTTCATTAGTTTAGTGTCATATTCTAATGTTATATGTCATGTTTTCATTAGAAAATGTTCACAGTTAACAGAAATAAAGGCTTGAAAACATCCTGTAGTTACATATTTAATGGGTTTCACTTGGTGAACTGAGTTACTGAAATTAACGTTCTAGTAGTATTTTAATTACCAAAATGCTCCTACTGTATATAAAACTCTGGAAACAATTAAGAGACCCCTTAAAATGATCAGTTTCTCTGATTTTACTTTTTATAGGTTTATATTTGGGTAAAATGAACATTGTTCTTTTATTCTATGATCTACTGATATGTCTTTGAAATTCCAAGCAAAAATTTTGTTTTAATTAGCAGAAAATGAGAAACGGTCAAAATAACTAAAAAGATACAGAGCTTTCAGACCTCAAGCAATCAAAGAAAACAAGTTCATGATCATTTTGAAACAACAATACGAAAGTCTTTAACTCAGGAATTGATCAGGAATCAACATTTGATGGAAAAACCAGGTTTTCAGTCGGGTTCAGTGCAGAGGGCTCTGAATGTACTTCGTAATAATCCTGTATTTACTGCCGTTATTTCCTTGTTAGCAGTTTTCTTCTTCAGACAATGATAGTAATTACACAGAATCAAAACAGCACTTGTGTTTTTATAATTCTCCCCAAGATGTGAGTACACAGAAAGCCATAAATCACAGCGTATGAGTTCATATAACCTTCTGTACCTGCGTTGTCCCTCGGTGGACCCACCAGGCTGCCAGATTTTACTGCGCTCCGGCAGCGTCCTGACAGTCCCATCGCTCTTTCTGCTGTTCTTCGAAATCCCCCAAAAGCCTATTATTCAC
This sequence comes from Poecilia reticulata, assembly GCF_904066995.2. Lineage (NCBI taxonomy): Eukaryota > Metazoa > Chordata > Actinopteri > Cyprinodontiformes > Poeciliidae > Poecilia > Poecilia reticulata. The sequence goes on along the minus strand of NC_088847.1, from coordinate 21,496,458 downwards.
TGAACAATGCTACAGGCAAGGTCACTATGTAATAAGTGAGATGGACATAGGAGAAAAAAACAGGTCCCTATAGTCCTCATACAAGCATGTAATAAGAAGGAGCGTTGTATGATATGATGGGATCATTTTTCCTGCACGGAAATTTTTAGGATGCACTTAGCAGCTTAGATGTTTTTATAGGTTTATAAGAGGGATTTGTGGTAAAATGTTCTACATTTTCTTTGTATATAATCATAGAAAAAGAAAACATAATACATCGTATATAAACGGACCTGCCTTCATGTTTTTAATCATCACTCATTGCCATTTTTAGTCAAAAAGTTAGTTTTAGTAAACATTTAAATTATAAAAGCTAAAACTAAAACTGTGCTCCTCTGTCCTTCACTGCTACACTGTTATAAAACTGTCATTATGCATAATAAAAACAACGTACAAGAAGCCAACCTACTCCAAACGGCTTTTTAATCGACTTAATTTGCTAATGCTAACATTAGCATGCTAGCGCTAACATCAACAGCTCATTGTTGCCACTTTTAAACTGATGCAAAGTTGTGACATTTTACATCTAAGTTGTAATGTAGCTTAAATGTGATTCAGTTAACATTTTAAACTATAATTCTGTCTAAAATTTGAACTGTAAACATTTTTAATTTAACTTTAGCTCCAACACAAGCTAAAGCTAGCTGCACTAAACATTTATAACTTGAGTTTGTTTCAGAAAGAAGTTTTTATTTAACAAAGTAAACACCTACTAGAGGCATAAATAGCTCCAGTAAACGAAATATTAACTTTTTATTAGGTTTTCCTGCCAAAATTATTTTTAGATCCAAAATGCAACAGCTAATAACCTTCTATAACTCTGAAAAGAGTCAGATGGTTTGTTATTTCTTCTCCTGAGTTAATTTTAGCTGGTTGAAAGGTAAACAGGAGCATAACAACAACATGAACAGACGCTATTATTTTCCTTTTTCTCTTGCAACAATCATAGTGGAGGTCATCAAACATCAACACGTCTGTATCCAGTCAAAGTTTTAGAGTTTTCTGCCATTCTAAACAATTGTTCACATAGTTATTAAAAAAAAAAAAGGAAACTAAGACTTTACGTCTTTGAAAGCCAGACTTTATTAGCAGGACAGAGCCTGTAGGAACTGTCCTCGGGTCAGACTCGAGCTGCCGTTCACCTGAAAACGGACGTCACGGCTGCTCCTGGTGCAGCCAAGCTGCTCGTCGACATCCTCACTCAAATCTCGGGTATGCAGAGCTTATGGCGGCTGAGGGAGCTGCACTGTGTGATAATGAAGCAGAAGATTGGCAGTTGTACGTCTGCCTGCCTGCCTGCATGCTTCATTGTCTGAACACCTTCCCACTGCCTTGCATTATTAAACACACACACACACGCACGCACGCACGCACGCACGCACGCACGCACACACACACACACACACACACACACACACACACACACACAGAGAGAGAGCATCTAAAGCACGACACTGAGAAATTGAGGAATGCATATAAGGGTGAATGATTCTCGGAGGAGCGGCATCTCATTCATCCCTGTTGTTCGTCTTCAGCTTCTTCTCACTTGCATACTAATTTAGATTCAGATCTTTTGGAGTTAATCGTTTCGTTTGCAGCAGAAAGTTTCATTTCCAACATGATATTCTGGGGTTTTCTGTGACACGCAGACATGTGATGACATCTGCAGCTCTAAAAAAAAAGTCATCCATCACGGCCAGCACTCGGTTATAAGCTGTCAGGACTTAATCTTACACCCACATAGATCATGTCAGACCTCCTGAAATTGCTCAAATGAGCCATTACATTTCCTCGCATGTGAACATATTGACTTCCTTGATTGTTTCTATGAAGATGAACCACAGAAAGACGTAAAACTTTTCTCTTCTGTGAAAAATGAGGCAAAGAAAACATAGTTTCCAACCTAAATACAAGAAAAATACAACTAGAAGAATATTTTTAGTGTCTTTCTGTTGTGGGAATACAATGCATTTACAGCATTTGTTGCTGGAACTATAATTAAGTACTTTGTTTGGTTCTGTATCATTTTTATTCAACGTTATGAAGAGCCATTAAACTCCAAGGAGCCTCCATTTTTTCCTTGATTTTCAGTCATTTTTTGCAGAAAATGTTGGTCAAAAACAAACAAAGTGACTTTAATATGCTTGAAAAACTTTTCATTTCTAATTTTTTACCCAGTGTTTGTGTTGGTTGTGTGTAAAGAAGATCAGTTCCAGGTCCGAACCTCCGTCGCTTTACGGATGAACACGTACGATGGGAAGTTTTTTAATTTCTCTTAACGTCGTAGAAAATAAACGCGTCCCTCGTCTTCATTAGGCTTTTCACGGTAGTTAAAGGCGAAGTCGTGTTTTGCAGGATCCCCCCTCCCTCCCCCGTTTAATCCTTCATTAAACCAGACGAGAAAAAGCTCATTTCTGTCCCGATTATAATAACAAGCCCTGATATTTCTGGCGTCTGCAGGTCGCTGCGGTGTGGAAAGCCGATTACGGGGCTCCTGGGGGGGCTTGAGGAAACTGCTCATCACAGCTTTGATTGGATGAAAGATTTTTAAAAATGTCAAGAAAACAAAAAGCTATTTTTCCCCCCCACGGCTTGATTCGAACCGCCTCGCCCGCTCGTTGCAGAGGCCGTCAATCAAGCTTTGCTTTCTTTTCCCCACCTTGTTTCTTTTCGGTAATGACTCCTTGATTTCTACTTTCCCGATGTCGTCGCCTCACGTGAGAAAGAGAAGAAATAAAAACGAGTTTCTGCAGTTATTTCAGAGTCACTTCGATATTCAAACCTTTTCAGACCTTTACGGATTTTTTTTGACAAAAAGCTTTTGATGCACATCAATAAAACACAAAGACGGTTGAGACGGTTACCTCTGTTATTGGCTTCTGCTTCCATTTTCTCCAGTGATAATTGCTGCTTTCATTATGTTGTTTGACAAAAAAGTAAAAAAAAAAACTAAAGACCTGAAGCTCAAACTCTAATCCAACTTTTTTAAGAGTTTTAAAAGTTGTCCGTACTTTTCTTAAATTATGTCCGCTGAAGTTCTCGCCTCGTCAGTTTTTATTAATTTATTTTGATCCGTTTTGTACTTCCTCTACAGTTTATATATGTACATGGTGTGAATGCTTGAAACCCAAAGTCTAATTTGTTGTCTTGGTCAATAAAACCAATCCTGGTTCTGGTTTTGCTGGAAGGGAAACCAGGAACGTTTCTCCAGGTTTTGGTCCTACAGAGAGAGAAATCTTTGCAAAACCCTGAATATCATCAGGTTTTCACTTTTACTCCTTCACAGGTTTTCTATAAGTTCAATTTCTGATGAAATAAAGTTGATTTTTTTAGTTTTTATGTAGATGGGCTACATTTTGTAGCACAAACTGTTTCAGTACCTGAAACATCGTAAGTATCGTTTTATCTTTTGTCGACATTTAAAGCTTATTTATGTTTCTTCCAGTTTCGTTACTTTGATTTCTGAACGGGTTCTCAAGAATCCACACGTCTTCGGTTCTTCATCAGAGTTTTTCAGGTCTATTTTACTTTCCATAATATCCAGTGACTTAAATAAATGATCCCCTGTCATGTTTACACCTGGGAAACAGCCATGGATTAATAGTTACAGGTTTTTAGACATTTTTACTGTTTATTTTTAAACCTAAAATGTTTCATTTCAACAGAGCCCCCTAGTGGACATGGGGGATTTTTCTCCTTTTGCGTTCTCTCGCGATATTTAGTGGTCAGTTTATGCAACATCTTGAATACTGAAAGTTTTTCTGCTTCAATATAATGTTTTTGTAAGGTTTTTCTATGTTTGTTAATATTTCATTTGTGAGTTTTTGTTTTGGAGATTTGTAAAATAATGGACGAGAGCCGATCAAACGTGGGATTTTCATCCTTAATCCACAACTAAAACATGACAAAAACGTTTTTAAGAAAAAAATAAAGAACTATTTTGGCTTTTTTCGGTTATTTTCACGGGGTGATATCACAATCAAACAGTTTTTGTTGTGTCTCTTAGTCTGAGTAGCTAATAAATGTTCAGTCTCATCTCCATTTTACACAAACTAACATGAACATGCAGATAATAGATGCATTTTAACCAGTTTTCTGCACAAGAGAGTTAAGAAATAAAATGTGTTTTGACTCGAGATCTGTAAAAGTGTACATATGTGCAATTTTAAATTGACATTTCTTGTTACTGTGACTGCATACAAAAAACAAGAACCAGTTTGTATTTGCTAATTTATTGCAAGGGAACTTAAAAGATCAAATTTCCCCGCTTCTGTATTTTGTAAGGAAATGTTTTGTTTAATCCCAGCACAGCAACAAATTATGAAAATATAAATAAAGCTGTGCCATATTTTTTATGTTCCTGTTGACCTCCAGCTCTACTTTTGATGTGCGTTTGGTATGAAACGTCGACACGCTGATCCACGGTGGAGAAGAAAACCTTTCAGTGTCTTTATGTCACGATTTGATCCAGAAATGAATTACATGTCGAGCGTTTCATAGATGCTGACAAGAGAAAAAAAAACAGTGTAAAGAATATTTAAAACGATTCTATAAAGTTTCAGATTTCATCAGTTTATATTTAAACAGAATTAGTTTTGGGTTTAAGTCTGTAACTCAAATGATCAGCACTAGCTTGACTTGGCTGCCTGGCTTTTCCTATATAAAAAACATCATTATATTATTCAAAATGCAATAATTTTAAAGCATTTTGAATCGATTCTGAATTCCCAAGACCACGAATTACGATTCTCTAGAGGAGAAATTTTTTTTTCTTCGCCTCTAATCCGCATCCAGACTTTAAACCAAACAATCTCCTTCCTCATCATCATCCTCCTCCTGATCTCTTTTTCCCCTGAAACTCCAGAAAACACCTTGATTCAGAAAAGTCCCTCTAAAATAAGCAACAGAGAGCAGAATGAGCTTCTAATGCGCTCAGTTTGTGCAGGAAACGCCGCGACTCGTTCTCCTCGTCAGATTTAAACTCCTCGTGAATTAACTTCCTGGCTGCGTTTTCGCTGCTGCATGTTTTAATGCGTTCGGCCGAAGCCACTCAGAAAACCGTCTGCAGTCCAACTTATCAGGCGCGACGCAGCGCTCCACTTTGGTTCTGCTGAAATTAAATGTGATTGGGTGGAAGGTGAGCGTTGGCGCCCCGCTGCAGGATGAATGGCAACAAAGGGACTTTTTGTGACCATTACTGAGAGGAAAAAAAAGCAGAAAAATCCTGATTCAAGACGTTTTAAGAGAAGCAATTTGGCCAAATCATAATGTACAAACTTCCTGGAACATCTTGTGTTGTGCCAGGATATCCTTGAGTTAAGAAAATAAAACTCTGACTGCAGATAAACGCACATTTATTTTATTTGTATTCTTTCTCAGAGTTTTGAGTACCAAAACAAATCTGTTTTGCTTTTGAGAAACGTCCGATTCAAGAAATTGCCATTCAGTGTAAAATTCACATTTGGACTCGGCGCTGGCATAAAAATATGTTTCTGTAAGATTTTATGAAGGAAACCTGCCTGAAGTTTTTCCAAATCTGACAAATTTTCCTGACACTAAACAGATGAATTAATAAATTCATCTCAGTTTTACACTTTTGTTCTTGGGAAATCTAATTAAGAGAAACACAAAAGGCAGAAACCATCCAGATAAATGAGGAATTTTCCCAGTTTTGCCTCATCTGAATGTAATCCTGTATTTTAATATGATTCATGCTGAAATGTCAGCCTGTCGTTTTGTGACAGTTATTACAAAAAATGGAGCTTAATTCTGGTAGCTGGTGAAATTTATTTTAATATATTTTTAATGAGATCAATGCATCAACCCAGCAGAGTGTCTGCACATTTACACCAGAGTTTTCTGTCATTTCTGAAGAATCAAACTTTCAGAGGAAATAGTTCTGACTTAAATATCAGGTCATTTTTACAACGTAAAGGTCTGTAAAGGTTAAACGCAGCAAGCTGTTTTATTTAAAAATTAGAAACATTATTTGGATCTTATGAGTTTATTTTATGTCCATAATTGGGGAAGCTTTGGTTTAACTGCTGTGGCAGCACAAAAATACCAAAAAGTAGAAAAAATTACCGAGTCCCGTCCAGCTGGTCTATATTTAAAGAGTCAAACCAACTAAAAAACTCCGACTTCCTTCATCAGAGGTTTCCAGCTGAGTTCAGACAAACATCAGATATTTTAATGTGTTTTAGTGAATATTAAATGTTCCAGGCTGAGCTGTTTCATTGTTGAACAGCAGATCATTATAAAATCGTATTATTATGTTCGCAGAGTTTCCATTTATAGAATGAAAACAAAGACTGTCGATGTTTTATCTTGGAAAGTTATTCAAACGCCTTCAAAATATCTACATTTTATTACGTTGCTACCAGAGTTTTTGTGCTTTTCACTGGGATTTTCAGTGATGGACCAATTAAATAGGAAATTGATGTGAAAAGAATATAATAGGTTTTTTTTTTTACTTAAAAAAATCAAGTAAGTAATAAATAATGAAGCATCTTTCACTCCTGATTTTCTTTGGGAAACATCTCTGCCAGTTTTTCTGCATCAGGAATGAGATTTTTGGCTGCTGAATCTGATTGGACAGATCTGGAAACGACAGTTTTCACGTCTTACTGCAGATTCTCAATTGAATTCAGGTCAGAACTTTGACTAGGCCTTTCTAAAACCAGAATATTATTAATTCTGAACACTTTGTAGATCCAGCTGCATGTTTAAGGTCGTTGTTCTTCTGGAAACCCAAATATTTTACAGTTTTCCTTTCCTGTAGCTCCATCTTCAAACTGTGACCAGTTTCCTTGTTCTTGGTAAACAGAAGCTTCTACAAAGCATGACACTGCCACTACCATGCTCACCGGAGCTGGTGATGTTTCTGGGGTGAAGAGGATCATTTCTTTTCCTCCAAACATCTTTTGAATGCAGATTAGAAAGTTTTATCGTCTTCTACACGTTTGCTGTGTCTTCTTATGCATTTTTTTCAACATTTGCCACTGAAAACCAGAATTGTTGAGAAGTTTTCACGTCGACTTTCACTTTAAATCCCAACAAAGTTCCTTGAATTGTGTTGTTTTAAGGTGAGAAAAGGTCGAACTATTTTCACGAGAAGCATCCAGAATGTGAGGAGTTAAGTTGTGCAGGATGATCTGGAGAGCATCTTCAGTGAGCAAATGTCAGATGGAAAACCGTTTTTAACATTTCACACGTTTACTCAACTGTTGGTCAAAAAAAAGAGAAAGACGAGAAAGAAAATCCACTCCATCATGTTTGTTTACACCGATGGAGGAAATAAAAGAGGAGGTCGTTTCTCTTCTCCACTTTTCTTCATGCCACTCTTTTAATTTAGTAAAAATACAGCCTGTGGGCAGACGGGGGGTCAGGCCGCGCTCCCCCATTACCCAGAATCCTCTCTGCAATCAGCCTGACGCTCGCTTGTCATTTCGGGCCGACGAGCCGCTGCTGTTGCGCCGTGTAATTATTTTCCCGCCTGAGGAATAAACACTGAATATCTCACACATGATAAAAAACCCCAAACCAAAGCACCTGTTTTCTGTTTCACCAGGAACATGTTTAACATGCTGTTTACCGTTACAGGCTCCGTGTGGCCCTATTAAATCTGTCTCTGTCTCCGGTGTGTTTTTCTCACTCAGTCACCATAAGAAACCGTGTTCTGATCCGTTTGAGCATCAGGACCCAAACCTGCCGTTCTTCCTCAGGGTTTTTATTTTTCATTTTTTTTTATTATTTACACATTTTTTAGAGGTCAGTTCGTTTTTGGGTCCTGTTCTTCAAACCCCACTTACCACCCAGTCCAGAGGTTTCACCAACAGAGCAAACAGGGTTTAAAATAAAACCAAACAAACATGGCAGCCGATTTCTTCTTTGATCTTGTGTCTTTTCTTGTGATAAATCTGTGTCTGTGATGCCTTCTTTTTTTGTTTTTGTGCTCTTTTTAAAGAAAGAAAAAAAAAACAATAAGCAAACATGAACTCTTGAACTGATTTGTCCTTTTTTTCACTCTTGCTTCTTTTCTTTTTTTGATATTCTTATTTTTTTTTTTATCGGTTTTTGCCAGTAATCTTTTTTGAAATTTTCTCTTTTCTCTTTTTCCCCCCTTTTTTTCTTAACCCTAGGTCCGCTCACAAAAAAAACTGATGAATCTTCAATGAACAAGCCTCGAGACGAAGGTATTTTTGTTGCATGTTTTTCCTTTTTTTCCTTCTTGTTTTGAAAGTCTTTTTTTGGGGGATGTGTGCACACACACACAAACACACACACACACACACACACACGCATCCACACACGCATTCACATTCAGACACACACACACACACACGGGTCAAACACCTTCATCATATCAGATGCATACCAATGTGTTGCTGAACAAATGTGTTGCTGACCACTTCAATTAAAGACGCTGCCGTCTGAATGCTAATCGTTAGCCTTATATAACCTTGGCTGAGCAATCCCGTCTAATGAAACGTTATAAAACCATTCACCTTTGTTTCCAGGTGCTTATCTTGCCCTCAAATAACAAACACCATCAGCTCTGTGCCCTTGGAAATACATTGTCCAGATATCTAAAAAAATAAATAAAGAAAAGCAAATTATTGTGCAGATTTTTGAGCATCAAAGCCGCCATTGAAGCCGCAGCAAACAATGAGGCTCCATTACTTCACCGCAGCCGCTTTCTCAAGGCTGAAATTGCTACTGGACGAAGTATTAAGCCGTACTTAGGCCGAGTCAGGGATGATAACATCAAGCGGAGTTAAAAAGGAGGAACATCCAAGGACACTCGTGTCCCACTTTGGAGGCTGCGGGTCTAATCTGCTGCTGGGAGGAAGCAGGAAAACGTCCAGCCGGCCTTCGGTTTACCTCCCACCTGCTGCACCAAGAGGAAACGCTGGCCGCACTTTCATCTCCCGTCTTTGTTCTCCTTGTTTCTCGGAGGGGAAAAAAAGATGACGGATGGTATTTTGATTCTGCTATTTTTAAGGGTTGTGCTGCTCTTTTCCTCACTCCAAGATGCTCTTTGATTTAAGGATTTTCTTCTTCTCCTTTTTATTTTTTTATTTTTTTAAGTTTGAAGTCGGGGGAAGTTTGACACCAGAGGATTTTCTCGGTGATCAAACGAGACGCGTCGTCTTTTTGGGCTGCCGCAGTCGGGAAAGCAGGGAAATGGTTAAAGATGCCCCTCGTTCGTCTCCCCTAAACACATTTGACCAGATTTGAAGGGAAATTTCTGATTCCATTTACCCAAACCTGCATCTAAATCCTCTTCACAGGTCGAGTAAAACGCATTTAAACAGCTCCATCTCCTCCATGCGGTTCAGTGTTAAAGCTAAAAAGACGCTTTAAAATTAATGATTATGATAATTAATCCTGATAGAAACTGAGGAATAACCTCTTCCCTGCTAAATTAACTTCATTTCTGATCATTAGTTCCACCAATAACCAGGTTTTCCACTAATAAAAACCATTTTTTATGCTAAAACATATTTTATTTTGTTGTGTTTATGGTTTATTCAGTCGTTTGCTTTCTATGAAGGTTTTATTTGGAGATAAATTATTCTTCTGCTGCTGAATAATTTCCACGAGAAAGAACAGAGAAATAATAATTTAGTCTGGATTCACCTTCAAACAACTAATTTAGGATTTTTTTCCTTTATTAGGAGAAAAAAAATACATGATCTTAAAATATTTAAACAGCTTAAAACAGCAGATAGAAACAAATCTTTTACTTTTCAGGAAAACTGAACTGAAATAATTGAACTGAACTGAATGAATGTTCAGTTTAACAGAAGGGTGTTGAATTGACTTGGATTGAACTGAATTAGTTTTAGTTCAGTTCATTTCTGCTCAGTTAGACTTAAATAAATCATTCTTCTATTAACTTTTATTCAGCCCAGTTTGTTTTGAATGAATTGAGTTAATTTGTGAATTCAGTTCATTTCTGCTTCATCAAAAATATTTGATTCGGTTCAGTGACGTTACGCACGACTCCAAATGATTCAATTTAAGCTTCAACTCACTAAATTTGTTCATTTTGATTTAAATCTGCTTAGTTTGGATCCGTTTTCTGAAGTTCTGCTTTATTTATTTCACTTCAACTCAATTCAATCTGGTTCCATTTATTTTTTTCAGTTTAGTTCAATTAAATTCAGTTGCACTGAAATAACTTCAGTTCATGGTTCAGATTGATTCAGTTCTTTTCAGTTGAATTGAATTAGATTCAGTCAGGTTTAACTAACTTCGGTTCAGTTCAGTTCAACCAGATTGAATCCATTTGATTTGATCAGTTCTTTTATTTGATTCACTTTGCTTTCAGTTCAGTTAAATTATGCTTGTTCAGTTCAGTCTAACTGAATTTGCTTCAAATCTGATTTCTTTAAGTGTGACCCGTTTACAACAATCAGCTTATTGTCGCACTAAAAGCAAATAACTTGCATTTAACAGTTTATCTCAATTTATTTTGATTGTATTCATTTAAATTCAAGCTCAAAAGTAACAGATTTCAGTCAGTTTTAATTTAAATTACTAAGCAGTTGGGAAGACAACGTCATTACTAGCATTTATTGTTGTTGCCGTCTTTAAAATAAATCACATTTTCGTACATTTTCTAAGAAAATAATACGATTCCAGACATAAATAGCTGCTGAAACGCCCCGTCGTTTCAGGGAACCTGCTGAGATCTGGTGTTTCTCGCTGTCAGCCGTTTCTGCTTAACGTCGCTGTAAAAGTCTAAAAAAGTGAAAGGGGATCAGCGAAGCAAAACAGCATCGTTATGCGTTTACACACAGGAGATTTCCCTTCCAAGCAGCAGCCTGTTTGGATGCAGAAAAGGTGTTTTATTGTCGTGGGAACAGCGCCGGCGTGGCTCTGCTACCCGGGCTGCGTCGTGTAAGAATCCAAATGTTGCTCTGAGTCGGTCCCCGAAGGAAAACGCTTAGAAAGCGACTCACTGCTGTGACCTGAACCCTCTGAGTCCAGGCAGCTTTTCTGCTTCCATTTTCTAACAAAAATATTATTTCACCATATTTTTAATCTGCAGGGGAGACGAAACTCTCCTCAAAGGGTAATTGGTGCAGTTTTAAAGTCGATGTATTGTGGTAAGGATAGGTATATGGGCGATACAAAACATTTTTTTTTTTTGGGACAAAACCATTCCTAGATGATGAGACTTTAGTCTGGTCCGTTCTGCTTTAGAGGGACTCTGTCACTTTAAATTCAAGTAAGCTGCAGTTGGCCTCGCATCCCAACTCAACGTGAAAATGGCTGCAAACAGATGTAAAGTTATACAACCGTACATCTTTGATAAGCATTAGAGGCGTCTCCTGCACAGCCAACATGAATGCAGCAAGTGGTTTCTGGATGGTAAGTGAGCAACAAAATATTTGTGTTACTTTTTATCCAGCAGCCATTGTACAGCGCGTAAAACCAGCTGACCAAACATGCTGGATTATGCTTGTGTAGCCAGGTAATGTGGAGAATTATCCTTTCTCCATGCTAAGTTCTTGATGTATGAGGTTGAAGAAGAGTCAGTGAGTTGAATTCATGAATTATTGATACCAAAATACAGCTGGTCCATTCTGACATGCTACCTTTAGGAGCCAACAGACAAAATGGCAGCAAACAAAAGTTTTCCATCCTCTTTGTTAGCCTCTGTCTAAGCTACGCCCTAAAGAGGGCATTCCCTATCATCTCATTTTCTTTAGCTTTAGCTTTGCAACTAGCTAAAAGAGACAGAAGAAAAACACAGAATTATTTATTCTCAACAGTAACAAGGCTGTGTGACTTAATATTTGTAAGGTTTTTGAAACTGCTTATTTTTTAGACACCAAAATACATCCATCCATTGTCCCTTGGTGGGGTCGGGAGGGTTGCTGGTGCCCATCTCCAGCTAGCATACCAGGCGTGGTACACCCTGGACAGGTCGCCAGTCTGTCGCAGGGCAACACAGAGACACACAGGACAAACAACCATGCAGACACACACTCACACCTAGGGACAATTTGGAGAGGCCAATTAACCTGACAGTCATGTTTTTGGACTGTGGGAGGAAACCGGAGTACCCAGAGAAAACCCACACATGCACAGGGAGAACATGCAAACTCCATGCAGAAAGACCCGGGCCGGGAATTGAACCCAGAACCTTCTTGCTGCAAGGCAGCAGCTCTACCAACTGCACCACTGGGCAGCCCTCACCAAAATACAGCTGAGTGTTTTTTTTTAGTGCTTGGGTTGATTTTAAAAGCAGTTGAGATCCAAACGGAAGCACAAAAAACAAACAAGACGTGAATTTAAACCAAACCTCACCTGAAACCGACGGTTTCATTTGGACGTAGCTTCTGCCTGAGGTGCGAGGAAGCAAAGAGCTCCGAGGCGAAGAGCTCAGGTTCAGCTTTCAGACAGATTGACGCAGCAGCCAGCGTGTCGAGCCGCAGCGCGTGTGCACGGAGAGGAAGATGATGGGATTACAGACTAAAGCGAGATTGAACTAGATCAACAAAGGGGAGAGCGGAAGCATTCGACTTTCATGTTTTCTTCCGACGATCCGGAACCACCTGAGCCCCGAATCGGGACCTCATCGCTGGCAGGAAGAGCCTCGCCTCCTCTTGGATGAGCGCAGACGCTCATGAGCTCGGTGGGACGAGCGCCCGCGTCGGGGCAAAGGTGACAGAACGGAGGAAAACTCACAGCGAGCCGAATTGAAAGATACAGAGGGAAATTAAAATGGCATCACACGTCGTTGCACAATAAAGTGCAGGAATTAAATTTTAAACCTCCTCTCCCAACGAAATGCTTGCTTTCAATTACAATCAGCTGGTAGATAAAACTATTTGAAGCACGTAAGGGAGCAATTATTTCTGCACCATTTACATCACAAATACGGCGTTTAGATGTGTGAAGACGATTTTATACATGGAAATCCTCACTGAGGCATTCAGAAAAAGTTAGATTTTTATTGTATTTCATGTTGAAAGAGGAGCTCAAACAAAAGATTTACACATTTACATCCTTAGTCTGAAAGCAAATATTACTTCTTTGGATAAACATTTACTTCCAAGTAGAGAAAAGATTGCTCTGTGCTCTTAGAGCCATTATGGTCAAACTGGGACCTGAAAATCATATGACAGACATTTTGTCCCTCAAAGATCAAATTCTAAAACTTATTTCTGGTTTGTTCCTGATTCTGTTCTGTTCAGCGATAAGAACAGGATGAACTGGTAGCAACTCAAGCTAATCACAAACCTTTTCAGAACATTATGCGTGTAAAACCAGCAGCACCAAATCCATATTGGATTTTAAGATGAGTTACTCAAATTTGTAAAACTTAAGAGACGTTTTCCAGTTTATTTTTAAAATTTGGGATCGGAAATGTGTTATTCGAATGGTTTTGGAAGCATCCGTTCGTATTCTGATCAGGAAGAAAGCTCAAATAAAAGCTAGCGTCCAAAATTTGGATAGATTTTGTCATTTGGAAAAATGTTTAATGGAGCATGCTAAAAGAATTTGTGTTCGATTTAAAGGGATATTATGGCTATTTGTCATGTGTTGAACCTCAGGGCTGTTTATTACAGTTACTAAGTGACACCTGAAGTATTGCATATCGTATTATAAATGTTCATTTCACAGAAGAAGAATAAACCTTCCTGTTAGATGCTAATGGAAGCTCAACAGGTGTCTCATCTTTTCTGTATCACACTGAGAGGACAAAATTACCACAAAATTACCTGCATCCCATCCAAGGTTGCCGGGTAACATTAACTAAAAATAAAAGGGAGAGTCTCAAAGTTTAAACTCAGAGAGCGTCTTAGTTCTCTAATGTTATGTAAGAATGAATCCAGGATGCATTGCCTCCCAGCCAGGCCCGTTTCCCACGCTGGTCTTCTGATTCGGCTCCGTTTCCCGCGGTGATAACAGGAAATAGGTAGAAAAATAAAAAAAGTAACTCTGGTTCCTGGAAAAGGTTCCTGCTGTGAAAAAGCAGATTTCAGTTTTCTGCTGGATTCTTTGAGACGGAGGACCTTAGTGATAGTAAAGCAGAAAAATTACGGCTGTTCAGATTCCCGTTTGTAGGATTCAGTCCATGTCGGTTTCTCTGGGACGAAATGCAAGAGAAACTGAACAAAAACTAAGACGCTGACGCTCACATTCACGTCCAAACTGGAAAAAAAAATTCATGCAAACAGAGGTAAAATATACACACGCCTACATCTTGACAGCTTATTACTGGTTATAACTTTTAATAATCCTTCACTCACAGACACAGAAGACGGTATTTAGACACAGCAGAGGCAATTATTGTGTAAAAAACGTCTCCAGCATCAACAGTAATAGCCTGCAGGATTTACATAACAGCCCCACAAAATGGTGCATGGAGCCACAGCAGAGCGCCATTACACTGATGGTCTCTGCACCCTGTGAGGCTCCAACGATCATTGGACATGAAACTTGATGCTTCCTGTTATTCCAGATATACAGAAGCAGATCACAGTAAAACAACAACGGCCTGTTTTATTTACTACGTTCAAAGAGAATGTCATCAAAATGCTTGTAAAAGTTTATGCGTAAAATGTGCTGAAAGCTCAGAGCAGGACAATGACTCTGAGTGTGTGTGTGTGTGCGTGTGTGTGTGTGTGTGTGTGCATGTGTGTGTGTGTGTGTGTGTGTGCTGCTGAACAGCCTGTAAGAATGAAAAGTTGTTTTCTGCGGTTTGCATGAGTGAGCACAGTTCACTGAAATAATGGATCTTAATTAAAGATGTCACAACAGATGAAAACGTCCTCCATGTTTTTATTGACGTGTCACTTCCTGCCATTTGGCTGCTGATTTTATTAGTTCTGATTCAGGAGTTAATTTCAAATGATTGTTTGATAGTTTGATCTGAGTGAAGAACACATGGGGGGTAAATGTTTATTAGCAGGAGGGCGAAAGGTTTTACCTCTGGGGAAGTTATGACGGAAAAACAAGATGATAAATATTACAGGACAGGTTCAGGCTTTTTTATGTATTGATCGTCTTTATTTTTTAGTTTATCTTCATGTCTCTCTGCAGCTGGATTCAGTCTCATTAATCTTTTACTATGGAGGTTATACATTCGATGTTTTCTGCTCCAGTATGAAAACAGTGTTTGGCTCTGGAGCAGCAGAGATGAACCTGGAAATGATGGTTACCACTGCCTTTAAAACAAAAAATAAAAGCTTATTACTGTAAAATCTGTACAACCTTCTGTGTTCTGTTAGTACTATGGGTAAAAAATGCTATTTTACAACATTTTTGCACGCTTTTGCTTATTTGTACATATGTTTTCTATATTATAGTGTAAGATGAAACGTAATATGACTTTTACCTCTTTTTTTAATAGATTACATCTGTTGTTAAAACATTCTTACTTATTGAACTCACAAAGTGGAAGTAATGTTTGGCATACAGCTGTGGAAAACGTTAACGGACCACTGCAAAATGATGACTTTCTTTCATTTGTACTTTTTATAGGTTTATGTTTGAGCAACATGAACGTTGTTCTTTTATTCTATGAACTACTGACAACATGTCTGTGAAAGTCCAAGCAAAGATTTTCTATTAGCAGAAGATGAGAAATGGTCAAAATAAGGAAAAAGATGCAGAGCTGTCAGACCTCAAATAATGCAAAGAAAACAAGTTTATATTCATTTAGAAACAACAATGCTAATGTTTTAACTCGGGAAGAGTTCAGGCATATTATTTGTGCTATAAAATGACACCATGTGCCTGGAAAATATATACTACTGCCTTTTTATTCATTATTCTACAGACGGGATTTGGATATCGTTCAGAAAGTGTTATTATTCTTCAACTTAATCATTTGTTGTCTTTGGAAAATTTTACTTGGCAGCGACTCAAGATAAGGAAGGATCAGTGGGACGCTGTAAGCTGGTTGCCCTGTGGGACAGAAGCATATTTTTGACAGGCAGCCAATGCGTATATATTCCTCCTTCTTCTGCTTTCAAACAGTATAGTTAGCGAGTGAGTAAACACACGGCCTCTCTCTCTCTCTCTCTCTCTCTCTCTCTCTCTCTCTCTCTCTCTCTCTCTCTCTCTCTCTCTCTATTATGCTGGATCTCTGGTCCGTGGACTCCTCTCTCCACTTCAAAACATTTCCTCGCTGGGTCTTGCTAGCAGTACCTTATTTTGGGAAGCAGCGCCACGCATGCATGGACGCGCGGCGCCTTTCATCTTTCCCACATAATTGGGTGCATCTTGAGAAATGCTGTCCTGCTAAATCTCCACATTTCTTGGTGGATTTTCACGATGCGGACAGTCGACAATACGCCAACTCTCCAAGTTGTGACAAAAAAACCAGAAAGGACAAGAAATGAGAAATGGAGACAGCATTCATCATATTGTTGGTTTCATTCATTTTTTCTCTCTCTACCTCCTTATGTGCCGAGCAGAAATGACTTTTTATAAGAGGATTTTGAATGAAATGAGGTGGCACGGGGACAAGATTGAGTAGTGGTGTGTATTAAAAATTGATGAAAGAAGAATGAAAAGCAAAACAATGAAGGGCAGGGAGATGAATATTCCAGCAGAACCCTTTAGCAGGAAATTCATAACAAACCGGGCCTGCCGGGCGTGGAGAACTCCCCCGTGTCGGAGGATGAAGCTGCGCGGTGCAGCGCCGCGCGGCACCAAATTGAATCCGATGCAGGGAGAGGATCAACAGCACTGTCAAATCAACTTTATTTTAACATTACTACGGAGACCCAATTTCTTTTTCCATTCTGTCATCGCCCTTCTCGGTGGGCCTGTCGGCTATTTGCTGCCGAGCCGCCCCGGTTCCACCATTACCTATGTGCTCGGCCCACGTCGAGTCAAGGTTATGTCGATACCGCATCCTGCACACCTACTCCGCCGCGCGGTGACGGATAGTGTTTCATTGAGCCTGAAACCCTTTGACAAAGCAAAGGAAAGTGAGGAGGAGGGAGAGGGAGAGATGAAAAAGGATCGGAAGCCACCCGGAGGTAGATTTGGACGGAAAACTGGGGAAGAACGAACCGGCCGCCTGGCAACTCCAGACTCGTCAGCTACTTCAGCGCCCGGGAAAAAGCTCAACACTTTCCTTTTTATCTTTTTTTTTGGTCTTGCACTTGGCTGCATTCAGCGTCATGTGGGATGCATATATGGGATTTAGGGACTCTGGCTCTGTTCCTTCTCCACTGCTGGACCTCAGTGAATACCCCAAACAGCCATTTTGGGTCTATATAATCCAAATCAATAAACTTAAAAGTACTCAATGAAACAAATGAAGCCCAGAATTGTCAACTTGTGTTGCAGAAAGGACCTCCCAGCAGGCATCACTGAGATTGGTGTTAGCAGTGAAGCGTGGCAGGATTAAACACTCTGGGTTGGTTATTCTGCAGTTCTGAGGAAATGAAATTCATGAGGCATCAGTTGCTTTTACACTGTGTGGATTCACAATATGCTGCTATTGAAAACTGAAACGATTAATCGGTTCAGTCGTGATTAATCGAGTTTTTAAATAACCATCAACTAATTTAAAAGTAGTTAACTGGAGTATGAAGATTTAAAAAAAGATCATTTGATGTACAAATAACATTAAATAAGCCAAAACTGTACAAAAAATAGGTACTTTTTACACCTAAGATCAAGTTTTATCTGAAATTTAATTTTAAAAAATCATGTTTTTCTGTCGAGTCAGTTTAGTAAAACAGAATCAACAGATGAGCTCTGTTGATGTTAAATTAAGCAGAAAGTACTGAGCTTTTCATATGTTTATATAAAATGTATATTTTAAGCTGCAGATTCACTACAGGAACGCTTGTTGAATTTTAGGCAATAAAATGTTAATTATTTGTTTATTTGCATATTTTATATATTTCTATTGTACAAAAAGGGCTTTAGTAGTTAAATAAACATTAATTCTTGTCCAATTAATCAATTAATCATCAGAATAATCAATTATTCTTAGAAGAATTTGAATTAATATGAGTTACAACAACATTTAATTCCCCTTTGGGATCAATAAAGTATATTTGAATTTGATCTCTAATTAGACATTCATGAAAATTTAAAGTGGGTCATATTAGATTGAATTTTTGTTTTTTATAAATTAGAAGCGGTGCCACTTTGGTGACAGAGTTTAGGCAATCATATCCATTCTGTTGTTTATAGATCTATAATATATTGAGGCAGCACGGGACAGGTCAGCGACTCCAGTCAGCGACGGTCACTGTCCTGAAGCTTTTGGATGCATACCTGCTCCAACACCTAAATCAAAAGCCTGAATTACCTTCCTGGCTGGTGAGGAAGTTCTGCAGTAATTAACCATTGATTTAGCTGTGCTGGAGCAGGGATGCGTCCAAAAGTTGCAGGACGGCTGGACTTGAGGACTAGAGTTGGAGTCTCCTGCAATAAAACATCTAAATATACTGAATCACATTGTATCGGGTCATGTTGCATCAAATTGTACCAAATTTCAGTAATTATGGCATCAGTAGGAGCTTCTTATAGAGGCATAGGCCTAATTTCACGCGTCATATTACAAAGTTAAACTTCTTTTAATTTCTGTTTGATATATTGAGCATTTTCATGAAAACTGAGGGCGACATAATTACTTCATTGTGAAATAAAATGACTGGAAAACACATAATGCTGCTGCTTTGAATGCACCAAAGGTTTTGATGCTAGCTGTGTGTGTTTGGCAGACAATTTCACACTCATTTCTGGTCAAAACTGAATTGGGCTGAATCGATTAATTGAATTAATCATGATTAATCAGTTATTTAAACTACCATCAACTAATTGATTAATCTCCAACAGGAGTATACAGACTCTAAAAATGTCACATTTTTGAAAAAACAACAACAAAAAAAACTCTCAGAGCAGTAACTGAGCCAAATTTGTATATATAAACATGTTTTATGTGTCGTTTTTTTCTGTAAGGAACTCCTGAAGTAGCATTTTAACTTTACCCTCTTCAGATTCTGTCAAAGAAATCCCCTATTATCCAATTAGTTCATCCAAAAAACTATTCAACAGCTTAGTAGACAACATGTTTTAGCTTCAGATGCATCCTTTACTACAGATGATCAAGCGTACATGGATGCTATCTTATTGCATTTTAGACAATAATATTTTTGTTTTCTTATTCAAGAAAGGAGTTGAATTATTTGCCTCTTTTAATGTGTTTCTTATATTAAGTAAAAGGCTTAAATCTGCAGAATGTGCCAATTTTTTTCCCGATTAATCGATTATTTTAGTGATCGATTATTCTGTTCTAACGATTAATCGTTATTTGCAGCTCTACACTGAATAAGTTGCAGTTCCCCCTGTCATTTTCAGACTTTTGTTTTAAACGCCTTTAAAAACTGTATGTATGACACATTATGCAAGCTTTTACAGAGTTTGAAAACATCCACTATTCTTTCAAAATCTATTGTTTGTGTCCAGGGAGAGTCGGTCTCAAATCAGCAGATAACATCCACTGGCTGAAGGCAATTTGTGCTCAAGGTCTAAAACTCACAGCGAAGCAGCAAAACCCAACAATGCATTGATTTGAAAAGCTCTCCGACTCCTAAACTTGAACAATAACATGATTTACTTTCAGAAATATTTTGTCATGTATTCACAGAAGGTTAAAAATGTTTCTCTTTGACAATCTATAGAAGGAAATAATGTGATGAAGGCCGACTGCCTTCCTGATCAAGATAGCTACATGTGCAAAGGTCAAATTTATCTTCATAATTTTTCTCAGAATTCAGACTTTCTTCTCAGAATTACTACAAATTTTTTATCTCAGAATTTTGACTTTTTCCTCAGAATTTTGACTTTTTTCTCGGAATTCTGAGATTAAAATCAGATCTTTTTTGTTTTCTTTTTCTTCCAATTAATTCATATTAATTCTCTTGCCTAAAAACACCTCTATCTGTTCATAAACAGTTTTATGGCGTATTTAATTTTTTTCTCCTGGTGTAACCCAAACCCAAATAAAACAATTTTTTTTGTTGTAAAGTTCAGCAGACTTTTTATTCCTGATACCCTTAAATAAAACACAGAGCTAAAAGTTGAATTTAGAAGCCGTCTAATTAGTAGAGCTTTTGTACTCAGAGTGATAACAGGAGCTGTAGCAGAAACCGCTTTCCTAGCGTCAGTTTGTCAGGACAAACAGGATGCTGACGGTCCTCATCCTCCCTCGCTGGAGCTCAAACATGGAGGATCGCAGCTCGCGCGTTTGTTTGATTACAGATTAGCGGCTGCCTTAGCGGCTGCGACGTAGCCAGCCTGGAGGCGGATCTCAGACATCGCGGCTCACACTGCGGGAGACGCTTTCACATCCAAGATTAATCCTTCCTCCGACTGTTCACACACACACACACACACACACACTTCTGCCGCTGCACGCTGAGTCAAGTTGCTTTGTTGATTTAGAAAAGTTCTCTCTTTAACAAGGCAACCAGTTTCCAGGGAGTGTTGTCTCTTTCTGACAATGTCTGCTCGTTCATGCTCGGATATTTGCTGCTGCTGCATAAGCATTCCAATTAGGGAGGCATTGTTTTGTGTAAAATGGAGAGTGGTCTGCAGTGACGGAGCTGACAGCAGGTTTTAATGGGAACACTGGTGTCTAAACCGAGACAACAGCCAAGACTGTCAGCACCCAACGTTTGTTTCTGCTGCTGCACCTCACCCGCAAGCTGGACGCACTTTGTTCATGACAAAACGTAACGTGTTTACACTTCTATTTGCTCAGTCATAAATGAAGCAAAATCGCGGCAGAAATCTGGAGAAGCAACAGAAACTCAATTTGGAGCTGCAACAATGAGGTGTGAACGAGTCAAATTGCGTAAAATTATTCTGTCACACGGTTTGGTTTTAGTTTTCGCTTCTCGAACATAAATGAAAACAAAAACGTTTTAGCTCTGCTGGATTTCATTATGCATTTCTTCAACTCTTAAAGTCCAACTGCTGCGACTTGGAAAATTATTCACAGCTTCATTTGGATGTGGAAGGAAAACAGTTTCCTTATGGATGACAATGCAACATGCCTTTTTTAAACAAGCCCCTTTACCTTCATACCCTTAAATAAAATGCAGAGCTAAAAGCTGGAATTGGAAATCATCTAACTGGTTGAGCCTTAGTGCAATTTAATATCAGTATAAATGCAGATGTTTTATAAAGATCGCAGACGTTTGTAAAAACGCAATAAGTTATTTAGAGACATCAGAGAGGTCATGGCTGAAGGTGTGGAGAATCTTAAAGAGTTTAGATTGAAAGTCAACATCCTATTCTTTAAATATCTTACAGAGAACAATTCAATCCATCATCCTGAACAAGGAAAGATGATGGCGCCACCTGTGGCCACCGCTGACTAAACGTTTGTTGTGCTAATGCTAAAGCTAAGACACCAACACCAATAGAAGCTAATGCTAAAGCGCTAACTCCATTTCAAATTATATCTGTCCTTGAAAGACCACAACCATCAAATGCCAATTTAATTTTGACATCATTTACATTTTTTAAGAAATTCAATATATTTCACATTAAATGTTTTTTTTTTGCATCAAAAAAGTCACATTTCGTTGATCATGATTGATTTGTAAGAGCAAGAAATTGTGCAAAACATCTAAGGGTGTGGATATTTTATTTTACCTTCACTAAAGGTACAAAAACACTAAGCTAAAAGCATATTTATCTGTAAAAACGGTCTAGTCAAAGTCCTGTGGTAAAATGTGAAAACCATGAATAATTTTCCTGCCAAATATGCCGAAGTTTGTGGCTGTAATGAAGAGCTCAGGGTGTGAAATACTTCATTTGAATTTATCGGTAAAAACAATTGCCCTCTAATTAAAAGGATTTGCTAGAAGTTGAGGAACTTATTTTATTTACATACAAATGTAGGTGTTTACACACAGATGTACGCTCGAGTGAAAATGAGCCAGAATTTCATGTCATGCATAAATAATCCTTGTTAGCAGACAAACATCCGGCAAACGTACAGTCTGGCGTTGAGCAGCTAAAAATGGGATTTTTAGCATTTTTATGGCTCACATGTAATTTAGTTCATGCACGACTTGATGACAATTGGCTAAAGTGAGCTTTAGCATAGCGCTAAAGTGTCGGGAAAAACACATATGCATTTTTTTCTAATGCAAAACTAATTGCATCTATTTTAGATCTGCACAAAACAAAGACATAAAAACCCCGTTTGATGCTGAAAACCCCTCATTCCCAAGTGTGTGTTTATAGGCGAAGATAAAATCAGAGTATATCTCCGCTGGGGACGGAACGACGAAGCCAACCCCAGTCAATAAAGTCTGACGGCAACACACACTCGCACTCATTCAGCCCCAATTAGACCCCAGACGCCTCGTGAAACCTGAGCCGGAGTGGCGGCCCCAGTTATGACCCGATCGTTACAGCAGGGAGGGACGCTGCGGCGGGCAGGAAGGAGGGAGGTGGAGCGGAGATAATGAGAGGTTGCATCAGGACAGACGAGCACCGGGCTGCAGTTGATTGCAATTTATTTATAGACATGCTGTGGACACTTTGTGCAAGTGAAAAACTTGAGATGCGCTGCTGCTTTTCTACCTGCAGGCTCAGTCAGAGGCTCTGCAGCGTCTAAAACGAAGCGTTGAGAAGTCAAACTATCAGCTGTGATACAAACAAAGCAACAAGCACTGGTTAATATCAGTTAATCAATCAATAAAGGATGTTTGTATGGCTTATTTCAGCAACAAGGCACTTCAAAGTGCTTTGCATCATAAAAACACAAGAAATCAAGTTAAAACATTACATTTGTCCAAATGTTTCATTTTACGGTGTAGATTTGTGGTGCATAGAAGCTGAGTGCTGCTTCTCCATGTTTGGTTACAGTGATGCAGTTCAGAACCAGAACCCAGTAGTTATTAATAACTATTAATAACTACTGTTTGACTCATTTTCTTTCAGTCTGTGTAAGTAGACAGTTATTTCTTTTAGTCTTTTTCATTTTGGCTTCATCATTTTAAAACAAATCACAACAAAACAGTGACTTTTTCTTTCCTCTGGTTTAGTTCGTTTGCAAGCTGCATTTGCTTTTTTTTTTACTTTTGGAGTAAACAGCCTCTTCCTTGCTGCGTGGCTTTTCAGGCCACGTCGGTCAATTATTCTGTTATTTAGCAAAATCCTCAAGTTATTGTAATCTTAACTCACCTAGAACAGAAAAAGTAAACTCTCATTTAAAATCTCAGCGTGAGGGAAAAAAATTATGTCTTTTTCATATAAACATTTGGCTTCAAATGTATATTTCCAGCTTGAAAAGTCTCGACTTTTACCTATTTAAATGAAAAGGAAACATTTCTTTTATGTTTTATTCTTGAACTCAGAAAGTCAGAAAGCCACGAAGTTCTACATTTTATATCCAACCATTGTTAGAGAATGTTTGCTGGGAAATTTAGTATTTATCTTTAAAACAGGATAAAAACGAGCCTCTCTTCTGGAAATCTGGGAACGTTGGGAAAATGTGACATGAAAAACGACTTGGACAAAGTTAATATTTGATTGCTTTATTGCCAGTTTGGTAACAAAAAAGCTGAAATATGACATCGAGACACACAAGTTGATTTTTGAGTGCTGAATTCAGAGCAAATGTTTGTATTTTCATCTACATTTATGTGCTCTGTTGCAAGTCAACCATAAAAAAATGTAGAAGTTAATGGAAAGAGGCGAAAAAGAAGAAAGAGGAGACACTGGGTCAGCGCAAGTTCAAATGGCTTTCGGCTGAAAAAGAAAATGGAATAAATAAAAAAAAGTAGAGGTCTGGAAAAACGGAGGACAATGGATGGTTTTTGTGTCACCTTTGTCACTGTGGCATTTTGCAGAACAGAGGGAGCCATCTGCGGGGTTTTTGTCTCCTCCCCGTTTGCGCAATTTGTGGAATTGATCCGCTTTCTAATACCGAGGAAAACACAAAAAAGGTCAGCCCGAGTCAGGGTTCTGCTCAGGCTCCGAACGGCAAGGACGAAGAGAGCGCGAAGAGAGAGCAGAGGTCGGAGGAGGGGAGAGACGGAGACACGGCCGCTGATTGCCGAGAGAAATTCCAGATGAAAACCCCGGAGAAACTCGCTGAATAAAACAGAGGGAGATGGAAAATGTGAGGCTTCTGGAAAATTAAAGCGAGGAGACTTTGAGGTGGCGAGCAGCGGAGAGTTTGCTGGAGGTAGAAAAGTGAATAAAGGAGAGAGGCAGAGCGATAAATGAGCAGAGAGAGAAAGTTAGAGAGGAGCTCTTGTGTTTTCTGATCTACTGAGTCTAATAAGGCCGGGTTGTTGTCAGACCAGTCTGGCCCGGCTACTCCGATTCCCAGTTGCCCGACTCATCTTCTCGTTCCTGCTCACTCGGCTGCTTTGTTCCTCGCCCACACTTAATCTGCTGAGGGAAACAAGAAACATGGCTGTTTGATTTGTGTGGGGGGAAGAAATTCAGGAAGGTTTCTTCTCAAAAGTAGAGAATTTTCCCAGCTCGCGAAAAGGACTTTTATTTTCTTTTTGTGGTGCAGAAAGTTTTCCAGGTTAGCGATTAGCTTGCTAACATTTTTACCTGTGCAGTAATTGTTGCTGACATGTCGGGGGACGTATGCGATGTGTTTGCTTGCGTTCGGCCTGTGGACTTTGTTGGTGTGATCTTCAGCAGCATGTTGAGCGGAGAGGCGGGTGTTTTGCTTGCTGTGGCAGGCGGCGGGTTTGGTGGAGACGGAGGACAAACAGCGGAGCTGCCAGCATCATCCAGCTCCATGCTGGTCCCCACAGCCTCGGCTTCGTAAGCTGACAGAGGGAACAGTGCGCTTCTGTTCTCTCGCTGCGTTTTTACCTTCTCCTGACATTTGTTCTGTCACTGGCAGTGGCACCAAACACATCAGCTTCTCTACCTGCAGCCATTGTACACATTCCCCACACATATCCATCTGGGGATTGGTCCCAATGCACGTTTTGGTTTATTTTGTCCGTGGTGTATTTGGTTGGGCGCTGCCAGCTGCCTGATTTATTACGTTTATTAGATCCAAACCAAATTATTAGGATCAGACGGAGATCTATAAAATGCAATAATGTCAAATAAAACAACAAGTGAATGAAGGCAGAGGAGAAGCTAAGCAATGTTGGTGGAATCTACTAACTCCCTCACTCTTTTGTTTCCTAGCAACAGCCTGTTGAGTAACAAGTGGTTACCTAGCAACAGTCTGTTGAGTAACTGGTGCAGCAGCAGTTTAAGGTTTGCCTCATAGCTGTTCAAAAATTTTAAAAAACGGGATAAAAAGGGAGCGGTCACACTTCCAGTTTGGCAATATTTCAGATATTTAAAACAAAAAACTAATCAATAATTACTGATATTGTGATATGTCTTTCAGCCATAAACAAGATTAAATAGTCCTGCCATCACTTACAATTTTTTAAAATGAATTTCAGACATTTAAAGCCTTAATTTAAGACACATTAAGCTTAAGCCTTTTTTTAATCCTGTGTTGTTATGAAATGATTTTCATTCACGCACTAATTGATCTTCTCTCATTGGTTGGTTCCTTACCAACATTTCACACTGGAAGTCAACAACTCCCCAGCCTCCCAGTGGGAACCAGTGATTCCCAGTAGGGCCATCGCCCCGGTGCCTGGACACACACAGAGGGTCTGTCTGGCCTTTGGCTGGATCCAGTGAGCTCTAATGAATGCCTCAGCCTCTCTCGGTGGTCAGGTCTGCTGCTGTGCATCTCATCACGTCCCATTCATCACCGCCCGGCCCGAATCACAGCAGCTGACCCCTGACCTCCCATTGATTCCCACACATAAACAGGCTCCTCTCTTCTGCTCCGTTAGCCTCTGTTAGCGCCGCAGCTTCTGTGTTTTCTCTGATTCAGCTTCTCACGTTGCATTTTTCTTTTTTGTCTCTGCTGACCATCGCTGCACAAATCAATTTATAAAAGGGAGGAACTGTGGCCTGTTTTCTCGAAACCAGATCTGGGGCATCGCGAGAAATCTTTTATGTATAAATCAAATGCTTTTGAGGTTTCTCCTCTGAATATTCAAAAAGACAACATTCTCACGGACTCTTGTGGTTTCAGTTTGGACTCGAGAAAGATAAATATTTACAGTTTCAAGATGAATCTTTTTTATTCAGACGTGCGTTTGGCCATGAAACGGAGACTCTGGGGACGAGAACGCTCCGTTAAATGCAAGACCAGCACCTCCGAAGTTACACATCACATGAAAAACAGACACGTTTGGCTTTACAAACCAAGATTAGTTGGTCGCGAATGGAAATAAAGCAGAATCAGGTTTTACAATTGAAGAGGAGAGAGTATAATTAAAAGCACAGAGTGAATAAAGCGCCTCGATTGTGTTGAGGTGTCTAACTGAGGAGGTTTCTCTAAATGCCTGAATAAAAATAAATTAAATAATTCATTTCCCGTCTCGGAAAGAGGTTTTCGGCTTTGCACTTTCTGGCCGGGTCACTTTGACTGTGCCGCCGTTTCTTGGTACAACAAAGTAAATTAATTAGGGTCGTCCTGAAGCCAGCCGCATGTCGTGATTCTGAGCACTTCAATAAATTATGCCGCTTCACAATAGAGGAATTCATATGCTATCTTAAAATGCTGCCCGCTTTTAAAATTGATAAAATTGTACCAGTGCTTTTTTATTCCTCCTCCAAATTAAAAACCTTATTATGGGTAAGAGCAGATTCTTGTCCAGCTCAGCTTTGCAGTGGGATAAAGTTTCACATTTGATAAAACAACCTGAGCTGAAAAAAAGTTCTTACAAAACCATAAATTTAATTTAGCTGCACAAACGTTGAGGCAAAAGAAATCCTCCTAAGGTTTAAAATATTATAAGTTATGGATGTTATTTTGGACATTCTGTGTAATTCTGTTCTTTCTGTATATTCTGCTCTTCTTTTTTCAAATTAATTTCCTTTAGAAGCTCTACTTCTTAAAGTTTTCTCTTTTTCCCCTCATAGTTTTGGTTTTATTGTGTCTTTTGTTGTGTGAACAGAAAAGTTCTTGGCTTTCTTGTGTTTGATTTTTGACTTTAGGAATGAATGTTGCTCTCATCTCTACTGTCAAAAAATATTTTTATTGCAATTCTGTTAAACTTGGTTCAGTTCATTTGAGTTCAATTCACTTTTATTCAGTTGATTTACGTTAATTTTGGTTCTGTTTATTTCAATTCAGTACAATTTAATTTAATTCAGTTCAGTTAAATTTAAGAATGTTGTAATAATTAATCACGATAAACAATTAGAACACTGATAAATCAAAACAGTGAGAGTTTGGGTTTTTGTGATAAAATAAAGTTGCTTAAATTCTTATTTTTAATCATAATAAATTAACGCGTTTCATCTGAAGATTATAGATACAGTTTTGTAAGTTTCTGTTCTCGCATTTTGAGACTGGCATCTTTTTAATTTTGTGTTTCTATAAAACACGGAGCCCCTAGTGGTTGGAGGACCGACTGCATGTCGAGTCAAAAATACCAGTAACTCTTACAGTGATGTACAATGTTTTTTTTTTAAACAAACAAATATTTTTTTATGTAGTTTTGCTGTGTTGTTTTTTTTTCTGGTTAGCGTTGGTGAACCAGTGTCATTGTTGGATTACTGAAAAGTCGAGTGGGGAACGATATCGGATCAGCAGAAGGTCTTTCAAGGACTTATCTAAATTATTTTCAGTTTCTTTACAAGTTAGAGCAAAACTAATGTGTTCCTTATTATCACCTCCGCCACAAAAGAAAGAAGCTTCTGCTTCGGCTGCTCATTCATGCATTCATGCTCTGTCACGGTCCGTTAAATCTGCTTCAGAAACGGACAGCAGTTATGGACCGAGCTGAATCGGACCATCTGTAGGCGCCTTGTTGCTGAAAAATGATTAACCGGAAATAATCTTTAACACATTCCCACCATTAAACCGCTGCAATAATCTCACTCCTCTGTAACCTTTCTGTTAATTGGAGCACTCAGACGTAAGGCCGGCGTGTATTTACACACAGATGACAGTTCCTGGTTTGCTGGGAGCAAATTTTCCCTCTTATTACAGTGTGGATAGCACATGTAAAAGGTCAGTTATTATCTCCACCTCCCTCAGCGGCGTATGGAGACTGATGAAAATAGAAACGGGGTCAAAACCAAGACAGGCGGACATGCAAAAAAATAAAATCCTGCTTAATAAACAACCAATTTTGGAAATAAAAAGCCTAGAACGCCTTCCTTCCTGTTAGAAGTTGATATCTCTGCCCGTTTAAGCATCAGTTTCAGAACAAGGTCCAAATCGCCTCGCAAACGTGAAGGAACGAGAGGGCGGCGCCTCAGTGGGCAGCGCTGGGTGGGCCAGTAAACTGAAACACTCAACACAAGTTCAGGCCTAATCGTCTCTTTGTCTCCGTTCTGCTTGAGAGGATCAGCAGTCGGGTTAAGCTCCTCCGGGTGCCAACCCTCCGCTCCTCTCTGCCATCCTGCTTTGTTTTCGTTGCTTCCTTTTTTATTTACAGAGCAGAGCTGTTTTCGTCCTGCAGCTTTGCTGGGTTATTCAAGTTTTTTCACCTTTTGAAACCCTCTACCTAATTACTCACCGCCTTCAGATGTGCTTTTTGTAAGAACTGTCAGGTTCCACATCCTGTTTTTTGTGGTTTAAATTGTAGAAATGCAGAAACATTTGGAAACATTACGAAACGTAACATTCTGTTTAATTTTGGATATATATTTTTTGACTCACAGATACTGAAAAACAAAATTAATTTAATTTTGCATCAAAATTCAGAACTTTGCTGGGTTCTGAATTTTGACTAAAGCCTCAGTTTTCTCTAAAGCAGTGGTTCTTAACCTTTTTTGAAGTACCGAACCCCCCAGTTTCATATGCGCATTCACCGAACCCTTCATATTTCTCCCCCAGCCGACACACAAAATACTTTGCGGTATTCTGATTTAGTAATGTAATTATATTAGCTGTGTTACCACCCCCACGCCACTGGAGGCAGTAGCAACCCCAAAAAGAAGGAGCAAATTTAGACTATAGAATTTGGTAAAAACTGTGAGTTTTGCTGAAGTAATTAAAGACACAAGTTCAAATCCATGCTGAGAGTGGAGCTCCTTCAATCAGGGCTCCTCCGTAGCTCTGATTGGCTAAGCAATGTAACGTGATCCTCTGCAGCAAGTGATGGCAAAGCTGGGCGTCATCAGGACTTTACACAAGTGTGTCTTTACCTCCGCGGCAGAGGCTCCGCCGAACCCCTGAGACCGACTCATCGAACCCGTGGGGTTCGATCGAACCCAGGTTAAGAACCACTGCTCTAAAGTAATGACTCCCAGAGCATGATTCTGCCACCACCATGCTTTGCTGCTGTTTTGGTGACATCCGGAGCATTTTCTGGAGCAAACAAACCTTACGGACTGCAGCCGAAAAATCAAGCTTGTTTTCATCAAACACTTTCTACCTCATAGTTTAGGAACCAGACCTTGATGTTTTACTCCGTCTTGCAGTACTCTGGGCATCTTTGCTGACCACATTCAGACTTAGTTTTTATTCGTTTTTTCAATATTTCCATATCCTGTAATGTCACTGTTGTCCCATATATTATTTTAAATTCATTGCAGAATGACATTGTTAAGCATTGTGTTGGTATCCTTCTTCCTACTGATACCTTTGTAAAGTTTCAACCCTTTAAAAACTGAATGGATGCAGAAATCCTAGGACAGCTGAACTTTCTTTCAGGTTGGTCATGGATCTTTTAATTTCAAACTAACTGGAACTGGATTAAATCAAAAGTATTTATATAAGGGTGTGCACATTCATGAAGTCAGTGCAGCTTTTTTGTTTTAATTGTAGTAAATTTGTAATTTCGCAGGATAAATGTCACTTTATGTGGTATGAAATGATTTATCAAAGTCTTGTTTGCATGCTCAGTTTGCAAAACTCACAAAATTTGAATCGGAAAGATACAGAAGAGCCTTAAAAATCCAAATACTCAAGTTGTTAACGTTAAAAGTTGAACTAACGTTGCTGTGAACTTTCAGCAAACATCAGCAGACGACGTTCGCAAAAATTAAACACCATTAAACGTTATCTGCGGATGTGTAATGATGTTTAATTTTAACATTTGGCTTAATATACAGTAGGTTGTCAAAATGACCCATATTTACAGCAATAAAGGCTGCCAAAGTAATGATAAAATATACTTGCATGTCGAAGGCATTATCAGTAAAACCTTCATAGTAGAAATGAGAGTCTGTACTCTGCGCCTTTCAAAGCATCCGTTGATGCTTGTGTGGAAGTTTTGACCATCTGCTGATAATCAGCTGTACAATGTCTGGGATTTTCTGGAGCTTTGCATGAAAAACAAGAAAAAAAAATAGAAAAAGTGCTGCAGTCCCGTTCTCCCAACTGTCCCTTCGGTTGTGCTGTCATGTTTGCCTGCAGACAACAGCTCAGGTTCTCCCTGCGGAGCTGATTAGTTTCAGTTTAAAAGAAAAAATAGTATGTGCTTTCAAACTATAAATGTTTGAATCTGCTCTGGGAGGATTTCATTAAATAAAAAAAAAGAGAGAGAGAGAGAAGCACAAGTCTGCAAACCTGACCGTTTTCCTGACTGCGGGCGCTACATGCTAAACGTGGGTTCAGGTAGAAACACGACAACGCCAGAGGCGGGAAGAGAGGGAGGGAAGAAATGAGGAGAAGAGGGATGGAGCTTGTAGCCCCCCGAGGGCTATAGTCCTATCTGTCAGTGTGGCAGAGCCAGCTATTCGCCCTGTAAGTGATCCGTGGACACAAAGTGCACAGGTCAACCATGACAGCCCACTCGGTGTGTGTGTGTGTGTGTGTGTGTGTGTGTGTCTCAGCCCGGTGTGGGAGGCGACACGAGCGCATCTGCATTCTGTCCCCCGCCGCACCGCCGCCTGTCAGCTCGCAGGATGTAGAGACGCTCGTGTGTTGCAGGTGTGTGTGTACGCCGGCAGTCGCTCGCTAATGAAATGACACGGAGGTAGGCGACGTGGGCAAAGGGCATCGGAGGGCCGGAGATGCGCTGGAGCAATATGTTGCCAAGGCAACAGTCAATGAGACCTCGGCCACGTGAGGCGGAGGGAAGGAGAGCGAGAGGGAGGAAGGAGTCAACGTGAAGCAGTTGCCATAGTGACTCTCCGCTGCAGCTGCCTGTAAATTTCTTTCCCCGTCAGAGGGATTGTTGTGTTTCATTTTAAAGTGTCGTGCAAAAGTTTTAGACCTCTGCTGATGTCTTTGCACGTTGCTTCTGGAGAGAAGGACGTGGTTTGTGATCTTCTGACAGGTTTTTGGTAGTTAGTTCACTGATTTTCACTGATTCTCTGTTGGTTTTCAATCATTGCGGTACTTCCTGGGCTTTTTCACCTTTTTTACCTTCGATCCCCATTTGATTAATGCTAAAGTTAGTAACTTTTACAAAAATATGCTTTTTTTTTGCATATTTGTTAAAACTGTCACCATGTCGTAACATTACAGGTTGAGACAGATAGGCTGTGAAATGATCGATCTCCTCTTCCTCCCTGAGCTGCTATGATCATCTGAGGAAAAGTACCACTTCCTGTCAGAAACAACCAATCAGAACCAGGAGGAAGGTCTTAGCGCTGTCAATCATCCTCATGTACTTGCTACTAAATGTGCTATAGGTGAAGAAGCAACTTACTGTTACAGAAAAACTGCTTATCCTTTGGATAGTTTATACTTTATTGATCTCTAAGGGGAAATTGCTTATTCACTGACAAGCTATTCCATCTAAGGTGTTAAATATTAATAGTACAAATATAGACATAAGAGATAAAGTTTATAATACATTTATACCTAAGAGTGATGTAAACTAATGTTGCATTAACGATGTAATCTAAACCTTTCTGTCGCTCTATGCTTAGGGTTACTATCCTGCTGGAAGATGAACCTCCAGCTCATCCCAAGTGTTTCCAAAACAGACTTTTTTCCAAACAAAGGTGGTGGAATCTACTAACTCACTCTTTGGTTACCATAGCAACAGCTTGTTTAGCAACTTGTGGTTACCTAGCAACAGCTTGTTTAGTAACTTGTGGTTACCTAGCAACAACTTGTTTAATAACTTGTGGTTACCTAGCAACAACTTGTTTAGGAACTTGTGGTTACCTAGCAACAACTTGTTAAGTAACTGGCACAGCAGCTGTTTCAGGTTTTGCCTCATAACTGCTTAAAAATAAAAATAAACGGTGTGGAGTGAAAACTGGATAAAACAGAAAATGTCACATCAGCAGTTTATCAGTGCTTCAGATATGTTAAACAAAAAACTAATCAATAATTATCAATATTGACCGATATGAAACATTTATATCATACGTTTTTCAGCCCACTGTGCGTAGAGATAAAGTGACAAAATGTGTTAAAGTTCAAAGGTTGTGAATACTTTTGTGACTTATAAATAATTCCTGGTTTAAAGGTTTCATTATTTAAGGGATGAAGTAAGTAAAAAAAAAAAACCTTTAAAAGATTAGAAGTTTGGTCTCATTTGAGGCTAAATATAACCGATTTAGGAGTGATTTAAGAGTTTTGCATCTTTAACACCCGAGCTTATCATTACTTTGAAGCATTTAATCCATATTTCAGCAGCTACTCTGCGCATACAGGAGGGTTTCAAAGGGATTCAGAGCGTCTCTATCTCTCTTCCGTTCGGTAACAGATGCAGTAATGGTTATTTATGTAGTTGATCTGCTCCACTGCTCCCTCATAACCCCCAGGCCCGCAGACACACACACACACACACACACACACACACACACACACACACACACTTAGCACATGCTCACATTGAAGCCATCCGGGGCTGTCACCGTGCCACAGTTCGGAGTCTCGTGTGCCATATGCTTCCGTCGGCTCCTGGCAGGAAGGAGCGTCCCGCGGTCAGCTGGGAGAAACGGTTCAAAGGCCAACGAGGGCCCATCAGGGACAGTACTGCACGCAAGCACACAGAGCTGCAGGAGTTGGCTCCGGCTGAAAACTCCCTTCACCGCTAACTGGGTTCTGTCTGAAGCTACCTGCATATAGTTTTAACGGCAGAAGCCAAAAATCACTGTAGCAGATGAAAAACTTTACCAGCATCACCAGATTCTACGTTCACACTGCAGCCTGAAGTGACACAGATACGATTCTTTTGTGAAATCGGATTTTTGTCTGCGTGGTCGTTCACATTTCCAAATATAGGCGACTGTGTGAACTGTAAACAACCTGACAGTGTGTCAGGGCGCAGTGACGTCACACAGAGAGCGCGTGCTCAGTGTTGGCGTAAATAAACACGGATGCTAATGGTGTAGCATTTTAGAGTCGTTGTCCGACCAGAGCAGCACATTAACAGCTTAATCCTCATTTTATCGTCCGCCATGGTTGCTGTTTTTCTTCCCGCTTGTGCGCATTAGGATGCAGAATATTGACGTTTGTCGAGTAACAATGACAGTCAGGTGGATAAATGCGACCTGGCCGTTCAGACGCTGATCACATTTGAAAAGATCGGATACGTATCGGATATCCAAGTGGCCTCGGTCGCATTTTCATAAAAAGATCAGATACAGGTCACATTAACGCAAAAAAAGATTATTTGTCTTCACCTTGAAGAATCTTTATCTCAAATTTTCAGAGGTGAAGAGGCTCTGAATGTATCTAAAATTAAGACGTATTCAGCTTCAAGAAAATGATTGCTCTTCAATCAGAGATAATAATAAATGTAATCAAGGGACATATATTAGGATTGATTAGATTAATGTCCATTGTGAGTTGAAGAAAAGGGACATTTTTACTGCTTTTTTTTTTTTTACTGCTTTACGTTTAGATCAAATTGGTTTTCATTTTTTGCCATGTCAAGATGTGGCAGAATGTATTGATAAAACAAATTGGTATAATATTAATAAATACAGTAGCTCTGGTTTATTCATGTCTTGAAGATTCAGGATGCCGTCGTTGTGGTACAAGATGTCCAGAGGTGGTTTGCTCGTACTCACTACATGCATCATCATTTTTCCAAGGTAGCTGTCTGGATTTAGATGTGAAGATTTGTGGAAAAAGATTAATTAAATGTATGAGGAAAACCACATTAATGGCATTTCTATCAAGGGAATTCTTAATGAAGTGACATGCTTCACTTTAAATGAAGATAATCAATCATTCCTCTTAATTCTGGTCTTCCAGGATTTGACCTGACATTTATGTGCGAGACATTTATAATATCTCTTCATGTTTTACCCCCAAAGCTAGAACCACTAACGAGCTTTGCTGGTGTAAAACTGATAGTGTCAAAAAATAAAAAAAATTAAAAATGATGCCCCTGCAGGGAAACAAAGCTGTGAAAAGTTTGACACGTCTGTTTCTGCAGCTGAGGGCGAGTTGCACTTTGGATTCATGTGAGTTTTGAGCTCTAAGGTGCAAAATAAGGAACATTTATTCCACACTGGATGTGTCGAATTCTCTCTTTGGTTATCCTGATTGCTTACAAAATGAAGTAAATGTTTCTGCTTTGGTTTTGTCTCCTGTTTGTTTTTGGGTTTTTGGATTTCCTACCTGGGACTTTTAAGGCGCATGGAAATGAAAAGATAATTGTTTTAATCTTATTTGGAAGTTTATTTCTTTAAATTTCTGTTTTTGCTCACGCTATATGCTTGCATTACTGTATGTAACACAAAATAATAGCAGGTTTTTGCCAGAAATGCCCTTAATTAGTCAATTTTGTTTGTGGTTTTATCAGTGTTTTACGGTACAACATTGCTGAAGTTTGTTGAGGTTTGAAGACATTTGTTTCTTCACAGATCTCTTCAGGTCAATACACTTGTAATGCTGAATCTCTTCAGCATTACAAGACACTTTTGTAATGGACCAGACTTTGACTGGTCCATTACAAAACATTGATCTTTTCCAGTAATTCTGTTCTATGTTTGGGATCTTTGTCCAGTGTGAGCCCAGTTTAAAACAAGCTTCAGCTGTTAGCATACAGAAGACTTCACTGCAGAACAAATCATCACTTTTCAACCACCATTCTTGACAGTTTGTATAATGAGTGTTTATTAAGAAGCAACTTTGTGAATCTTAGACATGCTGTCTTGTTTTTTTTAATACAAAAGAAGAGACTTTTGACGTGTATTAAATAGGGCTGTAGTGATACAATAATCTCATGATATGATACACGATATTCTGCTCACGATACAATATATATTGCAATATTCAACAAGCGATACAATTCACTACACTTTTGCGATTTTCTGAAAGATTTTAGAGGGACAGAGTGATTTTGGTGACATTTTGTGACTGTTATAGAGTTGGATTGAATTAATTTAACAGAAAACTGATTAAAAGCACCAACTACACAATACCTGGCTCTGGTTGGACACAGACTTAAAGTCGACAGCTGGACAAAATGAATCAAAGTGGTGAGAAAACATGTTTCTTTTAATGGAAACAGTACAAACTGTAGCTTACATGCATTTGTAAAGTAAATAAAATGCACCAAGTACCCTGCTCTGAATAGTTTGATACCTTTTTAACCTTGACACTTAACATCTGAGGGAATCACTCTAAGCCTGATGACCTAATCACACTCCCGGCAAAGCAAGCAGTGAGTGAGCAAGGTGACAGTTGGATGTTACGATACTTTCTAGGAAAGAAAATATCAATACATATCGCAAAATCGATATTATTACACAGCCCTAGTATTAAAAAGGTTTTGCTCATCTGTAAATAAGCCTATGTGAGAATATTCCAACAAAAACTTATTTGAATGAGGGATGATTTATTTCAAACAAGCTCATGTTAGCATCTGTTTCAGTTCAACCAAGAGTTGAATTGTAGAGAGTATCTTTGAACACAGCGTCTCATTACAGGCCCACATTCCTCCCATATTCTGTGTCGTTACCTTTAAACATACAGCTCCAGTTGTGCATCAGCTGCCTTCTCTGCACTCTGTAGTCTTTAAGTGCCGTTGGACATCCATGCTTTGCCACCTTGGTCACTCGTAGCTTTAGGCTGTCTTAGATATATTTGCACCTGAGGCCTAGAGATTTAACGCACTATCAGACGCTACACGTCTTCTGGCAACCCTGACCACAGGCCGTAGTTGTTTAGTTTTTCTTTATCTGCCCTGTCACCATCTTTAATGTTAGTTGAGTCCTGTGGAGTCTGAGAGACAGACGTGAACATGGTTTTATATGTCTTATATGGGTAGTAGCTTTACTTGAGTAACTTTAAAAAAAACAAAAAACTTTTAGGAGTATTTTTACTATGTTGTACTGTTTACTGTTACTTCAGTAATTTTATTAGACAGTATTTCTGCTCTTACTTGAGTAAAATGTCTGGATTTTCTTCCCACTGAATGAAAAACAAGCATGTTTTAACCAAAATTCACCAAAAACAGACTCACAGCTGCAGCTTTCGAAAGTTTCATAAGTGTTTTTTATTGAAAGATTTATTGATTTTTTTGAGTTATTGTCATTTTTGTCCTTAAAATACAGAAATCTTCACTTACCTTTATATTTTGGTTTATCTGGTTTTGTCATTTTTAAATATGAAATGATTGATAATTTGATCAATACTCTTGAGTTTACTTTTTACCAAATACTTTGTTACACTTATGTAGTAAAGTATTTGATGCTTGTATGATACATTTAGCCTGTTAAGGACAGACGGTCTGCCCATAACATTTTAAACAATTGAATTAATTAATCGTTAAGCTAAACTAATTAATCGATAACCACACTTCTCTGTAGAAAACTCCCAAACCTTTTGTTTTTCTAGAGCTTTTCTAACCTGCTGATCATTTTCATTAGCAACAGCTGGCTGCTTCTTTTCATTTTAAACTCTTCCCCATCCTCAGGGTGTACTTAGTTCTCCCCGTGGGTTTGTTGACAACATTTCTCTTTCATTACTGTCAGTCAGGACTTTTCAGCCAATGTTTTTCTGCAGGCGTCGTGACATTAAAAGGTGCTCCAAGTACATTAAAGATCCATTTTGTAGCACCGACATCCAGTAGGAGGAAAGATTCATTTGTTCTCTCACCTGAACGATTTGCTGTTAATTTATTACAGCCCAACATGTTTGATCAAAACAGGAAGTACAAACATATTTATTGGCTTCTTCGGGCGCTCACCCTTTGTGTGTTTTGTGTGTGCAGATATCCGCGATCGCAGGAAGAAGCCCGTCATGCTGTTCATCCACGGCGGCTCCTACATGGAGGGCACCGGGAACATGTTTGACGCCAGCGTCCTCGCCGCCTACGGCAACGTGATCGTGGTGACCATGAACTACCGACTGGGCGTGCTCGGTGAGCGATCCGTCAAACCCCCTGCGGGCGTTCCCGTCTGTAACAATCCACACACACACACACCAACGCGCTCGTTTGCTTACTTGCTCCCCGTTCGCTCATCAGTTATGTATGAGAACACAGCAGACGGTTTCTCGCAGCAGACCAAACATCTTTCATCTGCATTGATTACGCTGATGATGGATGACTTTAATAAAAATGCATCAGTTTAATGACAGCCAGTGCAGACATTGATCATAACTGCTCGTTCTATCAGCAGCTGAATATTTCTTTCTAAAGGCTCTGATTGTGTAATTAAAGAAGTTTGTTGAAGGTTCACTTCAGCAAACTTGTGGTTTCTGGACACTCTTTGTTTTCGAAGGAATGGGATTCCTCCCACATTTCTAATTAGCTTTTAAAATACTTCCAGAAGTCTTTCATGACCTTTGATTAGGACCTTTTAAAGGGGCAGTGTTATGTAAAATTGACGTGTTTTAATGTTATATCAAAAACAAAGCTGTAGTGTTGCCGTGATTCTTTAATGCAGCTTTGAGAAATAATTTAATCTCCATGACAGCTGTGCAAAAAGCAGCACTCCTCAGTGACTCGGCTCCTTCAGACTAGCCAGGAGCAATTAGCAAACTCCTGCTGAGCTCATCATAGGAGCTACTGCTCAGTGAAATGCTGGTAAAATCTTTGTTAAAGGGTTAATAGAGTAGCCATGTTGTGACGACTTCCTGAAGACGGAGTTTCAGAAAGAGCAGGAGTTTTTAAAGAGACAGAGACTCAAATTCAAGGCGTTAAATTAGGAAGCAAAACCTCAGTTTTTATAACAACTGAGGTTAACATAGTCACTTCATTATGCTATAACAGGGAAAACACATAATACTGCGCCTATAAAGTACTATAATAAGTCTGGGAATAAGGAAGGACAAAAATGTTGCTTGGTTTTGAATTTTAGATTCACAAGTCAGTCACTCTAAATGCGAGCGTTAGCTTCTGTCGGTGACAATGTTGCTGCTGCTTCAGTTCTAACTCACTAAATATTTAACCTTTAGTGGTCGTCTCATGTTATGACCTTTCAGCTTTAATGCGATGAGGTTCACCAGCTGACATTTGTTTAATACGACTGTGCGCTTTAAGGGCAAATATTCCTGACCTTAAATGCACTCTGGCCTCCGCTGCCATCGTTCCATGAAGTGGCTTTAATTTGGATATCTATGAAGCAGCTGCATTATCTACTCGACGGTCACAGACGTTGCTTCATGAGCTGGGATGTAAAGCGGGTCAACGGGATGTGAATCAGACACAGAAACACATCTTCTAAATAATTTTAACAACACCAATCCCTAAATAGCTGTAAAAGTCTCTCTAAAAAGAGCAGGGATGTTGAAAAGAAAGCAGGGGATACCCCCGGAGAGTCGCTCAGGACTCGGTTTTGTTGTTCTTGACGTAGAGAGAGGAGAACTGATGGATTGGGGACGTGTGTTGAGGGAGGCTTTACGGGCCAAACGCTGCAAACAACAAGCGTCCTGCTCCGCTCGATCTCAGATCCGCCGTATGCAAACCGGAGAAGATCCGTCTAGCGGCTCCTCCGCGAGCTCGTCATCTTTTTGCTGGAGGCGCTCGCCTTCCCCGCCCATTTGTTGCTCACCGCAGTCTGTCTCGCTCCATTGAGATCAAGTAATTTAGCTCTGAGAGGAGGAACATGCCTCTTAGGAGGCAGGTGCGAAGCAAAAGAAACTAAGTGCATTAGATATTTCATTAGCTGTAAAGAGAGTGGGCTCCTGGAAGCTGCTTCCAGAAAGAAACAGAGAGCGGAGAAGAAAGAAGCTGCCAGGCTCTGATTTGTTTGGTGCTGCTCTTACATTGTTTTTGCAGCACTTACCCTGCTTTTATAGTGCTGACACATTTTTATTTGCATTTAATTATCCAAAGTGTTTGGTTTGCAGTCCTTCATTATTGAATTGAAAGTTTTATTTTGAAGGAAAATGCCATGTGTAATGTGATTATTAGCGAATGAGTGCAGATGTTGAGATGGTGACGCCGCCAGAGAACCCACCCGTTTCTCAACCCTGTTCACTGTAAAACATTGGAGTCATGTTTAGTTTTGTCTTATATATTCTACTCTTGAAGTCAAATAAATTTAGTAAGTTTTAGATTTTGAAACTAAATGTGTGTTTGTGAAAAACAAACTTAGAGTAGTAAGGTTGTGATAACGTTTTGTTAATTTTGTCCACGAGTTGAATAAACTGGAGTTTTAAGGTTAGCACTTAAAAAAAGTGGCATGTTTTTGTATCCTGAGATGAAAGTGTGTTACGTTGTGTTTTATTTAATCAAATGTTTATTTTAATGTCCTTTTCACACTAAATGCTTCTGAGCTGAATTCGTTGTGATGTTTAATAAAATTCATTGTTAGATCAGAAATTTTCTTCATACAATTGGAAACAAGAATTTAAATTATTCTAAATGAAAGTCATTAGTTATTTTTAACTTGATATTGTGAGTAAAGTAATACAGAAATGTGTCTCTTCAAAGAAGGTGAAATAAGTTAAAACTCACAATTCAAGATTAATGAACTTAAAAAACTATTTTAGACGACTTGTTTGTTGTTGTTAAATCAACTTCATGAACTTTAATGTCTGAGTTAAAACCTAAAACTATTTTCTTGTCGACTTAAATTGCATTTTCACGGCAGCAGGTGGACTTTCACTTTCAAGTTAAACCACTTTGAAATGTTTTACAGTGTTTGTGATGGAGGAAGCGTCTTCAGACAGAACCTGCCAACTTATTATTATCCCTTATAAGTAATTATGTCTATTTTTAAGTGATCTGAAGGTTTTTTGTTTGATTCTGTTGTTGATTTTCCTCAACAAACATGCAAAAGGTTGTATTTTCTGCAAAGTC
This sequence comes from Poecilia reticulata, assembly GCF_904066995.2. Classification (NCBI taxonomy): domain Eukaryota; kingdom Metazoa; phylum Chordata; class Actinopteri; order Cyprinodontiformes; family Poeciliidae; genus Poecilia; species Poecilia reticulata. The sequence continues at coordinate 21,456,220 of NC_088847.1, read as the reverse complement.
TTCCAAAGTTTTGGCTGTGATTGTAGGATGGGGCTGAATGGAAATGAACGTTTCCAAATGAAAACACAGTGACAAAGTGTTTCAGTTTAATTAGAGCTGAGATTCTTCCTTTTAAAGACAATTTTGTTGGTTTTCAATGCTTTTTGGATAACATCCACATTTTGCTTGTTTATGTAAACGGATGCAGATCGTTGTGAACGTTTATCACATTTTACTGTTTAAAACCGCGGATGTTTCAGTTTTATCACTGTTGCCTCGCAGTAGAAAACCTGAAATTCAGAATCGGGCCAAAATGATTTGCTTGATGGCCGGGCTCAGGCTTCTGCGGCGCGTTTAATAAGCCAACAATCCAACGCAGAGCAAGCCAAGCTGTATAAAGTTGTGTTAATCTACTTATTACAGTGTAAATATGGGAGTTGGCAGCTTTCATTGAAGAGAAAAGAAGGAAAGTAAGATGCCGACGTTTATTAGAGTGTAACAAGCGCAGCGCCCGATAAATGCTCCTGCTCCACTCCTATCAATCACATATTCTAGATGATTTGTACTTGTCTTCATGTTTACAAGATGTTGAGCAAAAGTTTACTCAAATTATGGTCTAAAAACCAAAAAGTTAAGTTGTAATTAAAGTAATATGTCGGGTTTTCAGTAACAGTAACAGTTGTTGGCTGATCTGCTCAACGTAGAGAGAAACTTTCTGAGCAGAAGGAGACCTGGAGTTGTTGCTACGTCAAAACGTGCAGCAGTTTTAGTAAGAGATTGCTGTCTTTTTGAGGAACTTACTTCCAACACGCCTTTAATGCCTTCCTCTCCTTTTAAATTACTTCCCAAACCACAGGAATGAAACATTATTGCATGAAGTCAGAAGACGGCATCGTTCGTTTCAGGGATCTGTCGATGCTTTAATCCATTTGAGGCTGATGCTAATTGCCACTAAATGTGTTGATAAGACAGATTTCCTCCACAGAACTCAGTCATGCAGATTTTAGAGCTTCTCTTTATGAGGTTTGATGTTTGCAGTAATCCTAAAGAAAAAGAGAAATTGATTGCAAAACGTCTTAAAAACATAAAACCCTAAAAACATCCAGTTCCTTTCCGAGATCATTCAGACTTCATGCAGAGATTCAAACTCTCAACCTTTTAGCTGCAAGGCAGGAGTCCTACCTTCCAGCTGCATCTCATCATGATGAGCAAATTTATGCAGTATGATCTGCTTGTGCAGCATGAATTACTTCCCTTGCAGATTCCTAACGTTTTCAGCAGAGACTCGGTGACAGTCCTTCAACACGTTCTTTAAGTCAAGGAGAAAGCAAATTGAGAAGCCGACTTTGTTATTTGCATGCAAAGACACAGCCAGCTCTATCTTCCAAATACGAGAGCCATCCAGAGCAATTTGGCTCTGATTGGGAGAAATGTGAGTAATCTTTCACCCACATGCATCCTGTATGTGATGGATTCCATTTTCCTTTGACAGAGACAGAGGAGTCAGTGTGTGAGGGGTTGGAAATGTGCATTTTGTGTGTGTTGTGGTTTTCTTTGAGCACGTGTGGCTGCGCGAACTCATGCATATCAATGTCCACTCTGCAGATTTGCCATGTGACGGTTTCTGCTGTTTGCCGTTCTTGCCTCAGCAATCCGACATGCCGATTTGGAATGGCAAGGCAGGAACTGTTGATACAGGCGTGAGAAAACTCACACCGAATAAATAGTGGCTATTTAGTGTTTAGAGACAGACAGACAGACTGTCTAACCAAGTTGTGTTAGAGAGTCGTGGCCATCGAGTATCAGTCTTAAACCGAATGCAATCGCTGTGTTTGTGAAGTTAATTAATTTAGAGATTTAAACTCGCTGCAGATTTTCTATCGATGAGAATGATTAATTGGACAAAATCTCAGGGTACTGCCAATGATACTCTGAATATCAAGATGTATTTTATAGCAGCCAAAACTTTGGTTTCAAACCCAAAACGCTATGTTAGAAACTCGTGACTCAAACTTCTACAAGTAAGGACAACAGATGCATTGATTTTGATACCGTAAGTATCAATATATTACATAATGTTTGTGATTTGTTGCAACACTTTTTGGTTTCAATCTTATGTTTTTAAAAAATTGTTTCTTAAGAACCACTGTTTTAAATCTGGAGCAGTTTGTGTTTGTAAATGCGTCAATAAAAATGATGTTTTTATTACAATTTCTAGACTTTAGGTCAAAGGTCAATGGCCTGCATCCAAGTCCAAATAAATTCAGACGGTCGATGTTTGTGTATTTGGTGAACTTGGACAAACTGAATGCTGTTGTGAAGAGAATTTTTTATTTATTTTTTTATTAAACTCATATTAAGAAAAATGAACTTTTTTCCACATAACCATTAAGTAATAATTGTCCAATGATGTCAACACTAAGAGAATTATGAAAACTATTATTATTTTTATATAACTTTAAATGAAAGGAAAACCTGGAATGAAAGAAAAGACGATGCTCTTAAAAAAACCCACTTAACCTTTCTGACAGAAACACCAAGGACAGATTTACAACAAATCTGACAGAGCATCTGTTTCTGGGAAGCCGCCTTCGCTTTGCATTGCGTCTCAAAGCAACAGACAAACCAGACCTTCACCAGATCCTCTCCCAGCTTTATGCTGGGCGAAGTGGGATCAGCCAGAGAACCAACAGGAACTAAAACAAAGGGAGAAAAATTCACTGACTAGAGCAACAAGTGTCATTTCCTTAAAAAAAGTTTATCTAAATTTGATTTATATGCTCGAAAAAACGTTTTATTTAAACACTGATCATTACATTAATGCACAGCAGGGTTTTACTTCAACTTTTCTGCTCTTAATTAAAAAGACAACAAGAAGGAGGATGGGATTTTCACTATTTCAACATTTTGACAACATTAAGTTCTTCACCCACAAGTAAAACGTATGCATAACAAATACAGCTGAAAACTATTTCACTAGCTTCATTTCCACAGTTTGACATTTTGAAAATACATTTGCTTAAAGGAAACACAAACATTTTGAAAAGAAAATCCTAGTGTTTCTTTGAGCATATTGAAATTGTTTTATTTTGAAAAACTGCATTGGGAACACTGTCAGTCACATGACCAACAACTGAATGTTGTTGGTGCAAACAGTGAAGAAGAAAATGACAGGAAGACGACGCGGCATGTTTTCTAATGAGTTATCTCATGAACAAACTCATTCAAACTTATTTTTTATTTAATAGAAACATCACAATTGCAAAATTGTGTTTTTTCTACATTAGCATAATATTGAAAACAGTTTTGTGTACATTTTTAATGCAAACACAGCTATTGTGTGTTTATTTCTCCATTTATCATCTTAGTCGTGTTCCTTACTTGAATTGGTTAGAGGTTTAGATTAAATTTAAATGTTTCTAGATCACAAGTCAGCAGCCTTTTCAATTCTAACATCCACTTTTTCCTTCGCAGCTACATGAAAAATAGTCTAGAGCAGCAAAACACAAGATTTCATAAGAAAGCCAAACTACAAGTAATTTAATTTGTCATATTTTAGAAGAAAGTTGGTGATCCTGGGTTTAATTCCCGACACTTTTCTTCTCCTCTACTATGTCTGGTAACGCTCAATAAAGCCACTGGAGCCAAAAAATCTCTAAAAATGAGGCAGAATTAGTGATTAGTGAAATAAAGAAAGTTAGGTAGCTCTCTTTAATATGTAAAGCACTTGGTTTGGAACTAAAAAGAAACATTAACTTTCTTGTCAGTTCCTTGTACCAGTGATGTTGTGTAATTACGCTGCATCGCTTAGCGTTAAATTTATTGCATCTTTTCTGGGAGTGCCAGTAAGTGTGAAGGAAGCTGTAATGCAAAAAGCAGCATTAATAAAAGTAATAAAATACTGGGAAACCACAGCCAAACCTTACCCACTCAGACTTCACCCTTCAGAATAAAAGCTTCTCCTTCCACAGATTTCTGCTCAACTCTTCCTCCACTTTCACCTCCAAATATCCTCTTTTTTTCACTCTTACCAACGGGGGTTCAGGCTTGTCCTACTTACTTGAAAATCCGCCTTGATCTTCGTCCAAAAATCATCAGACTTCCCCCTTTACCCTTCCCGTCTTACCTTTAGTACTTTTACAAAGTAACTAAACTATTTGGAATCCAAAGTTTGCACACTATAGTCAAAAACCAAGTTATAAAGGATTTTTCAATGCTTCTGTCTGGATGGAATAGCTGCATGACCTTTTTAAATACAGAAGATCTGAGCTTAATATTTGAATTTGAAAATTTCACCTAAATATTCAGAGTTGTTCCTGTCACGGTGTTCAATAAGATAATAAAAATATACCTTTGGCTTTGTCATTTGATCCACTTTTGGCTTCTCCCTCCATCATCCAATAACAACACTGTGACTTTATAAACACTTATATGCATTTTACCAGCTGATACAGACACATTTTATGCAGCTATCAATAATAAAAACATGCAGAAACAGTTACCCTGCTGATTTGTTCTGGTTGTGATCGTTGCAGCTGCTCCAACATGTCCTCCAGTTCCCCTTTCTTCCCTTTCATTGTATTTTTTTGAAGGCGCTGCAGCTTCATCACAGCTCTGCCTCCAAGCGCAGCCTGGAGGCAGAGACGAGCCTCCAAACCCGACTGGATCTTTAATCTGAGACAGAGCTCACAATCACTGTTAGGGGTCATTTTGATGATAATAATAGTAACACGAGTACCAATGAGCACACAAATGATAATAAATGCTACTTATATTCATCGTTTCTAGACATCCAAGGACGTCAATTAAGGGCACATTGATAATACAGGCACTCATAGTCAACACAACATGAAAATGTAAATAAATACAAAAATGAAATATCAAAAGCATTATTAAAAATGTTTGGTTTGAAGACGGGAACGAAGGACAGGGTTGTAAATTTGATGCATTCACAAAGATTCATGTAACAGAATCTACCTGCATCGTCTTTTCTTGCAGAAAATGCTCCATTTCATGTACGTTTCATGGACATTAAAGTATCTTATATCATCTCAGAGGTTCCCAAAGACGAGGCGCCACTCGGCAGGCGGAACAGTAACAATATTCAGAAGAGAGACTTGAAAGTTAGAAGAGCCTTGAAATCAATATTGTATTGCACAGGGAAGTTGTTGGAGGATGGGAGTCGCAGCAACAAGCAGCTGCGTTTTGCACCAGCTGAAGTCTGTCTGGTCGACGGAGGAGATAACGGTTTAACCAGAACATGTTCTTCTGCCTTTACAGCTGCTTGTTTTACTGAGAATAAGAACGGGAAGGACGGCGCTTTCCTGGTTCTCAAAACCTGAGGCTCTAACGAAAAGGACGCATGAACTCATAACCTTATTTGTTTACAATAAATCGAGAGCATTTTAACAAGTTTATCCAAAACAGACTCAACAATTAGTCATACTAGTTTCTTTCCCCTGGAAAAATTACATACAATCTAAGAAAAAAAAAAACTAAATCTTTTTTCTTTTTGAAGATTTGCTCCTTACCTGCTTTATCTAGATGCATCTCTTGCCTCAAATATTAAACATCAGGTTTATTTTCCTGTTCATATTTGTCACAGTGTGCACTAAACCCCTTTAATAACCTTTTATTTTATTATAATACTATTTTTTATGGGAAGGGATTGAAGTTTATAAACAGTATTGTTTGACTTGTTGATTGTTTGTTCTGCATATGTCTTATTCTGTATAAAATCATAAATAAAATAATCTAAAAAAGGGAATTAAAGTCATATTTCCTAAAAGTGTGACAGAGACATATAGAAAACACTAACTAAAGAGAAGGGGGCCTAGTAACAAGCCTTGGGGAACGCCACTAACAGCTGGTGATCCCAGCTTTTTTTTACAGACTTATATAATTTATTTTAGCAGCTATTTTGCTCTCAAAGTGTGAGAAATCACATTTTCCTTCCCGTTTCTTTGACAAACTATCAATTTTGACCCCACTTTTTATTACTCATCTTCTGCTCTAGCAGAAGAAAAAACACTGAAAATGAACGTAATGTTTGAGTCGTACTGAGCTGGATGTTCATTAAACGTGAAAGTTGTGTGTGTGTGTGTGTGTGTGTGTGTGTGTGTGTGTGTGTGTGTGTGCGTGCGTGCGTGCGTGCGTGCGTGTGTGTGTGTGTGTGTGTGTATTTGATGAAGCATGCATTTGAAAACTTGAGGCCAACCAACGGACCCAAAGCGCATGGCGGTTTAATTGAGTTTGCGTGAATCTAAACCCCGGTCTCGATTTCCATCTGGCTTACTGAGGGAGGTGGTATTTCGCCCGCCCGTCTGTTTCTGCTGGCATCCTCACAAACAGCTGCATCTGCAGCCCTGCTGGCATCATGCAAATGTTACCCATTGCAGCGACGCTCAGACGGCGGGACCCGCTTTCGATCTGTCCATATGCGAATTCAGAAAAATACAGAGAAAAGGCGAGTTTGGAGGGAGGAAGCGGAGAGCAGCAGGCGGTCTCTGTGGGGAATTTGGTGGATTTAAATATGTAATGAAAAGCTTTACCAGGCCACTGAGCACTTGACCTTGGCTTGGCTGCCGTAGCGACAGGGAGGCTTACAGTTCAGACGTCACCTCCGCTCCTGCGAGGTTTTGTGCGTGTCGCCTCTTCTGATGCGGGAGATGAAAGTGAGAGCTTGCATTCATTCAGACATTAGCGATGAGCGCTGAAGCTTCAGCATACAGTGCTTGTGATCGTAAGCAAGATACACACAGCATGGAACGAGAGATGAGAGCGAGGGCAGAGAGCAAAAGGAGAGGGAGGGAAGGAGGATGGAGGGGGGGGCTCAGTTTGCCTGTGATGCTAAAAATAAAACCTGCAGAGCCGCTTTCTGAACGTGCAGACACACACACACACACACACACCCACGCGCACGCACACACACACACACACAGCAGCCGTGCATGCTCTGTAACGTTTGCACTGCATGCTGCAGAGATCTTCTGCAGCAATGCAACCGGCTTTTGAACACCGACTGCACACACACACACAGACACACACATGTGACTTCAGGAATCCTCACCATCACTATGACACACACACACGCACACGCACATTGTTCTTTTCCTATCGGTATTCAAGGAGTGTGGATGTGAGAAATGCCTGCTCAAGGCTTCGGTGGGGGGTCTCTAATGTGCGCGCGAGGGGAAATCAGGATGAAACGTGACCTGACGGGACCAGAGAAGATATTAAGACACACACCGACACACACACACACGCCTCCACCGAAGACACACACACACTGTTCTCAGTCTCCATAGCAACCCTCGACAGAATTGATGAGCACAGTCCTATTGACTCATTGTGAGGAGGGTGGAAGGAGGACTGCGGTGTCTTAAGAGTGCGAGCGAGTGTGTGTGCGGGGTGCTGCGGAGTGTGACTTTGAGAACGAGGACAGGCTGCTCTACTCCACCCCGAGAGGTGATTAGCACGTCAGCCGGCCTTCGTCACACACGTGCGATCCCACGAGCAGGTGAAGTTCACACGCCGACTCGCTCAGTGACGGTTTTTTTCTTTCATACGTTTGACTGTCTGGATCAAAATCCAGCTGTGTAAATCATCCGTTCTCACGTCTCGTTTGAACCAGCCTGGTTTCTTCTTTGTTGCTTCCTCCTATAGTTTTACTCCTCTGGCTCAGGAAACCCTCACATCAGTGCTTCATGCTGAATGTAAAGAGAACATGGATGAAAAGGTTTCAGCCCTTCAGCCTTCAAGTGTTGCGTCCCTGTGGATGGACAAAACTCTTCACACAGAAATATTCAAAGCTGATCATCTTCAAACTTTTCTTGAATCATCTTATTTATTCTGTTTTTATTTTCTTCTGATCTTGGTTAAATGCTTGTAAAGTCCTTATAGTGGAGCTTTTTAACTTTGACAATGATACCCTAAATGTAGCCTTTAATGTTATTTTTAACTCAGTTAAAACATCCACAGGATCGTTTCTCCTCTTGATCTTGTGACTTTATGGCGTAGAGTTTGAGTATGTAGCAGTAAGTTACTCACGACTCCATTTGGTCTGATTGATTTTAGTCACTTTTAAGTTTAATCTGTCAGATTAAACTGCCCTGTCACTGCCGGACATCGTTCTCTTATCTGACGGGACCGTTTTGCAAAGAATTACATTCATTCTGGTTCTGAGTGAATTAAATAGACCTACATTTAAGTCGAACCAGCTTGTAAAGTATCTTGTGTTGCTATAAATACACACAGACTAATATTAATATGTACACCACTGGAAAAAATTAAGAGACCATTGCAAAAATGATCAGTTTCTCTGATTTTACTCTTTGTAGGTTTATGTTTGAGTAAAATGAACTTTGTTCTTTTATTCTATGAACTACTGAGAACATGTCTCTGAAGTTTCAAGCAAAAATGTAATATTTATTAGCAGAAGATGAGAAATTGTCAGAATAACAAAAAAAAGAAAGATCCAGTGCTTTCACATCTCAAATAATGCAAAGAAAACAAGTTAATATTCATTTAGAAACAACAATGCTAATGTTTTAACTCGGGGAGAGATCAGAAATCAATATTTGATAAAGAAATCAAGAGGTTTTCAGCGCAGTTGGTTCTTTGTTTTTTCCAGAGCCGTATTTTTCTCGAGGCCCCATCGTTGCATCCCGAGATCAGGACCAACTCGCTGACTCTCCTCCAGCAGGGCAGATATAAGAGAGCATAATTCAAAATAAGCTTTAAATTTTGATGATTTAGACATGAGTTAGAGCGTATTTTACTGGTAGAATTAAAACGGTATTTAAACTTTTATACAGATGTGTTAAAGTCAGTCAGACGGAAACTGGAAGGCTGCAGAGTTTTCCCGGTTTTCACCACAGTGTGGCTGAACTCCTGCGTTTTGGTGGGATGGATAAAGTGAATCGAATTAAACTGAATTCAAAGATGTTTAAGTTTCATAGTTAAAGTAAAATGAAAAGACAAAGCCAGACGGAAGATGTAGCAGATAAATTTAGAACATAAAAGTTTTAATAGATGGAAATTAAAACAGACTGAAAACATGGTTTATGTTAGTTTTTATTTTAAAGTAAGCAGTCAGATCTTGTGGTAAACTATAAAACACACACGCACACACACGCACACGCACGCACACACACACACACACACACAGAAAACAAAACGTAGCTTCTGTTGAGCTGTGATTAAGTTTGTCTGCTCTGGGCTGCTGCACAAATATAAATACTTAATAGGAGCAGGATTCAGTGGAAGAGGACTATTTATGAATTTAAATGTCTCATTCTGAAGCAACAAAACCCAAACTGCTCTCCAGTAGAGAGAAAATCTGTTTGTGAACATTATACACGCCCGCACCATTAAATCCCATAAAATTCTCCCTCTTCTGCCCTCGTTTATTCACGTCTCTTGTTCCCTCAGACTGTTTTGTGCTTCGCAGCCTCCTCTGTCCCGCTCCTTTCCACTTGATTTGCTGTGGGTGCTCTTATAAAAAAAACTGACTAATGGGGCAGATTATGCTGATGTATGTTTCACATGTCAAACAATCAGCTTTGTAAGTGAGAAACCATGGGCTGGTAATGGCTGCGGATGGATCATCATTACAGCGAGATGACAGGCGTTTGAATCACGGCTCGGCTCTACGGGGCGAACTGGGAGCCTCGCTTCTCCCATGGGGGACAGCGGTGTTGTTTTGGGAGCCAGCATAGCATCCCCAGTGTGTCTGAACGTGCGTACTGGCACCCATAAAGACAGGCTGTCAGCGAGCGCAAACACTGCAGGAAAAAACAGGAAAGCAGTTGGAATTAGTATGCGAGGTCTGCCGCGACGCTCGCTGCTGTTTGTGTTCGCCTTTGAGCTCTGCTTGGATCAGCCAACATAAAGACGTAATAATTAACATATGGCATAATTCTACATTTATGCTTCTGTGCTCTTTTAGCGCCGTGTTGGTTTCTCTGATGCTTTATTCAAACGGAAACATTTGGTTGGACGGCAGCAGCAGATAAATCCCTTTTGATTTGAGTTTTGTGCTACTTGAGTGATTTTCTTGCATTTCCTCCCGGCGGATCTCAGTATTCCTGAAAGAAATGCTCCGAATGAACAACAGGAAGGGAAGCTTGAGTTAATTTTTTCTGTAAATTGTTTAATTTGTTCGGCTTCTCCTAAAGCGACAAATATATTGGTGAACAAAACAGCAGCAAGGCACTTTGTACAATTTGTGTTTTCTTTTTCCCTTTCAAGCCTAATGTACTCGATTGTTTTCATGCCCTTTGTTATAATTACGCAGCATTAATATTTAAAGTTGAATATTGTTGCTACTAGATGTTGATCCTTACACAAAATTACACAATTTCGTATTTTAGTTTATAGTTGTAGGTTATTTGTTCCCATTTTTAAAGTAAGAATGTCAAAGTTAAATATGAACTTACAGATATTCAGACGGATGTATGGATGATCTGAAAATAACAACCTTCGTATTCTAGAGTCATCCAATCATCCCCACAGCATCATCTCACCTCCACCGTGTTTTATGATTTGATAAAGTCTTGTTTCTCCGCTTCTTGTTGTAAAAAATATGAAGGTTATCTTCATATTGGATCATTTGTTTGAAGACTTTCATCTCACGTAGGCATGGCGCTGCAGTTGAAGGATGGATGGAGAATTAAGTGTGCAAATAGCTGTTTGTACAAATCCTGCAACATTTTCTTGTTGTAAAAGCAGCTACCCGTCCCTGCAGCGTGTTCAGGCCTCCACTGTGTTTTATAGCCAGTAAAAGTCTTGTTCCTTGCTTTTTGTTGTCTGGTCCTAATATATTGGAGTCAAAAATATAAAGGCTATCTTCACATTTGATAATTTATTTGTAAACTTCTAGTGTGTCGCCCTGCAGTCTGACGCTGATCTTTAAAGGAGACTGGATGGAGCAGCTTAGTTTTAATTTTTCATACATTTATTCTGAAGACAGTGGGAGTAAAGTCTAGAGACACAATAGATTTTTTTTCTGAATCAGATAATCAACAGGGTGTTCATGTATCCTTTAAAGATCTGAAATTCATTTATCCAAGTTTAAGGCCTTAAAATGCCTTAAATTCATATTTAAATGTAAGTAGGCCTTAAATAGACTAATCATAGGTCTTAAATCTAATTGTGGCAGGACTATTCAATCTTTAGCTGGTATTTATTTATTTTTCTTGTAGAACTTTTTAGTCAGACAAAAGTTAATGCAGACATCTTCACTTGCTTTTGGGACTTGAGACGGTCTGTAGCTAACTGCTAATATACCACATTGCTAGCTAGCTTTTCTTTGCATCTGTCATGGATAACTGCAAATGTATCACTTGATGGATGGGGGATGTTCATTTTTGTCACTGGATTGCTTCTGTCCATATCAGCCACCCCCTATATTTGTAGTTTTTTCTGTCTTAAATGTCATTTAAACAGGAATTAAAAAGGTCTTAAAATCTTAAATTTCACTTGCTGAAACCTGCAGATATCCTGATTGAAAATAACCACTTTTAATGCAACATTTAGAGCAACTTTGTGTTAAAAGTATCATTATTTACCAAATGACACTTCATGAGTCATAAACATTCATAAATACTTCTTTTTGTTCATGACAGATGATGTCATGTTTACCACAGTGCCGTGTCAGTCCTATGCACACCCCTTCAAATAAAGTGTTACCAAATAATCTAATCAAATTTCAGCTTTCAGACTGTAATGAGCTTTTTCTGTCACAAGCTTTTTTTATACTATTTCCCCCATATTTAATGGGCCACAGACAGATGTGAAGTGGGAACAATGGAGCTGATTTTCACAAGTGTGTAATAATAAGGAAAAGTGGGGATGTTTGCCTCATAGTGGTGATATTCCAGTATTTGCTAAACAGGAAAGTGCTCTTCAATACACTTTGCTTTACAAGCCTCACCTGTGAAAACACGACAGAATGTAGAGAACAAAAAAACTACGAGGCAAAAAAATTCCCAAGAGCAAAACGGGATTATTTTACCTCCACTTTCCATGGATTTTAACCTGGGACACAGCTGGATCTCTGCTAACCCTGACTGTTTCGGTCTTTTACCTCGACATTACTGCCGCATTAACCTATCAAATCTACCTGCCTCTACACCTGAGGCCAGCACAGAGAGATAGAGAGAGAGTGAGTCATGTGAGATTCCTGCCGGCGATCTGAATAGTAATGCAAATCATTTGCATTTGACGAATGATGGGGTCAAGGACAGGGCTGCTTTATGTCGAGGGCATTGTTGGTCCATGCAGCCCTGATTGACGGGACAGGGGTGGATAAGGTGAGAGGACAACTGGCTGTCGCACACATAATAAAATGAGACAGCATAGGACCGCAGGAGGGGGAGCTGGACGGATCAAACAACAAACAGGGAGCCCTGGGAGAGAAGTGAGAAAAGGTAGTCTCTCATCTGTGGACGTTACTCTTCTCCACGCACACATAAGTGCCAAACATGGGCCGATTATAGTAACTGGCTGGCCCTGCAGCAGATGCTGCAAGCGGAGTGGGAGCCAGGCTACACCTGCTCTCCTCCGCCTGCTGCTCCTTTGCCTCCAAAACACAAGCAGCTTCTGCTTCTTCCCTCCTCACACAGCCAGATCACTTCACGGCCAGAAAGTCCGCTTTCTCTGCACACAGACAAGTACAAAGGTCACGTCATGAAGCGTGAGGAACTGTTATCAAGACCACTTTAAAGCATTTCAAGGAAGTCCTTTTTTGTACTACAAGGAAGATGTAGGGCACGTAAAATCAGAGAGCGAGGTCAGCAGACGCTCAGACTCATAGGTTTGAGATTTTGCCACTGTCTGTAAAGTCACTTGTTACGAACCTCCACACTTCATGTAGTCTTCAGATGAAGATCAAGAACAGAGGATAAAGAGTATCTGAGGTTTATAAAACATGCTGGACTTTGGATTAGTTCAGACAAATGGTTTGGTAAATATTTCCTGACATTTCAGTAGACGAGTGTGAGGTTGGAAGTTGCCAGAAGAACGACATTGCCTCAAGGCATTGAGTCAAAAGTTTTATGAAGAGGAAATTACAGACTGGGTCTATTTTTAAGGACTTGTGGTCTGGCCTGTTGTTTCAGTGACCTGAACGTTAAATCCGTCAGGATACCAAGACGTGTCAGACTCTGTGGGAACAGTCTGCTGTGACCCAAGACTTCATGCACCAAGCAAAACCTACAAACCTGGATGACTACATGTGGACCTTGAGTGGATGGGGGACACCTTTTGGATGAATTTGTTGTTAAAGCCCCAACATAATCTGGTGACTCTGCGATGATCTGAGGCAGACTCAAGGTGGTAAGGATGATAAGGCTGAGACTCAGCTCAAAGAGGTGCAAGGATGAGCAGTGATGGGTGAGGAAGAAACAGGACCAGGCACCAAACAGGGTCTTCAGTCTTGGTAGTTTCCATTCAGATTGAGGGAAATGAAGGAATAATCATGAGAAATGTAGGCAGCAGGACATTGCGATCAGAGTCTGAGCATTACTCCTGAGAATGCAGCAGCCTATAGTGTCTAACCTCAGATATTCACTTCTGGTAGGATGGTCAAACATTCCCTCTTGCACCAAACCATGTGGAAATCCTTTCAAGACGAGTTGAAGCTGCTGTTTCCTCAAATGGTATTGAGCTATTATATAAGAGCCATCGTACGGAGATTGGGACGTAATTAAAGTCCATGCGTGTGCAAAAGGCTAGTGACCCTATGCTGCCTGTGTCTATAAGCAGACTAAATTATGAATAAACAGCAGTAGTTGCACCAAAAGCAATAAATGATGTTACAAGGAAGCCTGAGTGTTTGAAGCTAAATACAGTGACACAAAATTTGCCTTTTGTACATGAATCACCAGCTATTTTACGCTCTACCTTTCGTACATGAAGTGGATTTCCTATGAGCCTGAATCCCTTCTCTCTGCTGAACTGTTGTGAACATCTCCTTTCCACTTCCAGCTCCTCAAAGCACCTGCAGTTTTAATTGACAGCCTCACACGTCGGAGGAATTGCGCTCATTTCCCTGCTAAACACTTCGGATGTCTATGTATAGGTGTGTGTAGGGGGTCTAAGTGTTATCCACCTGCGCTCCTCCAGCTCTCCTCCCCAGACGTAGGATGAAGAGGTATGGGCATCTCATTAAGAGCTGCTGGAGCTAATTAACAAATTAATCAGCCTATGCAGAGGCACCAACCCCCAGCACCAATCAGACGGACTCAAACAAGCTGCGCTCACTAGCCCAAAGGGAAGGCAGCGCTTCTTTTCTGCAGGCCTGACACGCACACGTCTGAACTAAAACAAAGGCAGCTGATGATAATGAGCATTTATTTGTTCCTCAAACGCCGCCGCCGCCGTGGTGGATGGATGCATGCGGGTGCACAGACACAGACACGCCGAACGTAGTTAATATTTTCCTTTGCTCCGCCGCTGCAGTCTGCTCAGCTGTGCAGTGCAGCAGATGGTGCATCTAAAGTGGTGCCACAACAAGCCTGAGCTGAGCTCCTGTGTCAGAATGAGCCTTTTTTTTTTTCCCTGCATGGTGCGTTTCTGCCGTCACACTTGTTGAATGCAACGCCCTCAAAGCACAGGATACGATTCACAGGCCTTACAGCTACAGCATAGATACCAGTCTCTTTTAAGATCTCACATTACAAGCTTAAATTTACTGACCTAATTAAAAAATAATAATTCAATGCTTTCAAACGGGAGGACAACATGAAGGAACGAAGGAGAGAGAATGTCTGCTGTTCCTGTGCATACAGTTGCACATTTGCCTGCGTACGCCTCAAAGGCATTTTACACCCTATGATGTGCCCTCTTCTTGTTATACTTTAATGTTTGAACTTTACATACAAGCATTTCTCTATAAAAGCAGACTCGTGAATTAGAAATGACCGTGGAGGATACTTTATCCTCTGACACAAAATCAAGGAGCTGCAGATCCAATCAGCCAGGTAAAGCCTTGCAGCAAACAGCTAGCTGTTTTGCAAACAACACTTGTTTAATTATTGATTGAACCAGTGTTTACACCATTAACACATACACCATGTCTTACATTTTGATAAAATCATTAATTTAGCAATTCAGACCATTGAAAGAATGGGTTGTGGTTCTCTGTGATTCTCACCGGCCTTTTTGGACCCGTCTCGTCTTTCTCGGCTCGTCTTGTCTGTTGCAACATTCGCATGACATTTATCTGGGCTGTGTGTCAGTGGGGAGTTAGTAAAAACACATGGCATTAAACATGTGATGCTCATGCTAGATAATTTTCTACATGTCTTAAACTCTTTTCCAGTTTGGCTGAGCTGGAGATGCTATCATATATGCAACATCACCAGATGTGAAGAAAATGTATTTAAAAAATACTTAATACTCCTTATAGTAACCCACAGCTACCAGTAGGTGGTGCTAATTCAACAGGTAGGTTTTTAGCTTCCGTGGGGCGTTTAAGAGCAGTGGGACTTTTTAGGCACCTGCTAACACCAGTGGAAGTGAACCAACATCCTTTCTGCCTTTGGAGGGGACTGACAAACAAAAAGTTTAGGATTTTTTGACTTCAGCTTCTGCCTAAAACATGTTGACGTGCTCATGGGCAAGGCACTTGACCCCAATTTATCTGTCAATCTTTGTGTAGATGTATGAATGTGTGCGAATGGTTAAATATAGCTGTAGTGAAAGCACTTTAAATGGCCAGTATGATCGGAAAATCGCAGTGTAGCTTCAATCCATTTACCCTCTACAGGTGTGCATGCATGAGAAACTAGTCATGATTATGTGTTGCAAACTTTAAAATTCATTTGCAATGATTTTTATCATCTTTGTGGATTTCACTCTGTACAAAACAAAATTCTGGCATGCTGTAAGAGAATGGGAAACCGCCATGTTCTTTATTATTTGAAGTGTTTATTCAATGTTTTACATTTATATCAGGGTTGAAACCATTCATCCATTATGTATAGTCTACGGTTGTTGCCCATCTCTGGCAGTTTACAGACTGATTAACCTTCTGTCATGTTTGTTGGCTGTGGGAACGAGGAGAAAATCCAAACTTCAAGCAGAAACACTCCATGTAGGCCAGGATTCAAACCCAAGACCTTCTTGCTGCAAAGCAGCAGTGCTACCAGCTGCATCAGGCTGCAGGCCCATAACAAGGTTCAGCATTTTGTACACGAAGTTTCCAGGTGTGCTAGATTATATAGTATTATTAATAAACTACTGGGCTTTCTGTTATACCACAAGTGACACATTTTCATGGCCTAAAGTGATGTGACTCATATTTCCATTGAATAGGAGCAATAATACCACGGTATTAAAGGTTAAACTTGATTATTGTAAGTTTCTACCAACCTTTTATTTGAAAAACTCACCAGTTAGAAGTTAATTTTATAGTTAAAGTTTAAGGTTACGTTTTTTGTTTTTTGAAATTGCTTCGACATGATCGGTTTCTTGCTGTGAACAATTGAGCCTACATCTCTTTTATTCCTTTATGTGAAACGGAAAAACCAATTTTTAACTGGTAAATTCACTTTTCATCATTTACCAAGTTGAAATGTCTCGCTTGATGGGCTTCGGAGCGTTTCTAAAGAGAGTTATTACTCAGTGAGCAGCCATGAGAAGTGAGCCAACAGACCAGGCAGAACCTGTCTCCTACTCTAATGGAGCTAATCTGGATCCAAACATGCTTCAATGAGTGAATACGCTCGTCTATGCCTTGGTTTACACACAGGGAGTCTGTTATGTATTCTAGCCTGCAGCTATGAGGCTATTCACATACATTGCAGTCTTAAGCATTAGCACTACGGCACCCTGGGGTCCAACCCACAAGGAAATTGCATGATGGACGACCCAACGGCTGCCTCGTTTTTCTTCCTAGTGGAAGTTTGAAGGCCGATCTGTTCTGTGAACGTCATGTATTTAAACCGAGCTTAAGTACAATATGTTATGTTATATAATGTTAGCTCTTAAAACCTTTGCGTGTCTCTTGTAACCCTCCGTATGAGGAATGTCTCCAGTTCTGAGGCAAACAGTTTGTTTATGATCGCTGTTGAATAATCAAACTGATGCAATATTCATGGCAGAGATGCTTTGCATGCAAATGAAACATATGCAGTACAAGCCGCGTCCCTGAAGTCCAAATGGAGCAAAACTCCAGAGTTTCAGAAAACCTCCGGAGTTTTAGAAAAACTCCAGAGATTCAGAAAACCTCCGGAGTTTCAGAAAAACTCCAGAGTTTCAGAAAACCTCCAGAGTTTCAGAAAACCTCCAGAGTTTCAGAAAACCTCCAGAGATTCAGAAAACCTCCAGAGTTTTAGAAAACCTCCAGAGTTTCAGAAGGAAAGTTAACCCCAGAGTTCACGTCGATCTTTTATTTTTAGCTAAAAACGCTCAAACTTCCTGCAGGGCTCCAAGCCAGTGGTCTTGAAATGAACTTTAAACCAGGTTCAGTCTTTGATTTTGTTGCCCACTGGAAGCTGTTTTCTTGTTTACTGGCACCACAAACAAAAAAAATATAAAAAAATTGCTATTCTTTTTTACTTGCCTTCAGGATACATGCTGCTCCTCTTAATTGTGCTCACAAATCGTCCTTTTTATCTTATTTCTCTTCATTTGTTTCCTCCTACTCTTTATCTTCTGACCCTGTTTTTGGATTCCGAATGTTTTCCTCTCTTCAATTTGCTGTATTTTAATTAGAACGAAACAAGTTCATTTGGCTCTGGAGAAACAAAGGAAAAAAGATTACTGTAGCTGTGAAAAAGCCAATAAAAACTCTGACAAAAGGAGCAAAAGGAATAAAATATTCCTTCCTCAGACGGTGAGCTCGGATCCAGATGACATTATTGTACAGATAAAAGTCTGGAGGGCGCTCGCTGCGCTTCTGCAGGAAGTAGAATGTGATCAAAAGGAGGGGAGTCGCCGAACAAATGTAAACACGAAACGTCTGGGTGACTTTGCAGAAACGAGCTGGCTCTAAGTGGGCTTTGAGCAGATGAGGGTGGTGGAAAATGTAAATTGGAATTGGCAACTGATCTGACAACTTGGCAGAGCTTTCGCCCTCTCCTCCATTCTCAATATGAGTGTGTTAAATTGAGTGCAGCCCGATATGGGAATAAGATGAGGGGATTTGTTGTTTTCTTCCTGTTTTTTTTATTTTTTAAATTTCTTTTCTGCCTCCTTTTTGGCTGGCTTTCAGATTTTCATCGTTGAATAAGAGCCGCAAGATTTTGTTATTGACAGCCAAATGGAGACAAAGCGTTTTATCGTCCGCGTTAGCCTCCAAACCGCCTCATCTTTTTTTTTTTTTTTTACATCATGCGAATTCATGATACCTACAAAGCGAACATGACGCGAACCATTTATGTGTCATGTTTCGTACATTTTCGCTTCTTTGCACGAGGCGTGGAGGAGACAGTGTTCAGAAATGCATTAGCGGTGCCATGGTTAATGCATGACACGAATACAGCTGACTCCGAGGAGCCGCTGCTCCTCCGGTATTATTCATATAGTGTGCGAACCCAGTGTGTGTGCATAAATTCACAGGCGTTCCAAGAGAAAATCTCGACTCCAAAAAAGACGGATTTTGCAGCAGGGGGGCTGCGAGTCGTCCCTTCGTACCTCAGAGGAAACTCTGAGAGCGTCGCCTCCGCAGCTAAGACAATGATCGTGTGTCCTCGCCGTCGTTTACAGGGACTCGCGAGTCAAAAATACCAAACTTAAACAACTTTTCCTTGTGGGTGATTTTCTGGTTGAGATGATGTGCACTGGAGGATGATATTACAGTCTATTCTCCTTTTCCTCTTCAGAGATCTCTGCAGCTTATGCCTGAAGTTCCAGGCTTTAGTCAGACTCACCCTTTAAAGCCTGGCGCCTGCCAGCTTGACCTTTGTTTTTGTTCTGATGGAAAATGTCTCACCTCTGTTGGCACACCTGTGTGAAGTTTAGAAAGTCCTTAAATAATACATGTTTGCGGGAGCATAATCAGGAACTGAATTTTTTGCTCCATCTTATTCTTAGAGCCATTTGCAGAAATGCGTGGACCAAAAGGTGATGTTGTCACTGAATGTTTATAAAGTGGACTTTCAGAAAGATTCATCTGTCTGTGAATCTTTTAGCTAATTCATTCATGAAATTAACTTTTTCTATTTTGCTGAAGATGATTTGAAAACTCTGTGCTGCTGCCAGTCTGTGGCAGGTTTCTCTCGTAGAAAAGATTTTTAATCTCAACGATGAAATAAATAATAATAGAAAAGTCCCAACTTTACTTTCAGCACATTTATTCATTGGCGTCAAAAATCCAGTGATAGCAAATATTTGTTTTGTGCTCTTGTTGTTAAGACTTTGCACATCAGCCTCTTTGGATGATACCCTTAGATCTGAGTCTTTTCTTCTTCTGTCATCTCTTCAGCCCAGCTGTAAGGTTTTCTATAGGATTTAGGTCTGAAAACTGACCAAAGAGGATTGTTGAATCATTTCTATGTTAATTCAGGTCATGATCTTGTTGAAAAACCAAAGTGAGAACCAATTTTTAGTTTTCTAGGCGAGTTCTCTTTGGAGAGGCAGTAGGTCCTCCACTATCTTTATGATTGTCGTAATCATTAATCCTCTGTTTCTTGCAAAAATCTTCAACTCCAGGCAACCTTTAGATGTGCCTGTTTCCACACCCTTGAATCAAATAGTCGGGTCATTAGGGGGACTCTGGAGAAGTTCATTCAACCATTTCCACTGGTTTCTGGATGTTAAGTCCACCACAAAACTCTTATCTTTCCCAGCAGCCGTTTTACAGTGCTACAGCAGTAAAACCAGCTGACCAAATATGCTGGAACTCCACGTGGGTTGCTAGGTGACGGCACACTCACCAAATGTGACTTTTATTTGGGAGGTTTTTGAAACGCCAATAAATATTAACTTACTGCTGGAGAAACTGCTGGGTGTTTCTTGAAGCACTTTGGTTGTTTGTAGAAACAAAATGTAAAATTCACTCATTTCAAATTAGATAATTAATAAATTTAAGATCTTAGTCAAGTTGTCTGAACTCTACGTGTTCAAGCTTTTCATAGTTGGGCTGAAAATACTTTTTTCAGTTCTTCCTTTTTCAGCTGGGTGACATTTTCTATAGATAGCGACTAATGGTTGCTACGGCAACGTGGGGAAAATGTCCCTCTTTGCTACAGTTTGTGTCGCATCATATTTACACCCGTGAGAAACAGAAAGTTGTGCTAATTAGGAGCTAATATAAACTGGAGAAGTTACATTATTTTGCGTTGTTTCACATAATTTGTTAATAAATAAATAAGTATTCCCAAACATGTTTTCTTTTTTGGCTAGAGATGAAATGTGCTAAAATGAAAACATGAATCTAGATGAATGTTTTTTTGGAACATGTTTACCAGGAGGATCACATCTGGAGGTTTCTCTGCTCTCTCTACCTACCAGCCAGTCCTCTGTCGCTTTAAATCAGCGTTCCTCTTCCGTTTATTTCCCTCTTAAGTCTGCAGCAAGTTTAATGAATTTCACAGACAAATGTTTTGTCTGCCGAGGGAGGAAATAAATTTGGCAATTTTTATTCCTCGGTGTCTAATTACTACTTCACTCAGAACTTCTAATCAAAAAAATAAAAAATAATAACAAGTTGTAGTCATCCACCCCCTTGAATATCAGATTAAATTTAATATATCCAACAAGCACGTCCTTGAATCAGCTGCCACTTTTACTTAGATTACTGAGTTCTCCTTCTCATCGTCGATGTTGATTTAAGTCCTTTCATTTGCAAATCTTTAAAAACCCTGAATAGTTTACAGAAGCAGAGTTTGGCGGCTTCTGGTTGGTCGTTGTTACTGGAAACGGTTTAATAAAGTCCTGAAAGCGAGTTTTGTCCATTAGGAACAGCTGCGAGTCCTCTTATGAGAATGAGTGGTCATTTTTTTAAATGTTTGCAAGGACCTTTTAAAAAAAACTAACATGCTCAGTTCCCAGAGGTGCATATTTGATGTAACGCGGTGTGATGTGTGAATCTGGTTGCAGTCAGGTCGCTCTGCTCTGCAGGCCATTCAGGCTTTTCTTTTCTCGCTCTCCGTGCAGCCATCGATCTCTCCACTTGCCAAAATATATGAGAAGCTCAGCCAAGAGTTTCTGTCTCTCTTTGGGACGTTCCGGGTCGCGCAGGTCAGACTTTGGGTGAACAGATTTACTGAAAAACCATTCAGACCATGTTGTTTATCCACCTCGGGTTTTATTTGCATGCAGACATACTCAGCTTTAGGAAATCCACCATTAACTCTCTGTTGTAATAGCAGATGCATATTAATCACCTGGTTGCAACAACAGGTGCTTTGAGTATTGGAGCTTGGAGAGTAAGCGGAGCGCTAGCTTCTCAATAACATATTTTATCCACATGTTGTTTTGTGTTTTGACCTCCTGACTCTGACAAGACTGATTCTGTTTATTCACATTGGATTTAGCACAGGAGTTTAAGATGCACGCTACAAAAGTACAAAATGCATGTGGTGTAAATATCTCCATATATCTGCAATAAGACAAAACTAATTTAGACGAAACTTTTCATCGAAACTGTAGCTTGTTTTAAGTCAATGATTTCTTAATATTGATGAATAAGGACTTGTTCCAATCAGATTATTTCACTTAATTATTAATGAGAAGGAAAAAATAAGCTTGTATTTCTTGCTGAAAAGTTATTTGCAAAGTTACTTTTTTATTTCAAGTGTAATAAGATATTTGCTTTAAAACCTACACCAAACTCCTTGGTGAGATTTTGTGTTTTTGCAGTGTAGGAGCTTGTTTTAGGTCAATAATTTATGAATATCGATCTAAAGAAAAAGGTACTTGTTCCACTGGCAGATTTTTCTCCAATAAGTGGAAAAGTTTTTATTTATATTGAATAATTATTGACTTAAAACAAAGCCATATATCTTCCTCTAAAGTTACTTGTAAGTTAGTTTAATCTTCTTATGACTGGAAGCTGGACGTAAAGTCCTAATATTTAGTGTTTTTTCAGTGTCTAACCTGCTAAATGAATGAATCCATCCAGCCGGTTCTTCTCATCTTACTCCACCTTCTTCCTGCGCTCCCTCTCTTCCCGTCCTCTGCATCGTGCCGTGTTTGGGTCAGGTGGGTTCAGCCCTTCAAGCTGAACAGTCAGCTCCTGTTTTGACAGCTTGTCTGTGTGAATACACCTTCCTCTCTTCGCCGTGTCCTCCCTCCGCTTTGCCGCGGCCCTTCCTCCAGCTTGCGGTCCACCTCCATGACTTCCTGCTCTTCCTCCTCCGCCCCGTGCTTCGGTCCGGCCGTTGTCAGCTCCTCTTCCTCCTGCTGTAACCCTGTGTTGGCCCTCCATCCATCACGGGTTCCTCCTGTCTTCTCTCATTGCCATGCATATGTCTCAGGACCTAAAAGCTGTCCCTCTGTCCGTGTCTCTAACGGTTCATCTGTCTCTTTCTTTCTTCCCTCGTGCCATGCAGCCCATCACTATCACCCCTCCTCTGTCCCCCATCCATCTCTACCACCCTCCTCTTTTTTTTTTTTTTTACCCCATTTCTCTCTGTTTTTTCTACATATTTCCCAAATGAAAAGATCCATTCATAGCCTGGGAATCATTCATCTTCATTTTCTTGCGTTACATGCAGTCCGTCTGTTCATTAATCTTTGGCTCTCGTCTTGTCTTTTTCTCTTTTGTCCATCATCTATCTGTCTCTGCATCCAGCTCCCACATAATTTTGAAACTCGTTCTCAGATTAATTCCTTCCGATCTGAAATGTTTTCCCCACTAAATTCACCTGTGCATGTTCATTTGGACTAATGAAGTCTAGAAGCTCCTACCAGCTGGCATTAGCATAATGCTAGCATTAGCCCACATGTAATTAAATCCAATAATGAGGTTGGTTTTATATTGGAAAGTGATTGTTGATCTTCATTCAGTTCAGTCTGCAGCATAACCAAAGAGCATTTTCACTATTGAGGCTTTCTAATTGATTTTTAAATGCAGTAAGATGCAGAGTTCTTCATTAAATGACCTTAAACGTCACAAAGGTTTCAACTCAAATTGTGTGACTTAGGACTGAGTGAGTCGCTAATTTATTGACTTTAGACTCAACGTAAAGTTTTTATAAAACTAGACAGAATCAAATGTGTCAGGGAAATACTTAATTGCAACCCTGGATACAGACATGTGCTGCCAATATCGACATATGTATGGAATGCCAGAAGTGCCATAAATGTGTGGCCATTTTGTTGGGTGTTGGATCCATCGCATTTTTTTTTCTAAAACACAGAGCAACTGAAATGTCTTCCTTGAAGTCATAATTGAAGAAAAATATATATATATGTAAATATCTGATTCAGTTTTTTCTTATCCTCTTCATTTCAACCAGGTGACTCAGACAGAACATACAATTGACCAAACGACTTGTTTAAGACCCAAAATTAAACATTTAGAGTCATGTTTGCCCACAATCCATCTCAACCAAGTTATTTGGAGCCACAAAAGCAACATTACCTTCAAAAAAATATATTTTTTACAATATTTTTTGTAGATTATTTTTAATCATTATTTTTAAACTGAAGAAAAAACGATTTCTTTTTCAAAAATCATCAAACTTTTCCAGAAAAGGGCGTGAATAAATTTCCTATAATTGAACCTTCAAATTTTTCATAATTTCATAAAGACAAACAAAAAAACAAATATACTTTGCAGCCTAGAGAAAATACCACAAAAACATTCAGTTCATAAAATACATTTGAGAATCTGCTAAGGCGAGTATTTATTTACTACCTTTACTTTTTTTTTTTAATTGCCAAATTCTTGATCGTTTTGATCCCAGTTAAGAGCCACTTTGAGATCAGCAAGTCTTGGATTTGAAGACATTCATGCCTTTTCTTGATATTTGTTTCTAAACTTGTGTGGAAAGACGTGAGACTTAGACAAGAACCTGCTCAAACATCGGCTTTCTGGGGGGATTTTTGTTGTGCAGTCTGTTCTGGTTGTATCTTGTTTAATTGTCTCCAGTTTAACATTTCTAAATATTCTACTAAAGAACCAAAAACAAAATGTGTTGTTATCCAGTTTTAAAGAAGTTCTGAGAAGCATTTTGCAATCCAACATGACAGAGACTTTACACAGCAGCAGCAGCAGCAGCAGGGAGCGTCGTCTACTTCATAAGCAGAGATGATGATGAAAATGTTCACTGCAGAACTGTAACAGAGGAAGGAAGAAACAAAAACACATCTGGAGTCCTTGTTAAGAGCGAGCTTGTTGCAATGAGTCAGTAACACATCACAATATGATCGCTGCTCCGGTTTTTATTTGACATAATGCTTCTATTATCCTTCCATTTCCTGGGCTCAAAAAAGCAGATACTGTAAAATAACGTCTGCATTCATCCTGAAATAGTTATTTCTCTATTTTTGACACTTTCTGTCGTTGTTACTAAGGCAACCGCTTCATTTTGGCGATGCTAGCTGTTAGGCCCAGTCAGGGAAGTTTGAAGTTGTTCAATTCTACACTGACTCACATTAGTGGTTAGTGAGGTCGGTGTTCAGGTTTGCAGAGTCGTATCCCATTAGCAGCCATTTAGGAGCAGCTTTCTCTTCCTGTTACCGTGACTGACGGCGCAGCTGGGCAGCAGAGTCAGGACGACAGGCCAGAGCACATTTTACACCTCGTATGAAGCCGCAAAGCAAACGCACACCCACAGCAGCGCCGTGTCGGCAAAAATTAAACTGAGACGTTTCTGACACAAAAGTAGGTTTTGTGCATTTTGGACATTTTTGAAGACTTAAAATAATGAAAGTGGAAAGTGGAAGTTTTAAGTTGTGACAAAAAAAAAGCCAGTTTGTTGGTGACTTGTGAGCACTTACATTTAAAAAATCAGTTCTGCATTCAAATACTAATAATTTCACCTGATGGAGATCTCAGTTTTTGATATTTATTCAAAGATCTGTCAATTGTCCCTGTGAACAAACAGTAAGTGCTGCTTCTGCTGCACAACTCTCTGTTTCTTCTACATATTTTCCAAATGAAAAGATCCATTCATGGCCTGGGAATCATTCTTCTTCATTTTCCTGCGTTAAATCCAGTCTGTCTCTCCAAAGTCTTACAGTCACCAAAAATCTTCTCCTTTTTTTACAGGAAATTTTACTGGAGTCGTCCAGTTACTGCTGATAGTTTTAGATATTTCAGCAAATATTCATAATAATAAATACAGAAATTACAGAAGAAAAAGTGCCAGAAACACTATGACTAATGGCATCTACACTGCAAAACACAAACACTTACCAAGTGTTTTTAATCTTCTTTCAACTGAAATAAGACAAAACAAACTTATAAGTAACTTTTCAGCAAGAGATGTGAGCTTGTTTCGTTTTAAGGCAATAATTTATTAATATTGATGAAAATATACTAGGTGTAAGTGAAACAATCAGTGGAATAAGACATTTTGCCATATTATAACTTATAATATGGATAAAACGTCCCGTATTATTGGAACCAACTTGTAATACTGGTCCAATATTATGAGTTATAATATTGGAAAATGTCTTGTTTCACTGGCAAATTGTTTAACTTATAATAACTAGCACTTTTTCATCAACATTAAGACATTATTGACTTAAAAACAAGTTCATATTTCTGTCTGAAAAGTTGCTTGTAAGTTAGTTTTGTCTTATTTCAGGTATTGTAAGATATTTACACTAGAAACTAGACCAAAAAGTACTTGATAGGATTTTGTGTTTTTGCAGTGTAGCTTCTGTTTCCCATACATGAAGTTAATTAAAAGGTTTTATCTTTTCCTGTTTGGTGTTTTTACGGATTGTTTTGTCTAACAACCATTAAGGAAAACACTAAATGATCCCCCAGAGGAAGTCTCGTGGTTACGGACAGCCAACACTATCAGGCAGGACCATACAGTTTCTTTCCCACATTGAAACTCCCTCCGGATCGATCCCAATCCCAACCAAAGGAGCGTTTGAATCTGGCAGAGTGTATCTTTTATCTGCTGTTTCTGGGTCATGTCTCTGGTCTCCGGGTCCTGATGTAGTGGCTGCCAGATTGAGCGCTCTTGTGAATCCACCTCACTGCAGTCGGGATTAAAAGACTCGCATTGTTTTATGCGACTGTGCTGCTCGGTTTTGTATTCCTGAAGCTAGAATGGAGCGAGTGTCGTATTAAATACATGTGGTTTTCATTTTATGGTTTCTAATGTTCTCGATGATCGAGGGCAGTAATGTACCGGTGCTATTTTACACATTTTGATTGATAAGGTATTGATCTGTGAATGTATCTGTTGGACATTAACACAAATCTTTACCAAGTATTTGTGGTCCAGTTTCTAGGACGAGTATCTTTGTACACTTGATACGACAAAACTAACTCACAAGTAACTTTTCAGCAAAATATAGGAGAAAGATATAGGAGCTTGTTTAAGTCAGTAACTCTTGATTGTTGCTAAAAACTGCTAGCTCCACTGGGAAATTATTTCATTTATATTATGGAAAAAATGTCTTGTAAGTGAAATAATCTGGTGGAACTAGAACTTTTTAATCACATGTTGAAGAACTATTTACTGAAAACAAGCTCGTATATCTTTTCTGAAAAGTTACTTGTAAGTTGGTTTTGTCTTCTACGTTTACACCAGAAGCTAGACTGAAATATTTAGCAGTATTTTGTGTTTTTGGAGTCAAATGAGTGGCATCTAAAGCTGCATTTCCATTACAAGCGTGTGCAAAACTTTGTTGATATTCTGCTAATGAAGAAAAAGCAATTTCAAAATCGTGCTGTTTCCATTATATAAGAAACACAATTAAAATCACAAGTGGATAAGTTTGTTCTTACGATAAGTCGTTAAAAACATCCTCCTCCTACCACTTCCTGTCGTCTTCTTTGTCGTGTCCAGCAGAAGTAACATCAGGTTGTTGACGCAAAAACAAGTGTTTCCATTGCATTTTTGTGAGCTTCTCTAATTTCGACACAGCTGAAAAACCGTGAGTTGTTTCTAAATTGTCATGTTTCCATTAAGCAGATTTATCTCCAAATTCCAATTTACGCTATTTTTATGCTAAACAGAGATTTCAAATCAAGTGTAGAGTTGCAGATAAACTGAGTTTCAAGATTTTCTCAGAAACACTGACGATGTGAACGATTTGAAGAACTCTCGAGAAACTCTATAAGTTTGAGTAGCTCGGTGGTCCTTAAGCAGTACGAGACATTAGGAGTCCACAGTAATGTGGCAAAGAGATCCAGTGTGGCAATACAAAGAGAGGAGAGTGTTGGAGTAAGTTATCAGTGAGAGTGATTGCAAAGGGAATGAGCATTGATGAGGGGCGGCACTGAGAGCAGGGGAGTTGAAAAAACAAGAAAGTGCGTGCAAAGGATCTGAGCTGACACCACTCGAAAAGACAGATCAACCAAGTGAAAGAGACACCAATCAACACCTCTTGATTGCCTCAGGTGTCCCAAGGGGTGAGAGCAATCTATAGGGAGGCGAAAAGGAAAGACGGGAAGCAGGAAAAGAAAGATAACCGCTCCGACACTCGTCAAAGAACAGAGAGGAGTGTCACATCCTCTGTCAGCTCATCGACTGCCGGCCGCTCGGGGGAGTGGGCCGGGACGGTGCAGGGGTCTGATGTTTAGCTTTGTTCACTTCCTGACAGTGAATGTATGTTGTGATGTTCCCTTCCTGAATGCATGCAAGAATCAATCTGTCCCACTATCAATCATTTAGCTGAATAGTCATTAGCTAAGCTAAATGTAGCTCAAAGTATGAAGCAAAGAGACAAGAAGAATCAGATTGTGGGTCTTTAGAGTCTCTGTCCTTTGATAAACTGTTTCCTAACCTCTTTATCCTGTAAATCAGCCAATATTTTCCTTTATTTTTTACGAATCCAGAACATAATTTTTCACAAATGCAATGCAACTCATCACATTTTCAGTCACAAATGTAATTCATTTAACAAAACCTACTGGCTCAGGTACAAATACTTCATAAT
Source organism: Poecilia reticulata (assembly GCF_904066995.2). Lineage (NCBI taxonomy): Eukaryota > Metazoa > Chordata > Actinopteri > Cyprinodontiformes > Poeciliidae > Poecilia > Poecilia reticulata. The sequence continues at coordinate 21,428,218 of NC_088847.1, read as the reverse complement.
CTGAGCCAAGGTCATCGTGGATGAAGACAGGATGACCTTGGCTCACATTAATGTCTGCTGCATGACCACGAAGGAATTAGGTGGAGGCTTTAACCACTGACATGTTCTGGAGAACACAGATAAGGCTCAGAAAGGGAGAAATTAAGGTCGAATGAACGACGGCCTTAAAGACGGGATGAGAAAATTACAGGGATGTTTGAAGAACAAAGGCGGAGAAATCAGCAGATAGGATTTAGTGAAACTAGAACATTTTAACAGGACGGGAAACAAATGCTGGATAAAAGAACAGACCTTACAGCAATAACTCCAATCTACCAAAGGAATAAAGCAGAGAAGGATTTTATTTTTTCCTTCACAACTCGATTAAAGTTTTGTTTTATCTGAGGTTTGATCTAAATTAATATCCAGTAGTCCGAAAAAAATAGACATTTTAGGCATTAGTGTGGAATTTTCTTAGTTTGAAAGAAATATCTTTATTCAGACAGAAACTAGAAGAAGATAAACTGTGAAGAAACTAACCAGTTATACTAAAACCAGTTATATGCATATGAAAAAGATATATATGTGCATATATATTTAATTTCTCAAAAAAGTATTAAGACAAAAATAACCATGGAAAATGTTTCCAATGTTGCCGTGGTCAAAATTGGTCTTTTATGGTCAAAATGTTTATTAAGTAGACTGTGGTGGTATTTAATCCCCAAATGTTTCTCCAAAAGTTTTATATGAGGAAAAAAAACAAGTAGATTAATAATTTTTGTGACTCAGTTTCTGATAAATCTATCAGCTAAAATGAAAAAACTAAATGTTCTGTAAAATATCTCCACTTCGCAAGAACAATAAAGATCACAAACACAGAAACAGTTATGCTACAGGATCCAAAAATCTGTGAAGTTCTTCAGTCACAATATGAAACAAATGCAGAAATACTTTAAAACTTTACAAACAGACCCATCAGAATTAAATCACTGTCAGAAACTAAAGCTTTTTATCAACTTTTATCAAGATACAAATGACCATATTTATTATAATTACATGGTTGAATGGCTTCATTTAGTGTTTCAGATTTCTTGTTGTGATTCTTTGCATCCTGGTTGAAACTGGATAACAAGTTTGGCTGGATGATAAATTATCCCAGAAGTTATCGCGATAAATGAGACCATTTTCCAGTAATATTGCATAATAGGGTTAGGGTTGGGGTTTAAATATGCAGAATAAACAAATAAAATACATTTTGTAAACAAAATTATCCTTTAAAAAAAGGGTTAAGTTGAAACTAAAACACCAGAATAAAGAATTTTATCGACCAGTTTTTGTTAGAAAAAGAGAAAAACTATAAATGATGCAAATGGAAACGATTGAGCTCGTTTTAATTCATCATCTGATAAATTGATTTATTGCAACAGGCCCAGTTGACGCCACAGGAAGTGACCCGGTAGGACCAGTTTCTGGGCAGCTTCAGACAGAAGTGAAAGCGCACTGGGTCAGAAAATCAAACTTCACGAATCACACAGGCTCACATTGAGGGACACGTTTGTGCGCTCGGTCTGAGATGAAGTCAAATCCCATTATCCTGCAACCGCCATGAAATTATAAAGGCTGAAAGAGCAGGTTAGGGAGCTGTTTCAGTAAATATGCGTGCAGTCGCATGACCGCCTTGAGCGGCTCCCGTGAAGCGCATGCATGCGACGCAGCAACCTCTTTCGTTCATGTAGAAATAAAGCCGGGAGCTTTAATAGAAGAGAAATAAAGTCGCAGAATTTGATGAAGTCTGTTGTGTTTGTGAAAAAGGCAGCCAGGTGCTTCTGAATCAACGTCCATTTATTCGTTTCAAGAGTCGGTGCACTCGAGAGTGAAGATTGACCCAATTACGTACCTGCTGATTACCTCGTCTTGGAGCCGAGCGCTCAAACACCATCTCTGTCACGGCGCCTGTGAGGGAGAAACATTCCTATCTCTGGTTCCTCGCTCAGCCTTTGATTTCCAGTCACAACAGCCGGGCTGTGAAGGCAGCGTCTGCTGATCGCGACACGAAGGAAATCAGCGTCCTGTAGCCTCTGTCTGCTGCTGGGTTTGTTTGTTGCCATCCTTCCATCCCCGGCGCTGCCTCTTCTCAAGGTCGACGGCAAACGGTGGACATTTCGTCAGCTGATAGGGTTCTGCATTACCTTTATTGAGAAGAAAGGAAGCGAAATCAAGGAGAAGTGCCTCTTTTCTCGTTGTTTCACGGCGATGGCATTCATTATAAATAACGATGCAGGAAACTGAGCGATCCGCTCTTAAACCTGAATGAAGTTTTGTCCTCGAAAAGAAGCTTGTTTATGAGTTTCTGAGAGAAAACTGAGCAGCTTTCAGATGAGGATAGGACAAAAAGGTTCTCTACTGAACACCTTTTCCAGTGGCGATGATTAAACATTTCTTGTTTTAACATGTTTTGCACTCAAAGCTCTCTGGTGATAAATTACCTACAAACAAAAAAAGAAAAGTGAAACTATGGCACTCGGGTGCTCTATTTACTGAAAATTACTAAAAAACTGACTTGATGTTCTTCTTTTATGTTCAGTCGTTACCATAAACAAACATTTTAGTACAACTGAGTTATTTTGTTAGCTTAAGAGGCTCAAGTCTCAGTTGTTATTTATCTTAGAGACACGTTGCTTTCTGAAATGTTTATTATTGCGGTTCAGATTCATGTTAGTTGAGAGAATAGTGGATAATTCTCAAATTAGCAGATATTTACTAACAGTACACCATGAAATATTAAATTAAATTAAATTATGTTAAATCATTGGCTGCTAAAGCGAAATGAAATGAGAAGCGTATGTTTTATTGTATGTCATGAAAGAGATGAGTACTTTGAATGTCCAGAAAGACCTTCATCATCTCTGAACTGATGAAGCATCGATTGATCCCTCAGTTTCCCTTGACTGACTCTGACCAGTGATCAGCAGGTCTAATTTTTCTCTGATCGTTACTTTTATCGCTTATTTTAGCCTGTAAATTTATCAAAAACATGACGTTTTTTGATTCTTTTTATTTAGTGTTGAGTGAAAACTAAGAGGTTAGAGGATCAAATGGAGATCATCTTGTTAGTTCTTCATTTTCTGTTCTACATTCATCTAAATGGATGCTACATGACTGAGTTTGTATCATAAAACCCCATCACACTATTTCTACGTCACATCTAAACTTGTTTCTACAAATAAGTAATGCTCCTGCACAGCTATGCACCTTGGAAATATTTAGTTAGATCCGATTTGAAACATGAAACTAGATGAATCCCAATTTGGAAAAGCAAAAGCCGTCCTCACGCTACTCCATGCAGACGCTCGGTCTGCTCTCATCAAGATCCCCTCATTTCAGCAAGCAGGATGCTTGAAGTGGCTCCAACGGCAGGGAAATCTGAACTATTTTCTGTTTACTTCACCTTTCAGTCGATTGTTAATTATGGAAGAAGATAAAAAAGATCCAAACGATTCCAGGACTGTTGGTTCTGTCACACAAGCGCACAGTAAATCATTAAACATGCAAAACAAGAAACACAAATGCTCACATGCAAACCAAGACATATTATGAGAAATGCTCTTCATTTTGTCATGTTTAGGCTGTGATACAATGAGTGTTTAGACATGTTAACATGTAAGGAACGATAAGAAAGAGCAGCTTTGGAAATAAAAGCTTCAACTGGCAGGTTGGCCCTAAACTAGAACTGATTATCTGTTAATTTGCATCAAACTCTCTGCTCGATTACATGACTTTGAGGTGATACGGCCTCACAGCCTCGTCCATATTGCGCGTTTCGAATCTTGACATTTTAACACAATGTGTCTTCAGAGGAATGGGGTCACACTCTCCGGTTCGAATATATTAGGAATATTTATTTCATGACCTTTTCCGCCGGTGGATCCAGGGAAGAATGGATCTCACCATGGTAACAGCTAATGGCTTGTAATAAACTCCAATCCCCCCGTTTTCAGCATCGGTCCCTGCGTACGGATCACAGGTCTGCTAATGACTCTGGCGGACGAAGCAGAGCCCCATTCGGCTTTAAACTGAACCAACAGTTTACATTGTTACATTATTAATGTGTTCAGTGACGTTTCTCAGTGAGAAATTTGTTCATTTGCTTTCATTTTCCGTGAAACTTTCCCTTTTAATACGGGAAGTTGGCGCCCGACCTCCTTCCTCGTTGTCTGAGACCTTCAAACCGGCAAGCAGAGGACAGTGATTTCATTAGCCATTCAGTGTGCATGTTTGTGTGCATGTGTGTGTAAATGTTAATGACATGAGGAATAGAGGGATGGCTAAATGAAAGCCGTGTAAAATGTCAGCTGCACACAGACGTGTGTGTGTGTGTGTGTTTTCAATCTTTATTATTGCTCTTTTTCTCTCCCTCTCTCTCTCCGTCTTGCTCGCTCGCTGTCTGTCGCTCATGCTCTCGCTTCGCAATTATAACCTCCATTAATTATGAATCAGGCCCCGGATGAACGGCGGCGTCGATCCGGCCGGGCGGCGTTTAGACCCGGTGAATTCCTGAGCCGCCGCCTGCAGAAGCAGCACTTCTTAATTTTCCATTTATTAATCCGGGTTGCCACCAGTAAGGACTGGGAGGGAGGAGGAGCTGGAGGGACCCGGAGCGCGTTGTTGGGAGCTATAATTATCCCACATTATTAGTAGCGATAATAAAATCGCTCAGAGAGGAGTTTGTTTGGCCCTTGTCCTCAGCGAACAGTTCATTGCAGAAAATTCAGTGATGAATTAATAAAAGTGTTTCCAGCGCCTGGCTGGCTGGCAGGTGGCATCAACTTCCTCTCACTTCCATTCTCTTCATTTCTGTCCCGTTTTTTCTGTCACTCCATGTAATTCAGTGCGAAAGCAGCAAGATGGCACCTGAAATGCTGAAAACGTTCAGAGTTTGTTTTTTTCTCCTGAATTTATTAAGGCTACCTATTAAAAATTGACTTACTGAAAAATTCACATATTTACATCTGGTTATATATTGTATAACTTGTGATCACATATTTATGTTGAAATATGTGAAACATGTGAAAACATAGGAATAATTTTTACTTTTTTATCATTAAACGAGCCAAGTCCACATTTACATGTATGATTTTCACATGTAAAATTTGTTGGATTTTTCTGTAAAGGTTGAGAAAATGACATGGGGGGATAAGATGTTTTTATGTAATATTGTTTTCTTGGTATTTTTGTAATATTTTAAAATATTTTGTATTGGGGTGGTGATTTATTGTATCATTTATTGTTAATTTTGTTACGATAAGAAATTAGATTTATTGTTGTTTCGATAAATTTTAAGTAATATTAACCCACCAGACATTACTGGAAATGTTATTTTTACTTTACTAGATTCAATAAATGCAAGTAAATTTGAAATTATGATTAAATACAGTTAACGTGATCAGTTTAGTGAATTTAAATCACATTTCTTTCAGTCCATTTCAAATGGAAATGTTTTTCTAAAGCTGTATTTGTGCCTGTTGCACCCTGCCAGGCAGTTGCCTAACAAAGACATGATAATTAATCATAGTTTTTACCATTATCACAGTGGTACCACAAGATATTGTGATAAAATTCAGTGTCAACGTTTCTATGTAAAATTAAAATCTCTGAACAGGAAAATGTTTGGGATGAATCGACCAAATCACCGCAAAAATCTCTCCTCAGATAAAATATCAGTGGAGAAAAGTTGTCACTTTTTCTCCACTCTATCCAATGAAATAATAATAAACAGTAAACAGGAAGACAGAAACCTCATAAATCAGACCATTTGAACTTGTAGGACTTCCATCTTTCGCCAACTTTAGCAAAGATTGTTATTATTCGGCTCTAAAAAGTCTAAATCTTGCACAATAAAGTTAAACAAGCTAGAGATTAATTATCCCTGCAGTCCCGAGAGTGGCAGTGCAACCTGTAATGATTTGGAGGATGAGCCGTGCGCTCGGCATCCACAGAAGTGTTTCCTGAATGGTCTCTCTAATCTTCGGTGATTGCAAGGTTGCCAGAGTTTTCAGCGCCGGCCCGTCTCGTTCTGAGCTCCTGGTTCTTTGTGAACTTGATGAAACCTCTCCTAATGAGACGTTGCTGTGCTCCCACTTCTAAGCTCAATAACTCAGGAAGCCTTTTTCCCCTCTCGTTCCAGGTCCTCTCATTAGCCCACATTCTCCTGATTTAACTCGGCTTGTTCCCGCGTCTTGTCTCCTGGTCTCTGTCTCCGTCTCCCTCACTTCCTCGGGCCGTTCGTGTTTTTCTGCGTTTTTGTCATTTAGGCACCTAAGAGCCCTCTCACTTCCCGCAGGCCTGTTCTGGCAGATCTGGAGATAGGAGGACTTGGACAAATTGAGGCGATGAAAGCAATTAGCACATCAAGAAGCTCGTGTCACTTCAGTTATCTGGCTAATGCTCCATCTCACCCTAAACAAAAGATCATTTATCGTATTGAGGGATACGTGAGAGCATTTGTGACACTGCGGCTGTGTTTTATTCTCCTATTTTCCCGTCTTAGTAGAGGAAGAAGAGGTAAATCTTTTCATCCAGACACATTATGTAAATAATCAGACATCTAGAGCCAGTTCTGTGGTGGGATTATATCGATAAAGCAAAGCTGGACCAATACAGTTGGTAAAAGAGGCTGTTTGGGTTTCCACGCCGCCGTCGGATGCTTTGATCTTTCTCTGATCTATTCAGATTTGTGTAGATTGCTGTGCATCAACAGAGATGTAAACAGATGTTTTAGCATAAATAATTTAACCTACGAAACCTGCTTTGGCATCTCACCTTGTTGTTACCTGTGTTGCCATTGGAAACGGTGATCACATCTTCAACTAGTAAATAAACACTTATCATATCATCATTTGATTTCAACCATGAGAAATGCTTGCAAACGTAGGTTCAAGAAGAATTTATAGAATTTATAGAATTTATAAAGCTATTTATAGATTTATTTGAAAACACTGATTGTGAACGCAGCTTTAAATATCGCAGTGAACAATTTATGATTTTAAAATTAACAGAGGTGGGTAAAATACACAAGAATTTAATACTTTAACGTATTTTTACTCATGTAAAAATAAAAGGTAGGCATCCAAAAACTTTCTCAAGTAAGAGTGAAAAAGTATTTGGTCAAAAAAATTACTGAACTATTGAGTAACTACTCAAATGATCATAATTTAATATTTAAAAATTACGTCATCAGATGGACCAAATGATAAAGTTAAGTGGAAATTTTGGCGTTGTAAATACGAAAATTACAATAATTCATATAAGTAACAAAATCAGGCAAACTTTTTTTTTCCTAATCAGTTTCTTTCAATAAAAAATTTAAGAAACTTTAACTCAAGCTGTGTGTTTGTTTCTGATGAAGTTTTGGTTAAAACATGTTTGTTCTTCAATCAGTGGGTAGAAAATCCAGATATTTTACTCAAGTAAGAGCAGAAATACATCATAATAAAAGTAAAAAGTACAGCGCAGTAAAAACACTCCTAAAAGTAATTTTTTTCACAACAGTTACTGAAGTAAATGTAACTACCAACTCTGAAAATTAATATTAAAACAAACAGGAGGAGATTTTTTCCGCTGTCTGGATTTTTCCCTATGAAAGTCTAGAAGTTTTGGTCAGAGCATTTTAAACAGGCACTTCTAATAAGCGCCAGCTAAAGAAAGGTTTTGTTTTTTTGTGCCAGTTTCAGTAATTCAGCTGTCAGCATGAGGAAATCTGGTGTTAAGTGAGTGTTTCCCCCCCAGATGGCTGCATGCAAGTCAACATTGTAGCTTTGGAGAGCAGACGGATCCTCAGACGGGCCGACATGATCCGTCCAAAGACAGGTTCAGACCATAAGCACCAACCAACACTGCAGCAGGAAATCTGAATGTAGCTGCAGTTTTATGTGTGCAGTAAATTCAGGACAGACAGTATTTATTTATTTGTATAGCACATTTCAGCAACAAGCCAATTTAAAGTACTTTGTATGATTAAAGCGCTAGGCAAATAAGAAACATTGCATTGCAGTGGAATATTAAAGGGAAGTGATGAAAACTTGGAATAGACACTAAATGAATTATGTTCCAGTTAATATTAATCAAAGGCAACGCTTGTTTTTTTTTTTTTTTTTTTTTTGTGGTTGCCTTTCAAAGTTGTCAGTCGGTTTTTCTTCTGCTACTTTTTTTCCACATTCCCTAAGATATTTTTTCTAATACATACAAAATAAGAAGCAGTGGATTTGAACTAAACACACAAAACTACCTTTCTCTTCTTTCTTATGTTTTTATCGCTATTTTCTCTCCTTGCACAGATGAAAACCTGATGTCACTTTCTGAGTCTTTACATTCTCTTTTCAGTAGAAGCTTGAGTGTCTTTGCTTCTGTTACCATGTTGATTAACAGGCTTGAAAAAGGAGGAAATGATGATGATGAGCTTCATAATGTTTCATTTTAGAAGGGACATGTCCTAAAGTTATGCTTTAAAGGGAACCTACGATGCAAAATTTACTTATTGCACGTTGTTTTTTGGGTTTCTAATGATTCTAAAAACAACCCACTAAAAACACCACACAGACATTTCCTGGCAATAAATGAATGTTTTTTTGTATCTGTAAAACAAGCTGTTTCTACCCAAGCGGTGCTCCAGCAGGCTTAGTCAGCTGGTTTTGCTGCTGTATAATGGCTGCTGGAAAACACAAGAGTTTTGTTGTTAACCTACCATTCAGAAAACACTTGCTGTATACTTCTTGGTTGCGCAGACTGCTCCACTTCTGCTTTTCAAAGATGTACAGTTGTATAAGTGTGCATTCGTATGCATCCATTTTGACGTGCGTTGAGTTGGGGGCGTGGCCAACAAGATTATTTGGATTTAAAGTGACAAGAGGCCCCAAAACAGAACTGAACAGACTAAAATATAATTATCTAGGAATAATTTTATGCAAAAAATGTAATGAACACGTTTTGTAAATACCAAACCTGTTCAAGGTCCATATTTATGTAGATTTTAGTATCTCGGACTTTGATCCATTTATTTATCCAACCAGAAGAATTAAACAAACAAATAAATAAACTACACATATACAAATAAATCAGCTACACCTTCTGTTAATAATATAGTTGTGTATTCTAGTGAATTGTGAGAATTCCTGTTCAGATGTTTCTATTCATTCTTTCAACTGAAACGGCAACAATGGTAAAGAAAAAATAAAAATCCTGTTAAATAAAAAATATAGGCACATTTTACAGCGACTTGCAGATGTTGCATATTCCAAGGCAGGAGTTCAAGCACTAAAAGAAATTCATCGTTCTTGTGCAGAGACATCACCATGGGATAAATGTTGTAGGTTAAAAGGTTAAAAGCTTTCCCTGGAATTTATTCCAGGAGCCAAAAATGGAAACGTTTAAGACGGGTCCATAAAATTATGCTAAAGATTAAATGTAAAACTCTCCGCTGTGCGGTTCAGAGGTTTATCGAGCCTGGAAAATACAGTCACACACGTCTGCTGATGCACACTCTTGACCTCCTCGTGACCCTGCTGAGGTTGATGAAGCCACAACTCGTCCGCAGACAGGACGCTGCGTCGAGTCCACCGGTTTTCTGGTCGACATGCTCTCTGCCTGCTTGGTCGAATTAAAACCACATCAGCTTTTAAAATAACAAATGATCCGACCTAAGAATGGTCAGGAACCCAACTTTCTCCTCTTGAGACACTTTTACTGCCAATCACAAATAAACCCGGTATGTTTGTCAAGCTGCCTTTCAAAGTCTTCGTCTTGATGTTATTGATTATAAAATCTGATATTTATGTATCAAAGTCTCATTATTGTCTAAATTTAGGTGTTTATTTTAGCTGTGCTCATAATGTCTATGTGGAAAATAGACTTTTCTGCTGTTTCACAGGTTTTAGATGAACAGACATCAGTTCTCACAGCAGCTTGTTGAGAAGATGATCTTCATTGTTTATTTTGTAAATAGCATTGAACTTCTGTTCTCGTGTATAAAAGATATTTTAGATGTTTTGACTCTGACAGCGATTCTGACATTTTTCTCGTAAGATTCCTAATGAACATGGCTGAGTGTTTGGAAATGTTTTGTTTTCTCACAACAGATGAGAAACTAGTTGAAACAGCCAGGGCCGGATTTACAAGAAAGTGGGCCCCTGGGCGGGAGACAGTTTTGGTGCCCAGAGGTGGGCAGAGAATCCAAAAATTGTGCTGAAGTAAGAATAGCACTACTTCAACATATTTTTAGTCAAATAAAAGTAAAAAAGTATTTGTTGATAAAAAAAGTACTGAGTAACTGATCAAAGCATCAATCTTTTATTATTTAAAAATTACATCATCAGACCAAAATATAAATTTATGGGAAAATTTGGATGTTTCAAGGAACAAAATAAAATGATTCATATAAATAGCATAACTACATAAATGAATATTTTTCCAATTTCTTTCAATATGAAACTTTAACAAAAACTGCAGGAGTGTTTCTGTGTCTGGTGAATTTCTGGTTAAAACATAAAACAACTTCATTCAGTGGGTAGAAAATCCAGCAATTTGACTCAAATAACAGTAGCAATACTTCAAAAAGTACCATGTAGTAAAAGTACTCCTTGTAGTAAATTATTCCAAAATGATAAGTAAATGTAACCATTTACTCTGAATAAGATGTTTGGGTTTTTTACCCTCCTAATTCCTGCTGACGTCCTCAGCTGTAGTTTTCCAGGCTTTGTTGTTCCACCATTTCCAACTTCCTCTGCGTAATTTCATCAAAACACAACCAAGGTTTCCTCATGACGCACCGAGCGATCGCTTCTTCTTCATCCGGGTGTTTGGCCTCAACGCAGGAAGCATTTCATCCCAACCTGCTGTGGATTAAAGCAGAATATTAACGGATGTTGCTACATCTGCAGCAGATGGCCGCGGCATCATTAGCCTCTCCATCAGCGTGTTTATCTGCAGCTGACATCCATCGTGGTTTCGGGCCAAACTTAACAACCTGATGCCGCTGCATAACCGCCTGACCTCTCCAGCTGCAGGATCACACCTTTAATAAGTGCCACAGCACTGGAAACGACTTCCAACACAGGAAATAAATATGTAATCCACCACTCACCGAGATGTGCTGGTAATTTTAGCTCGTTTCAGCACAAGCGTATTGAGCTATCGCTATCGAAGCCTCGCAGGGCTGCGGCTGTGGTTATCTGAACAGGTTTAATGCACTCTAATCCAACAGAACATGTCAGTCAAGACATGTTATCAGCGCCAACATGCCATCCACACAACACCTAATCCTCCCTGCGTGCTAATGGAAACGTAAACAGTCACTGTGTCGGTGCAAACTTCCTGAAAGAGCCTGAAAGGACATTAGGATAGCATTTTCCCTCTGTCATTCACAAAGAGGTAGAGATCCCTCGCACCACCTACACTTCTGGTCAAAAAAAGGTTATTATTTAATGGAGTCGTCTTATCAGCCCTTCCACAGACGCCGTGGTCGTCCTGCCAGCAGAACAATGCGAACACACAGCCTTTTGTCAAGAGGAGTACCCAGTATTTCCCCCTGAAATAACCCACACTGTACTCACACCTCCCCATTGTTATCTCATTTTTGTCTCGCTTCCATCCTTCCTCCGCCTGACTGCCCACCCTGCTTTTGGCAGCACCTCCACGCCGGCGTCTTGTGTTTTTTCCCTTCCAGTGCGGTCAAGATGTGCTCAAGATTGGCTTTATCTCGAGACGGGGAAGGCGGGAGTCGAGTGATGGTGGCCATGAGAGCGAGGTGGGTGTGGGGGACGAGGAAGAGGAGCTTGAAGTAGCACCTGCTGTTAACACTTTGGAGCGAGTGAGATCAATGTGCAGATTGCGAGTCGGGTGTGTGTGAACTGATTGTGTTTATAGTTCCTAATGACGTCAGACTTCACATGAATCACCGCTGAAGACATAAATACAATGTCTCCCTGGCAGACTTTTTCATTACGCACTCCCCAGCCGCACCCTCACCTCTAATTTCTGCCATTCGACTTTCCGAACACGGATGCTGTCGTTAGAACGTGATTGATTTCCTCTGAGCGGCCATTACGACTCGTAATCTTCCCCCCTCTGCGCCCGTCGTCGTCGTCGAAACACACTCTGTTGCTATCATTTCTGCAATCTCTCTCTCTCTCCCACGCAAACACACACACACACGCCATGATTTGAATAATTGTCTGATAACAAATTTGTATTACTTCATGCGAAATCCATACCTTCAGGTGTGTGTGTGTGGCCGCGTTGAACCCGAAACCATCAGATAACGCATGTCAGGTGTGTGTTAGTGAGAACAAACTGTGCCAATGGCCACTTTTAACAACTTTGAGTGAATAAATTCTCTTTAATTACAAGTTGTGATTAGATAACCTCAATCAATCTGCTTGCATTTCCTCTCGCTGTTTCCTCAGTAACGTGTAACATCTAGCAGTAAATCAAAGATAAAACTCTGATCTGTTTCCTTCACCATCCAGTATTTCTCCTTACGTGTTTTCTGCCCCTCACTCCAGTCCCATATTCTCTCTTTAATTCGGCCTATCGTAATTGTCCCATTACAATCAGAGAGCGATTGGATTCTGGGGGTAAATTAGGGCTTCTGAGAGGCAATTAGTGGACTAATAACTTCAAGTTCTGACAGGCTGGAATAAGGGACGGATGGACATGGATGAGAGGAACACGAACAAGCAGGGAAGGGCGAAGTGGATGAGCTTCTCCTGAAAGCACTCTGCACTGATAAATCACTTATAAGCCTAATATTTTTCTGAGATTGCGAGGGGAAAAGATAAGAGTTTGAGTTTGAAGAGTGTTTGTGGAACCGCGGGCACATTTGTCTGAAAATTTAATTCTTCTGGAGTTTCTGTTTCGGGCTGCAGAGACTCGCATGAAATATCAGACTTGACAGATCAGAAAGTAACCTGGTAGTTTTAAAGGAGGCCAAAACTTTAAAAAATCACCAATTCAGCAAAAAAAATCCTCCAATTTTATAAACTTTGTTTAACATATAAAACGTAAGACAACATTTTATTTCAATTACAGAGATATTTGTTATTAGGAATAATAACAAATATTATTCCTAATAATATCTTATTCTAGAATAAGATTTTTAAAAATTTGCTCATTATTTTTCTTCTTTTGTTTTTAATTAACAAATAGAAATGATTTTTATCCCTGGCAGGTAAATGTGTAAGATAATGGATGGATGGAAATAATTTTGGTAATTCTGTCTAACCTAAAACAAGAAATGTTTAGTTTTATGTAACTTCAGACATATATATAGATATATAAATATATAGAAAGATATATATGTATTTATTTTATTAGGTGTATGAAAATATCTGGCTTCAAATGTAAATGTTTTCCAAATTTAGGCTTTTAATCAAGTGTTAGATTGCATTTATGAAAAAACAGTTTGAAGCACTTTTAAGGATTTATGCAGAAAATAAATGCTTTTCAAACCTTGAAAACACCCAAGTAAAATTCAAGGATTTTCAAGGACTTTGAACCTGAAGTGTTTTGGGTTCCTGTATGATTTGTTGATTGGCTCTGGTTAGATTCTCCCATTGGCTTTAGGTCAGGGCGGATCAAACTCACCTATTGATCGATCTGAACATCTGGAAGAAAGAAAAGCACAATAAACAGTAAATGTGTCCAAGATGACACAGACTTTGTTGCCAGATCCTTGGAGAAAAGTGACTGGCAACCTGCTGGTTGGGCCTTTACACCTGCAGCTCAGAGGGACTAAACATGAAGAAGAAACTTGAATTTCCCTCTGGGTTAGTCGACGTCCTGCTGGGATGTTGGTTCCAATGTGCATCAGGTTAAAAATGAGGATCATAACTGACCTAGAGACATTTATTTCCTTTTTAGTCTATCCATCCATCTTCTTGCACCCTTTTTCCCTCAGTGGGGTCGGGAGGGGTGCTGGTGCCTCTCCAGCCAACGTTTCGGGCGAGAGGCGGGGTCACCCTGGACAGGTCGCCAGTCTGTCGCAGGGCAACACAGAGACACACAACCATGCACACTCACACCTAGGGACAATTTGGAGAGGCCAATTAACCTGACAGTCATGTTTTTGGACTGTGGGAGGAAACCGGAGTACCCGGAGAAAACCCACGCACGCACAGGGAGAACATGCAAACTCCATGCAGAAAGACCCCAGGCTGGGAATTGAACCCAGAACCTTCTTGCTGCAAGGCAACAGCTCTACCAACTGCGCCACTGTGCAGCCCCTTTTTAGTCTAAACTTTCTTCAAAAGAGAATTAAAATATTTTTTTCTTATGCTTTTTAAAGCTCTTGTGCTTTAAAAGTCCATTAAGGCTGTCAGCTGATGGGTCAGAAATGATAAAGTGGAAGGCCGATGCTAATTCCAAATTTTCCAAACCAATCACTAGACAATCATGCAAATGTGTCTCTTGGCGACGTACTTAAGGAGAACATCTGGTGCTGCAATAATCCACTTTGGGCAGCACAGGAGCTCCTGCAGAAAAGACTAACTGCCTTTGGCTGAGATTTATGACTTTCATACTCCGCAGGCAGAAACGTCTCAGAAAACGAAACAGAAAAACACTTTTAAAACTCTGTACAGTCGGTTTGGCTGGACCTCAGATCTGAACTGAATCTAGTGTTTTTTTTAAAGAGAGTCTGTTTCTTCTGCAGCTTTGCTTCATCTGACCCAATGAAAAACAGCTGCATCGGTTTATTAATACAATAATGAATGAAGCTCTGTTTGCTAACTAACAGACTCTAAATGCACAAACACTTTAAAGAAATATCTGGCTCTATACAGCTGAAATTATACTTGTATAGTCAGAATTTATATGTATTTATGCTGTCGCAGCACAAGAACAATGAATTATAGATAAAAACTCCCTGTGAATCCCCCGGAAATTATTAAACCTCTAATAAACGTCTCTGTCACTGCAGTAAAAGGATCTGGCTAAGTTCTCAGTGAACTCGTAGAGTTTCCATCTTGGATTTCTAAAGATTAAGTAAATAATGCTCCAGCAATGCCATCTTACACAAATTTATTCAGATTTTTCAGACACATATTCAGATAACATTCACAGCACAAAAACTTTTCATCTGAAATCATGAGTTTTTTCAAAAGTGGCCTGTTTCTATTAAACAAATTTATTTCCGTAATTTCAATTTGTGCAATTTTATGGAGGCTCTGCAGCTGAAAAACTAGCAGCACAGCCTCTGTGACAACCGTGGCTTTAGTTGAGTGAAGCATCTCGCAGTGCAGCTTCCATTACTTGTGTCAAAGACAGCATTTGTTGTTCATTATTGGCCTCACAGAGTCATGGATTTGGCTGCACAATGAGCTCCAGAGCCACGGGGTAAAAGGTTTTGCTCTGCAGAATGTTTCCCAGGTTTCCTCAGGGATGTTCTGCAGACCTGATGTGACAGGCACATGCCTCCATGGCCTCAGGTGTTTGTGTCCTGGCCAGTGGAGCACGTGATTAGCCCACACTGCCGGCCATCCATCTTGGTTGGTGGAGGAGGAGGAGGAGTGCAGATTGACTTCCAGCCTCGGGGAGCGGCCGAGTCTCCGTCGCCGCGCCGACCAAAAGCACAAACAGCAACAGCTCCGAGTCCTGCTGGTTAATGTCTGTGATTCGTATTCACTCTGTTCACCTCAGTGTCACTGCATCACTTTCTTCTGCTTTTGTAAATGTGGTTCCTTTTCTTTTTTAGTAGCATAGAAATTTATTTTACATCAGAGTACAAGATGCATGGTGTGGTTACAGTACATTAGTGATAAAAATATATATGTAAAAACAGACAAACAGAAAAAAAATAAGAACATATTGTGTATTGATGAATAAATATTATTAAAGGTGTGTGTGAGCAATGATGGACATCTGGAATATATTATCAGTTTGTAGACCAATTAAAAACAACAATCATGTCATAATAATGACAATAATATTACTAATAATAAATCAATAAATTATCATTGAGAGGCAGGTATTTATTTCTACTAAGTTTGTTATATTACATAAAGGAACTACATGGGATTTTTCTAAATACTCATTATCTGGTTTAGTTTTGTTCTTCCATCTCTGTCTCTCTGACTCTTTCCTGTCTGGACTGCTGGTTTTATATAATATATATATATAAAACTCTGGGAAAAATTAAGAGACCTCTTAAAATGATCAGTTGCTCTGATTTTATAGGTATAAGTTTGAGTATGGGCTGCACAGTGGCACAGTTGGTAGAGCTGTTGCCTTGCAGCAAGAAGGTTCTGGGTTCGATTCCCGGTCTTTCTGCATGGAGTTTGCATGTTCTCCCTGTGCATGGTGGGTTTTCTCCGGGTACTCCGGTTTCCTCCCACACTCCAAAAACATGACTGTCAGGTTAATTGGCCTCTCCAAATTGTTCCTAGGTGTGTGTGTGCATGGCTGTGTGTCTCTGTGTTGCCCTGCGACAGACTGGCGACCTGTCCAGGGTGACCTCGCCTCTCGCCCGGAACGTTAGCTGGAGAGGCACCAGCAACCCTCCTGACCCCATAAGGGTCAAGGGTGTAAATAAAATGGATGGATGGATGAAGTTTGAGTAAAATGAACATTGTTCTTTTATTCTATGAACTACTGACAGCAAATTCCAGGAAAAAATTTAGTATTTATTTGCAGAAACTGAGAAATGGTCAAAATAACAAAAAAGATGCAATGATTTCAGACCTCAAACAATCAAAGAAAACAAGTTCATTTTAATTTAGAAACAACAATAATAATGTTTTAACTCAGGAAGAGATCAGAAATCAATATTTGGTGGAATAACTATGAGCTTTTCAGTGCAGAGGTCTATTAAGTTTTTCCAGAGCTGTATTTATGTTAGTATTTATAAAAGATGTGACAAAGTGCAAAAACCCATCCTGAGTATCCAGAGCATAAAATCTGCAAGATGCAGAGCAAAACGTAAACAGGAAAGAAGAAGTGTTTGTTTTATTCTACTTGGATTCATTTATCCGTAATCCCATAAGATTTAATTTAAAGTTTAGCATAAATCAGTTGCAGCAGAACCCAGAGGAGGATAAGGAGCAGAAATGCCCCAAACAAGCCCAGGAACTACATGCAGCAGCCGTTTCTCTTTACAGCGATCTGATTTAGCTGTTCTGATCTTGGAGCTGGATGCAGTTTTGGCTGTTTTCCTACAAAGCGCAGCAGTCACAGGCTATCTGGGCTTTGAAAGTGGAGAGAAGAGAGGAAGTAGAGCATGAAACGAGTTGGAGAGGATTGCGCTGGTGTTTGAAAGAGAGAGGGGGGAAAAAAAGAAGCTAAGACGATGAATAAAAAAAGAGCAGAAACAGAAAGGAAGAGAGATAAAAAGTGCTGCCTAAACCGGAGAAAGGAAAAAGAAAAAGGTTTTTAAGTCTCAGGGTTCATACAGGTGCTGGAAAATCCTGAAACCGCCTGAATCTTAATGCAGCGTTCCTCAGGCTTCAGAAGTGCCTCAGTTTGGGTGAACTCGGATTGTTTTGCATTTATTAAACATAAATCAACAAACTTTATTCTCCAGCCGAATCAACTCAGTGGTTTGTTTGTAACCAGCTTTTCTGCTTGGTGTGCAATTTATTTATTTACAAAGCAAATTACCAAAAACTTTCTGCTTTTGATGAAATATGATGAGTTTCACTTTTTTGACATCCAGAACAAACTTTTCCACATGCGATTTTGTTAAAAGCACCTAATAATATTCTCAAATTAAAGGTTAGATATTTTTTTAAATCAGTGGGGGATTAATTTTCTGTTAGAAACTTTAACTGAAGTGTCAGACATTAAATAAAGCCCAGCAGGTCGATAAAACCCTTATTTTAGATACGTTTGAATTGTTTAAAAACTCGATATGCCGTCTTAGAAAAGCTTGAAAAGTCTCATTGAAAACCTGTTGAGCTTTTAGTTTTCCGTCCATTAACAGTAAAACTTTTAATCTACTGATTTGCATTTAAACCCGTGAAAAGCAGCGTATTCATACTTCGTTTCCGTGACAGTAACGGCGTCCCCAGCAGCTTGCTGACGGACGAGGCGGCAGACACGCCAACAGAAAAACATCTGAGCCTCTGATATAAATAACGAGTCTGACTGTGAGACGCACGAGGCTCCTGAAGACGAGGACGACACAGGCGGGCTGAGAGGAGCAGGGAAAAGGCCGACGGGCCGCGCAGGCGTCCTCGTCTTCCTCCTCTACCTGTAGCCAGTTGCCAGGCAACCGTGTGCTTGACCGTTGATGCGGCTCCGCTGTGGCAGGCGAGGAAGCTAATGTCAAACACTCCCCGCGGCGTCCACTCAAGGTCAGAGGGGGACTGAGCAAACCGGATCGGGTTTCGTCTTGTAGTCGCGCTGCCGGGCCAAACACAAATGACTAAAAAACATACGAAGGTGTGTGTGTGTGTGTGTGTGCGTGTGTGTGTGTGTGTGTGTGTGTGTGGCATTATTTCACATCTGTGTGTGTTTTGGCCCCCCTGCTGTGCCTGAGCCCACCTTCCCACGGCGTTCTCCCTTTTAGTTTCCAAGCAAACGCTTCGACAGAGACCCACCACTGTTTACACCTGTAGCTTATGGTAATGCTTCCACCGATTCACAAACATGGCCGCACACAGAGGGCCGTGTCAGTGGGGGGCGAGAAGTAAAAAAAACACCTGGAGTGTCAGTGGGTGAGCAGAAACTGGATCAAATATTAGAAATACGTGACAGGAGAGCGTCGCCTGCTCCACTCAGATAAGTACATGAAATAATTACTGACGAGGCGCGTCAACAATAACAAATCATGGACAGTGAAATGGTTATTTTGCAACCATTTTTAAGTAATATAATATTAACGGCATAATAGCTCATTTTAATTTGTCATGCGATTAGTTAATTTATTGTGTCAGGCTTATTACTGAGTCACAAAATGTTTCTCATTTAGAAATGTTTTGAGTATTTTGCGGGTCAAAGGGAGGCGGACAAAATGTGGAGGAGTTTCAGGAACTTGATGACTTGTTCACAGGTGATGGTAGACTGGAGCCAGAGAGGAATGGAGGGATTAGGCCTTTATCCGCAGAAATGAAGGCGCTCTGGTCTGGTGCGGAGAAAGAGCCGAGCCGAAAGGAAGAGATTCGTCTATGTAGCAACTCACAGCGATGATCATTTGGATAGAGGCTGAAAGAACGAGATTCCAGATACAAGAAGCTGAAATGAGTTTCCACTGTAAGGAGCTGGGAGCATCAGTGAGAGGATGAGGAGCATCAGTGAGAGGATGAGGAGCATCAGTGAGAGGATGAGGAGCATCGGTGAGAGGATGAGGAGCATCAGTGAGAGGATGAGGAGCATCAGTGAGAGGATGAGGAGCATCGGTGAGAGGATGAGGAGCATCGGTGAGAGGATGAGGAGCATCGGTGAGAGGATGAGGAGCATCAGTGAGAGGATGAGGAGCATCAGTGAGAGGATGAGGAGCATCAGTGAGAGGATGAAGAGCATCAGTGAGAGGATGACGAGCATCAGTGAGAGGATGAGGAGCATCAGTGAGAGGATGAGGAGCATCAGTGAGAGGATGAGGAGCATCGGTGAGAGGATGAGGAGAATGAGTGAGAGGATGAGGAGCATCAGTGTAGGGACTTTAGAACGGGGTGATGTGCTGCTCTGTCTTCCTGGTTTTAGTCAGAACTCCAGCAGCAGCATCTGGATCAGCTCCAGCTGGAGGAGACACTGTTAAATAATCATTGCAACTAAAGATAAATGCATGGATGAATTCCTCTACATTATTAGTCCTCTAATCCTGGAAATGTTCTCCAGGTGATAAAAGGCAGACTTTGTAACCGTCTTTATGTGGCTCTGAAGGTTCAGGTCAGAGTTCATCACTACACCCAGATTTCTGGACATTGTTTGTTTTTCTCACTGTTCTCTCTGTTGCCAGCAGGAATCGTTCCTTATAGTTACAGGTTTTCCAGGTTTAAATTTCATTCAAGTTGCATCAAAATGTCTTAAAAAGTAATAAACTTGCAAACACCAGCAGTTACCCTGAATATCGATAGATGAGTGGACTGTTGCTGATGCCGTCACCATCTAAAACAACTATTTGGAAAATTTTTAATTAATGAGTTGCAACAACATAATTTTCTTTTGGGATCAATAAAGTATTTTTGAATTTAAAATTTTGACATTCTTGAACACAATTTGCTTTTCCTTCTGCTTTGGAATTGCCTTTTCTATCTTTTTATTCTTTTATAATTTAAACCTCCAGCGTAAATCTATATGTTAAAGTTTTGCATTGTTTAAAACTCACATCTAAAAACCACCTGGACCTCAGAAACGGTTCATGTGCTGCATTTTGTTCCA
Source organism: Poecilia reticulata (assembly GCF_904066995.2). NCBI lineage: Eukaryota > Metazoa > Chordata > Actinopteri > Cyprinodontiformes > Poeciliidae > Poecilia > Poecilia reticulata. The sequence goes on along the minus strand of NC_088847.1, from coordinate 21,407,875 downwards.
GCAACACAAATATATTCCTAACGGCGCCTGTGTGTCGAACTGGGATCATGTTGTTCAGAACATGATCCATTTCCTAAAAGTGAACGCGCCTCGGTTCAAAAGTGCAAATCAATCCCAGAACAACGGCGATGGATCTGGAGGGTAGGTTGAAATGGAAATCGGTTCAAAGGAATCCATGCAGCAGGAAAACGAATCCTGTATCGATGCAGCCGCTCAGCAGGCTGAGCTACTGCTCCAAAACTGCCAGAGAAAACAAAAAAGACAGTTTGTTAATTTATGTATTCTAGTTTGATTATTCATACAGGTAAATCTCTCTAGCTCAGTGCCTCGCCTTCAGTCGGGATTTGGTTAAACAAACAAACTAGAAAGCAACAATGTTTAAAAAGTCATATGCAATATAATGTATTCAGCAAATTACCAAAGAATATCAAACGAAGGCTGGAAATAAGGAATTAAAAACAGGAGCAACCTTCTGTGGTTCTTCCTGCAGTTTAATAAAAATGCAGCACAGGAGAGGCGTCTCAATGTGAGACTCAAAAGATTTATATAAATTAAAATGCAAAGATATTTAAACCAGATTGGATTAAAATACTTTGTGGATTCAGTTTATATATAACCTCAATTCACAATAAAAGTCATCCTGAAGCACTTTGCAGTTGATTTAATTAAATCACACATACGCTCACTTTATAATTTAATTAGTTTAATAAATTTATATTTAAAGAAGCTCAGCAGGTTGCATGGAGTCATTACAGCGTTCACTCCTCCTGGACCAGGAAGCGACAGAAGATGATCGTTTGTGTTGAGTCGTTGAGTTTACATCGATCCCTCGTACTGACAGGCATGTAGCGACATGGGAGAGGAAAAAAACTCCCCTTTAACAGGAAGAAACCCCCAGCAGAACCAGAACCTGGATCAGCAGAACCTGACATCACCGACGGGGAGTTTGAGGAAACAGAGCAGATCCAAAAATAAAAGAACTAGAAGAGATGAAGTAGGAGCGTTTTTCTTTTTAGGTTTAAAACAACACTGCAGTGGACAGCTTTCTGAAATACATTTTCTTGTGTTTTTTTACGTGATAAATGCACACAGACTATTGAAGTGGACACAAGTGCATCATACAATACACTGCCAAGTGCAAGAATTATTTGTTTTTAGTTTAATATGGGAGACAGACGAAAAAGTAACTCTGAAACATCCAGAACCTCCTTCTGTTGTAGAAACTCTTGCAGGTAACATTAAGTGACCCTTAAAGACCAACACTACTGATGTATTTTCCACATAACAACTGTGTATTTGGAGAACATTTCAGTTGATTACCTCAAAAACAATCCTACAAAAAAAATAATAAAAGATGTATGCCTTGAGGAAAACAAAAACACGTTTAAAAAAAATCCTGACATAAAGGATCGTAATTCCTGCATGTTTTGCATTGATCAGTATCAGTGTGAAGTGAAATAAGTGTGACTGAATATCTAATTCAGTGGCAGGGTGATGTTGCTCACATAAAAATAAACAACAGTATCATCAGCATAATGCTGGAGAGATTCATCATAAAAAATTCTTACAAGCTGTGAAAAGTGATGGGCCTGAAACAAAACCTTGAGGGACTCCTACTGTGACATCTAGGTCACAAATGGGAAAAGGAAAAATGCCATCGGTTCGCTGAACCCGCTGCTTATGAGAAGAAAGAAAATGTGAAAACCAGCGTAGGGTCGATGGATGTCATGATTTATTTCACTGAAGGTTCAGTTCTGTCGTCTTTCACATCCGAGGTTTTCAAAGCATCAATTAAAACCTTGGTGGAACCAATCACAGAGCTACGCGCTTTCTCTTTAAATCTATTTTTCCAAGTCACATTTTAAACACATTTTAGTAACAAACCTCCTTTAACTGAACCATTATCTCCTCCAAACTGTTCATTATTACTTTAGTAACATCTAAAGATGTTACTACATGAAACTTCTTCTTGTTTCTCAACTGGATGTTGGACCATTTCTTCTTCTTTTTTTTTTTACTTACTGACATTTAGACGATTTACCATGAATGTGCATAAATGGACAGATTAATGAGGAAGCAGCGGTCGGGACGTAATTTCTGGGGTTATCATTGTTATCGCTCTGCTCCTCTGCAGCTGCCAGTCATCTACTAACATGTAAAATCTCCCCTGTAATTTATTTTCCTACGCTTGAACGAGGCATTAAAATGCATCGTTTTTATCCCACGTGGCGTCGCTCCGGTTGCTGCCAGAACCGTCTCATGTAAGCAAAGAGCAGATAAACGAAATCAATGTCATGAAATTACACATTTAACAGCTTAATTTACTTCACTCCTGTCTGCGTTTCTTTTTTTCTGTGCCGCGCTTGGCGGACCCCTCCCTCCTCTGTCATGTCTCATTCACTCCTCTGTCTCAGCTGCCATTCAAATATCTAACAGCTGAAATAGTTTGACGAAGAGGAGGCGGGCCGGCATGTGTGTGTATGTGTGTGTGTGTGTGTGTGTGTGTGTGTGTGTGTGTGTGTGTGTGTGTGTGTGTGTGTGTGTGTGTGTGTGTGTGAGGGACAAGCGGGGGAAAGCGTCAACACATTTTCTGTGTAACTCTGAGTTAATGTGTCATTCGTTTACAGCCCTGGAAGCTTCCAGGCCGGCCGCTCTGTTAGCACAGCCACTTCGCTGCTGCTTATTAATCAACCTGGCCGACAGACACTGGTGGCGCTGCCCTTCTGCCTGCCAAATACAGAGCTGGCCTCGCTCTGATAACTTTCAAAACACTCTACCCATTGCTCTCAGGCTGCCAAATTAGGAGCAACTCTGGCTAAGATAAGTCTAATAGGCGCATGCTGTGGGTAGGTGATAGACCGTGGCTCGCCTTGAAGACAGATGTTTTCCTTTTTTTTTTCTTCTTGGGAGGAAGAAAGCAGGCTAGGAAGCGAGCAAAAAAATAGAAAAGAGGTTTGTTTTTCTTTCCGTGTTTTGAGGAAAACTTGGCCCAACCCGGGATGAAACGAGCGTCCTCGCTCGAGGAAATAACCGGCTCATAGAGGACACATCTGAAGTCGAGTGGCTTCCCTGCCAGCAGGAAGGATTATGATTATTTACAATCTTCATCCAGCTGCTGGTCCAGCAAAGAGCAAACGTCACTGCCAGTCTCTGTTGGCGTTGCTTAATGTGAAGTCAAAAAAAAAAGAAGAGAAAATGGATCAGCCAAAATGTGACTTTGTAAAGAGATTTAATCCCCTTTTGCTCTGTGCTGAAGTGTAAATAATTGTGGAGACCTGGAGCGGAGCTGAGTGGAATCCACAAGTGCATTTTGTTAATTTTGGTCTTTTATGGTCTGCTAAACCAAAAGGCTTCACAACTGGGTTATCTGGGTTTGTGTTGATTTAAAATGACTCGAATAATTAAAGTTTCAAGAGAACAGAAGCTGAAGCTTCGTGCATCGTTGGCACCAGCAGAGTCAGAGCAGTTCTGGTGGTTTTACTGAAGCCCAGGGATCCAGTCACATGTCATGTTTCGACACTTGAGATCAGATCGATGCTTATTTTAAATTCAAGATGCCGTCTGCAGCCGATTCGTAAGTTTAAATTATTTAGATTAAACTAAGAAGTTGTTTTCTATTTGGAAATAAAGAAAGAAGCTCTCAAAAGACAATAAGAAAATGTTCAAAGAGTTACTAATGGGTAAAAAGTTATTTTCAGTTTTTATTTGACAGAAAATGTTCAACATTTATATTTTTTACTTTCTTATTCCATTTCTTATAACATTACTATTATTTCTAGTCACAAGAAACATTTTGGTTAAATTAAATTTCCTCTTCATACCAAAATCTACCAGGAATATGAATCATTGTGGGCTTCACTACAGATAAATAGAGAAGTAAACAGTTAATTATGTAATGAAATTAGTAGATAAGTACATAAGGAGGAACATCAGTACTTTGGCAATTAAGTTTTATCACATATAACCAAAAAAGTTACTATAGTAACGATGTAACTATGTAGCTAAGTAACTTAGTCTGTCAGAAAATTAAGAAGATAAGTAGATGTTAGATGAATGTAAATATACTTAATTAAATTAGGTATGAATTAAGTAAATAAGCTGGCAAATAAATAAGCAGATAAAATATATAGAAATTTGAAAGAAATTTTTAAAAAATCAGCATTTAGATATAAAAAGAGCCTCTGAAATGACAAAATACAAATGTTTTACACTGAAGAATTCATTGAAAGTAAAAAATCTGAACTTTTGTGAACGTTTATCAAACATTTGCCTCATTTTCTGCGTAATTATTCTAATGCAGCACAAAATGTCTGTGTAACATTTTATAAAACAGCCTCTGATGGTTCAGCTGAGCATCCTGAGCAGCTTCAGGTCGTCATGGATCTGTAAAAACCGAGTGAGAGCCTCTAATAAACCAGAGTAAAACAACAAGGAGCCTCAGGATTACAGGAGATTGAACTGTTAACGTGTAGAAATGCGTGAAGCTGCTTCTGCTCTGTGGTCTCTGGCCTTGGTGACCTGAGGAACATGTCAGGGTCTGTCTCGGCTCGGCCCGGGTGACTGACGGCTCCGGCTGCCGGCCATCTTCATGCATCATGAGCAATAAGCCTTCATGTGAAAATTAAGTGGATTATTGGGCTTATTTTGTATTCCAGACAACATCTCGGCTTTTCTCTTTCTATGAACCAAATGAACATTTTCTCTCTCTGAATAAAGCCGGCTTTTTGATGCCTCTCCGTTCTCCAGTTTTCTTAGTGTGGGGGATCAGTTGCTGAGGGCTTTGGATCAAGGAACCCCCCTCTTCCAGTAAAATATGAGTCTATTATCTGTTCTTATGAATGTTTTGTTTTATTAAAAAGCACTGTTTCATTGTCCATGTTTAGCGGAATATTCACGTGTATGTTGGTAGCTATTCGGACTGAGAGTGAAACAAGTTTGGACAGTGATCAGTTTCTAACAGGCGCTTAGGGCAGCCTCGGGTCAGAAGGGTCCTAAGTTTCGAAGAGGAAGAAGGAGAAAAAAAGATGGCGAATGTAACCGTTATAGTGTAACGCACGGATCGATGAACGTGTTTGTATGTTCAGAAAATAGGAAGTAAAGAAAATTTACAACCACCGCATGTCTCGACACCACTTTTGTTCGAGTGTGCAACATTAGCGACGTCAGATTTTGTGTTTGATCTGATCTGATCCGCTCAGCCTTGTGGAAACATTTCAGGGTATTATTTTCATGCCATCTGTGTTCGTATTGATTCGGCGACTCTTCCTGCACATGTATTATTGATTTGGAAATGTGAAAGTTCAAAGACAGTTTTTTTGTTTTGTTTTTGCTAATAGGCAGAGTCTGTTGGCTTGTTCCAGATTTATGGGTCACCATCTTCCAAAACAAAGAGTAATCGGCTCAAACTCAGCCTCGGCTGAAACGTGTCGTGTTTAAACCGTCACACACTTTGCTGACATCACAGGGTTCAGAGGTCATTTGGAGAATAACAGTGAGTCTCCATTACATTACCACTTAACAACAAAACAGGAGTTTTGAATGGATCGATGCTAAAAATCTAGGTTAATCACCAAGTTAGCAATTATCAGGCAGGCAAATAAGTAAATATCAATTAAATAATAGATAATAAAACAGTAATAAGTATGTAAGTAAACAAGTTAGTAACTTATTTGCTGAGAGTTAAGTGACCTCATTGAGTTAATATTTATTTTAGTGACTAATTAATTGTTAAATCCAATTAAAATTAAAAATGGGTTATTGTTATGTTATTATAACTCATCATTTTAGTATCTTGGAAGAGTCAGAGGGCTGTAGGCAGGAGTTTGAGTATTATTTGAGATGCTAATGAGCTGCTCCCTGTTGTAAGTAAACATGAAAATTAGTATCTGTAAAATAACAAAGTAAAAATAAGCTAATAATTCAGCTAATTACTAATAAGTGTGTTAAAACCCAATAAATTGGTAGATAAATGCATATTACTGTGTAATTAAATAGGTAAGTGGCACGTAAGCAGGAGGATGAGCAGGTATGAAGTCAAAATAAGTGCAACCACGTTAATAAGAATATATTTAAGTTATTATGCAAATAAATATTAATAATGAGTCAAAAGTTTCTATGTAGATAATAGTTAATTGAAATAAAGTAAATAAATATTCATATGTCAATTATTAAGTAAAAATCTGTATCTTAAGTGACTACTGGGTAAGTAACTACGTAAATAACCAATAAATACTAAGTAAATAACTATGTATCAAACAATAAATGTAGAAATGAGCAGCTAGAATATAAATCATTAAGTAAACATTACTGAGTTGAATTGTAAAAATGTTTACTGTAGTAAATATGTAATTTACTGTGTTATTAAGAAAGTAAGTAAGTGTATAAATGAGTATAACTAAGTCATAAGTGAAGTTATTAAATGATTGACTCACAATACAATAATCTATCGCTATACGGCACAATACACCGGCTTTGACTCACATACAAACGAGGTTTTAATCAGCTCTTTGAAACAACAGGCTGATGGACGAATGTATTGTTAATTACCAGTGATAACAGATAACAGTCAGATTAACGGCGCTTTTCAAAAATAAAATCTTTACGGACTTGTCAAAAACGTATTGTTTGTTCTTGGACAGTAAATAAAGGAGATCACTGGACTGAGCTGCTGCTGAAATGGACCAGACATGTAAAGACATGCAATCATAACTGAGAGTCTGACACTTGAGACGGTGTAATTTTAGGCAGCAAGACAAGAGCTCAGTTATTTAAATGGCTGCCACATGCTTTATTATACCTGAGAAACGTTTTTATAATGCCACTGGCTTTGAATGACGGCACAGCAGGACTCGTTTTATTTATTCATATCCTGAAGGGCTGAAGCAGCGCGGCTCTTTTTGGGGGGGATTTTATAGAACCTGGCAACATTTGCAGACACCCTGAACTCGTTTGCATGTAAAGTCTGAATGTAGTTTGCATGTTTTTGGGGGATCTGGACCAGATTTGCAGCAGTTTTTCCCTTCTCTTTCCTCACAGCGCCGTCATTCAGGGTTTACCTGCATGTTGGGATCAGTGTGCGTTATGAAGGGCAAACACCGGCTTTGCACATGGAAGCAGCTTTTCTCCATTTGTCTGACGGGAGAAAACAGCAGCTCTGACAACAGCCTGCGGCACATTTATTTGTTTGCTTTTTATTACATTGAGAAGTAATAGACGCTGCGCAGCCTTGGACTTTCTGGCTTTTGGTGGGCCTGTCAGCATGATGGGCGCCCCGACGCTGGATACAGTGAGGCATCACTGTGTTACTGTGGTAATAAGTTCACCTGGACGTGACGGAGGATTTTCAGAGAAAGCCGTGGATTTTCTTTTGTTGCAGTTTTCACTTTAAACACACAGATCCTGTGGAAAACTTGCTCACATGCCAGGGAGGTGATGAAGCCTTTTGATTCAGGTGTTGGAGCAGAAATGCATCCAGACCTTTCTGTTACAGGAACTGATCATTTTATACTGATCATTTTATTCTGATTATTTGTTTTGCTTGTAGAAAACAGACAGGAATGATGAATGTTGAGTTTTTCAGTTGGTAGCATTGAAATCCCTTCTCAATAACGGCTGCTTCTACTAATACATGTTCATATAGTCTATGATAATACATGTGAATACGTCTTTATTTAACAAATTCATAATTGGTTTTTAAATTATGAAAGTTTTCATTAGGTAGCTGGAGCCACACATATCACTTATAAGGACTTTTTTTTATGTTATATCTTATTAAAAAGCCTGAATGTGTCTAAAGTTTGAATATTTTCTCCTTCTAAAGCAAATTAATGTCTCCTCTACTCCATACATCTCCCATAATTAGGATAGTAATAAATATTTAAGACTCTGTAGATTAAATGCTGTTTTTAAATATTTATAAATGACTCTTTTATTCTTTTAATTCTGACTTGGAGGGCTTGGTTACTTTAAGATGGAGTTTATTGGTTTTAAAACCCAAGTAGATATTGGATTTGCTCTTTTTTTTACATTTCTAAGTTTCTACTTTTTAAGCGAAGTTGAGAGTGTAGAGAGTGTGTCCTTAGTGTGTCTGTTTATCGCTCCTTCGCTCATTTTTGAGTTTATTTAGAAACTAAACAAACAGGTGTTGTACCTGAGTGAAGTTTCCCCCCCACCTTCTTCAAATCAGACAAAATTGGTGTCAAACGTTTGTGCTACGTTTGTGCAGCAAACATTTTTATTTGTGCCGCTATCATTTTAAAGATATAAAGAAATGTTCCTAGAGGTCATCCAAGGTCAACCCCCACCTCACCTGACACCCCAGACAAAATGGGTGTCAATCAACTCGGCTATGTTTGTGCTGGTTTGTGCAGCAAAAATTTTCGTTTGTGCCCCTATCATTTTAAAGATATAAAGAAATGTTTCTAGAGGTCATCCCAGGTCATCCAAGGTCAACCATCCCCCTCACCTCCAACTTTCTTTATATCTTTAAAATGATAGCGGCACAAACGAAAATTATTGCTGCACAAACCAGCACAAACGTAGCACTAACGTTTGACACCAATTTTGTTTGATTTCATGACAGTGGGGAGGCTGGTTGACCTTTTGACCTTTACACTTTCATTAATATCTTCAAAGCCAAAGCAGCACAAACGAAATTTTTTGCTGCACAAACGTAGCAGAAACGTTGGACACCAATTTTGTCTGATTAGAAGAAGGTGGGGGGGGGGCAACTTCACTCAGGTAGAAACCTGCACAGGAACGACAGTTTACCATTTTTCAAGAACACAGTTTAGATAAAGAGTTCAGCCAAACTGCATGAGAGGAAGGTCAGAATAATGAATGGTTCTGTTTCAGGCTGATCTGAGAATCTCTACTCGTTTCTCTACTCGCCTTCGCTTTGTCTCGTGTCAGACAAACTTTAAATATGAAGCGTCCTTATCTGACAATAACCCTCCAGTACTGAAGGTGTTCAACATCTGACTGAAACGCCTTTTATCGTCTTATTTGCATATTTCAATTACAACTCCGTGGAGGAGGTGAAGCATCAGTCGCCTCGCCGTCGCTCTGCGCGTGATTGACAGGACTGTCGCCTGAACGCACCTGTGTGTGTGTGTGTGAGGCAGAGAGGCTTCAGCCGAGCAGCGGGAGGCTTACAGGCTGCGCTGGGGGAGCTGAAATGAAGGTTAGCAGCTGAATGACGATTTGAAACCGGCTTTGAAAAGGAGCCGATACGGAGCCGTCTGTTTGATCGAACATTTACGGAGAAGCAGGCGAGACTTCAGGACGTTCCGTTCAACTCTCAGGCAAGTTTAGCAACAGGTTGGAAAACATGCAGAACCTCGTGTGTCTTTAAAGGTTTAGAGCTTTTATGCAAATTTATTCATGGTGTTGCTGGAGGAAAACATGCTGCACACTGCAAAAACACTAAAACTCTTATTTCCTCTCAAGTTTCTAGCGCAAGTAATTTACTTACAAGATGTTTGCAGGACTGTCGCATGAATCCACCTGTGTGAGAGGAAGAGAGGCGTCAGCCGAGTAACTTTTTAACAAGAAAAACAGTTTTAATTTAGTAATTTCTTAATATTGATTTAGAAAAATGACGATATCCACTGGTAGATTATTTCATTCATAACACGTGGAAATGTCTTAATATAAGTGAAATAATCTGCCAGTGGAACATTTTCATCTATATTTACGAATTATTTACTTAAAACAAACTCCTATAATTGCTGAAAAGTTAATTGTAAGTGTTGTTTTATTTCAAGTGTAGTAAGATATTCACAGTGCACTGTAAAAAATTCTGTGAAATTCCATTACAGACTGTAACATCCAAACATTATATTACCATACACTGTAAAAACAAATCCATAGAATTTATGGTAAAAAATATGTTGCCAAATACCAGCAACTACCAAAGCATTATATTAATATATAGAACTAGACCAAAAATATTTGGTAAGATGTTGAGTTTTTTGATCAGTTATTATTTATAGAGCGTTAATGGTTGACTTGATCTGATTAACAATCAATATTCTAAGACAGGAGTGTCTTAGAATATTGGCTCCCACTTTCATCATTCAGAGAACTGAAAGTGGAAGCCACTTTCAGTTCTCTGAATGAGGGTGTCCATTAGCAGGTTCTGAGAAAACCGTTAGCTTGATCTGAAAATGTGACCAAGCAAGTCTTACAGGCCCCGCCTCCTTCCTCTCTGCTGCGCTGCATCGCACATACACATTGATTGACAACACTAAGACCCTCCTCCAGGCTCTGATTGGTTGTTTCTGACAGGGAGCTGTGTATTTTGTGATTAAAGACACTATGTAAGTTAAATAAGACAGTTTTGTTTGAGTTGCATCTTTAAAATGATGTTCAAGATAAAAGGCATTCAAAAAAGATCTACATTAAAAAATACAAAAATAATTTATGCATTTAGAAGAAATTATATGAAACATGAATAAAAAAACAATATAAACATCCTTCCAGGCATTAAGGCAAAGTCAGAGGACTCTGAGGTTTTTTCACAGCCATGACATAGTGATAAGTTTGAATATGTAAAAAATACATTTTACAAACTTTACATCCTGAAACTTTAAGATAAATAAAATCATCTTAAAATAAAAAGAAAGTATTAGCTATAAAAAACAGTTTCTGCATTCTTCTTTTGTCTCGTAATACAATCTGAAATGTCCCTGCTTTGAAATCAGGAAACACGGATTTTCATTGTTTTGTATTTTCTTGTCTTTTTTTCAACAAACACAGCCAGATTTACGTTGCGATACACGGAGACAAAGGAAAAACCTCCAAGCTGTACTCCTTAATCACTATTTTGTTTCTGCACTTGTAAGAAAATAGTTTGGAAATGCTCTGAACAATAACAAACGGTCCAAGAAAAGTAATGCCAGAAAATCCCCAACTGTGCCAGCTGAAGTAAAAAAAAACAAAGCTGAGCCAAGCAATGTGAGCCAGGCTGGCTGCAAACATTACCATGCAGAGTGAGGGGGGGGCTGCGTGTTGACGGAGCTGCAGTATCTAGGCCACCCCAGCGTGGGCTCTGTTTGATGTGAGGACGATGCCACATCGTAGAGGAGAAACTCTGCTCACTTTTGGCTCCAGAGACCCGCAAACATTCGCTGAAGCTGCAACTGCAAACTGCAGAAACCTGAAGCAAAACTCGACGGTGTTTTTACAGGCAGAGAGGCGATGATGGAAGGTTTGAATGCGCGCGAGTACAATGAGACGCTTGAAGACGTGCGAGCGCGGCACACACACGCACACACACACCCACACACACACACACACACACATTTACAAACCCCAGCAGACTCACAACCAGTGTTTACTCATTTATTTTAGCTGCTTGTTTGTTTTGCTCTTTAAATCGGAGGAACTGTGCAGCTGTTGCTGCTGCTGGCAGAAGCTGCAGTTCTGGGATTCATTAGTTCTTGTTTCCTTCCTTCTGTTTTTCTCTCATCCACTTCTTCTTTCTTCCCTCCATCCATCCTCGCTCTGGAGCACCGCGTCGTTTTTTTTTGTGATATGTCCAAGATTTAATAATCTGTTACTGTCTACATGTCTGTATATGAAGAGGTGAATTGTTCCTAGTAGAGCTGAGTTCATGCTCTGAACGTTTCCAGGTTCTTTCAAAGCTCCTGTTTTTCTTTTTTTTTTGTCTGAATCATCAGAGATAATCTATCGCTATACGGCGGATGTTTATCACCAGATGATCAAAAATGTGCTTAAGTTGAATTATGTTGAGCGTGGCTCAAAAGCTTGACTCATATTTTATAGATCAAAATTCATATCTGATCCTCTTTGATTCCCACCATGTTTTAATCATTCTCCCAGAGGGTGAAAGTGAAACATTAACTTAAAAGTTGGGCCTTGTTCGTGACTTCATGTTATTCAAAATTTAGTTCGCTATGTCTTCTGACAGCCGATACGTTTCTACATGGCGAAGATCAATTTCATTAGTAGTGAGAGGAAAATCTTTTTTTCTGCTTGTAGGTTGGAAACGTCATGTTAGAAGTTAACTCTAAAGCCGTCTGAAGTTCAGGTGCAACGATTTATCGGCGCAGATCAAATGATTTTGGGAGATCGGTGATCGTCTTTATCCACCCATCTTATTTAGCTCAGCAAAGGTTTAAAAACCAAGCAATAGTCACCAAACTGATGCCAACTCAGCAACTTTCTTGCTATATTTAACAACATTTCAACCAAAAAAATGAAAATCAGCATCGGCAGGTCAGAATTTTTAAAGATAATCAGGTATCGGCCAAAAAACTGCAATCGGTTCACCTCTTTTATGAAGATTAAGTTCCAGCTTGGAAAGTCCAACATTTCTCACCTCAAAATCCAATATGGCGGCAGAACCAAATAAAACTATGAAATTTCAAATGTAAACACGGTGCAGGTGTGTACAACCTCTTTGAATTAATTACGTATATTGATTAGAAATGTTCTAAGAGAGGCTGAATTCTTAATAAATTGCTTTTTAATCCACTCAGAAATTTAACAAACACAATTGAACTGAAGTAAAACAAAAAGTATGATTAAAAAAACATTCCTGCTGTTGTGTAAAAGTGAAACGCAGATAGAAACGAGATGATTGTGACTCTATAAAAATATCTCCGGTGATGATGGGAGCCATTTTTTATTTTTATTTTTTTGGCTTTGTACAAGACCTATAAGAAGAGCCAAGACTTCAGACCATACATCATGTCCGCCGTGGCCCATGGCGCCCCTATTTCACCCACCATTACCTCCTGACTCCTGGAGCCCCACGGGGCCCGGAGGGCCCAGGGAGCCGAGTGACAGACAAACAAGAGAGGATGGAAAGAGTTTGTCTGAGGAGGAAATGTTGGATTCCAAATCAGGAAGACTTTAAAGTGATTTGTTTTCTATTCTGAGCAGACACACACACACACACACACACACACACAAGCACGGCTCAGGATTCAAGTGTGTGTGATCAGGACTGTGAACTGTTCCTCCTCTGGGCTGTGAAAGTGTTCACAGGGCAACCGGAGCTGATCGATAGACACTCACTGCCACTTTGTAATGACTCAGGTTAAAAGAAGGCGAGTGAAACAGATGGAGCTCCTTCTTTTTGTTCCCCGGGGAAACACAAAAACATACGCCGGACCATCTATAATCTCACCTCCTCTCTTTTTTTGTCCCTTTGTGGCTCTTTTTGTCTCCCTCTGATCTAATTTTTCATGTTCGCTGTCATTGGGTCTTCCTCTACAACACATGTGTCAAACTCAAGGCCCGGGGGCCAAATCTGGGCCGCTGTAGATATTTACGTGGCCCTTTGGACTCCAGAGGAACGTATAAATAAACCTTTACTGTAACAGTTGTGTGCTTAAATACCAGTCTGTCCTGTTTTATTGTGAATCCACAATCATAAGACATCAACAGATCAAGATAAGGCTTAAATTCTGAGTTTATGTGATGCCAACTTCCACCTGCAGGTGGCAGTATATCTTACTTCTTCTGCATTGCTGCCTGAGCTTTACTTGATGTCAAGTAATAATTGAACAAAAAGGCACATTTACTGTCACACATTTACGCAAATAGTACAAATTATTTACCTAATATTTCTAAATTAGATTTTGATTGCAAAAAATGAATCGCTAACACCTGGAACGACTGATCAGTTTCAAAACATGTTCAATATGATTTCATTTTAAGAAGTACTTATCAGGTGCAGACACAGCTGTTTATTAATATTTTAACAGTTTAATGAGTTTTACCAATACATGCTGATGAGAACATCGATGATCTTGATGGAGCCCAAAAGGAAAACGAGTTTGACGCCGCTGCTCTACGACCCTGAGACTCTTTTAGGTGGATCCGTGGTAAAAACAGGAATGATCTCGGCTCCTGAAGCTGAATGTGCTGCACACGTAGACGGACGTGGGGCCGAGCTGGAGGTTTCTGAGGAAACACTGCGTGTGCATATGGTCTCTCTCTGCTGGGAGCTGGCCTGCTTCCTCAGGACTTCAGAGACCAGCAGCTTTCAGCTGCAGTCTGAACCCAGGAACAGAGACGCCGACTCACCCTGGAGATGAAAGAACGGAGGAGCGAATGAAAGAGTGGTGGAGGAAAAGAAAGGAAGTGAGGGAGTAGAATATGATAATGAATGTTAACTGTTAATTGTGTAGTTTAACATTTTATTCATCAAAATATTTTTTTAAAAATCCTAAAGTTGTGGTAAAATAAGGTTGGTGTTATTGTATTATTGACAACAAGGCTGCATATTTAAGAAAATCACAGCTTTATGCAAATGTTAACTGCCTTTATTTAAGCAAATTATTAAGTTTTAGCAATCAGATACCGTGTTTCCCCGATTGTAAGACGTATCGGGGGTTTCAGCGGGGTCGGCTAATATAAGCCGTACCCCGAAAGTAAGACATAGTGGGGCTTTTGGGGATAAAATGAAAGTAAGACACTGTCTTACTTTCGGGGAAACACGGTATTAGTGAGACTTTATGAAACTACAACTAAGTGGTGTCAGGTTTTCACTGGCAGCTGGTGTCTCTTTCCAGACACACGAAGAACAAAAAAATCCTCTCAAAACACAATGTAGGGGATCAATTAACCTAACAGTCATGTTTTTGGACTGGAGTACCAAGAGAGAACTCAAACATGCACAGGGAGAACATGCAGAAAGACCCCCAGGCCGGGATTCAAACCCAAGACCTTCCTGTTGCAGCAGAGCTACAAACTGCCCCCCATACTAATTTATTTAAAAATTAATAAATTTGAGACAATTTTACTTTTTTCTGTTTCTTTCAGCAACATAAAGAAAAACAGAATATTGTAAACAGTGTTGAAACGATTACTCAGATTAATCATGATTAATCTCTTCAGTGAACTAATTTAGTAATCAACTAACTAAGTTAATTGGATCACATAGTTAACGATTCAGTCAGAGAAACCAAAGCTTTGCAAAAATACCTACATTTTGCATTTTGAAGACTTTCTGAGTTGCAGTAGTGACGAACGCAACTACATCAAATATCTGATCTGAGGGAAACGGGACGTGTTGTTCGGGCTATTTTTGTTTATTTTCATCCGGGTCAGCGAATGTGCAAACCTTTGGTCCTGCGGTTTCCATAGCAACGCCACAGATGAGGTTAGAAACAATAAATCAATAGAGTTCATGTTCTGAGTTATTGTCGACAATAGAAATGCAGAAATGCTTTATTACATGAGCCGTGACATGGATTGATTAGAGAAAACTGTTCAAGACCAAACCAGCAGGAAACAACCAGCAAACGTTTCCCCAACACACACACACACACACACACACACACACACTCAGAGGGGTCCTTCCCAGTACGAGGGCGTAAAATTTGAATAATTCCAGAGATAATTTGGTTGCCACAGCCCGGCAATGGGAATAACAACTTTACAGAGATAAAAGTGAACAATAAGACAGAGAACAAACAGCGAAGCAAATCACCAAGGGGAGCTGCTGCATTTCAACCAAACTGCTATTTGTGAGGAAAAAAAGACTCTTAAACCTGATGAAGAAAACAGAAATGTTGTCATTTATTTCCCCTTTTTCCTTTTCCTCTTTTTCTCACGTTATTTATTCCCTTCTGGAAATAAAAAAATGATCTAACATGAGCTTCTGAACTGTGAGAATGAAGCTGAGAAAATATATTTTCTGGACTCATCTGACAGAGAATAATTACAAAACACACACGCACGCACGCACGCACACACTCACCTAGAGACATCTGCTACTCCAAACATCTATTCATACAGGATGAGGCGTGTTAGCAGTGTGTCCTTCAGTCAGACGGTTAAGTCATTGTCACATGGCTACATGTGTGAACAAACCTGAATGTAAAATAAGGAGGCGCATAAAAAAAGCATAAAAAACATTACTGCAGGTTTTATTTACACATGCAGTTCAGAAAATGCACTCTTTTTATAATTTTCCATAGATGTGTGACTGTTTTACGTTTGCAGAAGCCAGAAGTCTGTCCATAGCATGATGTCTGATCCGGTATGGAAAGAGTAAAGGAGATGCAGGGGAAAGGATGCAGTCTTTTCTGTAGTGTCAGCCTTTGATCAGCATCCCTGTGTGTGTGTGTGTGTGTGTGTGTGTGTGTGTGTGTGTGTGCGTGTGTGTGTGTGTGTGTGCGCGTGTGTGTGCGTGTGTGTGTGTGTGTGTGTGTGTGTTAAGCCAACCCCTGGTGTCTTGGAGGCAGATGAAACACTGCTCCTCTATCCGGGAGTCACAGAACACCCACTGTCCTCTGCGCCTGCTCCTTTTATTCATCTCCCCTCTGCCTCGCCCATCTAACCCGTCATTCCTCACCAATTTTAAATACGATTCGAGCAGAACAGAGTTTTCGTGTCACACGTCGCCGTTCTTGAACCATCCTGCACGTTTTCCAAAACCCTTCATCAGATTACGGGGCATGTTGGGGGCGGATCATCACACACTGACTTATTGTCAGACAGATGAACGCAGAGAGAGAGAGAGAGAGAAACGACATGAGAGCGTTTTCTGTCTGCTTATGTTTCTCCACCTGCACAACGCCACTTTTTAAAAATAAAACTATTAACACCCAGAGAACAAAACATTTGATGCGTCATTAAGCTGCACAATGAGGGTAAGAAACAGATTTATGTATTTCCAACCGGCTAATATAATACCTGGACGTTTCAGCAGCATTATGCTCAAAACACGGCGCTGACACAGAAGTATCGCTGTTCTTAGATTAATTACGCTAATTAATGACCTACTTAGCATAACTGTTGTTTAATTTATTGTGGTGTTTACAGTCGGGCATTAAGGCGGCTTATTCGCCTCGTGTTTGCGCTTCCCTTTAATTAATTTACCCAAACGTGCCGCTTATTTTTATGCGTTTCTGTAATTTAAAGAGCGGCACCGAAGGGCCGGGCTCCGGCGAGAGTCTAATTGATAAACGCCTTGTTGGCTTTTGTTTCTGTGAAACAGAGATGATCAATAAATACGAGCGGAAACTGGAGTTATGTTGGCTTCAGCTGAGGAGGGAAACATTTGGCTGGTGATGTTTTCCTCTCAAAGTGAACATTTCTTAGACAAACAGTTATTATTTATTGTCAAATTACAGACAGCATAAATATTCACACAATAGATGATAAGATACATTTATTATCTGTTGTTCATATAATTTTAGCTGGCTGTAATGAATATTGAGACTGCCGAGATCAAATTGTTCTTCGAAATGTAAATTTTATGGGCGTATAATACATATGATGAATAAAATATTGATTTTAAAAGATGTTTCTTAATTTAGTGTTTTCTGTTTTCTAACTGCTCTACTATTTATTAATATTAATATCAAGACTTTTATTAGTAATAGTATTTTCTGCCATATTTCAGAATCAGAGTTGTCATTCCTTTTCTTGCCACACAGTGGCGCCATTTTCACACAATTACTACTTGATAAATATCTGCTGCACTTTTTTTCTATTACAGTATTTAACTAAGTCACTAACATGAACATAGTTATTAATAAATATAATATTACTTTATATAAGATAATTTACACATATTTATTAAAAAAGGATTAAAAAGAACTTTTCAAACTGAGCTTAACAGCCTGTATAAATGCAAGATTTACGATGCAGTGAAATATTATTTGATTTCTGCCTTGAAGATAATTCATCTATTTATATTCTGACTAGTTAATTGTTTTTGGGTTTCATCTTAATTACTTTAATAAACATAAACCTGAAAAATAAACAGATGGTACCAATCTTTACTCATGACCAGCTTTCAGTGTCCTAACCCCATAAATTCACATTAAAGTGACATAAAGTCACATTTCCTGATCAGCTAAACCAGTTTTACTGTATAATTGCATAATTTTACAATGTTAAAGCCTTTTAAGGTTTTTAATTAGTATCCCTCTTTGTTTGTTTTTATAACCTAACCTTGGACTATCTGTTTATAAGTGTTTAACATCTATTGTTTAGGCTTAATGAACAACTTATCCAGTTGGCTCGTCTTTAATAGGCTCTAATTAGAGGTCCCATTCAGAGACTCTCGGTTAATTGGTACCTAAGTGGAAACGAGTTATGTCTTTGGTTGAGCAATTAAAGGCGATCATCAGAGGAAAATATCAGCCAACAGAAGAAACGGCGTGTCATGGAGATCTGAGGTGCAGAACAAGGAGACTTCTGGGTTTAATTAGGCATCAGTGTGGTATGGAAAGCTGTCATGTTCACAGCCAACATGCATGAATTAGACGTTCATTCATTCATGTGGAGTAACAGGATGATGTGTCTGAATTTTTGGACTTGAACATCGTCAGAAAATCGTGAAATATTTCTGAAAATAGAGACGATGTTAACAGTGTTTCTAATACTTTACCTTTAACTTCCTGGCTTGTTTGACAAAATACAGTGTCTGATTTAATGTTTTTATTTATAATCAGTCGATCTATGTGGAGAAATTAATATATGTTTAAACAGACTAAACATCACTGGAGGCTGTTTACGTTATATTAAAACGTTTCACCTTGAGGAAGGTTAAGAACATTTAGTAAATATTCAGTGTGTTAATGTTTCTGCTGCTGCTTCTTGTTTATTGCTTTTTAACTGTGCATTAAAAAGCTCAAAGGTTTTATGAGTATTTATTGATGCTTTCTACATCCATAAAAAGTCCACATATGGATTAAAAAGTCCACATATTTCAGGAGCTTCATCACCACGTGAAACACTTTACAAAGGTTAATGACATGCAGTTGGATGTTTGAAAGGATTTATTTCTGTTAGTTGTGATAATTTAGACTTACAGCTAATAAAAACATGACATTTTTAATACAGAAATGTTGGTTTAAAGAGAAGGATGTTATTTTCAAAGGTATCAGAATATTCTATTTTATTAAATATGACTGTATAGTTTACTGATTCAGCTCTAAATGCTTTTTTTTCTAATCAGAAAAAAAAAACTTCAGGATTTAAACTGTCCAGTTGTAATATGGCAAGTTAAATGTTTTTTTGTTGTTGTTTTTATTAGTTCACAAGCATTAAATTATAATTGAAGTTTTATCTAAGTCAACTATTTGGATTATAATAGTTGTGTTCTGCAGTTTTAGCTACAATCTGATTTACCATTCAGAGAAGAAAAAGTTTACATGACGGAAACATTAGGAAAGTTAATAGCATCGTTAATTCTCTGCTTCTGTTCCTTTTTCCACTTTTCCTTTTGTCAACCAACAGGTTTCCTCAGCACCGGCGATCAGTCCGCTAAGGGGAACTACGGCCTGCTGGACCAGATTCAGGCTCTGCGTTGGCTCAACGAAAACATCGGCCATTTTGGCGGCGACCCTGAGAGGATCACCATCTTTGGATCTGGAGCAGGAGCCTCCTGCGTGAACCTGCTCATCCTGTCTCACCACTCTGAGGGTAAGTTGATGCTCTGCTGTGCAGCACTGATTGAGTTTTATAGAAAAATATGAATTTTATTTGTTAAAACTGTCATCAGCTCAGGACAGTATAATAATCTATGAAAAGATCGATCTCATCCACCTCCTTGTTGCTGTCTGAAAAAAATGCACCAAAAGCAACCAATCAGAATCAGGAGGGCCTTTGCACTGTCAATCATGCATGTGTAAACTTTGCTTAATGTGCTAAAGGCAAAGGAACAAGAAAACTGGTTATGCTAACTAGCTTTAGCATTCATGGCAACCTCTGCTATCGAGGAGAAGCTATAGTATAGCAGAGAGCAAGGAGAGGCTGTAATTAGTGCATACATGAGGGTGATTGACAGCACCAAGTCCCTCTTCATGACTCTGATTGGTTGTTTTTGGTGCAATATAAACTCAGGGAGAAGACAGAGGTGATCTTTCTTTTTTTTTTTTTTTTTTTCTACAGATTATCTGTCTTATATTTTACTGTCAGCACATAATTACAGTCTTAAGAAATAAAAAAAATAATTTTCTTTTATTAAAGGTTGCACACTGCTGCTTTAACTGAGCAGAGAAACATGACAGACGAGGATAACATAACATGTTTCTGGGTTGTATTTGAGCTCAGACTGTCGGATCATTTCAACAGAACAGAACAAGACAGACAGACAGACAGACAGACAGACAGACAGACAGACAGACAGACAGACAGATCTTAATTATGCAGAATGGCAGCTTCACCTGCTAGAACCTGTGAGGCTCACTTGACTTCCTGAAAGAAAACACGCCGCTTGTCCTTTGAGCTTAAGGATTTGAGCACCGAGTGCCTAATGAGCGCGTGCAGGTTTGATCCTCTCTGCGTCTCTCGCATCCTCAGAAGATAAATGAGTCGGGAGCGCCGGCATTACCCCACATTACCTGCCTCGCCGACGCCTCTGTTGTGCAGCAGGAAGGCCCTTCCTTCATCAAAACCCTACAGGTGTTCGACCTCCTGCTCCCCATTACCAGCACAAAACACCCCGGGGGCTAAGCGCCGACGCGGCCCCACCAGAGGACAGAGAACTGCGAACCGGGCCGCTTTGATCTGAGCTGAGATCAGCGTGGCTGACGATCCGCGGCCAAACGGCCACGCGCTCGCCGCCTTTGATCACGGCGTCGTTCTTGAAGCTGTCCTCCTCAGATCCTGGCTCCTCTGTTCTCTGCGTCGCTCGAGGTCTCGCCCTGAATATCGCTGTCTTCTCGCCCCGTTTTCCCGACTAACACACATAAACTGGAAAGGCCAGAAGTGTGGGTAAAAAGAAAGATCTGAAAAAGCAGTTTCACATCTGCTCTGATTCTCTGTGTGTGTGTGTGTGCGTGTGTGTGTGTGTGTGTGTGTGTGTGTGTGTGTGTGTGTGTGTGTGTGTGTGTGGATCTCAAGCATTAAGCAGTCCTTTAGTTTTTCACTAATTCATTCTCTGTGCTTTGAAAACAAATGTGAGATCTTGACTGAGCCTCTGCCTGCCACTGATGTGTTAACCCACCAAACTAACCCAGAAAACTTCTGTCTGCTTCTATGAACTTTTAACTAAAACTATTGTTTCTAACATGCTGGAACGATGAGGAAAAATCTGTTTTTGTGACATAGTAGTAGTTCTTTTTTTATGCTACGAAGCTTAAAGTTTATGAAGACTCATCATCAGTACTGCATTAATGTTATGCTTTCATGATGATTTTTAAACCGTTTTTTCAGGAAGACGTGATAACAACGTAATATTTTTAAATGTAAGCAGTAGGTGCACCAGTTTTAGATTACATGGAGGCCAAAATCTTACAAATAATTTGTCTACTCTGATTTTTTTTTGTAGCGTATTTCTAATATTCCAAAGAAAATCCAGGCTTGAGAAGCTGAAATACGCAGGTGGAATGTTTTTTAACATGTTAGCTGGCATTTGCAATTGTTATGATTCATATCTAAAGGCTCAAATATATTCATACACCAACATTAATGTGTCCTTAGCAGTTTGTAGTTTGACCACAGCCATTCAAAGCCTGACTCTTGCTGAATATTTGACCTCTTCTTGGTTTCCAGTCTAAGAGCTTTCAGTCAAGCAGCTTCATCAGTTTTGATGCTTGTTTGGAGTCATTGTCCTGTCCAAACATTCAAATCGTCGCGTTTGCATGAAAGGAGATTTGTCAGGAAGGTCCAGCTGATTCTGGTTTTAATATCGACATGACCTGAGGTTGGAGGACCAAAACGAAAGCTCAAATGAAATGTGCAACAAGCCACGTCGACGAATCAAACACCTTCTGGAGAAACATGTTTGAATTTAACTGGAGTTTTCATTTATATTTAAGCTTGTATGTGTAATTTTGACCAATCACAGTGAATTTAAGCATCTTTCGTATTTCCTGTTCTTATTCGCTAACGGCCACATGACTCCAGTGTAACTACTGCTAAAAGCAAATGATTAGTTTTCCTAATATTAACATCACAACATAGTTTTTTTTCCCCACATTATTTCAAAATGATTAAAAACATAATTCCACGCCTGAAGTTATAAAGTTCAAACACAAATCATAAACTGTAATTAACTGTAATCTGCTTAGCATTTATGAAACAATCCTAATTGGGTCATTATCACCTTTGCTGCATAAAACAATGAAAAAATAATCACTGGTAGAAGAAATAAAGATTGTACAGATTAAACTTTGTGTTGATTTCACACTTTGAGTCAGGATGTGGTTACATCTTAGCAGCTCGTCTTAGAAGTTTAAAAATCCACTTTAAATCTCTAAATGTGCTTCATTACAACTTGGTTTTATACATAAATTTTCACGCTGTGTGTTAATTACAGTTTTTATAGGTGTTAAGTTTATTTTATGACTTTCTGAGCTTCTCATGTAATTAAACACTTTTAAATTCTTCTTCTATCTTTATTTTCAGATTGAGACCAGAACTGTTCTCTCTGCATTTAGGTTTTTTTTTAGAGGTTTTACATTGAATTAACCCTTTAACCACCAAAAGTTTCTTTCATATGCTGACAACCAACCCGCTGTCACTGTCTGTCTTCATCCCTCTGCTTTGGCATCATCACCTCATCATCATCACCTTCCTCTTCATCAGCATCTATCGGTGTAACATCAACTCACTAGAAGCCGCCTGTCTGTCATCCTCCCTCTTTCTTTCCCCCTCCGTCATGGATCCAAGGTAAGGAGTTTGTCATTCTGTCATTAAAGGACACCGATCATGTCAGCAACAGGTTGGCACAGATCAAACCTGGCAGCAGGCGGTGATGAAGGCAGCGCTTCGTAACGTTGATTATATGACGAGGGACAGAGATAAAAAAGAGCATCACTGCCTTGCAGACGTATTTGTATTTCTTCATGTATTGTCACAAAACATTCATAAATTTTATTGGGATTTTATGTGGCAGATAAACACAAAGTAGCATAAAGTTATGAGGTGGAGGAGAAATGATCTGTGGACAAAAACCTGAAGACTGGAGTTTGTATGTAGCTTCTTTAGATGAATACTTTGTAGGATTATAGCTAAAGTCTTTTAATTTGGACATCCAGAGACCAATATCGCAATTTGATTTGACTACTAGGCCATTCAAACAAATTGACATACCATGCCATCTTCACAACGACCCTGATCAGCTTCCTGAAGGAAAACCGTCGTTACTCCAGACAATCAGCGCACAACTACTTCTATGTTCTACAAGGGAACAATAATGCAAAGATAATTATCAGCAATTGTTTTGCTTTTATCTATTTCTGGTAATTTTATCACCTCTTCTAACCCTATACAGCTCAAATACACCAATACTATTATCTGTGTCACAATTATTGATTAGTAACTGAGAGGGTTCCTAATTGCTGCCATATTGGTTTGTGAAAAAACGTAATTTTTTAAAGCAATGGTTGCCTGCTTGTCTTAAAGAGACTTGAAGATTGCACAAATAACACTGTAGATGCCAGAAAGTCCTGGAGACTTTTCTGCATAGAGTTTGTAATGTCTCCATGTGCAGGCGTGGGTTCTCTCCAGGTACTCCAGGTTTGTCCCACAGTTCAAAAACATCCCTGTTAGGTTAGTTGTTACTCAAATTATCCTTAGCTTTGTGTGTGTTCATGGTTCTTGTGTTTGTGTTGCCCTGTGATGAACTGGTGACCTGTCCAGGATGCTTCAGTGATGATTTCTCCTCCAGACTGACCTGCCAGTTGAGATACAAGATCAGATTTTGATGGCTCCATATTTGTTGTGAAACAATCTGCAAATTAGTACCCAGGTGATAAAGAACGATGTGATATGAAAAACAAGAAAAGACAAGATGCCAAATAAAGTAGCAGAAGCGAGTCCAATCTTAAGGACTAATAAAATATAGCCGTCTCCCTGCTCTCTCTCTGCCACTCCTGGTGCAGATATGCATGTAGGTGTAGCTGTTTCCCTGCTACTTCTTACTATAATTGATCTCTGAGGGAAAGGAGACTCTGCAGCTCTGCTTAATAATTAACTGGCCAATCTTCAGCCCTGGAGAGGAGAGGGAAAGGAGAAAGGAGAGAGCCAGAGAGGAAACGAGAGAGAGGCAGGCGGCCCCCTTAACGAGCCACTTGACTGGCTTCAACGGCTCAGGATGGGCAGAACTCAGGAGACGGAGGGAGAGACTGAAGGAGGGAAGGAGGGAGGTGTAGAAATAAGGCAAGGAGAGAAAAGAAAGTTAAAATGGATCTTCTGACTTATCGGAAGAGCTTGTTCCCACTGCTACCTCAGTGTCCTTAGCTGCTTTACGATGGAAATCTGTCAGATTTTCTGTTATGTCTTCAGAGAATATTGAAAATCACTAGCAAAGAATACAGTGCAAAACCTTCAATAAGGCAGAATATAAATGTCCTTTTTCAATCTCGTCCATTAGGTCTGTTCCACAGGGCCATTGCTCAGAGCGGCACGGCCATCTCCAGCTGGTCCGTCAACTACCAGCCCCTGAAATACACCAAGAACCTGGCCAGGAAGGTGGGCTGCACCTACTCAGAGACCGCCGACCTGGTGGACTGCCTGAGGCGGAAGACCTTCAGGGAGCTGGTGGACCAGGACATCCAGCCGGCCCGCTACCACATCGCCTTCGGCCCTGTGGTGGACGGAGACGTGGTGCCGGACGACCCGGAGATCCTGATGCAGCAGGTGAGGTCAGATGGTGACCTCATAATTGTCTGAGTGGCTCTGGAGGAAGTAGAGAAGTCGCAGTGAGGTGTGGATGTGACCTTTCCTCACAGGTACAGGTCAGGCTGTGACACTCAGCAGCTGGTGAGAAGCAACATGTTACTGAAAGGAAAATAACTCGGCTTGTAAAACTGCTTCTAGAGGTGGACGGTGGTCAGCCTGTGGCAATAAGCAATGAAGGGCATAAGAAAATAAAAATAGATGATGTCCAGTCTGATGATTACTAAGTTTTGAAGGGCAATTTCAGAAACATCAAAAACATTTTTATTTCTGGCTTCTGATTTGTGTGTGTTTTATTTCCTTTTACTCTATTGCTTTTTAATTTGTTGTGTTTTATTTTGGATATTTAAATATATTCCAGTTAGTGTTATTTATTAAATTAAAGTTTATTGTTCTTTGAGAGACCAAACTTGAATTATTATGTCATTATCAGCATGTTTCTTAAAAATTGTCTCAAATCTACAATAATATCGGTAATAACAATGATTTCTGGGACAAATTATTGTCGAGAAATCCTTGTTGAAGGAGGAAGGTAAAATAATTAAATAACACATTAATATAGAATAAGATACTTTAAACATGTAACAGGACAAAGCTGAAAAACTGTTTTCATGTTCACTCACCTGCTGATGGTGGATGTCTGGAAGGTGTTACAGTTTGCTTATCTTTTTTTCACAATAATTAAAATGTAAAATTAATCTGCATTGAAAGAGAAATTTGAGAGCAAAAAAATCTTTGCAGCACCTCTAATAATGGCTCTTGGTTCAGGACTCATCTAAATGTGTTTACAAACCTTGCAATCCCCCCTTTGTGCCACCAGGGGGAGTTCCTCAACTATGACATCCTCATAGGTGTGAACCAGGGAGAAGGACTGAAGTTTGTGGACGACAGCGAGGACAACGATGGCATCTCAGCTGCAGCGTTCGAC
Source organism: Poecilia reticulata (assembly GCF_904066995.2). Lineage (NCBI taxonomy): Eukaryota > Metazoa > Chordata > Actinopteri > Cyprinodontiformes > Poeciliidae > Poecilia > Poecilia reticulata. The sequence goes on along the minus strand of NC_088847.1, from coordinate 21,382,329 downwards.
TACACCATCTCTAACTTTGTGGACAACCTCTACGGATATCCTGAAGGTGAGGAACCTCGACCCCGAACATCTGTCGGTGTTTGAAATCTCTCCGCATGATCCTGTTTTACATAAACGCCTTCAGAGATCTATTCTTGAACATGAAAACACATCAAGCACCTCAGAATCACAGCCCCCCCATTGAAGTGTGCATCTTTAAAACAATATGTGAGCAAGAAAATGAGAAGGAACAAAAAGCGAGTTTGGTGGAGTGAACCAGCCAAGACAAGCATACTAATGAGATCGCCTATCATGGAGATTATCTTTCACCGCGGTGGGTCTGTGCTTTGGCCTTTGGGGCTCTGTGGGCACTAATGCTGTCGCTCATCAGCCCCCAGGCAGCCGCCGCCTCCCAATCACAGAGCTGTTGTTCCCAGCAGCTCAGCCTGCAAACCCCTCGCAGCAAGCCGCAGTCCAAATACACACGCTTGAATAATGCAGCTCCTTCTCAAGTTCTCGTCAGTCATTGTGGGATCTGAAAGGCAAATTCTGCTCACTCTGTCTCGCCTTTTAACATACGCCGCCTTGAAACACGATTTGCAATCCTAGTGGTTTTTTTAATTTTGCCACATTACAGCCACAAACTTCAATGCATTTTAGAAAAATTTCATGTGATGGTCCAACAAAGAGTGATTTATGATTGTGAAATGGAGGGACATTGGTTGTTAATTTAAAAAAAAACAACAGAAATCATAATAATCTGGTGTGCATGTTTCTGTCTGCTGGCATCAACGAGTCAGAATATTCAATATATACTTTTACAAAGCCCTACATCTTACCTCATTAAAATGCAGATACCGTGTTTCCCCGATAGTAAGACACCCCCGATTGTAAAACGTATCAGGGGTTTCAGGGGGGTCGGCTAATATAAGCCGTATCCCGGTACCCCGAAAGTAGTCTTACTTTCGGGGAAACATGGGGGTATTGTAGGTATTGCCTCCCTCTCATCTAGCTGCGCGCCGCTTCCTGCCCACATCCGCACCGTCCCCCTCTCCATATGTCACCGCGCCGTCCCCTGCACTTCCTTTTATAAAACTGTTTTGTAGTGAATACAATACTGTTCAGGTTGTTAATAAATGTTAATTTTATGGTTAAAACTAAAAATTCGACAATTTTTTTCCAATATAAGACATACCCCGAAAGTAAGACATAGTGGGGCTTTTGGGGATAAAAAGAAAAAAAGACACTGTCTTACTTTCGGGGAAACACGGTAGTTTCTATCTACCTCAACCTTCCCGGTCACATTTCTTAATCCTTTATCTCCTGTTTTCTTGCAGGCAAAGACATCCTGAGAGAAACCATAAAGTTCATGTACACAGACTGGGCAGACAGGGACAATGGTGACATGAGAAGAAAGACTCTCTTAGCTTTGTTCACAGACCACCAGTGGGTGGCGCCAGCTGTGGCCACTGCCAAACTTCACGCTGAGTTCCAGTCGCCTGTTTATTTCTACACGTTTTACCACCACTGTCAGACGGAGACGCGACCCGAATGGGCCGATGCCGCTCACGGAGACGAGATCCCGTACGTGTTCGGCGTGCCGATGATCGGCGCCACAGACCTGTTCCCGTGCAACTTCTCGAAGAATGACGTGATGCTGAGCGCTGTGGTCATGACTTACTGGACTAACTTTGCCAAAACTGGGTAGGTTTCATTTTAATCTGACATATTTTAACTCTGTCTAAGTCAGTAGTTATTGATACGTAAATGGACCTTTATTGAAGCGTCCATGGTGTTTTTCCAAAACATTATCAATGCTTTGTCACATTAATCAACGATTCTCTTTTCGTTTTCCATCAGCGACCCCAACCTCCCCGTCCCTCAGGACACCAAGTTCATTCACACCAAACCCAACCGCTTTGAAGAGGTCATCTGGACAAAGTTCAACCCAAAGGACAAGCAGTATCTCCATATCGGCTTAAAACCTCGAGTTAGGGACAACTATAGAGCCAATAAGGTGGCTTTCTGGCTGGAACTTGTCCCCCATCTTCATACCATCAATGGCATCTTCCCGACCACAACCCGATCGCCATCTGGCCCTGGTCCAGGCCCGGACACCTACAGACCCAGGCCAAGGACTCCAGGTCCTCGAACCACTCCCCACCCCTACTCAACCTTCACCTCCGATCCTGAAACCGAGGGCTCGGACCGTCCAATCCAGGACCTCTTTCCTGGAGACACCCGTGACTACTCCACAGAGCTGAGTGTCACGGTCGCTGTGGGAGCCTCTCTTCTGTTCCTCAACATCCTGGCATTCGCAGCCCTTTACTACAAACGCGACAAGCGCCACGAGATGCGACGGCACCGACTGTCTCCTCAGCGCGGCGTACCCTCCAACGACCTCGCTCACAGCCAGGAGGAGGAAATCATGTCCCTGCAGATGAAGCACTCTGAGCACGACGCTCACCACGACCTGGAGCCTCTTCGACCACATGACATCCTGCGACCCACCTGCCCGCCCGACTACACGCTGGCGCTGCGCCGGGCTCCGGACGATGTACCGCTGATGACGCCCAACACCATCACTATGATCCCAAGCACCATCACCAGCATGCAGCCTCTTCATGCCTTCAACACCTTCCCCTCCACCGGCCACAACAACACCCTGCCACACCCCCACTCCACCACCAGGGTATAGTAGGGACTGGCCCACCCAGCACCACCTAAAGACAGGGAGTCCTGGATCTCCTACCAATATAGAAGGGAGGCCTGTGGTTGAGGGCCTTCGTTCTGTTCTTACATTCTCTTGTTTCTCAAAAAGGAACTCCACCTCCTCCATCATGTGCTGTACAGCTTAGCAGGAGACACAACGAACTAAAATGAACTGCGTTGGAGCAGATGATCAGCTCGGAGGCGACGTCGATCTTTCAGACATACCTTTTTCCAGGAGGGTGCACAGTTTCCAGTCTAAAGAAATTTTCAAAGGGACAAAAACGCTTTTGGACCTTTGATGTTCTCTCTTTTTTACTTTGGTGTCAGCTTTTACTGTCTTCTAGAGTGTCGTGTGAAGTTTCTTATTCGTTTCTTTTCTACATCTGTGTCTTATTTACGGCTCATTTGACTTCTCCCCTCCGTAGGGTGCTTCTTTGCTTCAAGGAGCAACAACGTACTGAGATGTCAGAAGTAACGTCATTTCAGTCTACCAATACGGTTCGTGCCAAATGTGGTTTTGCTTTCTGATCAAGGTTGAGATGAATTTTAATCCCTGTCTGGTAACACAGGCTGTATGTTCTCATGACCAAGTGCCAAACTGGCCTTTGATTGTGGTTTCCTTCCACTCATCTTGTTTATTTTTGTTGTTGTTCAAGTGTTTTAATGTGGAAAGATTTTTGCTGACAATATAGATATAGAGAAATGATATTATATATAGTTCTATATAAATGTGTACAAAGGAGAAAGAATATAAGGGGGTTTTCTCAATGGGGATCTATGCATGAATTATTTTTCAAGAGAGGCAACATGGAAAAAGGACGAAGAACCTGTCAACGCACGTTTTCCCAAATGAAATTAAATATTTCTCAGCTCATAAAATTCCCCCACAAATTCATTAAAAATAGGAAATTGCTGCAAGTCACAGATACTCCACCAGTTAAAGCAACAAAACTCATCACATATTTTTATTAATGGTAAATTACGCATTAGCTCAACCTGAGATTCCAACATTAGCTGCTTTCTGTCAGTTCTTTGGGTTCACAAATGTATTTTATTTTTAACAATGAAAAAAAAAGAGATATTCTGTTAATTATGCATTCAATTGATCTGTGTCTATGAAGTGGACGTATTAAACTACACAAATTATATCAGAACCGCTTTTTAGTCGAGGCAGATAGGCAAGTTAACTCATCTCACCTTGTTATCTTCCATATTTCCCCCTTTTCTAGATATTTTTGACACCCATATTAAATTCAGTAATCTCCACTGATTATCCGGTGTAGCTTCAAGCACACTGAGGATACTTAGCAGGTTTTAACGCAGAGCTGCAAAGATGAAGGAGTTTCTCAACAGGGTAAAGGTAACACAGTAGATGTCTGTTGTTTCTAATTGTTCTCCTTCTGTTAGTTTAGGACTATATCATTTTGCAGCTCTGCTTTTCAAGATGAAGATGTCAAACATGCATTATGGGTCCGTTAGCAGAACAGGAACACATGGTAGCTAACATGGCCGACAGGTGTCACCGTTGCTGTCTTTGAACATGCGCTAGCTTTAGCTTGTTTTTATTTTTTCCTTTTCTTACTGCCTGGCGGTCGGGGAGGGCTGGAAACGGGTTCATACGCCCAGCAGCTGAGATTTTATAAACTACTGAACGGGAAATGTGCACAATGCAAAATCACACGACTGGACAAAATCTGCAGATCAGGAGCCAACAGGATAAACGGACGTGCTGTGGCCAAGAGGAGGACGAAGAAAAACTCGCACAGCCTTAAATGTTGAAATTTGAACCAGAAGAGAAAACAAACTGATCAAAAGAAGATAAAAACATTCAGAGACTCTGCGGTCTTTCTGTCTGAAATGTTAGCCAGGGGGACCTATTGACCTGCTAATCTGTCAAAATATGAACTCTTTTGTACTCCTGTGGACAAAGGAGGTGGTAGCAGGTTGTGGAGTCGATCTGAACGCAGCAGCTGGGAGGAAAACGCTTAGCCTGGATGTGGTGGTTTGTTTTCTATGTCAGCACTAGAGGGCGCCATTGTGGCGGATTTCATTCAGTCCAGAGGAACTGGAGACAAACAGTCCTGGTGGGAGGATCGATGGAGATACACAACATCTGGATCAGGATCAAAACTGTACATTTTTAAGTGTAAGAATCAAACAGAGGAAATATTTGTAAATATTAAGTTTCTTGTTTTTTTTTCTTTGTTTTTTTTTTGGGTGGATGAATGATATGCTTATTTGGTGACAACAAAAGACAACAGGTGCAAATTAAAACAAATCAAAGGAAGAAAATGCAAATTCACTCATAATCAACAGGAACATATTTAGTTTTTAAACTTTTGACAGATCATCATTATGTAGATATGCTGTAGCATCGTGATTCAGCCTGAATCAGGAAAGTTTCTGTAGCAGAATTTTACTAAAGGCCTCAAACAACAAAGACCCAAATAACATCCAAATATGACAAAATAATCCAAGTCTGAATTCTTTGCTTGAGTTTTTTTATTACATTTTTTTTCATTGTTAAATATTCTATTCATAATCACAACCCTTTTAACTACTGAATTACTACGACTTTAAAGTCAGACAGCACCTATACGTTTGACATTTTTTCATTAATTTGATCCGAACTCAAACAAATTCACTCTATGAAATATAACATCATGTAGCGGTGTTTCATGTAGCTGCTGATTTATGTGTTGTACAACATGTTAGGGCTTTAACACCATCAGATGCCTCATGAGATCACAGAGGTGGTCCAACGTTTTGATTTCTCTCATTGTTGGTTTGTTGTAATTAAAAATCCTCCTATAGTGATGTGATGCAGAAGAAAGGTTGATGAGAAAATGACCACAATATCAGATTGGACCTTTAATCAGTTCAGATGGGCATCAAATCACATTATCCAACAAATAAAAGTGATGCAAACTGGGTCTCCATATAATCTGCACCTGTTGTCTTACATTTTATATTCTATGTTGAATTCAGAAACCCAAGACTTGAGATGAACAAATCTGTTAAATAATGGAAAATAAAAAAGATTAAAAAAGGAAAGTGAAATCATATAAATAAATGAGGTGATGATATTTCTGTTACTTTAGAAGTTATTATACACTGTATGCTGTGATTCTGATCTGGGAAACATTAAAGACATTCATAGCCAGACTGCAGTCTGTGTGTCTTTATTCTGCTATAAAACATAATTCAACTCTGGGACAATTTCAAAATATGTCAGGATACCAAACAAAGGAAGAATAATTTGGCTTAAATCATGACAAAAACTTAATTTAGTTTTCCTAGGAAAACAGTGAATACTACATTTTATTGTATTATTTGACTATTTAAAAATCCTCTTATAATTCTCCATTCATTTTACACCCAGCAGTTCACCTGCAGGACTCACAGATTTGCTCTGAAATGATGACGCCTCGTTATTTCAGAGAAATGCTGCTGATAAAGATACATTTTTCAGAGAAAGAAATGCTCTTCACTGTTTCCATCCACATCTTAAGTATTTTATTCTGCGCCATCTTTTTTTTTTTTTTTTTACAACTTGCTTCACTTTTTAAATCTTACACCTTTTCACCTGTTTCACCTAGCAGTCTGCAAATTACACTTTTGTCTCCAGTCTTGAAATATAAGTAAATTACTCATTTCTATTTGTCAACCTAAAGATGAGGTTTAGATGGCATGTCTCTGTCTCCATTTGACAACTTCCTCCTTCAAGTACAGCAAGAGCATCAACACCTTTGTAAATAATTTATCTCTCAGCCTAATAACTCTTGAGAATAAATAATTCCGTGTTTTCCTTCTATCTCTGTTAGCTAGTTGCTAAGCTAAAGCTTAAAGAAATGACATTAGGAAATGCAAATAAGATCTGGGGTAAGCGATGACACACTAGGTAACGCCCTCTTTGGGGCGTAGCTCAGAGAGACAAAGGAATGGGAAACTTTTCTGGGATGCTATTTTTGTCTGTAGCCTGTTAAAGGTGGCAGGTCATTAAGGTAGCTGTATTTTGGTATTAATAAATGGAATTCATGAATTCAACTCACTGACTTCTTTAACCTCATACATCAAGAACTCAGCATGGAGAACGGACAAATCTCCACACTCTTTACTGGGTTTGTTTATTGTATTACTTCAGCTTTGCAATTGTCTTCATACATTTTAATGTCAATATGAGAAACAAAGAAGGGACTGTAATATAAAAGTGAAAGAACAAAAATTATCAAGGCAAATTCTACAAATATGACATGTTGGGTTGTGTTCTAATGAGACACTCTCCGTCATGCGAAGCAGTTTTAGCTAAATAACTAAACAGCTTCAAAATTCACAAGTAGAAATGTTAATAGTTTCCCTTGTTAAAACATTTTAATCAGAAGGAAAACAAGACAACAGATTTTTACACAGTGAATTTTTTACATCTTTCAGCATTATATCCCACGATGAAGACATAAACTTTCAAAACAGTGATGATCATTTAAATGTTTGGTTACATCATATAGTTTACTAGATCAGACAGTTAAAAATTAAAATAAAGTCAGATTCTGTTTCTTTATATATGCAATGTTATTACAACTTTTATATGGTCATACAATTTATATATATGTGCAAATTTGATCACAGCACACGTTATATTCAAATTAAATGTTTTGATTTGACCCTAGTTTGTATTGAACTGAAAAAATACAAAGATTTAAAATTAGTACTAAATTGCAGTTGGTTTCTCTCTATATATATTATCTAAACCAACATGTTTCTGCAGACCCACATTAAAAGTTTGGTAAATCAACAAACACTTCATTCTACATTATAATTATGAACATTTATATTTGAAAACATGAGGACCCTAACACGTTCCTCGAAACCAGATGTAATAAAAGAAAAGGCTCAGAATCCAAATTTGTGAAGGAACATTGTAGAACATTTTTAACTGGTTGAATGTTTTCTGTATTACATTGTAGAGAGATCAGTCTAAAATAGTTAACAGGTCAAATATTTGTCAATTCATAGTCATCTGAGGGGACAAAATGAAATAGTATTTTAGTGTTTAGGCTCCAGAAATGCACCACATGATATTACGAACCAGAAAGGGGTCTGGACTCTGCATTAGAAAAATGTTGGGTCTTAGAGGAGTGCTTGGGGAAATATAACTGCAAGAAGTGCCCAGTTCCAAGGACCATAAAAATGTCTTTACTTTATTTTAAATGAATCTTCAAGGCTTGTTTTCGCCTGGATTTCAGTGATATTTCTCCAAACTGAAGGGATGTCAGCTGGCAGTGCATTATATGCTTTAGCAAGATCATTGTTGTACTTTGTCATTACATATTTCCAGTAGTCTGACGCTTGAAGGCTTACATCTGGAGAGATTTTCCAGAATGGAAAAATTTCCTTGTAATTTTTGTAAGGATGCCATTCATTGTTTGTTGCACTGCAGCGAAACTGTTTGTCACTGATAACAAGAGACGAGCAAATGTCTATGACAAGCTTTCTTGATGAATCCCACCTAAACTTACCAAAACCTTGTGGTCGGTGGAGTGACGCAAAGTGTTCAGTGTGGGCTTTTCCTCCTGCTTCACATGGTACGGCACAGAATGGACACTGTCGGCCACAACCAATCACTCTGGCAAAAAGCTCATTTTGGGGTTTCAAATTGAGTTTTTTCAGTTTTTGATCAAATGGTATTTCTTTCAACTCCTCTTGAAGACATTTTGCCATTCCCTCGACAGAGGATGAGAGCCAGTGAGCAAACTGTTCCTGGTCAGCGTTGTTCAGGACCATGAAGGCACCAAGAGCATCCTGGGAAATGACCAATTTATCCCCAAGTTCTTTGCAGAGATCTTCAACAAATGTTTTGAGGTCTCTGCAGTTTTTTGATTTTGCGGCATTGATGGCATCAATGATGCTGGTGACACTGGACTTCAGGTGTCTTTCCTCAATCTTTTGTGTTGCAGAGCAGCTGGAAAACTGCGTTTTTATCTGTTTAAGTATTCTTTTCTTAACATAAATTTCATAAGAGGATCTGTAGCTCAGGAAGTCATCAATGTTTTGGTTTGAAAGCAAATCTTGCAAAGTTGAATATTGGAAGGACATTCGTGTGCTGAACTCTTCTCTTGTCAGCATTTCATCAACGATATCAGGACCCATCTTTCTGTAGACAAAGTCTTCAACAGCAGGTTTCAGACACTGGTTGGTGAATTCTTCAGCTTTCTTTTGGCATTGGTCTCGTTCATGGAAGACGTCTTTGAAATCTGCTCGAAACTTTTCCTTGGTTTTCTTCAGACATATGTAAGGATCATTTTTCTGTATGAAATCTTCATGCATTTTCTGAAAGTCTCTGGCTGCAAAGCCGCAGATGTGTTGTTTCAGAGACACCTCAAACTCAGTGTCAGTTTTTATGTCTTTGTTGTTCTGAAGACTTTTATCAATAATATGTAGAATCTCTTGAATGTATGTGTCATGATATTTGTTGTTTCTTTCAGTTTTTTCACTAACAAATTGAGTGCAAGTCTCTATAATGTTGTCAGACATTTTCTGTACAGCCATCACATGGTCTTCAATGTTAAAAAATTTACTAACTGTATGTATAATTTTTTTCAAGGCTCCGTCAGCAGTGTATTTAAAGGTTTCCAAGCCACACTTTTTCAGATCCTTTTGACTTAGTAATTGCGATGCAAGACTTCCCCTGTGGGACATGTTCACTCTGAGACAACGTGAAACGCTTGTAAAGACATCTGTGTTCTTCTGTTCAGAAAAGGACAGCTTCTCTAAAGTACTTTTCCACATCTTATCAAATTCTTTGTTCAACTCCTTGTCTGCCATATTAAGTTTTTTATTTCGACACTCATCAATTAATAGGCACACTGCTTTTTCAATTTCTTTTGTATGATTTTCCTTGATTTTATTCAGCTCTTTCATCCCTTGCTTGAGGTCAGCTGCTGCTGTTAGCTGGTTAAACACTGAATTTTCAATTTCTCGTCGAAGGCACTTTACACTGTTTGAAAATTCCTCTCTGTATCCTTCGACCAGATAAACATGACCTTCTGTTTTCTTGAAATACTGACCAAGGTTGGCAAGGAGAGTTGTTTCCCATTTAGACAGCTCGATTTCTGCCTCACTTTTCAGCAGAGCTATGAATTCCCCTACATCAGATGATTCAGATGTTGCAGCAACTGTACCAAAATTGGAAATCCTTGTTTCTGCATTGGTGACCCAGTTGTACATTTCTTTTTTGAACTCCCACTCCCATTGGTTGTACTCTGTGCAGAGTCTCATGTAAGCATCAGCCACCAGGCTGTTTCTGAAGCTGAAGATGAAGTTTTCATGTTTTACTGCGTTCCACAGGCTTGTCATCCACTCTCTGAACTCCAAGAGGTTATTAGAAGTTGACCCACACTTTCCCAGCTGTTGGATGATGTTTTTCTTGAGTTCATAGACAGCCTCACTGTATCCTGCATTTACTGGAGCCATTGGTGGGTTTCCATTCCAGAGTCCAGGGATGTAGCAGTTCCCTGTGTCTGGATTATACTCCATCACATCAGTGAAGCTCTTGTTCTCCTCTTTCTTCTCCATCTTAGCTGCTGCCTGGGTCATCTCATTCAGCTGTTCTAACAGCAGCTTCCTGTCTCTCAGGTTCTTCTCATGGGCTGAAACATCAGAAACATTCTGGTGAACAAACTGACATTGAGGCTTTTTGCCGACCTCCTTCATCCTGAGGAAAGCATGCACCACTATCTGCAGGATGTCTTTCATCTCTGTTGAATTCTCCATGGCAATATTGATAATGGTGATGTCACTCAGACCAACAACAAATGTTGCCAGCTCATTGTCATGCTCATAGCTGTTGTCCAGCTGTGCTAGCTCTGGTGACTTTAAGCCTTCAGTGTCGATGATCACCATGAAGTCACAGTTTAGAACTTTCTTGAAGTCTTCATTGACTTTAATGAGCAGCATGAAGGCACCTCTAGTGCATCGACCACTGCTGACTGCAAACTGGACTCCAAACATGGTGTTAAGGAGAGTGGACTTCCCTGTGCTCTGAACTCCAAGAACTGTGATGACCAGGATCTTGTTCTTTGGAGACACCAAGTCATTGAGCTGAGAGAGAACATCACTCACCCATCTGAGAGGAATGTTGGAAGCATCTCCATCTATAAGCTCAAGAGGAAATCCATCCAGCAACAACTGAGCACAGAGTTTGGGCAGATGTTGTAGTTGTTGACGTGATGGATCTGTTTCTGGAAGAGAAAGAGAAGCTTCGTAGATCTGACCCATTTCACGGAAGAAGTGCTCAACTCCCAGTGAGCTGCTGGAAAGTTGTTGGTCAATTTCTTTGATCTCTTCTTTGTTCTCAGAATCCTTGCATTTTTCCTTGTAGAGGTCCCTGAGTCCAGAAAGCTTTATACGTGACAGGTTGTCGAGGTTCATTCTTAGCCATTTCAGAAAAAAGCGCCTCTCTGTTCCTGGGCTGGATATTGCATTGATAAAGCATGTCATTGCTCTTGATATATCATAAGAATTCTGTTTTTTCCGCAGTTCTTTTATTTGCTCCTGAAGATCACTTTTGTAATTTTCAACGTTTTGTGACCCAACCTTTTGAAGGCGAAATTCTTCCTTCTCTACACTTGTCAGTTCCTTCCATATTTGGCCTTGAAGGGGAAGCTGATCTTCTTTGTATTGAAGAGTGTCTTGTATTTCTGCAATGATGGCATCTGCATTTTGTTTTCCAGCCTGGCACTCTGAAGAGTCCTCATCAACCATGATTCCTAGCTCATGGGCAACGTCAGCCATCTGCTCAAGTGTATTTGTGTTGGACCTCTCAACCACACAACAAACTGTCTTCCTCAGACTTTTGACAAAATCTGCATCATTCATGGACCTAGTCTTCAAAATAATGTTGCTGTTTGTCAAGCATAAGTCAGTGGCTACTTTTTCCAAAGCATTTAGACTAAATGTTTTGCTCTGATGATTACCAACCAGGAATATCTGTGCCTTGAAGTTTTGTTGTGAAAGTAGCCTGAAACTCAATGTAGGGTCATCAAAGAAAACAAAAACTGCAGCAGATGTCTGACACAAAAAGGAGAATTGTGTTTCATGTGAAGCAATGTCTCCACGAAGGTTAGCTATAGCAACTGGTTCACTGAAGATGTCCATGTTTTTGTTTCCACAGGGAAGGTACCAGGTCATTTCAGTCAGTCCATTGGATATTCTTCTCTGAACATCTCCACACTCCATGTTGTGGTGAACAAAGGTGTCATGGTATTGCTGAGAGTTACTCAGAAGTTTATTGAGGATCTCTGATTTGGACAGAGAGCACTCACCCAATCTCACAAATGATATCATTGGAAGTTCAGAAAGAACTATTCTTTCTTCTATGAAACCTTTTGATTCTGCAAGAGCTGGAGGTCTGTACTTCTTAACAATGTCTCTCATGGCCCACAGCATGAGGGTGCACTGCTGTGTATCACAGTTAGGAAGCAGCAGAGGAACAGAGAACTGACACATGGACATTTTTAGAGCTAATTCTTGATGAACAAAACCATCAGAACACAGGAAGAGAGCAGTGATTAAATCAAGAGGGTTGAGTATTTCACTTGCATTTGTAGTGCTGACAAGGTCTGAAAGATCTAATATTGTATGATTTGCATCATGACAAACAGATTGGCTTTCAGACGTACATTTTACATTCCTTGAAGTCACATTAACCATCATCAGTTTTTTTAGAAAGTACCATGGAAGTTCTGATTTACACTTAACAAGATGATCAGTGATGGTCTTTCCTTCAATTTGAAGTATCTTGCTGAGTGAAAGCTTTTTTGTCATGTAATCCTCCAGTCCTAGATCCACCAGCAGGTTCTCCAATTTTGTTTCTGTAAACATAACATTTCATAGTTTAGAACTACGCAGATGACAGAGACTGTTTTCACAAATCTACAGATGTGTCTGTAAAGTGCCCAACTGACTTTGTCTAATGTCTAATGTAGTCTAATGCAACATAAAATTGTGACCAGGCCAGATCCAACCACCAGACAACAACTACATAACAGCTATGAAACAAAAGGGTGCTGATAAACCGATAAGGCATAGTGCTTCGTGTTTGGGCCAGTATATGGCCATGGAAATGTAACGTTTAAATGTAATGTACTGTTTAAATTTTAACTTCCATTCTCTCATTCTTTGGTTTTTCCACTATTTGGCTCCTTCATTTCTAAAATCTCGCGATAGTTTTAATATAATGTCAGCAGTTCTCGCGAGACTACTGGACAGCCAATCGCTGTTGAGTATTAGGGTTACATGTGCCACTGCAGCCTATCTGCTAGGTATACTAGCTGGAGTGGGGAAATATAAAAGAGTAGGACGCGGTTGGAAGGAGCAAAGCTGCAGGTCAGTTAAGTGTTGTGTCATGTTTTCTTCTTAATTCTGTACGATGCTCATAGGAGCCTACTACCATGAGCAGAGTTGAGATGAGGTGAAAAACCCCCGTTTGTATGAGATATGAACTGCGGAATTGGTGAGTGTTTCTGTGTGTGACTTAATGTTAGCTGATGTCACTGTTTGTGTAGTGGCTAAATTACTGTCAATCCAGACGCCCATAGTAACTTTGAACAGACAATTGGAGAACAATAAAGTGCCTTAAATGTTGATTGAGCACTCGTTTAGATTGCTGTTTTTACATTTCATGTTAACTAATTTATATGGTGCATATCTGTTGGATTTTTCATGGATGTAATTTATATTGAACTCTATTTATTGAATATGCTTTTTGATTGAAAATGATTGTTGGAGCTATTTATAGTGCAAAAAAGTGCCACTCATTGAATTTATGTGCACACTAGAATGTTTTGATTCTATATTTATTGAGGAAATGGTCCCGTTTTATTCAGGCCAGGTTGATGCCGAGCTGAAGTCCAAACCTAAAGCCTAAAGGAGGGATTACACTTGTAGTGCCTGAAGATTATGTTCAACTGCCAGGCTGGTAGGAGGCTCCTTGCAGCCAGTGAACAATTTTGAGCCCCACTTGGAAATGATTTTTGTCAGCAGGACCTGCACTGAACAAAGCACTTTGAGTAACTTTTCTTGGGACCCAAACCAACCCCAGCTTGGGGTTGATGAACTGAAGGGTGTGGGTTCATTAATTGTGGAACTCTGGGATTGATTCTTTGTGTTTTGTTTTTTCCGTTTTTGTTTAGTTTTTTTCTTGCGCATTTTTATATGGCCATTTGGATGTTTTTTCCACTGTGTTGTAAATATGTACATACATACAAGGCACCAACAACTGCAAATTTTCAGTCTCTGTCTACTCCTTCATGAGTCGTACTTTATCTTTGGAGAAATTAGCCCATTTGACATTGTTATTCATTAACCATTTACCTTGATATATTGCAGCATATTTTTTACAAAGATGCTACAGAAACATGCCTTGGTGCTTATAAAGCATTGAAGCATGCCTCAGTGCCTATAAAATTAAGCACCTAGGCATGCAGACTGTTTTTATAAGCATTTGTGAAAGATTGGGTCACTCATGAGTTCGATGAAGTCTAGCATTGAACTGTGATAGGATGCCACCCGTGCAAGAAATCCAGTTGTGAAATTTTCTCGCCCCTAAATATTCCACAGTCAACTGTCAGCTATATTATTAGAAAATGGAAGTGTTTGGGAACGACAGCAACTCAGCCATGAAGTGGTAGGCCACGTAAACTGACAGGATGGGGTTAGCAGATGCTGAAACACGTAGTCCGAAGAGGTCGCCAACTTACTGCATTGTCAATCACTACAGACCTGCAAACTTCATGTGGTCTTCAAATTAGCTCAAGAATAGTGCACAGAGAATTTCATGCAATGGGTTTCCAAGGTGGTTATGTATATTGTGAATACACCACTGCATCCATACATCGGATGCAGTGGTGTAAAGCATGCCGCCACTGAACTCTAAAGCAGTGGAGGCGCGTTCTCTGGAGTGACAAATTGCACTTCTCCATCTGGCAATCTGATGGACAAGTCTGGGTTTGGCGGTTGCTCGAACAATGGTACTTATCTGACTGCATTGTGCCAAGTGTAAAGCAGTGGTGGAGAAAGTACTCAAAAATGTACTTAAGTAAAAGTACAAATACACAGACAAAAATGTACTCAAGTAAAAGTAAAACTACCACATTAACATTTGTACTTAAGTAAAAGTAAAAAGTACTGGCTTTTAAAAATACTTAAGTATTAAAAGTAAAAGTACTTGCTGAATAATACCTAATCGCTAATATCATTAAGTGAACCGATTGTATTTAATTTTAATACATTATAAATGTGCCATTTTAATGAAAAATGGCACAGATGAAGCATGTTTTTATTGTGTTTACTCTGTAACATAGTTTAGACTTTGATATGTGATTCTATGCATCATAATTTCAGGGATGGAAACATCTTGTCTCCTGTCCTTACATAGTATGAACTTCACCTTTTTTTTACCAGCAAGGGCTTTTATTTTGAAAGAAATCCAACAGAAAGGGTGGACAGGGGAGGACATGGAACCAAGTAGCTGTAGCAGAGTTGTAGTCAAGACCACCTACCCAATACCAGCTACGTGACACAAAAAAATTACGTTTACCTATAAAAATTGCTTCTCAAATTGATCTGAAAGATCCACATTCCCATAAAACACCTAGATATTAAATACATAGAGCTGAAATAAATTTAATCAGTAAAGATCCGTCCAGAAGAATCGAATCGTTCCTGAATGTCATATCAATGCAGACTTTGGTCACAGCGTTGTCCCACACAATAATTCAGCGCATGAGTGACAACTTTTTTTCATCGCAGATGCAAGATTTGTGTCTCTGTACAGCTAGCTTTGGTAGCATCACGTCCACGGAGCTTACCTTTCTTTAAGCTTTCCTTCGAAGTGACGCTAAAAGTTGGACAAAGTCCCCACCGTCTGTGAAAGCGAAGCGCTGCTGATTTTACATGTCACCATATCTTCTGATTTATGCAGCGCTATTATATTACTGACGATTAGACAGACATCTCCTCCCGCTCAGAGGAAACTACTGGGCATGTCTGGAGCTCCGCGTGCGAGTAAAGGGGGAAGCGATGGGTGTCAACAAACACTTAAGTCACGTTACTGCTTGGATTTTACGGCGCCATCTTAAGTCCCTGAACTTCACATTTTAACGGAAAAAAAAGAGCAATGCGACTTGGATGTAACGAGTAATGCGGCAGTTTTGTAAAAATGTAGTGAAGTAGAAAGTACAGATACTTACTGTAAAATGTAGTGGAGTAAAAGTAGAAAGTATACATTATTAAATCTACTTAAGTAAAGTACAGATACACGAAAATTGTACTTAAGTACAGTAACGAAGTAGTTGTACTGGTGTAAAGTTTGGTGGAGGGGTGATTATGGTGTTGGGTTATTTTTCAGGACCTGGGTTTTGCCCCTTAGTTCCAGTGAAAGGAACTCTGAATGTTTCAGCCTGCCAGAGAATATTCGTATACTCTGATATACCAGCATACTTTTTGGATAATTCCATGCTCCCAACTTTGTGGGAACAGTTTGAAGTTGGTCCCTTCCTTTTCCAACATGTCTGTTCACCAGTGCACAAAGCAAGGTCCATAAAGACATGGATGGCAGTCTGGTGTGGATGAACTTGACTGGCCTGCACAGAGTCCTGACCTTAACCCAATAGAACACCTTTGGGATGAATTAGAGTGGAGACTAAGACCCAAGCCTTCTCATCCATCATCAGTGTTTGACCTCACAAATGCACGTCTGGAGGAATGATTAAAAATCACGATAAACACACTTCTAATCCTTGTGGATAGCCTTACCAGAAAAGTTTAGACTTTTCTCGGTGCAATGGGTAACCCAAGGTCATATTGAACCCTATGGATTAGGAATGGGAGCTCACTTAAGCTTGTATGTGGGTCAAGGGTTGAGACAATACTTTTGGCAAGATAGTGTAGGTAGACTGACTTAAGATATCCTGAGCTAATTCTGTAGTTTAGGGTACTGGAAGAAAAAATTAACACTTTCTCAGTTTCATCTTCTACTACTCTCCAACTGTTAACTTTTTGTTTTCACTTAGTTATTTTTCTCTCCATAAAAGCCACACCTGGTCTGGTGTTTCATTTGGCTGTGGTTACTTCCTGGAGGAGGTCATCGGCTGAGATAATGCTGGCATAAACAAAATATTTTTCCTCTCCAACTATTAACTTTTTACTTTCATGAACATTAAAAATAATCCTACATCAGTTCATCTGTTTCTTTTCAGTGAATTCTGGTCTGTCTTCTTAAAGCCCTAGTTGGTTTGCGGCAAATTCTGCTAGAGGTTTCTTCCTGTTAAAGGAGAGTTTTTCCTTTCTACTGTTCCTACATGCATGCTCGGTATGAGGGTTTGCAATAACGTCAGCCACACAAACTGTTTTTGTTGTTGCTACATGGTCGTCCAGGAGGAGTCAATGCTGAAAGTTTCAAACTACTTTGAAAAATTAGCCGACCATATTGTACAGTTCAATAACTAAGATCAACTGGAATGTGTGACTGAATTGCCAAGATGCAGCTGTAGTTGTAAAAAAAAATTGTACTTCATAATCACTTCTTTGTTTTGGATAATCACACAAGAATCCCAAAAGCATGCATTATACTTAGTTTTTGTAGCGTGAAGACTGCAGTCAGAACTACTATACTTTTATTTAGTGTGAAATGAGCATAGGTACAGATAAAAGTGAACTAATGTATGTCATACCAGAAGTTCACTTTTATTTGTATTCATCTATGGTTATCTATAATTCATACATTGCTTTTACTCACTTGTTTTGGCTGATATTACAGCTGACTTGCTGATTGTTCCTTTCCTTAGTTGTGTTGAAACATGGAGGGAGTAACTAACCCCAGGCCTCAGGTTGTTGAACGTCACACTGTTTGTCTCTGTTTCTAACTCTTGCACAAGTTCACCATCACTGCAGCAGGCAACAATGAAAGACTCCACTTCTCCAGAGGCTTTTTCCCACTGGAGAGAGAGCGACTCATTGCTGATATCTGAGACTTGTATAGCCATGGGAGGAACAGCCTCTGTTGAACAAACATAAGCAAATGCATATTTTACAAGAAATAAAAGATATCTCACTGCATTTTGCACTTTTATAAAATTTATTTAAAATGCGCAATATTTATAGATACTTTCTTCTGCTTTGACTGTTATAATATTAACATTAGCAACTATTTATCATGTTTATTTACATATAGGATCAATTATTCACTGTGTCCCAACTCATTTCCAACTCAAACATACCTGTAATTACAGACAGAGTAGCTATTTCCTCTTTTTCTGCAATCCTTGTGATGTTGAAGGTGTACTCTGTCCCAGGGTTGAGTCCCACAACATCAACAGTGCTGCAGTCTCTGGTCTCCATGGTCCCTGAGTGTGTGTCACTGGTGTAATCTATTAGAAATTTATACCTAACTGGTGGAACAACTGGTGCTAAACCAAAAGAAACTATGTTGGTCCCAACACAGTGAATAGCTACAGGTGGAGAAGCATCTGGCAGAAAAGAAGGAAATATTTGTGATTTATGAGTATTGCAAAAATAACTAAATGACTGAAGGCCACAGTTTTAAAACAAATGTATACATACCATCAGTCTGCAGTGACACAGTGGAGCCTCCCTCTGGTTCAGTAAAGATACCTGATGCATCAAAGAACTGCAATTTAAATAAGAAAATATTGAATCATTAACAACAACCTGCCAGTAACACAACCTTTAGACTCTTTTGTCAAACATGAACCCAGCCCCTCCTTCATATGATGCAGTAACACAGTTTCATTTCCTGTGGTAAGAACATGAATAGATGATCTGTGAGAAAAAGAAACTTAACTCCCCAACCCAAGAAGTGTGGCTGAACACAGTGTTGAGCTACAATCAATGTATACATAGTAAAACAGGATAACTTCAAGGTTTCCATAGTCAAACTATGGTTTGGATTAAGACATTTACATACATGAAAAAGGGATTTGAATCCAAATCATATTTTCCAGATTTGCTATATCTGAGTGGGCAAAGTTCAAAAAGAAAAATAAATCACTGAAATAATCAAGTACATCACAGGCCACAATGTATTTTTTGCAGTTAGATGCATTTTTCTGGCCTAAATTGGTTCTTAAATTTACATCTTTCAGCTTAAATGACTCATTCTCTCTGTCATTATTTTACTTCAAAGGTAAATGTCCTGAAAGGCTCCATAATAGTTTTGTTGTTTGCTTTAGTTAGTGAGTGAACAGACTCTGACATGAACATTTTTGTGGTCATATGGTTAAGTTTACTGTACCCAACTGTTTATTTTAGGAAATTATAAACTAGGAGTTGCAATCAAAATTATTCCTTCACATAAAATGACCACAAAAACCACTGGTGTTACAGAAAAATACCACATAAAATTATATAAACACCATTTAGCTCACATCAATTTCTTACCTCTTCCTCCTCCAAGTTTGCCATTGTTGTACAAACATTCATCAACACCTCACACCACTTACAGAACGCTCCTACTTCTAGTGAAATAACAGTAAAAAGAAAACATGCAATTAGGGTAGTACACCATGAGGTACACTGAGCTGTAGTTTGATGAAAATGAAGCTGTGTTCATATAAAGGAAAATGACTTACCTATTAAAGACTTCCTTCTTAAAGTTTTTAATGGAAAGTCTACAGAAACAAGGTGAAAGCAGAGAACCAAATTCTCTTGCAAATAGAGGAGTAATGCTTCAGCTGCTCCTTTTATCAAGGTGGGTGGAGTCATGATCACTGGTTTACCAAGAAATGAATGTGGCTGGGCTGAGAGAAAATGAAACTTAACTACAAATCGAAAGGGACTGAGAGGAAGTGGGAAACTGTGTTATGTTCCATGGGCTGATAAGGTCAATTTTCTGAGTTTCTTCAGGTAAAAATTTGACCTGAAAATGATCACAAAGCAGAACAGATGAGAGATTGTAGCTAGATAAAAAAAATGTGTAAAGGACTTAAAAAGATTATTTTTTAACATCTTGTATTTTTGGACTATTTTTAGTGCCATGTACTGTGTATTTTAATGTAATTTTAGATAGTTAGGACAATTGCACATTTATGGATAAGTAGCCCAAATTTATATAATAATTTATTTTTTGTACAGGCAAGAGTTAGTGCATGATTGATGCAGGTAAAAACAGCAGCAGTAAAAACAGAATGGAGCATGTTGTCTTTACCTGCAACATTTAAAAAGCTCCAGTTAAGGTTGGGTTATATGGCTTAAAATGAATATCACGTTATCTATTTTGATTTTATTATACAGACAACTTATAAAATTCCCTCTTCATCTGGTAATGTTCAACTTCGCCTTCTAACTATTAGCTTAAACTGTGAACCTCCTCTTCCAACAGCAGGACAAAAGTCATAATCTTCCTGCCCTTCTGTATCCAAAAAGAGAAATGATTTTAAACCAGTTAAAAAAAAATAATTTTAGGTTTCTATTCAGCTGTTCATTTACAAAAATGTATTAAAAACAAGCCACAACCTAGGATTTAAGGCAAAGTCAAATTAATCTAATCAACAGTCAGACCACACCAGCTAAGCTTTGTGATTTAGTGTTCAGTTATTCTTGAGAATAGGGACAAAACAGGTCCTATGGTTAAAGCACAAAATTTGAATAAAATATAGACAAAATACAATATTTACAAATATCTGACTAAACTAACCTGGGTCATGTGAGCATAACAATGTACCCTGCTCAAAAAAATAAAGGGAACACTTAAACAACACAATATAATTCCAAGTAAATCAAACTTCTGTGAAATCAAACTGTCCACTTAGGAAGCAACACTGATTGACAACCGGGACCCTCGTCGGGTCAATCAGCGTTGCTTCCTAAGTGGACAGTTTGATTTCACAGAAGTTTGATTTACTTGGAGTTATATTGTGTTAAGTGTTCCCTTTATTTTTTTGAGCATTATATATTTTCCTGGTGTTTGCTGAATATTTTTTTATTTTAAACATTGTAGTCGGTGGATGATGCCTGTAAAAGCCCTTGTCCAGGAGCAGAACTCAATACGTTGTAATAGTTTAAAACAATTAAAGAAATACTAAAATTATATATTATGACAATTAAGTATAAGTAGTCATATAAATAAATATAAAGGTATCAATAAACTGAATTCAAAATCATTTTTATATATTTTCCAACTCCATTGAAATTTGTCCCTAGTTTTTGTCAACACTGTCAGAAATTAAAAGAATGTTAAAAAAATCAGGCATTATTGGGGGGCACCAGAACTTCTGAGGACCCCATGACCACTTCCTTTCTCTTCCTTTGCTAGGAGGGCTAGTTAGCTCTGGTTAGCTTATGTTATTCTTTAGTTTTTTCTTCTTTTTATTCCTAAGTTGTTTGTCACAACCATGATGTGTCAACTCCATAACTGACAATTTACAAAACTTTGATGAAATTTTGTGAAATAAAAGCTTAATTTTGGTATAATGTAAAGATTTCATGGGCCTGATAAACTACAACATGGCCTCCTTCAGAATTGCATCATATAAATTGAGATAGTTTGGCTTTTTGTCAACTCTGTCAGATGTCAACTCCATCAGTTTGTCTGACTCTTTCAGTGAAATTATTGTCAAATCTCACTTAAATGTGCAATTAATTCATTTTAATGTATTTTGCATAAATTGCATTACTTCACATGTATCAAGTTTTTCTTTTTACTCACTAGTTTGTCACCACCTTCAGTTCTGTGTCAACTCTGTCATGCATTGTCAACTCTGTCAGATTGACTTTTTGTTGTGTTTTAAATAATATTCCTTTTGTTTCTTGATAAGTATTTGTCTGTAAAATGAGTAAAAATATCACTAATAGGGTCATTAAAAAATTTTTTTTATTTATTTTTGTCAGATGGTGATGACAGCGTTATAGGTCAGGTCGATTAAAAATGTAATTTTTAAAAAAAAATGTTGCAACTGGGAGCCTGCACCTCAGTATCTTTACATTTCCAAAACATTATTTGTCATATTTGCCTACATCAGGTTGACAAATAACAAAAAAAAATTATGGGAAAATTAAAACCCATTTTGTCCCTATTCAAGAATCACTAGTTTATCTTTTTCTATTTTGAAAGACACCGTATACAGACTCATTGTTTTTCAGGCTAACCCTCGCCAGAATTATAAAATATATGCTTTTGGGCATCAAAACATGGCTTAAGTAGTTAATGAATAAGACGTTTTTCCTTGATTTAACTGCTGTTGTTCAGTTTCAGACGTTGAAAAGAAGAAAAGAAACAGACTTATTCCAGTTTTGTTAATTTTATTTGAGTTTTTGTGGACTTTTTGGTCAGTTCTTAGGGATTGGGACGTTTAAAACGCTAAAGTTTTAATCCAAAAAGTGTTTCAACTTCTTTATTATTTTTTTTAATTTTCTTTTACCTGGTAAATCCTGTCTTTGGTCTCTTTTCCTCTGGGTTCTGATTCACTTTCACCGCCAAGAACACTTGAATGCAACCAGCTCGAAAAAAACCACACAGATATTTTTCTTCAACTTCATAGTTGTTACTCGGTAACGTTGGACGGTCTCAGGTCAAAATATGATTGTTGTCCTTTCAACGTGCGATTGTGTAGCATAAAACGTCGAGTTTCTGCTAGCATTCACCAGGAAGGTTTGTTCTACTTCTTCGTACCCAAAAGCCTACTTTATACCACCAACTTGACAGACGCCCCCTAGCGGCTAGATATGGAATAGCGCTGAGCAACTCAAGTAAAGTGGTTATTATAAAGTTAAATAGAAACAAAATAAGATGTTGGGATTTCAACTCCCTCTTTTTGTACTTAATTAGTGATTCCATTTACTTATAATTTAACTTGTTTTTCACCCCTCTACATAATCATAAAATATGTAATATAATATATATAATTATTTCATTTCCAGCTCTTTCCAGATGTCACAACAGAACATAGAGAAAGATTAGATCAGTGTTTTTCAACCATTTTTGAGTCAAGGTACACCGTTTTAATTGAAAAAATCCCGAGGCACACCACCAACTAAAAATGGAAATAAAGATACTCTGTAGCCGCCTATATATAGTCATTCTTATCAAAGTCTCTCGAATAGGAATCAAATAAACACAAAAATGTATTATCACATTTTACATTTCTTATTTCAAACTGCACCTAACATATCCACTTCAAAAATACCCCTGAACAGCCACAACACTGTGGTGTTAAATTTAAAGAAGTTGTAGAAAACTTCAAAGTGTTTTACAAACTAATCCACAAGCATCTTATAGCCAGAATACAGAAAATAATTCTTATTCTGAAAGAAGCAATAATATTTGGGAAACATTTAACTTCATATTCACTGTTACAATATGAAGAGTTGCATGTACAAAATGTCAATATCTGTATATTTTACCCACCTGGTGTGGAACCTGTGCATGTTTGGATGAAAACAGATCTGATTTCCTGGCAGAAATTGAAGAAAGACAAAGCTCTTCCTCAACATCTCAGTCTCTCTCTGTTTTTAGTTTTTATAGTAGCCAGGCTTCAGAAGCTCACTTCACACAGATATGTTGTGGGAAATTGACTCGTGCTCTTTCCAACTACTGCTGAGCTTCACTGTCTTTTCCATCACTGTCATCAGTCTTTCTAGATTCAGTACTCTCACCGCTACCTGTAACATTCGTGCATCACTAATTCTCTTGTTTTAATGTAAAATGCTATGTACCTACTGCCATCTAGTGGTAAGAACATTACATGATTACGCCGCTGCTGCTACTACAGCAGATACTCGAAGATGGCATTATTTGCAGACAATCTCAAAAAATCTTTTAAAACTAATTACGATATTTTTCGGACTATAGAGCGCACCATACTAGCACCCTCAATTAAAAAAATAAAATAAAATAAAAACTGGAAGCTGTTCTCGGTTTTCCATTAGGACCCAGCAGAATGCCTCGTCCTAATAAATCTGCTGGACGCATCACTCCGTCTCCAAAGTCAAACCATGGTTTCGTTCACACCGAGCTTAAATGCAGCGGCTTTATTTCCCTCATGTAGTGCCAACCCTCAACTTAAAAGCTGCATGATATGAGTTTGAAAACATTTCTCCGTCGTGCCTGCTGCTAGCATGTGCTTGTTCTAAATGAAAAGTAGCCGTTCTTCTTTGATTTACAATTTTGACTTCTAATGATTCACTTCCTCCTAGAGAGCCCCCTGGTGGTTGAAGAAAAATCCGCAGAAAAGCCACAGCGGGCTACAATCCGCATGGTTCAAAGTTAAGGAAAAAAGTAGCAGCTTTTAGTCCGGAAAATACGGTACCGTAGTGAAATTGAATAATTTCCACGGCACACCTGACGATCACTCACGGCACACTAGTGTGCCGCGGAACAGTGGTTGAAAAACACTGGATTAGATGTATCCACAAAGGTTTTATTTTTGTCATTTAGGCTGTTCGGTCACATAGATCCAGTGTTTTAGGAAACCAGAAATAATCTTTTTCTGAGTGGAAAATTTTCAAAAACGCTGGTGTCATGTTTTATTTTGTACATTTTTTTTAAAACAGGGAAGTTGAAGCTCCATCTTATCACTTCACCCTCACAGTAAACATGACATCATTGTGTTTTTTTGTGTCGTTTTGTTGAAGAGTTTGGGGCAGCTGTTACATGTGTGGTTTTGCATCGTAGCGTCAGGATGCACATTTTCTCTAAATTGCTTATGAAATTTTACCTTGTTCATCTGTGTGGGGATGGGATCTAAGCAAGATTAATATTTACATTTTCTTTCACAATGTGTAAGTACTACACCCTGAAACATTGCTGTCCTGGCAAACTATGGCATAGTCCTCCAAACAAGCATGAAATTCACTACAGGTCCTTTTAGGGTTCTGCATGCTCAGGTCACAATAAGTTCTCATTGTTGCAATTACATGATAAAAATTGCGTCATTTTGTTCTCAGCCTCACATTGTCCACTCCGTGGACATAATAAATACATTTTCTGACAATTCCCTTTTGAGATGAAGTGTCCTATAATTCAAGAGCCATTCAGTGAATTTCAACGTTCTGTCAAAAACTTCTCCTCCTCCTCTGTATGTATCTGCTTTTTGTAACCCAGGAATGATTCTTTATCTAATTAAACTTTAAACTACATCTAATTGACAAACCAGGGATGATGATTAGAAAGTTGTAGGTGAAGAAAAGTTTCTATTTATTTCATTTGAAGGGGTGTTTATGGTCCACTTCTTCTTGTCACAACCCAGCAAACTGTTTGCCCCCCTATAAATGAAAAACTATTGTGTGATTGTTCATTGTCCTCTACCCTTAGCAGAATATCAATCATGTTTTCCACCTCCATGGTCTTGTGCTCTTCCAGTGATATTCCAACAGTCTCCTCCAAATGCAGAGCTTGATTATTGTCACATCTGACCACATTGCTTTGTCTTATATTTTCTGGGAATCCTCTAAATTATTTATTTAAATGTGAAAAGACAAAGGTCTCAGTTTGGACTTGAGCCAGAACTTTACTTTGACACTGATCCAATAAGTCCAAAATCCAAAAAGTCAATATATGAATGTCTGAACAAGTTGAAATAACAAGCGGAGAAATGCTTGATGGAAAATTTGTCCCAGTAAGAAAGAGAGTTAAAGTTTGAATCATATATCAGGGTATATAAAAATTTTACTGTTTGTGTTGTTTGGCACTGAAAGAAATTGTGTTTAATCTCTCGATTCTTCGACATTCGCCGTCGGCTCAAGATTCATCCAGATTTGTAATTTTTGGTGTGAACAGGGTTGAAATAAAGTCCTGCTTTGTTCAGCAAACTCTGTATCAAAAGAGTCTTTTTCTGGAGAATCCTTACATCAGCAGTTTGAAGATGACCAACCCATCAAACACGAGTTCTTAAGATTAATGTTTTTAATACACCGCTAGAGGGCGTGATTGTTTAATATTTTAAAGGCCCATGAAAAAATATAAAGGTCACCAAGCTGAGAGAAACAACATTGCTATATCAATATCTATACAATTAAAAAAATCGAATGAATCAGGCTAATGAAATATTTTACAAATATTAAGTTTGACACTTTGAGGCATTTTAGACGAATTTTTCAAAAATACATTTGAGTACACAGGAAAATAATGTCTGACTTTGTTGTTCTGAATCACAATATTTTACAAAATTTTTCATGCTTGCTAAAAAATTTTGTACATTTTGTCTTATTACACTTGAGCTTTTGAAGAATCTCTGCTAGACAATGTATTTATGTTCATACGTATAAGCAAGGCTTCCAGCATATATAAAGTTGCTCTTTGTTCGCAATTTTTTATAAAAACTTATACTAAAACATCATGGTGAGGAGTTAAGCTAAACTCATGTTAATTAAATATTGACTTACCTTTAATCATCTTATACTGCCATGGATAAATTTGTGCCCGGACATCATAAAGCGACACATTTTTATAAATCACTGAAATCACAGAGGTAGACAAACATTTGTTACTTTGACTCCACACACGTGAGTCAAAGTAACTCACGTGTGTGTAAGTTTGCCTTACGATAAGGCAAACTCATGAGAAGGTGCAGTAGTGTTTTGAGTGAATATTATATCGGTTTGATATGCGGAATAAATACTTCAAAATTAAGGATTATGGTGAACACCTAGCCATAAGGATCTTAAGAACAAATGTGAGCCTTTTTTCACATTCCATATTTCATTCAGAAGAGTTGAGAATATGTTAAAACTGAAGTAGAAAGATTGTGTCATACAAATTATTAAATAATATTTCTGTTACTGTCAAAATTAATTTATTTATGCAAAATATTGATACAAATATCCACCACTTTCTGTGAGTCATACCTCTTCTTCATCCTCTAAACACATGCGTTTATAGAATTAATTTGGGATTTATTAAATAAGTTTAATTTTCAGTATAAACAATGTGTAATTTTATTTCACCCAAACTGGGTGTCTGTTCAACTTAGAGCCAAATTAATATGATTTTACCTGAGACTTTCAGTAAAATATTACTAATGTTGATGAAATACTTTGTTAAATTAAAGTACATTAGAGAGCTTAAGATTTTTGAATAATTGATTTTGTGGGTCTCATTTAAATTAATTTCTCCTTTTTGGTTTGGCTTCAGGGCGTCTCACCTTTACAGTTCATGAGCTCATAATTGGTTCAAATGAGGTCATAGGTCAGAGTTCTTCTCCCACAAAGAGCTATAGAATAAGTAGAGCTGCCAGTGTGCATTTTATTTTACCACACTACTGGTTTTCAGTGAACAACAGAAAAACAATGACAAAAACTGTTAGGAAGTTTAGAAAAATCCAAAATAATATCTAAACATGTAACATATACCATAATGAAATTGTTCAAGTGAAAACTGCAGACGTTTCAACAAAAAAGAAAACAGATTGAAGGTGACTTGGAAAAAATATATTTTATTAGGCATGTTATGAACAAGAAGTCCTCTTTTGTCACTTATTAAAAAATGGTTTTTCATCATCTTGATGAGCTCTGTATTAGTGTTTTAATTTATTTTAGTAAAAAACAGATCAGCTGCTGTAAAATTCAGTGATTTTATTCAAACAAAAACATGAGAAGATGTTTACAACATTTAGCATAACAATGAATCGATGCAACAGAGTTCTGCAGAGGAATACGTCAAAAAAAAAAGTTATGTGAATACTTTGAGTTGTACTGGATTTTTCTGTCACACTAGAGGATGAATGGTGAGCAAAATAATTCAAAATCAGGATGAAGGCATATGGTGGAAATTTAACTATAACCAAGAAGAACTTCAAGGGAAAACTTAACATCAGGCTCCTGCAATGAACAAAGAAATCTGAGAGTTTACATACAATATGTGACATGGAAACCTGGTAAGCAAAATAAAAACAATGAATGATAGCAGAGCAAAAATAAAAAGCTGAAGTAAAAGAATAAAGAATACACACAATGGAGTAACCAATACCACGGAAAAAGGAAACTCAAATGAGCATCAATGAGCTAAAAATCAAAACAAAGGAACAGATGCAAACATAAGACCCAGAACTAGACATGGGTAAAGCCAAAATAAGGAAAATTATACAAATAAAATAATGACATTTTAATAATAACAAAATATTATATCTGGTAAAGACTGATACCATGAAGAATGTTTTATTATCTGATGTTTTTATAACATTGCTACACCCATATAGCAAAACAATGAAAAACAGATTGAAATCAAACTTAATTCAATTCAGTGCATTATATCTGATATAAATTCACAGCAAATGTAATCTAAAGGCATTTAAAACACAGAACAGGCCCTATATGTAGATGGAAAACTGTAATCAGTTTAACCACATCATAAAGCCTGATTTTACGTCACATACATATAATTTATAAATCACTGCAGTTACGTTCAGTTTAGTATTTTATTTGGTAAAATATTTTCTAATTTCCATAGTAAGTAACGATGCAGCAATGCCATGACAGTGAACACTATAGCATCGACTCACGAATGCAGAACAAATAAGTTTGTCCTATTATTTCCTATGAATTCATCTACTATAGTATAGCAAATTTAAAATATTTTTCAGACAATATGATTTATGAACTAAATCTTGCTGAGTGACAATTTCAGATAAAATAATGATGAAATGCATTTACAGATGAACAACTTTAAAAATAAGGAGGTATATCAAAATGGGTTTTAGCAATTTATTTTGTCTTTACTCCCAGGGTTGAGCCCAATGTTTAAATGAGGTGGGTTTAAAACAAAAGAGGAAAAATGATGTAAGTCCTCTAATGGCAAGAACCAGTTTTGTTCTTAAAAACAGACAGAAGTTCTGATTTCACCTGATGTTGAATGATTGCTTGAGGCTGGCATTTGCCTGTTCTCTAGTGATTCTCCTCCAAGCATCAGGAATGTCAGCAGGCTCTGCATCATATGCTTCAGCAAATTCCTTGTTGTATGTGGCCATCACATATTTCCAATAATCTGATGCCTCAAGGCTCACATCTGGAGGAATATTCCAGTCTGGAAAAATGTCCTTATATAGTTTGTAAGGATGCAATTTGTAGTTTGAGGCACTGCAGCTAAAATACCTGTCACTCATAACAAGAGAAGAGCAGATGTCAGTCTGGAGTTTATTTGAGTCTTCAAGTCTGAACAGACCTAAAAGCCATGGACTATGCCGAGCAAAGTGTTGAGTGTGGGCTCTTCCACCTGCATCACAGGGTATTTTGATCTGACCTAAACTGCCTGGTCGATGCAGAGAAGCAAAGTGTTGAGTGTGGGCTTTTCCACCTGCATCACAAGGTATTTTGCAGAATGGACACTGTTGGCCACAACCAATCACTCTGTTAAAAAGCTCATTCTCTGGTTTTACGTGGAGTTCTGAGAGTTTTGTGTCAAACTCAGTTGATTTAAACTTTTCTCTAAGAGCTTCTGTCATTTCCTCCACACACATGTTGAGCCAGTGACCAAACTGTTTCTGGTCAGCATTGTTCAGAACCATGAAGGCATCAAGAGCATCCTGGGAAATCACCAGTTTGTCACAAAGTTCTATGCAGATATTTTCAACAAATGTCTTCAGACTGTCACTGTTTTCTGTTTTGGCTTTTTTAATGGCGGTATTTATGTGGTCAATGCAGAACTTAAGATGTTTGTCCTCAAACTGACAAACTGTAGACCCAGAGGAGAATGTCTCCCTAATTCTCTCAGATATCCAGGATTTTACATAATATTCATATGAGCATATGTAGCTCTTAAAGCATTCAAAGTCACTTTTTGAGATCAGATTAAGTAAAATTGAATACTGGAAGGACATTCGTGTGCTGAACTCCTCTCTTGTCAGCATTTTATCAACAATATAAGGACCAAGAGAACGATAGACAAAGTTTTCCACAGCAGGTTTCAGAATTTGGTTTGTGAATTCTTCAGCTTTCTTCTGGCATTGATCTCTTTCTTGAAACACATCTTTGAAATCTGTGCAGAACTTTTCCCTGTTTTTCTGCAGACATCTGTAAGGATCGTTTTCTTGGATGAAATCTTCATGCATTTTCTGAAACTTTCTGGCTGCAGATCCACATATGTGTTGTTTCAGAGACACTTCAAACTCAATGTCAGTGTCAACATCAGTTTTGTTCAGCTTTTCATCAATGATGTGAAGGATCTCCTGGATGTAAGTATCATGATAATTAGTTTTTCTCTTGATTTTATCCCAAACACAGTCATTGCAAGCAGTTATGATGCTGTCAGCAATTTTTTGTCTTGCTTTTATTAGATATGTCAAGGTAAAGAGTCCTCTTAAAGCAGTTTTGAAGTGTTCCTTGTATGTGTATGTAAAAGTCTCCTGTCCACAGTTTTGGAGGCTTTTTTCACTCAGCAGTTCACATGCATGGCTTCCTTTGGGAGAAAGATTTGTTAGCAACTGAAAGGACACACTGGTGAAGATATCTGATGTCTGCTGTTTAGAGAAACACAAGGTGTTCAGTGTTTCAGTCCACATCTTATCAAAACTTTCATCAAGCTCTCTGTCCGTCATTTCAACTTTTTTCTTACGACATTCATCAATTAAAGCACAAACTGCTTCCTCAATTACTTCTGTATAAGTGGCCCTGATTTTGTCAAGCTCTTTTAATCCTTGCTTGATATCAGCAGCTGCTGTGATCTGGTTGAACACTGATCTTTCAGTTTGTCCTCTAAGACTCTTTATGCTGTTGGAGAAATCCTCTCTGTATCCTTCAACCAGATAAACATGACCTTCAAACTGCTCAAAGTATTTATTCAGATTGTCAAGGATCTTTGTCTCCCACTTGATCAGCTCTGTGGTTGCTTCAGTTTTCAACTCAATGATGAATTCATTCATGTCAGAGATTTCAGATGTTGCCGTAAATTTACCAAAATTGGAAATTCTCGTTTCTGCTTTGGTGACCCAGCTGTACATTTCTTTTTTGAACTCCCACTCCCATTTGTTGTACTCTGTGCAGAGCCTCATGTAAGCATCAGCCACCAGGCTGTTTCTGAAGCTGAAGTTTTCATGTTTCACTGCGTTCCACAGGCTGGTTATCCACTCTCTGAACTCCAAGATGGTATCAGAAGTTGACCCACACTTTCCCAGCTGTTGGATGATGTTTTTCTTGAGTTCATAAACAGCCTCACTGTATCCTGCATTGACTGGAGCCATTGGTGGGTTTCCATTCCAGAGTCCAGGAATGTAGCAGTTCCCAGTCTCTGGATTATACTCCATCACATCAGTGAAGTTCTTGTTCTTCCCTTTCTTCTCCATCTTAGCTGCTGCCTGGGTCATCTCATCCAGCTGTTCTAACAGCAGCTTCCTGTCTCTCAGGTTCTTCTCATGGGCTGAAACATCTGAAACATTCTGGTGAACAAACTGACATTGAGGCTTTTTGCCGACCTCCTTCATCCTGAGGAAAGCATGCACCACTATCTGCAGGATGTCTTTCATCTCTGTTGAATTCTCCATTGCAATATTGATAATGGTGATGTCACTCAGACCAACAACAAGTGTTGCCAGCTCATTGTCATGCTCATAGCTGTTGTCCAGCTGTGCTAGCTCTGGTGACTTTAAGCCTTCAGTGTCGATGATCACCATGAAGTCACAGTTGAGAACTTTCTTGAAGTCTTCATTGACTTTGATGAGCAGCATGAAGGCACCTCTAGTGCATCGACCACTGCTGACTGCAAACTGGACTCCAAACATGGTGTTAAGGAGAGTGGACTTCCCTGTGCTCTGAACTCCAAGAACTGTGACGACCAGGATCTTGTTCTTTGGAGACACCAAGTCATTGAGCTGAGAGAGAACATCACTCACCCATCTGAGAGGAATGTTGGAAGCATCTCCATCTACAAGCTCAAGAGGAAATCCATCCAGCAACAACTGAGCACAGAGTTTGGGCAGATGTTGCAGTTGTTGACGAGATAGATCTGTTTCTGGAAGGTAAAGAGAAGCTTCGTAGATCTGACCCATTTCACGGAAGAAGTGCTCAACTCCCAGTGAGCTGCTGGAAAGTTGTTGGTCAATTTCTTTGATCTCCTGTTTGTTTTTAGATTCCCTGCACTTTTTTTTGTACATTTCCCTCAGATTAGACAGTTTTACGCGAGACTGGTTATCAAGATTTATTCTCATCCATTTCAGGAAGTAGCGCCTTTCAGTTTCTTTGTTGGATAGTGCAGCGATGAAACAAATCATTGCTTTGGACATCCAATAAGCACTCTGTTGTTGTCTCAGTTCATTTCTCTCTCTCTGAAGTTTGCATTTGTAATGTTCTATGTCTTCAGAACCAACTTTTCGAAGACGAAATTCTTCCTTTTCCAAACAAGTTAATTTCTTCCAAATTTGACCTTGTAAAGGAAGTTGATCGTCTTTGTATTTAAAGGTGTCGTGAATTTCTGCAGTGATTTCATCTGCTTTCATCTTTCCAGCCTGACACTCTGGAGAATCTTCATCCACTATGATTCCAAGTTCATGAGCAACATCAGCCATCTGCTCTACTGACATCTTCCTCTGTGGGTTATTAACTACATCACTGATCCTTTTCCTCAATAGTTTGACAAAATCTGCATCATTTTTTTGTTTTGTCTTTATTAGAATGTTGTTTTTAGTCAAACCCAGACTGGTTACCAATTTTTTAACAGAATCAACTCTAAAGTTTTTGCTCTGTTGGTTTCCAACCAAAAATATTCTTGCTTTGTGTTTTTTGTTCATCAGCAGTTTGCACTCAGAGTCCAGCTGGTCAAAGAAAACAAAAACTGCAGCAGATGTCTGACACAAAAAGGAGAATTGATTCTCAAATGAAGCAATGTCTCCACGAAGGTTAGCTATAGCAACTGGTTCACTGAAGATGTCCATGTTTTTATTTCCACAGGGAAGGTACCAGGTCATTTCAGTCAGTCCATTGGATATTCTTCTCTGAACGTCTCCACACTCCATGTTGTGGTGAACAAAGGTGTCATGGTATTGCTCAGAGT
The DNA here is from genome assembly GCF_904066995.2 of Poecilia reticulata. NCBI lineage: Eukaryota > Metazoa > Chordata > Actinopteri > Cyprinodontiformes > Poeciliidae > Poecilia > Poecilia reticulata. The sequence continues at coordinate 21,349,652 of NC_088847.1, read as the reverse complement.
TACTCAGAAGTTTATTGAGGATCTCTGATTTGGACAGAGAGCACTCACCCAGTCTCACAAATGAGATCATTGGAAGTTCAGAAAGAACTATTCTTTCTTCTATGAAGCCTTTTGATTCTGAAAGTTCTGGAAGTCTGTACTTCTTAACAATGTCTCTCATGGCCCACAGCATCAGGGTGCACTGCTGTGTATCACAGTTAGGAAGCAGCAGAGGAACAGAGAACTGACACATGGACATTTTTAGAGCTAACTCTTGACGAACAAACCCATCAGAACACAGGAAGAGAGCAGTGATTAAATCAAGAGGATTTAGAGAGTCATCCTCATTTGAACTGGCAAGATCATCAGAATCAAACTCAATAGTATCTAATCTATCATCACTGTTAGACTCAGAAGCTGTTGTGTATTTTATCTTTCTAGCTGTTACATTCACCATCATTAGTTTCTTAATAAAATGCCATGGAAGATCAGATTTACACTTTGGAGGCTCATCATTGATGGTTTTCTCATTGATCTCCAGTATCTTACTCAGTGACAGTTTCTCCTTGTAGAACTGATCCAAACCCAGATCCTCCAAAACATCCTGCAGGTCGGTTCCTGCGGAATACAAACAGATTATGACTTTTTTAAAGGTAAATCTAAAAATACTTTTTCTAAATTATGATGAAAACTAAAAATCTATATTTTTACTTGTGATAAATGCCAATATTAGATACTTTCAAGAAAAAAAATTATGTATTAACAATGGAGATTCCAAAGCAATAAATTTGTTTTGTCCTGTAGTAATATTTGACACTATACTATTTTAAATTGTAATTTTTGATATTTGCTCATCAGATTACCATTGTCCTTTATTTTATTTTTTTCCCCCAATATATTTGATTAAACTTTAGCTTCAATAACATAAAGCTACATAAGTTTTAAAGTTTAATCAGTAATACTTTTATAATAAATTTATATCAGTAATGATTTCTTGGTTAATGTCAAGTTTTCTTAACAAAGACATTTTGAATAATGTCAACTGTGTATTATAAGTGTCATGATTTACTGAATGACACTTTATGACCGAATGACACTTTATGACAACAGTCATAAATATTCATGAAGATTTACTCATGTTTATGACGATGTCATGACAGTCTTATTCACAACCCGTCAAATAAAATGTCACCTTGTTTGCTTACAGGTATAAAATGGTGGTAGCAGGTCTGGGTTAAATGTAAACAAGAGAAAGTTAGATACAAATTAGTAAGTATCAACATGAGCAGAAACTCTTACTTTCTGGTTTTCTTATGAGGACAAGAGATGGCTGGGTAAAACAAGGCTCAAGTGTAAAAAGGCTCAAGTCAATATGACTAAAAAAGCTCTACATGGGTTCAGTCTATTGTCATCAAATTGAATCCTAAGAGTCAGAATATGGCTTTCAATTCAAATTGTAAATTTAATTTGCCAGCCTTTATTAGTTTGTCTTCAGTAAATCTATCCACCTTACCTTTTGGTTATTTTAGGATGTAATGTGTTAGAATAGTTAAAGGTACAACAGTAATAAGACTTACCTGTTCTGATGTGTCCAGACTTCAACAGCAGCTCTCTGACTTGTTCCTGTCCCTCATCTTTATTGTTGAAAAGATGAATCCTCTGAGAAAAACATTTGACAACTTTTGGAAGTGAACTTGATTGAGAGTCTGAAATGTAATTTGACAATGATGTCCTTAAAGTATCTCCATATGTGAAGAGCAGGAAACAATCTTCTATCCTCTGAGACCCAAGAACTCTGGTTGCTGCATCTACAGTCTTCTGGTCTTCATCAGTGAACCGAGAATCAATTCTAAAAGCCAGTAGGAAAAGGGAAGGCATGGACTCCTGGAGGAAATACTGACAAAAGTTTTTAATCTGCTCCTCTGATCCTGAAATATCTGGAGTGTCAATGACTGTCACATGTTTCCCAAACACTGTTCCTGTTTCCATAGAGACATGTTTGGTGACTGGTCCAAATGATGCTCTGGATTCAAACGCAGCTCGTCCTAAAATGGTGTTTGCTGAAGCACTTTTCCCAACTCCAAATTTCCCAAAAAGGATGATGGAGAGATGATCATCCATGATGGAACATTAGATACCTGTGAAATGCAAAAGACATTTACTCAATTTTCATAACTTAGATTAAAGAGAAGTTTAATTATACAGCACAATGCATACATAATAGTAACGGCATAAAAAAATCTGAAGCAGAAGCAACACTTGGTCCTCCAACAAATCTTTAAAATTTAAAAGAAAAGTAAAATTGAAGATGCCTTATTTCCAGCTTTCATTCTCCCAACTCCTAAAAGGTGAGGCAAACGTATCTTTGGATTCTGATTAAAGTAAATGTAAACAATATTGAGCAAGAATACTTCTTAATTTCTACTTTGTATTAATTTTTGGCTGTTTGAAAATAAAACTAGGTCTTTTATTCTTTCTGGCACTTCACTTCACCTCTCTTTGTTGCTTTTACAGTAAGTAAGAAGTGATGCAAAAGTTGAGTTAGAATTCTTGGAAAGGAAGATATTTACCAAAGGCACAATAAATATTTACACATTGTATAATTTTTTACATGTATCAAGTTAAGGTAGCTCCTAATAACATTTGAAAACATGTCATATATTAGCACCCGTTTCTTCTAACTTTTTTGTTTTGTTTTCTGCTCATTGCACATAAAAACAATGCCAAGCTACATGTAGACCTGTGAATTATAAAACTATAATTCCAAAGAATGAAACATAAAAAAAATTCAAAGGTCACACATAAAATTGTCTAATACATAAACACCTATTTGTATATCCACAAACACACACACATCAAATTGATGTTTGATGTACAAATTAAACTTGCATTTACCTGCATTTAAGCCCTCGCATCACACAAGCTCCCAAACGTAGTGACTGTTCCTGTTAAGTATTTCTGGATTCAAGTTCATAGAAATTCTAATTGTGATTCCATTTCTGGGCTGTATAATATTGTTTTCTGGGCTAGGGAATACTCCACAGTTTACAACAAAATAAAACAAAAAAGAGGAGTAAGTAATTGTAAAATTCATAAAAAATATTGCAATATTGCCTGCAGCTAATTACTGTAATTACTATTTAAGGAGTTGTTTTTGCGAAAGGATTTTGGCACCTCTCTAGGTCAATTGGACCTCGCTCCCTTCCTTTCCCATCGCGTGCAAGCGCAAAGTTGGACCAAATGTAGCTTGGAAGGGAAGGCTGTTTGGACAGATAAGAACAATAATTAGGGATAAAATTGCTTGTTTGTCAATTCTGATCAAGAGGTCAATGAAAAATTAATATATTTAAGGGCGTCCAACACACATATTCTAAGGCTTGCCAGAATCTTTAAGCAAATCAAGGGTAGCAACACCATTAGCTGAAACTTTCCAAATTACACCAGTAAAGATGGGAGTGTATAAAAAAGGGTGATGCTAGGAATAGAGAGATTTTTGGGACTTTTGGGGAAGATTTTTGAGTATTGAACTGTAACAAGGAATCTGTGGCAGAATGCAATAAATCTCAAAGCCCGTCTTATGGCCAAAGCAGTAAGAACTGTCTTGATGCATTATTTCTTTATCTAAATATATTTTTAAGTGTTTAGCCACTTTTCAATTCTCCAACATTACCTTGAAATTAACGGAATTAATCAGCCAAAATTCCTAATTTTGCTGATGTTTTTTTAAGGGTTCTGTTGGCTCTAGTGGCCTTTATGTGAAAGTAGTTTGACAGGAAAGAGGGTTATGAGAGAGAGGGAAGACGTGGCAAATGTCGCCAGGCCTGGAATCGAACCTGTGACTACCGGCATGAGTACTAAGGCCTCAATGCATGGGGTTGTGCTTTGCCCCTGCGCCACCACAGCACCCCTTGCAGATGTTTATATCTATTATGTAAAACCATAAACCAGACTGCAAAAGTAATTTACATAGATTAGAATGCTGGTGTGATACTTTGGTTTGTTTTTAATAATTAAATCTATAAAGACTTTGATATATCAGACTGAAATGTATACCTATATACTGATTTTATATTATACCTATATATATATTTAACCAGGGGCTACATTTGTCTTTTCAAACCCAGTGGAAGTCAATGCAGATGACCGTTAGTTCTACTGAAGGTGGCTTCCTGCTATAGAGGGATGCTTTCCTTTTCACCATCTCCACATGTGTGCAGTCATTTAAAGCAGTTAAAGGGACTTCTTTAAAGTTTATGACCAACCAATCAACTGTTCACTGTGGCTACACACAGGTAGAGAGACTGTAAATAACAAAATAATTGGATAACACAAGCAATTGAAATAAAAACAGAAAAAGGTTAGAGAATGGATGGGCTATTAAAAATTATGCCCAGTTTTGGACACACGATAAATATAAAATAATTCAACTCTGGTTAGTCTACATCTAATGCACTATTTATGGTAGGCAACACCAAAAGACCATCTCTACTGTGAAACATAATAAAGGCAGGTGTAGGGAGGATTTTCTTCCTGGGAATTGACAGAAAGATAGTCACAAATACAGAGCAATATTTGAAGAAAATGAGTTTGAAGCTGCAAAACACCAAAAACTGGGGTGGAGGCACAAGTTTCAGCATAGCAACCATGAATATACAGTACAATCAGAAATACAACATAAACGTTTAGATTAAAAGTAATAGAATGGTCCAGTCAAAGTTCAGACCCAATTAAAATTGAAAATTTATGGCAAGACTTAAAGGGAAGGTATTCTGCAAAATCGACAACTTGGAGTTTTATCTTATTATATCCAGGGTTTCCCCCAGTGTATTATAGGCCTGGCGCCCGCCATGCTTTACTAGCGCCACCGCCAGGCTAAGCCTTTGTTGTTTCTTTTTTTTTTTTATTTAAAAAAAGCCTTTTTTTTAAGCCGGATTGCAAGTGTTTCTGTTGCTACGAGCGTTTCACTATCAGAACAGATTTATTCCTAAAAGATATGTTTATAGAAGATATGTTTATAGTTTATGCATTTAAAGCCGGACCAATCACACCGCTGGCCTATGCGCGATGCAGCAGCTGGATGTCTAAAGTTAACCTCACCGCGGATCCCACGCTCCTCCTTTCACTCGAACTGGACACAGACTGACCGCTATGGATATTTATATCAACCCCCTGTTAGGAATTATGATTAGTTCTGAGGAGTTATTGATTAAGGTAAGAGTTTAAACCCACCGCGTTAACTCTGGTTGCGCAGCTCTACGTGAACCGCAGGAATAACTTGTAGTCGCGCTTTCAGAGGTGCTTTGAGCAGCGCTGAGAATGATGTATATTTGTGAACAAAACATTATGCGGCATTTACATCTCAACACGCTGCCCAGCGTTTGGCCCCGTCTTCCCTGTAAAGTTTAGGTCTGTGTTCCCGGTTAGCCGGTGCGTTAGTGGTTAACGACCCAGCGCTAATCACTCATCGTGCAGGTTTAACCCGGTGAGGAACTTTTGCGCTCTCCTCGCAGTCACGTATCATGCTGATTTTATATTATTTTATTATTATTACTAATATTATTTTTCCGGTTACACTAAACACCAAACCGTATGAAATGTTTTGCCCACTTAGAGTTAATGTGCGCGGCCACCGGACATCTGAAAAACTCATCCAGAAACTCGACCAACCAAAATAGTTTCCGTGTCTCATTGTTAAAAACTCAACAGACACGAAATGAAAGAGCTACTAAAGCCACATTAGCAGCATTGAATTAAATCTCCCATTTGTTGCGCATCTCTGTGTAGTGCAGCGGATTACCACATCATGCAGGGCCGGTCCAAGGGTGCATGAGGCCTGGAGCAGAATGTGACTTAGAGGCCCCTTTTGTTGCTAAAAACATCAGCACCTCTAACAGCTTCTGTGTTAGATTTAGTGAAATCTAGGACAGGGGGAGTAGTTTAACTGGCAAACCTAAAAAGCAATACATTATAACTGCAGCTTACCAATTTGTGAACAAACGGAGCTGAAACTCAAAGATTAAACTCAGAGCACCAGATTGTAGCTGTGGTAACAAACCAATCTGACTATGAACATTGTTCCTTGAACTTCTACAAAGTAAACTTGCCAGCTCCTTAAAATCTTATATATAAATGTCAAATAATTTAAAGTCTTAATTCATATATGTAGGGCTGAAACTATTCATCGAGTAACTCGATTACAAAAAATCCTGGGAGGAAATTTATCTGCCTCGAAGCTTCGCTAAATTTATTGTATTGTAATAAGCAATGCTGTTAAATACACAGAACACTGGTCTAGCCGGAGGGTTTTTGTGTTGCACAACGCTACCACTTCCGTTAGCGCCTGGAGCGCATGTGCTAAGTTTGTAGCTATGGAGGGAACCGGAGAATGCTCAGAAGAAGAACCCCGAAAGCGACAAAAAATGTCAAAAGTTTGGGAACATTTTAGGCTAAACAGAAAGGACAACACAGCGCAATGCATCCACTGCAAAGCAGAATTGGCGTACCACAACAGCACAACATCAATGTTGCAGCATCTGAAGAGAAAACACCCGCTACATGCATCCAACTCGTACACGGTTGCCAACAGGTAACGTTTATGTTCTCTTTGCTAACTACGTTGTGTGATAATCTGCCATGTTATAGATGTAAATTGAGGCACATTATTTTGCTAACGTTACATCTGCCGCTTAAACATAGCGGTTGCTTAACCGGGTGTAGTGTAAATTGTATGCGAGGGTGGAACTGAGAGAAATTATGCAGGACTTAATGCAAGTTTGTTAATAAAAAATACGCAGCAATAGATTACAGGCATAAACTGAAAAGCATTTATTTATTGGTGTCTTTCCATCCTGACAAGTTACAATCTTTTTTCTTCTCGCTACTGTTATGTATGAATTAGAAATTTTTTATTAATATTTTGTAGTAATTCTGTATTTGTTGCACCTTAGACTTAAAATATATTGTATAAAATGCAGTATTTACTATTTTGTCTAAACTTGTTTTATTTTTAAATCAAGTATTTTCTTTATTTATCTTTTCTGTTTGAACTTTAGAACAAAAAAGCAAGAGATTTGCTGTACTACTGATTTGAAACTTTACTGGAGGTTTAATGTTATTGCATTGTTATTATCAATAAAATGTTAAAGAGTTAAATGAGTTGATTACTTAGTTGTTTTACGTGTATGTGTATTACTCACTGAAGATAAATACATAAACTAAAAGCTGGAGTATAGACATTTTTATAAGCATATTTGTGAGCCTGCCACTTTATTATTTGAATATAATTTAATATCTTAGTATAACTTTTCTTCAGGTTAAAGCAAACTACTGTTACAAGTAAACTTTCTAAACTACAAACATTTAATTGTTAGGGATGCTCAAAAAGGAGATATTGGACTGATCTGTGTAATGGTGACATGTGCCTGTTGTTTTTGTTTTGACTCCATCCATGTCGTGTCCCTCATCTCCCTGATTCCCTGCAGCTGTGCCGCTCCCTGATTGCTCCCCTTCTTAAGCCTCCCTCCGCAACCCGCACACTGCCAGATTATCAAACGCTTTCAGCAAGTAGTTTCTAGCTCTTCATCCACGCCCTGTGTATTACTGCCTCGCTCTTGCCCTTTGGATTTTCCCCTTTTGCCTTCCCTTGTTGGACTACTGTTTTTGCCTACCCGGATCTCGACCCTAGCCTGTTCTCTGACGCCGCTCACGCCCACTCCCACTCCCTCGGACTCTGCTATCTTCCACCTCGTGTATGACCTCGGCCCGGCTGACCAAGAACTGGATCTGGACTCTATTCCTCTGATCCCCGGTTGTGAGTACGCAGCCCTGCATCTGCGCTTCTCCCCCCGCACTATCTTCCAGCTAGTGCTTCAGCTAGTTATCCTGTGTGCCGCCCTTGGCTGTCTCCAATAAAGATCTGTGGTTTTCTGCTCACTCCTGTCTCGTGGCTGATTTGGGTCCTCCTAGTGTGCATTACAGTATAATCTGGCCACCATGGACCCGACGCCCGCGCAGGAGTGGCGCGGTACTGTAGAGAAAGCCATTACCAAGCTAGAAGCTAATATGCAGGAAATGATGACTATGCTCTCTAAGTTGTCTAGCCCCACAGCGCCTCCCAGTGCTCCGGCTCCCGCACGACAGCTGCAGCGTTTAACTCCTCCACAGGAGCCCCGTCTGTCCCCTCCTGAGGTCTTTAGTGGGGAGCCCAGCCTATGTCGCCCTTTTGTTACACAGTGTGAGATTCAGTTTGAGCTTCAGCCCAGCTCCTTCCCTTCTGAGCGAGCTAAAGTCGCCTACATGATTTCTCTATTATCTGGAAAGGCTAAGATTTGGGGTACAGCTGAGTGGCAGAGGGACACGTTCCTCTGCTACAGTTTTGATGATTTCTCCAAGGAACTAATACGTGTTTTTGATCCCTGCCTCCCAGAGAGAGAGGCAGCTAGAGGGCTCTGGAGAATTAAACAGGGCAAAAGACGCATTAATGAGTACATCATCGACTTCCACACCCTTTCTGCTGACAGTGATTGGAATGATGAAGCCTTGTGTGACGCCTTTTACCAGGGTTTGAGTGAAGGCATAAAGGATGAACTCTCCACCCGTGACCCCCCTAAGGATCTGGCTGATCTGGAATCCATGGCATCCCGGATTGACCAGCGGATGCATGAAAGAAGGCTTGAAAGGGCCTCTGACCGACCTTATCCTCCACCGGGGGCCCCCTCGAGGCTCGTAACGAGGTCTCCTTTTCCCAAACCTTCTTCCTCTCCCCCCCAGGACCAACCCGAACCTATGCAGATTGGTCGCTCCAGGCTGACACCGGAGGAGAGGAATCGTAGGCTCAAAAAGGGCCTGTGTTTCTACTGCGGCAGTCAGGATCATCAACTCCGTCAGTGTCCCTCGAAGAGGTTAGTTCCTTCGGTCGGTAGTGCTCTACTAAGTCAGTGCACTACAGCCGCATCTCCATTAATCACCATTAAAGCTGAAATTTCTATGCAGGGTCACTCCCTCTCCTTAGCAGCTTTTGTCGATTCTGGAGCCGACACTGAATTTATGGATGCTGAGCTAGCTCGCTCTCTCCAGTTGAATTTAAAACAAAGTACTCGCAAGTCTGTGGTCCAGGCAATTGATGGTCATGTTTTACACCAGGTCAAGTTGGAGACAGAGCCAGTCCGACTGATCGTGGGAGGGAATCATCAGGAATCCATCTCCTTTCTTATCATCAACTCTCCTAAGATCCCTGTAATTCTTGGTGCCACCTGGTTGAGACTGCACAACCCGCACATAGACTGGGAGCAGGGTTTGGTCCTTGGCTGGAGCCCTCGTTGTCTTTCCTCCTGTCTTCAAGCTGCCAATCATCCTGGGCCTGTACTCCAGGGTCCCCCGGCTCTGGACCCTGTACTTTCAGGGATCCCCAAGGACTACCACGACCTTAAAGAGGTCTTCTGTAAACATCATGCTACTTCTCTGCCACCTCATCGCCCCTACGACTGCGCCATCAACCTGCTTCCTGGCACCTCACCCCCCAAGGGACGTCTGTACCCACTATCTGTCCCTGAAGACCGAGCCATGCGGGACTACATTGGGGAGGCCCTCCAGGCAGGAATCATTCGTCCTTCTTCATCTCCTGCTGGCGCGGGGTTTTTCTTTGTAGGTAAAAAGGATGGTTCACTCCGTCCCTGTATTGACTATAGAGGGCTTAATGACATTACGATCAAGAATCGTTATCCCCTCCCACTCACTAACACTGCATTCGAACGCATCCAAGGTGCTAACATCTTCACAAGGTTGGATCTGAGAAATGCGTACCATCTGGTGCGTATTCGGGAGGGGGATGAATGGAAGACTGCCTTCAACACCCCTACTGGGCACTACGAATACTTAGTGATGCCTTTTGGTTTGACTAATGCACCCGCAGTCTTTCAGGCCCTTGTGAATGATGTCCTTAGAGACATGATTGGTCTCTATGTTTTTGTCTACTTGGATGACATCCTGGTTTTCTCTAAGGATCTTCCCTCACATATCACCCATGTTCGTTCTGTGCTTCTTCGTCTACTGCAAAATAAATTGTTTGTCAAACCTGAGAAGTGTGAATTTCATGTTTCCCAGACTACCTTCTTAGGTTTTCTGGTCTCCCCCAACAAGCTATCCATGGAGGACCGCAAGGTTTCCGCTGTTCTGAATTGGCCAACACCACAAGACCGTAAGCAGCTCAGAAGGTTTCTAGGTTTTGCTAATTTCTATCGCCGTTTCATTCGCAACTACAGTACTATTGCTTCTCCACTTCATGCCCTAACCTCTCCCAAGTCTCGTTTTCAGTGGAATCCTAGAGCGGAGGAGGCTTTCCAAAGACTCAAACACCTATTCTCCTCCGCACCTGTTCTCCATTCTCCGGACCTGAGTCGTCAGTTCATTGTGGAGGTCGACGCCTCTGAGTCTGGGGTCGGCGCGATCCTTAGCCAGAGGTATGAGGATGGTAAGATTCATCCTTGCGCCTTCTTTTCCAGAGTCCTCTCCTCTGCTGAGCGCAACTACGACGTAGGGGACCGGGAGTTACTGGCCGTTAAACTGGCATTGGAGGAATGGAGACACTGGCTAGAGGGAGCCAAGGAACCCTTCCTAGTGTGGACTGACCATAAAAACCTCCAGTACCTCAAGACTGCCAAGAGACTCAACACCAGGCAAGCCAGGTGGGCCCTTTTCTTCTCCCGCTTTGCGTTCTCCTTGTCCTACAGACCTGGCTCCAAGAATGTGAAGCCGGATGCGTTGTCCAGGATTCATGAACCCCTGAGTAAACCTTTGACTTCTGGAGATTTTATTCTTCCTAAGTCTGTTCGACTGGCAGTAACCCACCTTGAGGTTGAGAACCGGGTCCGGGAGGCCAACCGACAACAACGGGTTCCCCAGGCTGTCCTCCCCGCCGTCTATTCGTCCCTGACCATCTTGTAGCTGAGGTACTCAAGCTTTGCCATGTATCTAAATTGTTTGTCACCCTGGTGTAGCCAGAACCCTGAAGGTGATCCAGACACGCTTTTGGTGGAGGAACATGGCCAAGGATGTCAAGGAGTTTGTCTCTGCCTGCTGGGTCTGCTCCCAGGCTAAGCCATCTCGCCGACCCCCTTCGGGGCTTCTTCACCCTCTACCTATTCCCCACCGGCCTTGGTCTCATATTTCAATGGACTTCATCACTGGCTTACCCACCTCCAACAGGTACACCACCATACTAACCATAGTCGATCGATTCTCCAAGATGACTCACCTGGTTCCCCTAGTGAAGTTGCCCTCCTCCAAGGAGTTGAGTGAAGTCCTTGCCAGGGAGGTGTTCCGCCTTCATGGGCTTCCTGTAGACATCGTCTCTGACCGTGGTCCTCAATTTGTCTCACGTTTTTGGAAGGAGTTTTGTGGACAGTTGGGAATCCAGGTGAGTCTCTCCTCTGGTTTCCATCCACAGTCTGATGGCCAGACTGAACGTCTCAACCAAGAGGTGGAGATCAAACTTCGCATGCTCTGCGAACAAGACCCTACCAATTGGGTACAGAATCTGCCGTGGGTGGAGCATGCTATCAATTCTCTTCCCTCCAGTGCCACGGGGTTATCTCCCTTCCATACCGTTTATGGTTTCCAACCACCAGTTTTCTCCTTGCAGGAACGGGCTGCCATGGTTCCCTCTGCCCATGCCTCAGCCAGGAGGTGCCTTAAGGTATGGAAAAGGGCCCGCAGGGCACTCTTAACTACTTCTGCCATATATTCTAGATCTGCCAACCGACACAGGATCCCGGCCCCCGCTTATCTGGTTGGGCAAAAGGTATGGCTGTCAACCAGGTACCTTCCGCTTCGGATGGTGAACAGGAAGCTGGCTCCACGTTTCGTCGGACCATTTCCCATCTCCAAGGTGATTAACCCGGTGGCCGTCCGTCTCCGGCTGCCTGCTTCCCTGAGGGTCCATCCCACCTTCCATGTCTCACGCATCAAGCCTGTCTCCGCATCCCGATTTGTGCCCTCCTCCGGACCCCCTCCTCCCGCCCGAATCTTCGCTGGGGGGCCTGTCTACACGGTGAGGCGTCTTCTCAAGTCCAGACGATGGGGCCGTGGAGTCCATTACCTGGTGGATTGGGAGGGTTATGGACCTGAGGAGCGGTCGTGGGTTCCGTCCCGCCACATTGTGGACAAGGCTCTCATCCGAAGTTTCCATCGTGATCACCCCGACCAGCCTGGTGGTCCTTCAGGAGCCGGACCTTGAGGAGGGGGTACTGTAATGGTGACATGTGCCTGTTGTTTTTGTTTTGACTCCATCCATGTCGTGTCCCTCATCTCCCTGATTCCCTGCAGCTGTGCCGCTCCCTGATTGCTCCCCTTCTTAAGCCTCCCTCCGCTACCCGCACACTGCCAGATTATCGAACGCTTTCAGCAAGTAGTTTCTAGCTCTTCATCCACGCCCTGTGTATTACTGCCTCGCTCTTGCCCTTTGGATTTTCCCCTTTTGCCTTCCCTTGTTGGACTACTGTTTTTGCCTACCCGGATCTCGACCCTAGCCTGTTCTCTGACGCCGCTCACGCCCACTCCCTCGGACTCTGCTATCTTCCACCTCGTGTATGACCTCGGCCCGGCTGACCAAGAACTGGATCTGGACTCTATTCCTCTGATCCCCGGTTGTGAGTACGCAGCCCTGCATCTGCGCTTCTCCCCCGCCCCCACGCACTATCTTCCAGCTAGTGCTTCAGCTAGTTATCCTGTGTGCCGCCCTTGGCTGTCTCCAATAAAGATCTGTGGTTTTCTGCTCACTCCTGTCTCGTGGCTGATTTCGGGTCCTCCTAGTGTGCATTACAGATCTGGAGTAACTGGTGTTATTGCAGATTTGCCAATAGTTTATACATTTTTTTATCCGATTACTCGATTAATCGTAAGAATAATTGATAGATTACTCGATTACTAAAATATTCGTTTACAACAGCCCTACATATATGCTGAAGCCATTATGTCAAATTTAGCAGCATTGATAATCTCAATAAACAAATGCTATATTTAGGTCTATGTTAAAATATTAGCATTTTTGGGGCCCCTGAAGCCCAGGGGGCCTGGTGGAGCTGCTGACTTAATTTGGATTTAACAGAAGTGGACATAATTGATATTTATTTTAATTGTATTTTTTGATTAGTTGTTTTTAAGACTAGTTGTGGGTTTATATAGCAGTTCACTGACTATGTTTTCCCATAACATATAATTACCCAGTAATATTTTTACTTTTATTGTCTACTCAACATCTTTTAATACAAAAACACAGTGGACCACCTTTAGTGTTTTATTATGTAAAGCACTTTGAAATGCCTTGCTGCTGAAATGTGCTGTACAGATAAAATTGGATTGATTGACTTAGAAGCTAATATAAAAATACCTACAAATTATAAAAAGGACTCAAATTGAATATAAATGAGTGTGCCTCATCTATACAGAATGGTAGAACAATTTCACACTGATTTTTAATCAATAAGTCACAAGACCGGGCTGCACAGTGGCGCAGTTGGTAGAGCTGTTGCCTTGCAGCAAGAAGGTTCTGGGTTCGATTCCCGGCCCCAGTCTTTCTGCATGGAGTTTGCATGTTCTCCCTGTGCATGCGTGGGTTTTCTCCGGGTACTCCAGTTTCCTTCCACAGTCCAAAAACATGACTGTTATGTTAATTGGTCTCTCTAAATTGTCCCTAGGGGTGAATGCTTGTGTGGATGGTTGTTTGTTCTGTGTGTCTCTGTGTTGCCCTGCAACAGACTGGTGACCTGTCCAGGGTGACCCCGCCTCTCGTCCAGAACGTTAACTGGAGATAGGCACCAGCAACCCTCCTGACCCCACTAAGGGACAAGGGGGTAAGAAAATGGATGGATGGAAGTCACAAGACCTGGAAGCTATTACAAAAACATCCTAAATTTTGACAAAGAAAATTGCTAAAAAATACAAAAGGATTAAAATGGAAAACAAATGGCTGTGCCTCATCTGTACAAACTAGTATAATTATTTCAAAGTGATTTGAGTTAATACTTCACATGACCTGGAAGCTATTGAAGAAAATACTATATTATTTAATATTAAAATTATTGAAAATAATGTATATGACTTTAAAATTTAATAGATGCTATTTTGTCTCATGTAAAAGCATGAAGTAGCACTGACAATTAGTCGGTTACATTTCAAGTCATTTATTAACATTTATTTGAGAGGAATGTTTGGTTCGGTAATTTGTCGACAGTCCCCAAGTGAACCTTCGGGCGTGATGGGTTGACGGTGACGTCATCGGCCAAAATTATAACTTTTAATATCTCAAAGACAAAAGCTGCACAAACGACAGTTTTAACTGCACAAACCTGCACAAACGGAGCACTAACAAAGTAGCCCACTTTGGTTTATTTTGGAGCAACATGGGGGGATGGTGAACTCAGGATGACCTACAAAATAATTTGTAATATCTCAGAAACCAAAACTGCACAAACGAAAATTTTAACGACACAAACGGAGCACTAACCATTCAGACTATTTGCTGAATTTTTGACGTGGGTGGGGTGTCAGCTCCACACAGCTACGAACTTGCTCCCGTAGAATGGCAGCAAGTACAGTTGGCGAGAGGTTGCGCAATCCCAGGTGAGGCACAGCTCACTGCTGCCTTCGCTTCCAGGCATTGAATGTGGAAATGCAAAAATTCAGCGATTTTGAAGAAAAAATAATCAGAATTGGTGAAGTTAAATGAAAAATAGGCACTTTGTAGTACAAACCACAGGGTGAAAATGGCAATATAACTTGTATTATCATTATATATTATTTTTCCATGATGAAAGGTGAACCTCTGCCTCCCCTGACTGCACGTCTACAATGAATCTTTAATGAAGAAAAAAATAACTAAAGTTAACAGATATGTATTTATGAATGAAGATATTTGTTCTTATATTTCAGTGCTGCATTCCCTCCCCCATTTCTTGAAGGTATAACTTGCACAATCTACACCTTGGGTTTTGTCTGTGTGGTAGATCTGAGCCTCTATTGCTCTGGTGTTTAGGGCCTGTTCCTGGGCGGCCAGGATGAGAGCCTCTGTGTTGTCCTTGTGTCCAGCCTTTTCCAGCCATTGGTAGGATTTCCTGATATCGGCCACTTCAGTTATTTGTCGGTGGTACATCCCATGTAGGGGCTTGTCCTCCCATGATGGTACCTCTAGCACCTCGTCCTCTGTTCTCCATTGCCTGAGACATTCACTGAGCACATCGTCCGTTGAGGCTTTGTCCTTGATGTATTTATGGATCTTGGATGTTTCATCCTGGACAGTGGCTCTCACACTCACTAGTCATCTGCCTCCTTCCTTACGGCTTGTGTACAATCTCAGGATGTTGGATTTGGGGTGGAACCCTCCATGCATGGTTAGTAGCTTCCTAGTCTTAACATCCGTGGCCTTCATCTCTTCCATTGGCCAGCTAATTATTCCGGCAGGGTATCTGATTACTGGTAAGGCATAGCTGTTTATTGCACGGATCTTGTTCTTGCCATTGAGCTGGCTTCTCAGGACTTGCCTTATTTGTTGGAGGTATTTGGCTGTGGCTCCTTTCCTTGTGACCTTATCGAGGTTGCCATTTGCTTGTGGTATTCCCAGGTACTTGTAGCTGTGCTCTATGTCTGCTATTGTTCCTTCTGGGAGTAAGACCCCTTCTGTGTGGGCGACCTTCCCTCTCTTTGTAACCATCCGACCACACTTCTCTAGTCCGAATGACATCCCAATGTCAGTGCTGTAGATCCTGGTGGTGTGGATCAGTGAGTCGATGTCTCGGTCGCTCTTGGCGTACAGCTTGATGTCATCCATGTAGAGGAGGTGACTGATCGTGGCCCCATTCTTGAGGCGGTATCCGTAGCCAGTCTTGTCGATGATTTGGCTGAGGGGTTCAAGCCTATGCAGAACAGCAGTGGGGACAGCATCTCCTTGGTATATGCCACATTTGATGGACACTTGTGCAAGTGGTTTGCAGTTGGCTTCAAGGGTGGTTTTCCACAACCCCATCGAGTTTGCAATAAAGTCTCTTAGAGTCCTGTTGATGTTGTAGCTCTAAGCATTCAATGATCCAAGTGTGTGGCATTGATACGCACGCACGCGCGCGCACACACACACACGCACACACCCTTACCCTTTGTAGTAAGAGTCCAAACAGCTCTGCACCCGCCAGAATGGAGGAAAAATATTTTACAAAACCCTACTAAATAATTTAAAACTTTGCAAATTTCTTTACTTTGAAACGCTATGTACATAACAGTGGATGCACTAAAGTGGCAGCGTTTAAATAAACCCAAGTTAACACAACCCTCCTCAAGTTAGAGTCCTGTTGATTCAGGTACAATCAAAGGCGTTTGTCCCAGTGGGGGGCTGGGGGTCCGGAGCCCCCCAATATTGGAAAAGTCTATAATTGCCCCCCTGCCCCTAAAAAAAATATCATTAAAGAAACATTTGCATTTAAATAATATCAATATTAAAAGGCAAAAGAAACAAAGAACGAACTACATCTGCCATTTATCTCAGAAATAAAATAAGAATTAATTTTAGACGCCCCTACCATTATTAGAACAATGGTTCAGTCCAAAATGTAGGAGGAGCAACAGCTGCGCTGCTGAACGGCACAGGCTCCGTTAAAACCAATGAAGTGAGGAGCTAGCTGTTAGCTGTACCTCTGCATCACAAACGTAAAACTCCTCCAGTAAGTAAATACTTAAAAGACATGCAACACCTTTTATTTGCCTTTTCTGCTCAATAAGAAGAAACACAACAATAAAGAGCAGACTGCAGTTTATTTCATTACTTTGACTGAATCATGGTGAGCTGCCTCATTAGCAAAAGTGATACTCTGCTTTTTTTGTCAAAGGTAGAAAATATCTCATTCATATTTAACTCTTACGTTAATTAGAAGAGTTTGAAACGGGAGGGAAGGGCTGAGGAGTGGCCGACAGCTCTGCGTTTGAGCTGAGAACAGACAGAAAAAACAGAAAGTTATGCCTTTATTTCTTTGTCTTCAATATAGAGCGTTTAAAACCACAAAATAAAATCTGAATATTTTTCTATATAAAGCCTGGTGCTTTAAGTGTTATGTTTAAGTTATGATACTTCCCAGATATTAATTTCTATCTACTTATTTGTTGTCAGTCATCCAGGACATGCCACAATTAAAAAAAGGCTTAAAAATAAGCAACTTAACGAGTTATAATTTAAACAGCCCATAACTTGAATTGGGAGCCATTTCAATAAATCAATGCTTATGGGAAATTTTAATAGTTAATCATTAAAGCTTTTTTATTTAGAACCTTAAATTTTTGTAAAGTTGTAGTATAGATTAGATCAGTCAGACTGAACAAAACTCGTATCTAAGAAACATTTGAATTTTTATTTTTTTTCTCAATAGGTTGCTTACTGAAAAAACACGTTTGAAGTGCATTACTAGTCATTTTGGTCCTTTAAAAAGTGGTTTAAAAACTTTTTAAACCACTTTTTACCTTAGTTTTCACTGTAACTTTGCCGACCTGTAATTAAAAGCTGCAGGACGCCAGTTTGACTCCTGGGACTTACGCTGCTTCTTTAATACAAATTTAGCTTGAATGTGTGGAAAATTCACCAAGCCTTTAATTGAATAAAGAAACAGCCAATGCCCAATCAGAGCAAATACTGAAAAACGTTTATTACTTACAGTCCAGAACAGCACGCCACACTGAGGCCTCAAGATGAATCCATGCAGTCAGGAGCAGAACCGAACATCCACCATTTCGCAGTTTCTGTCTGCTCCTCGTTTGTCTATTGATACAAACAAGTACGGAAGCGTCATTATCAGAAAAAACAAAGACTCAAATTGTCTCAACTGATTAATCCCGTCCCTCTCACAGCTGAACTCACCTGTTCGGGAGGAACAATCCTCTCTAGAATAAACGAACATTAAATGTCGAGACCAACTATTTTGTTCTGTTTCTTTTATTTACTTGCGCTTTTGCGTCTATTGAAACGGGTTTAAGGGAGTGGACATACACCGACTAAACCAGCGCTCATCTAGAAGTAAGTTTTCAAAGTAAAAGCTCAACAGTTCTGATCCGACTAATTATGAAATATAATCACATTAAAAATAGTTTAAAAGGATAATTATGGAATTGTAATCCCATTTCAGAACGCTCTATGGAAAAGATGCGTTGTTATTTTTAAAGGAGAAAAGCAAAACAATTGTTACTCTAATTTAAAAAAGCAAATGTAAAAAAAATTAGGGAACTTTTTAAGAAAGGATTGTCACGCCCTCTGCACCATTTGAGCTAAACTTGGATTAAGATAATAATAATAATAATAATAATAATAATAATAATAATAATAATAATAATAATAATAATAATAATAATAAGAAGAAGAAGAAGAAGAAGAAGAAGAAGAAGAAGAAGAAGAAGAAGAAGAAGAAGAAGAAGAAGAAGAAGAAATAAGTTTGCATGGCACCTGGTGTTAAATATGTAAGCAAGATCAGTTAGCAGGTAAAATAAATTATTTTCAAAGGAGGAAAAATTAGTTTTATAACACGACGTATTCTGCAGTCACTGTATTAAAATGAGCCTAAATTGAATTAATGTCTTGTTTACGACAAAGACGCACTTTCTTTCAGTTATTAGGAATACTTGTTTTATTTTGAAGGCGTAGCAGGTGTTTAGGCACACCTGTTAAGAAACTGCTACGCCCTTACCTGATCATTTGGAAGGTTCGGAGAGAAAGTTGTAGTGTGTTTAATGCGACTGAATTATAGAATTGTAAGTTTACTCAGATCAAAGAAATGGCGGAGAGGGGAGAAGTTGGAGAAATTGGTGAGTTAATTAAATGTGTTTATGAGTTTTTGCGTAAAATATTTATTAAAACGTGGCGTATTTAAGTTTTTTTCTCACCTCATTTGTAGCCGTAACTCGGTTTATTTATTAGGCAACTGAGTGTAAACGTAAGTTTAAGTTTTAGAGCCATTTGTGAAGAAATTGTCTTTTCAACGAACTTTATCACGCAGTTTTTATTCAATGTTCCTTTCACTTTTATTAATCAGTAGTTATAACTGACTTAAATAATTTTCATTGCGTTATTTGTTCACCACCGATATAACAAATTACGTGTTAGTTTTTGTTCTCCTGTTTCTGTGTAGGACCAGAGAAAGCACGGGGTAGAAGAGACAGCATGGACACTCCTCCAACAGGTCTGATTTCTATCTTGGCACCAGAGTTGTTTTGTCTTCAAGTAAATTCCAGTTTTGTTTCAATAATCCAGTGGGGGTGACAACTCTTTCTTACATCGATTGTTTTGCTTTTCTCCTTTAAAAATAACAATAAATCCTTTCCATTCTAGTATAGTCATGTGTCCCTAATAGACCATTCTGAAACAAAGATCCAGTTAATGTCAAAGTTTATTGACAGCAGTCTTCACAAACAGTAAGATCCATTTTGGACCATTTGTAAACATTATAATAACAATATTTAAATACAAGAAAATTGCATGAGTACAGGTTGCTTGATGTGTTTCCTCTCACGCCATTCAATTGCAGTCCAAATTATGATTCAGATGTCCAACTTGCAATCTAAAAACTTTAAGTTAAACAGTAACTGGAAAAACCCCAAATTAAGGCAAGTAAATGAGAAAACTTTAAAAAGTTACAAAATATTTAAAACTCAGTGTTGTGAAAATCAGTGACGGCTAACAAACTAAATAAAATATTAAAAGCAGCATTTGCATAACTTCCCTGTTGGTTTAAGTCTCTTGTTGTTTCCTGGAGCAAAATACTGAAGCTTCAGTAGATTATTGTAGAGGAAAAAGCATGAGATAAACATTCAACAACTAGTTAGGTAAGCCCATAGCTTCTACAAGGTTGGGCACAGTTTAGCTTAAATAAATATAATTCCTCATGGCATAAATTAATCCTGGTGTCAATGTTGCCACTTTTGGGAAAAAATGAACATTGATCTGCAAAGTTTGGGCAGATTTGCCTGTATATTAGTGATGCAAAACTTAATGTTAACAGGTAATTATACAGATGTACCAAATAGGTGGTCAGTAAAGAATCATTCCATGTAGAAATAAATTTACAAGGGAATGAATAATAAGCATCAGTTAATCAAGAGGTTGTCATGAAATTGAAGTGTAAATTTTTAACAGACTTGCCTCATTCTCTAAAACCTAATCACAATCTTTCTGTTCCAGTGTCTGATTTAAGGCTGGTGCTTGTTGGG
Organism: Poecilia reticulata; assembly: GCF_904066995.2. Taxonomy (NCBI): domain Eukaryota; kingdom Metazoa; phylum Chordata; class Actinopteri; order Cyprinodontiformes; family Poeciliidae; genus Poecilia; species Poecilia reticulata. Next base: position 21,329,447 of record NC_088847.1, on the reverse strand, counting down.
AAGACTGGCACAGGAAAAAGCTCCAGTGGAAACACCATATTGGGAAGGGAAGCTTTTAGAGCAGCAACCAGACACTCCTCTGGTAAAACTATGAAACACACAGATGGACCAAAACTCCCCAAGTGCTTCATTTTAATAGACAGGCCACAAATCTACACTACTGGGCTGTTCATGTAATATACAAAGTTTTAATGACTTGTTGCTCTTTGTTCACCCTGTGGGTAATCTGAACCTTCACAAAATTATTTTATTTGCAGTGTTTAAAAAACAGCTGATTCTTGGTATATGCGACCCTTGCTCCTCTAAATATCAGATGCATAGTTTTAGTTTGTCTGAATGGTTAAATAATGTTATTGGTTCTAAACTATTGAAGTGTCAGAGGACAGTGCTTATATTCTGTCTGTGTCTGTGTCTGTGCCATAACATCTACTTTGTAAATCTCACTGTAACGTCACTATTGAATTTTTGTTCTTTAGAGACCGCTGAATGCTGCAAACAACGAGAAAAGATGCTCAGCAGGACGGTTTCTGTTGTCGACACACCTGGTCTCTTTGACACGTTTCAGACTGAGGAAAAAGTGAAGAGAGAAATCTCAAAATGCATCAACATGTCGGCTCCCGGTCCCCACGCCATTCTGCTGGTGGTCAGAATTGGACCATTCTCTAGAGAGGAGAGGGATGCTGTGATGAAGGTGAAGGAAATTTTTGGAGAGGAAGCCTGGAAGTACTCCATGATCCTGTTCACCCATGGTGACGTGGTGGAGGAGTTGGACTTTGACGAGATGTTAAAGGATTCTGGACCCGAATTGAAGGAGATCTTAAAGAAGACTGGAAATAGATACCATGTCTTCAATAACCTCAGAGCCAACGATCGTCGACAAGTTCTTGGTCTGCTAGAGAAGGTCGAGGAGATGGTGCAGAAGAACGGAGGCAAGTTTTACTCTACTGACACGTATGAAAAGGCAGTGAAGATGATGGATCAGAAAGAGCTTGAACTCAAACAGTTATATGAGAAAAGGCTGAAGGAGGAAGTGGAAGCTGTGAGGAAAGAGTATGAGCAGCAGCTAAAAGAAGCTAGAGAGGATAAAGAGAAGCTCAAGAAAAGGATGGAAGCTGAGCTGAAGGAGCTGAAGCGTTACTACTCTACCTTGGAGAACGGAGTCCGTCACGTTGTAGAGCAGCTGGCCAAAGATGATGATGATCAACTTCTGAAGAGGTTTCATGAAGTCTTGAAACTGAACTGAAAAACATTGTTTGCAAATGAGTGGTTTGTTGGACACCTTTTCAGGATCTGAATCCTTAATAATCCATCTTTGTAAATAAGATTTATCTTTGCCTGTAGGTAATGGTGTAATGTGTATAGGATGTGTATTTGAAAGTCACAGAATTTAGATAAATAACTATTTAGATGTTATATGATTTGTTTTGACAGGAAAAAATGTAATTCTTCTCTGTAATTCATGCTTGGAGTATTCATTTTTTCTATCATTAAAGTTCTTAACCTTTTTTTTACCCACTGTTTCCATTTTCTGTTTGGCATAATTTAAATATTAATTTCTTCTCCTTTAATCAGGATGTTAACTATGCAGTGGGGTTAAGTCTGGTGCCTCACTATTCTTGGGGAAACCCTAATAATTATTACATTTATTTAGCATAAATGTGTCATGTCTTCTGATTTTAGTGGCCATGATTTCTTTTGATTTTTCGTCTCTGCCTTTGGAAGAAAAAACAGCAGCAACGTCCTTCACAGCAGGGCTGCGGGGCAGATCCTTTGGTCTTTTCTTGATGGTAACTTTGAGATTTTTATTTGCTAATTTTGAGCTACTTGGAGGAGAAAAGCAGCTAAATAAATTTTGCAACCAGTCAACCACAAAGATGAGCATGTAAAATAACATTTTATACTTTGTATGAAGAACAAATATTTTATTATAAATTATGGTTGAAAATGTACAATTAAATCCATTAATGATTTATTTATTTTTTCTAATTTTTTATTAAACTTTTTGAGGCCCCCCCCCCATCAGCCTGTGGCCCCTGCTTTGAAAAACTGTCCTAGAACAGTTCCCTACACCCTACCATGGTCGTCTTGTCCTGAATATTTAAGGTGTCTCCTCTCATCCAAACACCTGAATTAAATTAATTACTGATTAAACGAATTCTGCTTCACTTGATGACTACAGAGGAAGTCATGCTATAATTTGAATCAGGTGTGCTGAAACTGAGACACATCTAAAACATGCAGGGGAGGAATACTTGAGGACATAGTTGTATAGTTCCTGTGAGTGTTCAACTGTGGAGTACACTGTGGTGTGTAAACTTTATTTACTGTAACTCCCTCAAAATTGAGTAACAGACACAAGGTGTTAAATTTTTACTGCTATTTAATTGGACATTAGCCTGGCCAAAGCCTTCCTGTGCTATTCTGCTCAATTCAAATCTTGTTCAAGGCACAGTCTGGGCTTTCTCCCATTGCCTTGGATTCCTCTGGTAGAATTTCTGCTGGGTCAATCAGAAAACATACTGTAAAAATCGCTAATATTGATTTTCTGCTCTGTTTCAGAACAGCAGTCTACCTGCAGTTTAAGCAATCGTAGCAGATGAAGTGAACAAAGCCGTTCAGTCCGTGATGGCCACACTTCAAAATATTAATTTAAAATTAGGAACCCTTTCATTCAGATTGGCATGTCTCTCTTTACAGTGGAAGATGGTTGTCTGCAGCGCAGGTAATTTCTGGTAAGCTTCATAGCGTCACAGACAAACGTTAATGGTCACACTTCCAGCAATCACTTCTCAATTTCCAAGAGGTCAAGTCAGACTTTCTTTATGAAGCAAAGTGAAGTACCAAGGGCTGGTTTTTACTAGGATGATTGGACATGTCACCAATGATGCTTTGAGAAAAGCAAATCACAGTTTCAAAGACATTTATCCCTGATGCTGAGCAAATGTATGCAAACTTCTGAATTCAAAGGAAGTCACAAAAATCTCTAAAAATGTTCTAAGTTTTTTGGCACTTAGCAAATAAAAGTAATTTTTGGTAATTCTCACTAACCTAAACCAAGAGAATCTTGGTCTGATTTAACTGTAGACACTGAGAAAATGTGCATATATTTTTATTTAGTGTATGTAAATGTCTGGTTTGAACTGTATATTTGGAACATTTTGTTTTCATCCTTCCAAACACGTCACAGATTTACCAGATTCAACAAATACTACATTTTGCCAAAAATTATGTATGAAAGATAAGTGGAATTGTTGAAGATTTTACATTTCTGCTAATTGATGAGATATAATTCTGCATGTGATTATTGGGGATAGAAACAAAACGGATGCATTGGAATGAGTTCAATAAAAGCACCACATTAAAGCATTTTAATGTAACTGGTTTGTATTTGGCCTGGTTTAATTTATTATGCATGTGACCACTGGCTTTTAACTAGCAACAACACACAGATGGACAGGAACCCCAGTTGTAATTAAAGCAGGTTTGCCAGTTTCTGTTCTAAAGTCCCTTGACTATAGACTCAGATTAAGAGTCAAAATGCTTTGAGGCAACAAAAACCAGAACCTGGAGTTGATTGCATTGAACTGAGGCAGGTTTTCTGCTCAGTAGCAACAGGCATCAGGCATAAAGACCGGTCCAACCAGTTCAACTGACAAGTACTGGAAAACAAAGTTACAAAACAGTAGAATGATCTCAATGAGGAAATAAACTGCCTTCTCAAGACTGTACACTTGTGAAGAAAAAAACAGCATAAAATGTCCTATTGTCCTTGTGCCATCCATCCATCCATCCATCCATCCATCCATCCATCCATCCATCCATCCATCCATCCATCCATCCATCCATCCATCCATCCATCTATCCATCCATCCATCCATCCATCCATTTTCTTCCGCTTATCCGGGGTCGGGTCGCGGGGGCAGCAGCTTCAGAAGGGAGGCCCAGACTTCCCTTTCCCCAGCCACTTCTTCCAGCTCCTCCGGGGAACCCCAAGGCATTCCCAGACCAGCCGAGAGACATAGTCCCTCCAGAGTGTCCTGTGTCTTCCCCGAGGCCTCCTCCTGGTGGGACGTGCCCGGAACACCTCACCAGGGAGGCGTCCAGGAGGCATCCTTACCAGATGCCCAAGCCACCTCAACTGGCTCCTCTCGACGTGGAGGAGCAGCGGCTCTACACTGAGTCCCTCCCAGATGTTCAAGCTTCTCACCCTATATCTAAGGGAGAGCCCAGCCACCCTGCGGAGGAAGCCCATTTCAGCCGCTTGTATCCGTGATCTCGTTCTTTCGGTCATGACCCAAAGCTCATGACCATAGATGAGGGTGGGAACGTAGATCGACCGGTAAATCGAGAGCTCCGCTTTTTGGCTCAGCTCTCTTTTCACCACGACGGACCGGTACAACGCCCGCTTCACGGCAGACGCTGCCCCAATCCGCCTGTCGATCTCCCCAGATACTTGTCCTTGTGCCTATTTATCATATTTTTATTTAGTGTATGTAAATTTCTGGTTTGAACTAGAAAACGTGCCTATTTATCATAGGCACAAGGAGAAAAGGAATGAACTGAACACAGAACAAAGGAACTGGAACAAACTCCCAAATCCCAAAATCCAAACTATTAAAATATTGGTAAGATGAGCTCCTATAGATGGAGGGATTTTGAGCCACTCATACCCATAGATCGACCTCTTTAGTGGTAATCTTGAAAAGATCCAGAGTCATACTAAACGGTCGTTGTTTATTCCAACTGCTAACACTAGCATTAGCAACCCCTAGCTCTGTTTGGTACACTGTTGTTCTGCTCTCACCACAATCAGCTGTAGTACATTGGCCATGCTTCAATATGTATTAGAAAAGTGGCACTTTAAGGCAAAGACAAGTTAAAGTATTGTGTTAAATTCTAGAGTTTTGGAGTGAAGTTGTTTTTGTTAGCTCTATAAATGTGTGCAGTGGTTGCTGTTTGACAAGGCAAGTGTCCTTATTTACTGTTCTCTAAAGCCTCACCAGGTAATACTGAGAGACTGAGAGCTGTTGGACTTTTCTTACCTGATGATCACGTGTCCTGGTAATTTTGATTAAAGTACTATTTTATCAATAGTTTCCCTTGGCATTTAATAAGTTATTCATAGTTAGATCAAACCTCTGTAAACAACACCTCTAACACTGACCACATTAAAACTTTTATCAGATGAACAGAAAAGTTTAACATCTACCGGCTGTTAGAATATAAGATGGAGCATCTGAAGCAACAACCATCCACATTTCATAAAAACCATGTGGTTTCCCCTTAGTACTGGTTAGACCACCTCTTGTTTTGTTTTTTCCTTTGTATCACAGGTTCTCTGCCTGAGCTCCACACCTTCATTCCTTGTCTTTCAGGAATGTAGTCAGGTGGGTTTATTTGGTTTCAACATCTAGTCTGTATCTAAACAAATGTGTCAGCATGTCTTTACAGGACTAATCATTACAACAGCTTTGTATGAGTACTAAAGACAAATAAAGTCCTTGTCACTAAAAGCTGGTAGGAGGTTTAGCTTATGGATAATTACCTTTAATTCTCACACTCCTTGGTAAATGTGATCAGATCAGTTTGATTTGAAGAAAATTGAAGCACTTACAGAAATTAGAAATCAGAAAACAGTATGTGAAGTATGCAAAAGTCTTTGTAAGCAATGTTAGCTTTGATCTCTTGTCCAAGAACAAATCTCTCAGCATGTGGTGAGGGAAGCTGGATTCAAATTCAGTCAAATTCATAAATTAAATCATGAATTTGATTTAATTAAAATTAAATTAAATTCACTTAATTCTGTGGAATAGGAATTGTTCGAGAATCAGTAGTTCTGAAACATCTTTCACTGATGAAGTGAACAGGTCAAGAAACTTCAATAAACTTCCAGGCAGATTAAATCTTGCTATTTATGACGATTGCTGAACCGACTGCTACTGTGACAGGAAAACACTAGATGCAAGCAAATTAACATGCCAAAATGCAAACAAAATACAATATTTTCCTTTTTGTAAAAAAAAAAAATGGAGTAAATTGTATATGAAAAATATTTCAAAATGACTAAACAACCAAAATAACGTTGTGACATTTTTATATCTCCACACGACTGCTCCCTGCTGGTCAGCTGAAGCAGTTGGATCACAACCATCTGATTATTCCTGGTGATCCACCTTTTTCCACTAGGCATCGTCTTTTTCTTGTACTTTTAAACTGTAACTTCTGACACCATCTGTTACTTGCTTCACATGGTGGTTGAGTTGTTATGGAAGAAATCAAAAAGGATGAACAAACTCAGAATGACATCAGTAGAAACTTCTTTAATTTCAGAGCAACAGTGCACCAAACAATAAACAATTAATGTCAGACTAAATAAAGGTAGAACTAAATTGGGAGAAATCATTCCAGTGGCGCAGTTGGTAGAGCTGTTGCCTTGCAGCAAGAAGGTTCTGGGTTTGATTCCCGGTCTTTCTGCATGGAGTTTGCATGTTCTCCCTGTGCATGGTGGGTTTTATCCAGGTACTCCGGTTTCCTCCCACAGTCCAAAAACATGACTGTCAGGTTAATTGATCTCTCCAAATTGCCTCTAGGTGTGAGTGTGTGAGTGCATGGTTGTTTGTCCTGTGTGTCTCTGTGTTGCCCAGACTGGCGACCTATCCAGGGTGACCCCGCCTCTCGCCCGGAACGTTAGCTGGAGATGGGCACCAGCAACCCTCCTGACCCCACTAAGGGACAACGGTGTAAAGAAAATGGATGGATGGGATTCCAGGGAAAAAACAACTGCTACCTACTGAACTTTTCCAAATTTTGTCACATTACAACCCCAAATATAAATTAGATTTCATTGGAATTTAATATGAAAGACCAACACAAAGTGAAGTAGAAAGAAAAATACAAATGATTCAAAAATTCTTTGCAAATAAAAAGCTGAAAAGTGCGGTGTGGAACCATGTGTGGCTGCAATTGCAGCTGCAAGCCTTTTAGAATTTGTCTAGTAGCTTTGCATAACAAAGTTGCATTACAAGTTCAGTCAGATTATATGGGGAGGGTTTTCAAACCAAATATAAGATGTGTTTTTTGGGATTACAGGGAAATAAAATCTATATTTTTTTAATTTACAATAATTTTCTAAAGTCCATCCATCCATCTTCTTCCGCTTATCCGGGTCGGGTCGCGGGGGCAGCAGCTTCAGAAGGGAGGCCCAGACTTCCCTCTCCCCAGCCACTTCTTCCAGCTCCTCCGGGGGAATCCAAAGGCGTTCCCAGGCCAGCCGAGAGACATAGTCCCTCCAGAGTGTCCTGGGTCTTCCCCGAGGCCTCCTCCTGGTGGGACGTGCCCGGAACACCTCACCAGGGAGGCGTCCAGGAGGCATCCTGACCAGATGCCCGAGCCTCAACTGGCTCCTCTCGACGTGGAGGAGAAGCGGCTCTACTCTGAGTCCTTCCCGGATGACCGAGCTTCTCACCCTATCTCTAAGGTCTCACCCAGTCACCCTTCGGAGGAAACCCATTTCGGCCGCTTGTATCCGTGATCTCGTTCTCGTTCGGTCATGACCCAAAGCTCATGACCATAGATGAGGGTGGGAACGTAGATCGACCGGTAAATCGAGAGCTTTGCTTTTTGACTCAGCTCCCTTTTCACCACGATGGACCGGTACAGAGCCTGCTTCACGGCAGACGCTGCCCCAATCCGACTGTCGATCTCCCGCTCCCTTCTTTCCTCATTCGTGAACAAAATCCCCAGATACTTAAACTCCTCCACTTGAGGCAGGATGACCCCCCTGACCCAGAGAAGGCACTGTACCCTTTTCCGGCTCAAGACCATGGCCTCGGATTTGGAAGCACTGAGCCTCATCCCGGCCGCTTCACACTCAGCCGTGAACTGCTCCAGCGAAAGCTGCAGATCATGATCTGATGAAACCAACAGAACAACATCATCCACAAAAAGCAGAGATGCGATACTAAGGCCACAAAAACGGATCCCCTCAACACCTCAGATGCGCCTAGAAATTCTGTCTGTGAAAGTAATGAACAGAATTGGTGACAAAGGGCAGCCTTGGCTGAGTCCAACTCTCACGGGAAAGAAGCCCGACTTACTGCCGGCAATGCGGACCAGACTCTGACACCGGTCATACAGGGACCTGACAGCCCGTATCAAAGGGCCTGGTACCCCATACTCCCGGAGAACCCCCGACAGGGCCCCCCTAGGGACACGGTCGAACGACTTCTCCAAGTCCACAAAACACATGTAGACGGGTTGGACGAACTCCCTTGCACCCTCCAGGACCCTGCTGAGGGTGTAGAGCTGGTCCAGTGTTCCACAACCAGGATGAAAACCACACTGCTCTTCCTGAATCTGAGGTTCGACTATTCGATGGACCCTCCTCTCCAGTACCCCTGAATAGACCTTACCAGGGAGGCTTAAGAGTGTGACCCCTCTGTAATTGGAACACACCCTCCAGTCCCCTTTTTTAAACAGGGGGACCACCACCCCAGTCTGCCAATCCAGGGGAACTGCCCCCGATCTCCATGCGATATTGCAGTCGCGTGAGCCAACACAACCCTACAACATCCAGAGCCTTAAGGAACTCTGGGCGGATCTCATCCACCCCCGGGGCCCTGCCACCAAGGAGCTTTTTGACCACCTCGGCGACCTCGTCCCCAGAGACTGGAGAGCCCAACCCAGAGTCCCCAGGTTCAGCTTCCTCAACAGAAAGCATGTTGGTGGGATTGAGGAGGTCTTCGAAGTATTCCGCCCACAACGTCCCGAGTTGAGGTCAGCAGCACACCATCCCCACTATAAACAGTGTTGATCCTGCACTGCTTCCCCCTCCTGAGATGCCAGATGGTGGACCAGAATCATCTCGAAGCCGTGCGGAAGTCTTTCTCCATGGCCTCTCCAAACTCCTCCCACGCCCGAGTTTTTGCCTCAGCGACCACCCGAACCGCATGCCGCTTCGCCCGCCGGTACCCAGCAGTCCCACAGGCCAAAATGGCCTGATAGGACTCCTTCTTCAGCTTGACAGCATCCCTCACCGGAGGTGTCCACCAATGGGTTTGAGGGTTGCCGCCGTGACAGGCACCAACAACCTTGCGGCCGCAGCTCCGATAAGCCGCCTCGGCAATGGAGGCGCGGAACATGGTCCACTCAGACTCAATGTCCCCCGGAACGTGTTCAAAGTTCTGCCGGAGATGGGAGTTAAAGCTCCGTCTCACAGGGGACTCCGCCAGACGTTCCCAGCAGACCCTCACTACATGTTTGGGCCTGCCAAGTCTGACCGGCTTCCTCCCCCACCACCGGAGCCAACTCAACACCAGGTAGTGGTCAGTGGACAGCTCCGCACCTTTCTTCACCTGAGTGTCCAAGACATACAACCGCAGATCCGATGAAACGATAACAAAATCGATCATCGAACTGCGGCCTAGGGCGTCCTGGTGCCAAGTGCACATATGGACACCCTTATGCTTGAACATGGTGTTCGTGATGGGCAATCCGTGACGAGCACAGAAGTCCAACAACAGAACACCACTCGAGTTCAGATCGGGGGGGCCGTTCCTCCCAACCCCGCCCCTCCAGGTCTCACCGTCATTGCCCACGTGAGCATTGAAGTCCCCCAGCAGAACAAGGGAGTCCCCAGGAGGGGCACTCTCCAGTACCCCCTCTAAGGACTCCAAAAAGGGTGGGTAATCTGAACTGTTGTTCGGCCCGTAAGCACAGACAACAGTCAGAACCCGTCCCCCCCACCCGTAGGCGGAGAAGCCAGCTTCTGCAACCGAGGATCAGACCGCCAGGGTCCCCTCCCTCGGCTGCCGCCCGTTACACACTGCACCCGACCCCTTTGGCCCCTCCGACAGGTGGTGAGCCCATTGGAAGGGGACCCACGTCTCCTCTTCGGGCTGAGCCCAGCCGGGCTCCGTGGGTAAAAGCTCGGCCACCAGGCGCTCGCCATCGTGCCCCACCTCCAGGCCTGGCTCCAGAGTGGGGCCCCGGTGACCCGCGTCCGGGCAAGGGAACGCTTGATACAAGGTTATTGTGCATCATAAGGGGTCTTCGGGCTGCGCTTTGTCTGGTTCCTCACCTAGGACCTGTCTGCGTTGGGTGACCCTACCAGGGACAGATAGCCCCTGACAGCATAGCTCCTAGGATCATTGGGACACTCAAACCCCTCCACCACGATAAGGTGGCAGCCCGAGGAGAGTTTTTCTAAAGTCTTTGTACAATTTCAATTTTAAACGGGAGTCTAATGATACTCCTGCCTTTGAAATTGTAAACTGATTTAAACCCCAAAAAGAATTTATGTTGTCAAGAGGAAAATGAGAAACACCTGAAACATCAATACAGTCATGAAGTAAGTTCTGCAGTAAATGCATGTGCAATGCATGTGTTTTTATTTTGAAGTGGAGATCTGCATACAAGAACCCTTTTCTATTCAGCAACAATGTCTGATTGTATTTGTTAAATAATATTTGTACTATTTATTACAGTATCAAGTTATATAACAAATACAACACAATATATGGAAATGTTTTTCATTGACTTTACTGAGCTTTTATCTGTTATTTCCACTGATTATCCGGTAGAAATAAACCTCTGTGAATAAAGAACTTGCGTCGTAGGGCTGGTGGAAAACCCGACCCAAAGTTTAAGAAATATTCAAAACAAGACTGTGAAGCTATCACTCCACATTAAAACATGCAAGGAAAATATTCTTTGTGTAAATCAGTAACAAGAACATTAACAATACTCGAGCTTTATTTGCCACAAACCCTCCTGTGACTGAAGCACCTGAACTCCACTTTAAAACAGGGCCTGTAATGAATTCGCCAACTTCAGAGAAATTTTGTTTAAAAATTTGAGGGTTAATCTGCACATTTACTCCAAATCAAATACCAATACCATGCCCATGCATACCAAATGCAGAAAATGCTCAACTTTAACAACTCAAATGTAAAAGCTTATAAAAAATAAATTAATTAATTAACGGGAAATGTGCACAATGCAAAATCACACGACTGGACAAAATCTGCAGATCAGGAGCCAACAGGATAAACGGACGTGCTGTGGCCAAGAGGAGGACGAAGAAAAACTCGCACAGCCTTAAATGTTGAAATTTGAACCAGAAGAGAAAACAAACTGATCAAAAGAAGATAAAAACATTCAGAGACTCTGCGGTCTTTCTGTCTGAAATGTTAGCCAGGGGGACCTATTGACCTGCTAATCTGTCAAAATATGAACTCTTTTGTACTCCTGTGGACAAAGGAGGTGGTAGCAGGTTGTGGAGTCGATCTGAACGCAGCAGCTGGGAGGAAAACGCTTAGCCTGGATGTGGTGGTTTGTTTTCTATGTCAGCACTAGAGGGCGCCATTGTGGCGGATTTCATTCAGTCCAGAGGAACTGGAGACAAACAGTCCTGGTGGGAGGATCGATGGATGAATGATATGCTTATTTGGTGACAACAAAAGACAACAGGTGCAAATTAAAACAAATCAAAGAAAGAAAATGCAAATTCACTCATAATCAACAGGAACAGATTTAGTTTTTAAACTTTTGACAGATTATCATCATCATGTAGATATGCTGTAGCATCGTGTTCAGCCTGAATCAGGAAAGTTTTTGTAGCAGAATTTTACTAAAGGTCTGACACAACAAAGACCCTAATAACCTGAAAACATGATAAAATAATCCAGTCTGAATTCTGAAGTCTGAATTCTTTGCTTTAGTTTTTTTTTTAATTTAAGCTTGTTTTAATTGTTCAATATTCTTTTAATAACCATTTAACTCCATGGACTGCTGAATAACTATGCCTTTAAAGTCAGATAGCGCCTATAAATGTGAACTTTTTTTCACTAATTTGATCCAATTTCAAACAATCTTATAGCAAGAAATTCACTTTATGAAATATAATATCATGTAGCGGTGTTTCATGCAACTGCTGATTTATGTGTTGAACAACATGTTAGGGCTTTAGCACCATCAGATGCCTCATGAGATCACAGAGGTGGTCCAACTGTTTTCTCTCACTGTTAATTTGTTGTAATTAAAGATCCTCCTATAGTGATGTGATGCAGAAGAAAGGTCGATGAGAAAATGGGAAATTGTGTCAGATTTGATCTTATATCAGTTCAGATGGGCATCAAATCAAATCATAAACATCCAACAAACATCCAAAGTCATGCAAACTGGGTCTCCATAAATAAATCTGCACCTGTTGTCTTGCATTTTATATTCTATGTTGAATTCAGAAACCAAAGACTTGAGTTTAACAAATCTGTTAAATAATGGAAAATAAGAAAAAGATTTAAAAAAGAAATCATATAAATAAATGAGGTGATGATATTTCTGTTACTTTAGAAGTTATTATACACTGTATGCTGTGATTCTGATCTGGGAAACATTAAAGACATTCATAGCCAGACTGCAGTCTGTGTGTCTTTATTCTGCTGTAAAACATAATTCAACTCTGGGACAATTTCAAAATATGTAAGGATACCAAACAAAGGAAGAATAAATTGATGGTAGGGTTAAATCACAACAAAACAAACATTATTTTATTTTCCACATTAGTAAAGGGAAGCACAGTGAATACTACATTTTACTTCCTGTATTTGTAACTACATTATTTTACAGAATATTTAAACATTCTCTTATAATTCTCCATTCATTTTACACCCAGCAGTTCACCTTCAGGACTCGTCACAGATTTGCTCTGAAATGATGACGCCTGCTGGAGAAAGAAATGCTCTTCACTGCTTCCATCCACGTCTTGCGTTTTTCTTCTGCTCCATGACATCTTGACATGAACTATGTGCATTCTCTTTGCTTATCCCTAATTTGTTTAACAACTTGTTTCACTTTTTATATATTGTAGCGGCCTCTCGGACTGAACAGCCAGACGCAGGGAGTTTCAAACGGGTGCAATTTAATCTCAGCCTTTCTTTCCATTTTCACCGTGAAAACTGTAGTATAAAACAAAAGAACACAGAACTGTTGTATAAAACCAACATATCAAAATTCTGTTATACACAAAAAAGAATACGTTATGTCCTTTAACTCGTCAATATACAGTTTTGTTTATAAACCGCGACATTCTACTGTTTCTTAAATAAAACTATAACTTTTCTTATTACAAATCATAATTACATATACAGTGGGGCAAAAAAGTATTTAGTCAGCCACCAATTGTGCAAGTTCTCCCACTTAAAAGATGAGAGAGGCCTGTAATTTTCATCATAGATGTACCTCAACTATGAGAGACAAAAGGAGGAAAAAAATCCAGAAAATCACATTTTATGATTTTTAAAGAATTTATTTGCAAAATATGGTGGAAAATAAGTATTTGGTCAATAACAAAAGTTTATCTCAATACTTTGTTATATACCCTTTGTTGGCAATGACAGAGATCAAATGTTTTCTGTAAGACTTCACAAGGTTTTCACACACCGTTGCTGGTATTTTGGCCCATTCCTCCATGCAGATCTTCTCTAGAGCTGTGATGTTCTGGGGCTGTCGCTGGACAACACGAACTTTCAACTCCCTCCACAGATTTTCTATGTGGTTGACATCTGGAGACTGGCTAGGCCACTCCATGACCTTGAAATGCTTCTTACGAAGCCACTCCTTCGTTACCCGGGTGGTGTGTTTGGGATCATCGTCCTGCTGAAAGACCCAGCCACGTTTCACCTTCAATGCCCTTGTTGATGGAAGGAGGTTTTCACTCAAAATATGACGATACATGGCCCCATTTATTCTTTCCTTTACACGGATTAGTCGTCCTAGTCCCTTGGCAGAAAAACAGCCCTAAAGCATGATGTTTCCACCCCCATGCTTCACAGTAGGTATGGTGTTCTTTGGATGCAACTCAGCATTCATTCTCCTCCAAACACGACAAATAGAGTTTTGACCAAAAGTTCTATTTTGGCTTCATCTGACCATATGATATTCTCCCAGTCATCTTCTGGATCATCCAAATGCTCTCTAGCAAACTTGAGACGGGTCTTGACATGTACTGGCTTAAGCAGGGGGACACGTCTGGCACTGCAGATTTGAGTCCCTGGCGGCGTAATGTGTTACTGATGGTAGCCTTTGTTCCTTTGTTCCCAGCTCTCTGCAGGTCCTTCACTAGTTTCCCCCGTGTGGTTCTGGATTTTTGCTCACTTTTCTTGTGGTCGTTTTGACCCCACGGGGTGTGATCTTGCGTGGATCCACAGATTGAGAGATATTATCAGTGGTCTTGTATGTGTTCCATTTTCTAATAATTGATCCCACAGTTGATTTCTTTACACCAAGCTGTTTACTTATTGCAGATTCAGTATTCCCAGCTAGGTGCAGGTTTATAATTTTGTTTCGGGTATTCTTTGACAGCTCTCTAGTTTTGGCCATGGTGGAGTTTAGAGTGTGACTGTTTGAGGTTGTGGACAGGTGTGTTTTATACTGATAACGAGTTCAAATAGGTGCCATTAATACAGGTAACAAGTGGAGGACAGAGGAGCCTCTTACAGAAGAAGTTACGGCTGTGAGAGCCTGAAATCTTGCTTGTTTGTAGCTGACCAAATACTTATTTTCCACCATATATTGCCAATAAATTCTTTAAAAATCAGAAAATGTGATTTTCTGGATTTTTTTTCTCCCTTTGTCTCATAGTTGAGGTATATATCTATGATGAAAATTACAGGCCTCTCTCATCTTTTTAAGTGGGAGAACTTGCACAATTGGTGGCTGACTAAATACTTTTTTGCCCCACTGTAATTATACCTCATTCTGCTTTCCGAGGGCGCTATTTTAAAGATTTTCTCCGGGTTTCTTTATAATGTAACGTTGTCTCATCTCGCAGGGTGTTGCTAGGTAACCATAGAATAAACAAAGAAAAAAATCTACCGTTCTTTAAAATTAATGCATAAATTAACCACTAGGAGTCACTGTTGGCCCAATGAACAAGGAGAATTTTCCAATTAAGCTGTTATTTACATATATCTTACACCTTTTCACCTATGCTGTCACCTAGCAGTTCACAAATGACACTTTTGTTTCCACAGCCTTGAAATATAAATAACTTGTTTCTATTTGTCAGCCTAAAAATAAGGTTTAAATGGGATGTCTCTATATATTTAGCCATGGCTCCACTTGACATCTTCCTCCTTCAAGCAACATCAAGGGCATCAACAGCTTTGTAAATAAATTATGTCTCCATCTAATAACTTTTTACTGGTTTTATTTACTGTATTGGTTTATTTAGAAAATACACAATAATGTCTTAAAAAAATCTTACTTTATACACTGGTTTGCAACAGCTTGTTGGCATTTAATTATTTGAATTCTCTTTTTTTATCTATCATTTCCCTCTTCTACAAGAGGGAAATCAGATTTTGAGAGCAATGTGCCTATAATGACTGTTATGGAAAAATGCTGTTACAGAAATACAACTTTTTGCTGTTACTTTTATTTCTTTTTATCTGCTGTGTTAATAGTTTGCTGCAGTGTTTTAATAGAAGTGGTTGGAACAGCAAGAGGTGGCTGCAATAAATAAAAACATCAGCATCCAGTTTAAACTGCCAAACATATAATATTGATATTAAAATGTGTATTAAAAATCACATTTTAATGTCAATATGAGAAACAAAGAAGGGAATGTAAAATAAAAGTGAAACATCAAAAATTATCAAGGCAAATTCTACAAAAATGACATTTTGGATTGTATACCAGACATACACGCTCAGTCAAACGTAGCAGTTTTAGCTAAATAACTAAACAACTTCAATATTCATGAATAGAAATGTTCATAGTTTCCCTGTTATAATAAGGAAAACAAAACAATACATTTTTACACACTGAATTTATTTTGACATCTTTCAGTATTATTCTATGAAGACAATCTTTTAAGTCAGTGTTGATTATTGAAATGATTGGGTACATCATACAGCTTTACTAGATCAGACAGTTCAGAAAAAATTAAATAAGGTCAGATTCTGTTTCTTTAAATATGCAATGCTATTACAACTTTTATATGGTCATAAAAAGGTTTTGTATTGTAATAAAATATGCAAATTTGATTACAATGCATATTACATTCAAATTAAATACTTTGATTTGACCTTAGTTCGTACTGAAATGGATGTGTTACATTTGAACACTGAAACACCTCCACAGAAAAAATAAAATTAGCAACTAATTTTGTAGTTTTCTCTAAAGCAAAATATTGCCCAAAGCAAAATATTTGAATGTTTCTGTATACCCACCTTAAGTTTGTTAAATCAACAAATTCATTCTACATTATTATTATGAACATTTATTTATGAAAACATGAGGACTATAACACTTCCCTCTAAACCTAGATGTAGTAATAATAATAATTACAAAAACAAACCTTAGAATGCATATTTGTGATGGAACATTGTAAATCATTTTTAACTGGTTGAATTTTTTCTGCACTTTATTGTAGACATATCAATCTAAAATAATCCACTTTAGCATTAGATTTGCCCAACAGTCTTCAAATCACTCGTTAAACTCATTTTTATTCCTTGGCTTTTCCATAAGGCCTGACATCGTAATTTACTTGTCCTGTCTGTTTTGATTTGCGTTTTACTCTTATGTGTTTTATCTGTGTTTTATGAACATAGTACAGCACTTTGGTGCAGTTAACATCTGTTTTTAAAGTGCTTTATAAATAAAACTGGCATTGACATTGACACAGCTCACATTTTTGTCTATGGGAACAAAATAAAATAATCCCTCACAGTAATATTTTAGCGTTTAAAACTGTTTATGCTCCAAGTGGAAATGATATAATGAACCAGAAAGGTATTTGGACTATGCATTTGAAAAGTGTTGGGTCTTAGAGAAGTGTTTGGAGAAATATCACTACAAGACGTGCCCAGCTACGGAGCCCATAATAGCTTTATTTTATTTGAAATGAATCTTCAAGACTTGCTTTTGCCTGTATTTCTGTGATATTTTCCCAAGCAGAAGGGATGTCAGCTGGTAGTGCATTATATTCTTTAGCCAGATCATTGTTGTACTTTGTCATTACATATTTCCAGTAGTCTGATGCTTGAAGGCTTACATCTGGAGAGATTTTCCAGAATGGAAAAATTTCCGTGTAATTTTTGTAAGGATGCCATTCATTGTTTGTTGCATTGCAGCGAAACTGTTTGTCACTGATGACAAAAGACGAGCAAATGTCTGTGATAAGTTTTTCTTATGAAATCCACCTAAAATGACCAAAACCTTGTGATCGGTGGAGTGACGCAAAGTGTTCAGTGTGACCTTTTCCTCCTGCTTCACATGGTACGGCACAGAATGGACACTGCTTTCCACAACCAATCACTCTGGCAAAAAGCTCATTTTGGGGTTTCAAATGGAGTTTTTTCAGTTTTTGATCAAATGGTATTTCTTTCAACTCCTCTTGAAGACATTTTGCCATTCCCTCGACAGATGATGAGAGCCAGTGAGCAAACTGTTCCTGGTCAGCGTTGTTCAGGACCATGAAGGCACCAAGAGCATCCTGGGAAATGACCAGTTTGTCACCAAGTTCTTTGCAGAAATCTTCAACAAATGTTTTGAGGTCTCTGCTGTTCTTTGATTTTGCCGTATTGATGGCATCAATGATGCTGGTGACACTGGACTTCAGGTGTCCTCAATCTTTTGTGTTGCAGAGCAGCTGGAAAACTGTGTTTTAATTTGTTGAAGTATTCTTTTCTTAACATAAATTTCATAAGAGGAACTGTAGCTCAAGAAGTCATCAATGTTTTGGTTTGAAAGTAAATCTTGTAAAGTTGAACATTGGAAGGACATTCGTGTGCTGAACTCTTCTCTTGTCAACATTTCATCAACGATATCAGGACCCATCTTTCTGTAGACAAAGTCTTCAACAGCAGGTTTCAGACACTGGTTGGTGAATTCTTCAGCTTTCTTTTGGCATTGGTCTCGTTTGTGGAAGACGTCTTTGAAATCTGCTCGAAACTTTTCCTTGGTTTTCTGCAGACATTTGTAGGGATCATTTTCCTGTATGAAATTTTGATGCATTTTCTGAAAGTCTCTGGCTGCAAATCCGCAGATGTGTTGTTTCAGAGACGCTTCAAACTCAATGTTAGTTTGTATTTTTTTGTTGTTCTGAAGATTTTCATCAATAATATGTAGAATCTCTTGAATGTAAGTGTCATGATATTTGTTGTTTTTTTCAGTTTTTTCACTAACAAACTGAGTGCAAGACTCTATAATGTTGTCAGACATTATCTGTACAGCCATCACATGGTCTTGAATCCTTAGCAGTTTGCTCACTGAGTGTTTAAATTTGCTGTAGAATCCTTCAGCAGTGTATTTAAAGGTTTCCAAGCCACAATCTTTCAGATCCTTTTGACTAAGTAACTGACATGCATGACTTTCCCTGTGGGACCTGTTCACTCTAAGACAACGTGAAACGCTGGTAAAGACATCCATCTCCTTCTGTTTAGAAAAGGGCAGCTTTTGTAGAGTTATATTCCACATCTTATCAAATTCTTTGTTCAACTCCTTGTCTGCCATATTAAGTTTTTTATTTCGACACTCATCAATTAATAGGCGGACTGCTTTTTCAATTTTTTTTGTATGATTTTCCTTGATTTTATTCAGCTCTTTCATCCCTTGCTTGAGGTCAGCTGCTGCTGTTAGCTGGTTAAACACTGAATTTTCAATTTCTCGTCGAAGGCAGTTTACACTGTTTGAAAATTCCTCTCTGTATCCTTCAACCAGGTAAACATGACCTTCTGTTTTCTTGAAATACTGGCCAAGGTTGGCAATGAGAGTGGTTTCCCATTTAGACAACTCCATAGCTGCCTCACTTTTCAGCTGAACTATGAATTCATTCATGTCAGATATTTCAGATTTTCCAGCAACTGTACCAAAATTGGTAATTCTTGTCTCTGCATTGGTGACCCAGCTGTACATTTCCTTTTTGAACTCCCACTCCCATTTGTTGTACTCTGTGCAGAGCCTCATGTAAGCATCAGCCACCAGGCTGTTTCTGAAGCTGAAGATGAAGTTTTCATGTTTCACTGCGTTCCACAGGCTGGTCATCCACTCTCTGAACTCCAAGATGGTATTAGAAGTTGACCCACACTTTCCCAGCTGTTGGATGATGTTTTTCTTGAGTTCATAGACAGCCTCACTGTATCCTGCATTGACTGGAGCCATTGGTGGGTTTCCATTCCAGAGTCCAGGGATGTAGCAGTTTCCAGTGTTCGGATTATACTCCATCACATCAGTGAAGCTCTTGTTCTCCTCTTTCTTTTCCATCTTAGCTGCTGCCTGGGTCATCTCATCCAGCTGTTCTAACAGCAGCTTCCTGTCTCTCAGGTTCTTCTCATGGGCTGAAACATCAGAAACGTTCTGGTGAACAAACTGACATTGAGGCTTTTTGCCGACCTCCTTCATCCTGAGGAAAGCATGCACCACTATCTGCAGGATGTCTTTCATCTCTGTTGAATTCTCCATGGCAATATTGATAATGGTGATGTCACTCAGACCAACAACAAGTGTTGCCAGCACATTGTCATGCTCATAACTATTATCCAGCTGTGCTAGCTCTGCTGACTTTAAGCCTTCAGTGTCGATGATCATCATGAAGTCACAGTTGAGAACTTTCTTGAAGTCTTCATTGACTTTAATGAGCAGCATGAAGGCACCTCTAGTGCATCGACCACTGCTGACTGCAAACTGGACTCCAAACATGGTGTTAAGGAGAGTGGACTTCCCTGTGCTCTGAACTCCAAGAACTGTGACGACCAGGATCTTGTTCTTTGGAGACACCAAGTCATTGAGCTGAGAGAGAACATCACTCACCCATCTGAGAGGAATGTTGGAAGCATCTCCATCTACAAGCTCAAGAGGAAATCCATCCAGCAACAACTGAGCACAGAGTTTGGGCAGATGTTGCAGTTGTTGACGTGATGGATCTGTTTCTGGAAGGTAAAGAGAAGCTTCGTAGATCTGACCCATTTCACGGAAGAAGTGCTCAACTCCCAGTGAGCTGCTGGAAAGTTGTTGGTCAATTTCTTTGATCTCTTCTTTGTTCTCAGAATCCTTGCATTTTTCCTTGTAGAGGTCCCTGAGTCCAGAAAGCTTTGTACGTGACAGGTTGTCGAGGTTCATTCTTAGCCATTTCAGGAAAAAGTATTTCTCTTTTCCTGGGCTGGATATTGCATTGATAAAGCCTATCATTGCTCTTGATATATCATAAGAATTTTGTTTTTTCCTCAGCTCTTTTATTTGCTCCTGAAGATCACTTTTGTAATTTTCAATGTTTTGTGAACCAACCTTTTGAAGGCGAAATTCTTCCTTCTCTACACTTGTCAGTTCCTTCCATATTTGGCCTTGAAGGGGAAGCTGATCTTCTTTGTATTGAAGAGTGTCTTGAATTTCTGCAATGATGGCATCTGCATTTTGTTTTCCAGCCTGACACTCTGAAGAGTCCTCATCAACCATGATTCCTAGCTCATGGGCAACGTCAGCCATCTGCTCAAGAGTGTTTTTTTTGTTGGAGCTTTCAACCACACAACAAACTGTCTTCCTCAGACTTTTGACAAAATCTGCATCATTCATGGACCTAGTCTTCAAAATAATGTTGCTGTTAGTCAAACATAAATCAGTGGCTACTTTTTCCAAACCAGTTAGACTAAATGTTTTGCTCTGATGATTACCAACCAGGAATATCTGTGCCTTGCAGTTCTGTTGTGTAAGTATCTTCAATCCCAGTATAGGGTCATCAAAGAAAACAAAAACTGCAGCAGATGTTTGACACAAAAAGGAGAACTGTTTGTCATGTGAAGCAATGTCACCACGAAGGTTAGCTATAGCAACTGGTTCACTGAAGATGTCCATGTTTTTGTTTCCACAGGGAAGGTACCAGGTCATTTCAGTCAGTCCATTTGATATTCTTCTCTGAACGTCTCCACACTCCATGTTGTGGTGAACAAAGGTGTCATGGTGTTGCTGAGAATGACTAAGAAGTTTATTGAGGATCTCTGATTTGGACAGAGAGCACTCACCCAGTCTCACAAATGAGATCATTGGAAGTTCAGAAAGAACTATTCTTTCTTCTATGAAGCCTTTTGATTCTGAAAGACTTGAAGGTCTGTACTTCTTAACAATGTCTCTCATGGCCCACAGCATCAGGGTGCACTGCTGTGTATCACAGTTAGGAAGCAGCAGAGGAACAGAGAACTGACACATGGACATTTTTAGAGCCAACTCTTGCTGAACAAAACCATCAGAACACAGAAAGAGAGCAGTGATTAAATCAAGAGGGTTGAGTATTTCACTTGTGTTTGTTGTGCTGACAAGGTTTGAAAGATCTAGTCTCGATGTATGATTTGCATCATGAGAAACAGAGCTACTTTCAGAGGTACATTTTACATTCCTTGAAGTCACATTTACCATCATCAGTTTTTTAAGAAAGTACCATGGAAGTTCTGATTTACACTCAACAAGATGATCAGTGATGGTCTTTCCTTCAATTTGAAGTATCTTGCTGAGTGAAAGCTTGTTTCTCATGTAGTCCTCCAAGTCTAGATCTGCCAGCAGACTTTCCAACCTTGTCTCTGTTTTTAAAAAGAGCATATATTAGAACTATACAGATGCCAGTATTACTTCTAGCAAAAACTCAGCAATACTGTTTTGAAGTGGCCTCTTAAAGGGACTATTGTAAGGACAATTGGAACTATTGTCACAAATTAGGCGTGTTTGTAAAATACCAGTTGGCCTTGGCCACGCCTGTCTATTTCAACATGATATTAATGATAGAGATTTTTTGGTATTATCATTTTGGTGTTACTTTAGTTCATATTCAGTCTAATGTTAGTCAGTTTAAAGTGTTCTCTTCTTTAGTGTGTGTATGAACTAACCTGGGGGTCACAGCTGCCTGTTCATCTTCATGTGAAACAGTTTGACCGAGATTTGAACCGGGCTCAGATCGTAGGTCAGATGTTAAATTGTTTTATGACCTTTGCTGTGTTTAGGTAAAATGTTTAACGACCTCAGCTGTTTTTCCTCTGCTGTCTATCTTGCCTATCCTCCCTCTTTGAAGTTTGATAATAAAAGACAAGCTGTACCCAAAGATCTTCAGAACGCTCTGTGAACGGCTCAGAGGAGCAGTTGATAGAGTCTTCTCTTTTGCAAAAGCTTTAAGATTCATATACGTTGTCTGTGGTTCTTTTATGTAGGTTCTAAGAAAATACCTATCATTTTGGTGCCGAAACCCGGGATCTCTCATACCAACCGCTGTCAGGCAGAGGAAGACGCGCTGAATCCATGCATGGCCAGAAGTCATTTGGACCTGGAAAGAAAGACCCAGGAAGTATAATTCTTCGCTGGGCCAGCGCCGTAGGTCCGACTTTGTCTGCCAACGGCGGAATGACGAGATCCAACCGGACAGTGCGAAAACTACAGAAACGTAAGTGAATTTTAAAATGTTTCAAACGAATGATACTAAAATAAAGTCGACATAAATAAAGGGTTGGAGTCCCAGTTGCAACTAAAATGCTAAGAATTGAGGTTTGGAATCCCAGTTGCAACTAAATGCTACTAAATTGAGGGTTGGAGTCCCAGTTGACATTGGCACTTGATTCAACTAAATGCTACTAAATTGAGGGTTGGAGTCCCAGTTGACATTGGCACTTGATTCAACTAAATGCTTTTGGGTTGAAGTCCCTGTTGACGTCGTTTCAACTAAACACCCCAAAAACACAAAAAACCAGACCAAATTGATGAAATGGTAGAGACATGTGCATGCAGTTTGGGGAACGTTAAGTAAAACCATAAAAGAAATTTAATTCTTGTAAGAAATCAGTGTATGCAAAATAATTTTTAATGCTACTAAGAATTAGGTAAACCTCACAAGTGAGAAATTTGTTTTAAGAAATACTGATGTTTGTTTTGTTTTTCTTTTTGAGCATTCCTACACCTTTAAAGAAAGACCAGTAAAGAGAGGTCTCACTGAAATAAAAACATGGGAACAACTTCTTTGTATGCTAAAAGTGGAATCATGACATTCCTGAAGGAGGAGAAGCTGGAAAAATAAAACTAAATAATAAAATTCTCCTCAGAGAACAATGTTTAATGTATTGTGTCGTGACTAGATTATAACACCAACTTGGTGAAACGATCCTTTGGCTGTATAGCTGGAGGGGTCAGCGGTCAGAGTAAGGTACCGACCTGGACATTATCCAGCCTCGTAACTCTCTTAGGCCTTGAGAGGAGGGCTGCCCGCTGACTTCACAGTCTGCAGCACTGAGATCAACAAATTTAGAGAAATCCATTGTTCTCTGGTGAGACGTGTCTTAGATGAAGTTAACATAAACTTATATTCTACATTTTAAAGGTTAATATTGTACAGGATAAAAGAGACTAGAGCTTTTAACATGTTTCATGTTTATATGTGTGTGAATAAGGAACTGATTCATGACTTCTTAAAATGTTGGAGAATAAGCACTAAAAAACTATACGATGAAAAGAAAGAAAAGTTATATGTGTATAAAGAAAAAAAAAACACAGAAAAGCAAGAAAACCCTAATTGACTCTTATTTGCTTCTTTCCTTTTCCTCTGTCTGAGCCTCGCTGCGCTGCGTCTGACCTCTGACCTCAGCTCTGATCTGTCCTGCCAATCAGATGACTCCCTCCTTCATCACCAGCCAGTTGATAAAGAAGCGAAAAAGGACAGGACCATTTCTACCACCTGGACACTGAAGGCAATAAAGTGTCCACTGGTCCTAATTCCTGGACATCTGGGAACTGCCATGCAGCAGTATGGAGACCTGCGGACTGGAACTATATCTCCATGTTTGGCTGCAGCGTGGAGAAGGAAAATAATGAGTTTTAAAGAAAAAGAAAGCAAACTGAACTGTTTTTCGCTTGTTTCATTGGTGGACTAAGGGACAGTCTGGACAACTTATAAATAATCCAACACCAGAGCCAGTTGGACTGACAGGGAGCTGGAGGAGGGGCGGAGGGAGAACCAGCTGCAGTGACGCTAGCAGCAGGAGGGGGAAGCGAGAAGCAAGACAGAAAGGAGAAATGCGAGATAAGTTATACACACACCGCTGTGATAAGAGAATGTGCTCACTAATCTTGTTTGCATATAGGAATTATCTATCTAGAAAAGAACATTTTGAAGGTTTTTAGGTACAATGTTAGATAAAATCGTTCATTTTGTACCCGTTAACTCAGTCCTTAACAGAAGGACCAGTGATCTGCTTAGGGCCCACGAGCCATAGATTGGGAAACTGTGAAGGAAAAAACTGTAATGACTAAAAGTTAAGAAGAAAAGAAACTGATAGCGTGATGCGGCTAAATTACACCAACTAAAAATGATTAGATTCAAAGCTAATAATGATTTGCAGATGTTTAATTTATAATAAATACTAGTTTGGAACTAAATTAAACATTTCTAAGTGTTGAAAATAATTGATATTGCGGTGTTGAAATACTATGAAGTATTTCTTTGCATTTAACTGAAACATTTAACTTAGAGTTTAATTCTGTAAATAATCTACAGATTGATTGGGATTGTGTTTGTGTATTTTATATTGGGATGAATGACAATTATTTTGGGAAGAGAGAAATTTTACTGCTAAATTGAGTAACGGATAAAATTATTGACCATTTAATTTAAAATATAAAAAACTTACATTGTTAACTTGTCTGAAATGCAAGTTTAAGTGAAAGTCTGAGACTTTAAGCAATCTTGTAAACGGTTACTAAAAACGGATGATTGTGAATAAGAGCAACATTTTCTAGATTTCAGTCTAGAACATTTTAATCCAGATTTGATTGATAGTCAATAGATTCAAAAAGAAAAATCTTGAATTAGAGGATATGAGATTTGTTTTAAATTAAAGGTGGTCATTTTTATTTTGGAGAAATAAATAAAGATGTTGAAAGCTGCTGAATTACAAGAAAAAATAAAATAACTGAAAGGTAAACCTGTAATTAAAAATACTTGTTTGCTACAGGATCTTCTACAAGCAATAAACCTGAGTTCACCTGAATTAACCATTAATCCTCCCAAAGACCAATTTGAAGCTGAAATGATTGTAACACATGGGCAATGCCATGTGTAAAAAGGGGGGGGGAAGGGAAAATGGTGAGGTAATACTATATAACTACTACATTCTTACATACATTTTTTTTTGTTATGAACTTTTGAATTAACAAATACTGTTAAATGATTGATGCTTTTTCTAAAAGGGTTGAAATAGTTCCAGCATGCTTTTGAAATAATTAATGGTAGAGCTTACATATTGCCTCTGTTTGCTCCTGACTTGCAGAAAGCTGATGAAGAACAAACATTAGCAGATAATATGATCAGGACTCTTAAACTGAAGGACGTGTCCAGTGCAAATTTACTGCCTTCTGATTCTCTTCCTTGGCAGGAGACCGCTCCCATCGAGCCAGGTGACTGGGTCTACATTAAAGTCATCAAACAAAAGAACTGGGCGAGTCCACGGTGGGAAGGACCGTTCCAGGTGCTGATGACGACACCAACAGCTGTAAAGATTGCTGAAAGACCCAGCTGGATACATCTCAGTCACTGCAAGCTGCAGAGAGTATTTGAACCCCTAAGGGAGGAAGACCGGACTTCAAAGGGGGGCTATTTTTTAGGGTAGCTTGTCTCAAACCCGGTGAAGAAACGCTTAAGATTCCCCCGTCTTTAGGTTGGGGGTTTTGACATCTCTGTGTGCCAAGCAGCAATGGAGACTCCATATGCCAGATGGATCTTCTACTGCGCTGTGACTGCAGCATGTCTGATGTTTGGAGGAGGAAGTGACATCACTTTCCACCCACATGACTACAGCACCAACCTGTGGTGGCAGCTGATGAACAGGACTGCTCATGAGGAGAAAGAGGTGAACTGCTATGTGTGTGCGCAGCTGCCAATTGCCACACACAACTCAGGTCTGCGTGCAGGACACATCACTGATGACAAACAGATGTGTCTCTATGGCCTGAGCACACAACCACGACTCAGCGTCCCCATGCCAAAGGGATGCAAATGGTGCAAGAAGGATTATTCTGTTCTACTTCGGACAGGAGATGCCACGAAGGGACTTTTTGGATCTATGAACTGTTCCTTTAATGCTGACATATTTCCGTTTCCACTAACCGCATGGAAAATACCAGAGACCATTTCTTTAGCAGGAGCTAAACCCGGGTCTCTGAGGAGCTGCGTTTACAACAACAGACACGTTTCTCTTGGGATGTTACCTTGGAATTTATGTAACAAAGTTTACACCTACTGCGAACCGACACAGGATTTCATCAACTGCACAGCCTGCAGGGGTCAAAGGATGACTCCACACTGCAAAGTCTGGAAGGACAACCTAGACCGTGATAACTTGCTTCAAGAGAAGAGTTACAACATCACACATTGGAGAACAGGAGACAACGCTGTGCAGTACCATAGTGCCAGGAGACTATGGTTCACGGGTGATGGCAGACTGGTACTTCCTGTACCTGATTGTATTCATCAGGAAAGCACAAAATGATCCACGCACCCACTCCAAACGAACAGTTATGTCAGAGGTCAAAAGATGGGGAGGCATAACTACACATACTGGAGTTCCATGGGAATTCATGCAAGGCCTGTTTCCGTGGGTTGGAGTAGGTGAGATTCGGGACCACGTAGAGATAAACAGATATGGATTACTGCGACTAATCAACATCACATACCAGCTGGCCAATGGCACCGCGAAGGAGCTGACTGAACTGGGAAACATGGTTATGCAAAATCGTGTTGTTCTGGATTTCCTCACTGCCCCTCAGGGAGGGGTCTGCGAAATTATTGGCCCGACGTGCTGCACTTTTGTGCCGGATGAAACAGGAACTGGTGGAACCATTTCTGATGCTTTACATGGCCAGGGGATCTTGTTCACGAATGAGGGAAGAAGGGAGCGGGAGATCGACAGGCGGATTGGGGCAGTGTCTACTGTGAAGCGGGCGCTGTACCAGTCCGTCATGGTGAAGAGAGAGCTGAGCCAAAAAGCGAAGCTCTCGATTTACCGGTCGATCTACGTTCCCACCCTCATCTATGGTCATGAGCTTTGGGTCATGACCGAAAGAACGAGATCACGGGTACAAGCGGCCGAAATGGGTTTCCTCCGCAGGGTGGCTGGGCTCTCCCTTAGAGATAGGGTGAGAAGCTCGGTCATCCGGGAGGGACTCAGAGTAGAGCCGCTGCTCCTCCACATCGAGAGGAGCCAGTTGAGGTGGCTCGGGCATCTGGTCAGGATGCCTCCTGGACGCCTCCCTGGTGAGGTGTTCCGGGCACGTCCCACCGGGAGGAGGCCTCGGGGAAGACCCAGGACACGCTGGAGGGACTATGTCTCTCGGCTGGCCTGGGAACGCCTTGGGATTCCCCCGGAGGAGCTGGAAGAAGTGGCTGGGGAGAGGGAAGTCTGGGCCTCCCTTCTGAAGCTGCTGCCCCCGCGACCCGACCCCGGATAAGCGGAAGAAAATGGATGGATGGATGGATGGATGGATGGAGTACTCTCCCAGATAGCACACGATGTTAAATCAACGTTGAAAAATAGTTCGAATCGTTGATTTTTGGTTGAAGTCAACAAATGATGGTGGATCAACCATCAAACAACCATCCAATCAAACCGTTGAAACTGGGTCATTGAATCAATGTTGTTTTGTCGTTGAAATCTAATGACTGAAATGCATTTGTCTGATCAATGTCAGCTGTTTTGCCGCACCCCTTCCCCTCCTCTCCTCCTCATCCGAGCTCTGGGTCAGAGCATTTTATTACTGAGCGGGGGTTATAATGTTTTAAATTAAGCACGGTAGAGGATAGTCAGTGCTGATTCCTTTCTGTACATTTTCTTACTTGTTCATAACAATTCTCACTGACTGTTTGCGTGGGATATATTGACACAAAAACATCTACAACTTAGGGTGAGGGGTGGGGGTTGAGCAGTCCACCCCCACCATTTACATGAGTGGGATGGCCCAACCACACAGCTGCTTTGCTGTTGGCTTGTTGGCAAAAGATGCTAATTCAATGTTGAATTAGTTAAAACCTGAATATACCCCATTGGGTATATTCAGGTTTTAGCGGGAGCAGCCCCCCCAGATAAATTTTCCAAGTCTTGACCGGTCCGATAATAAAAATGTTGGGGACCACTGTTCTAAACTACAGAAAAATGCTTTTGACTGTTGTTAATATCTGATAGTAACACTGTTGTTATGCTATATTTACCAATGTTTTATTTGATCAAACTTTTATCTGACTGTCCAATTAATCATAAGAATAATCAATAGATTACTCGATTACTAAAATATCTGTTTACAATAACCCTGCAGCAAAGCTATCACTCAACACTAAAACATGCAAGGGAAACATTCTTTGCAGAAATCAAACAAAAATAACGCCCTATTATGCCCTATTTGCCACAATAGACAGGCTCACAAACTGTCCTGTGATTGTGTACCTGAATTCCACTCTAACAGGGATGACTTTGCAATAAATTTGCCTACTTCCTTGCAGAGAAAATAAAAAATAAATAAAGGGCTAATCTGCACATCAATATCAAATCCAGCACCAATGCTGGCATCTTGATATTCTCATTGCATCTGATCTGATTCAAATAAACTCATCTCTCTCACCAGCTTTTAAAATCAGCAGTTGTCAATCTACTGATTAAAAAGAACAATGAGAACAAGCTGGTACTGCAGAATTTAAGCCCACCTGCTTAAAGACAGCAACTATAGTCCCTGTCTCCAAGTGCTCCACAGAATGACTACAGGCCTATAGCCTTAACATCGGTAGTCGTGAAGTGCTTCGAGAGGCTAGTCATGAACTGATGGACCCCCATCAGAACGCCTACAGGAAGAACCGCTGCTGACACCATTTCATCGGTGATCCACACAGCTCTCACCCACCTGGAGAGCAGGAACTCCTACATCCTTCTGCTCTTCCTGGATTTCTCCTCAGCTTTCAACACCATCATCCCACAGACCCTGGTGCAGAAGCTCTCCTCTCTTGGACTGAGTTCCACACAAGGGAACTGGATTCAGGACTTCCTGACCCACAGACCTCAGACTGTGAGGATCCACAACACTGTCTCATCCTCCGTCACCCTCAGCACTGGCTCCCTGCAGGGCTGCATGCTGAACCCCCTCCTCTTCACTCTGCTGATGTATGACTGCTCGGCAAGACAGCCCAGCTGTCATATAATGAAGTTTGCCAACGAGAGCAATAGTAGGACGCATTACAAGCAGTGAACACCTGGTGCAGTGGTGCAGAGAAAATAACTTCTGCATCAACGTGAAAAAGACCAAGGAGATGGTGGTGGATTTCAGAAGGGACAAGGTTCCTCTTCAGCCCCTGTACATCGGAGGAGCAGCTGTGGAGGTGGTCTCCAGCTACCGGTATCTGGGTGTGCATATATCCAGTGACCTCACCTGGAGCACCAACACCTCCTGTCTGGTCCGGAAGGCACACCAACATCTCTACTTCCTCAGGAAACTGTGGAGAGCTGGACTTGAGAACTCAGTCCTGAGGAGCTTTTATCACTGTGTGGTGGAGAACATTCTCTGCACCTGCATCACTGTGTGGCACAGTAGCTGCCACACAGTGGCCTCTCAGTAGCTGCTGAGAGAACGGCTTTGCAGAGGGTGGTCAAGGCTGCACAGAGGACTGTGGGGAGCAGCCTTTCCTCCACCTTGGACTTCTACATGGCACGATGCAGAAGGAGGGCGCTCCTCATCATGAGGGACTCCACCCATCCTGCACACAGGCTGTTCCAGCTGCTCCCCTCAGGCAGGAGGCTGAGGAGCATCCAGAGCAAAAACCACCAGGCTCAGGAACAGTTTCTTCTCTTCAGCCATCAGACTGCTGAACTCAAGCTGCACCAAATGCAGCTTCACCTCATAGCTTGAGACACATAACAGACTCATAACTATATCACTTAATTTACTTTATCTTCATTTGTTTATTTTTTTTATTTCATTATTTATCTATTTAATTCTTTTTTTTTAGTGTAGTGGATTTCTTTATCTGGGACCTTAGTACAAATTTCATACCACAAACTCCCAAGGTGGTATGACAATGAAAAAATTCTTGAACCCTTGAATCCAATACCCCAACCTTCTATTCATCAACTAAGTTATTCAAAAAGCTGTGTTTTAAGAGTTAAACAGACTGCCTGTGATTACACTGCCTGTGTAAATGGAAAATGTGATGTTTGTTGATGATTTTGATGATGGCATTTAACAAATGTAATATTTATTATCTGTTGTTTTCACAATTCTTGCCTATATGATGTTTTTATGATGTAAAGCACTTTTGATGCTGAAATGTGCCACACAACTAAACTTGAACTCTGATTTTATCAAATTACAAGAGCTGCTTTGGATTAACCAGTGCAACATGCCAAGAGACAAAATGATTAAAAACTGCTGGAGTAAGCTGTACAGGGCATGATGTGTGGTTCTTAAATGTTTTCTATTAATATTCTATTAATATAGAAATATATTAATATTTCTATTAATGTGGGATGATAGTGGTGTGATGATGGTGATAGGAGTTTGTCCCACATTGTGTGGGTTGCTGCTCCTTGGGCAAAACACTTCACCCACCTTGCCTGTTGGTGGAGGTCAGAGGACCCGGTGACACCAGTGCCGCTGTGGCTACCATGCCCCCATCATAGTGTGAATGTGTACATGAATGGGTGAATGACTGAATGCAGTGGGAAGTGTTTGGGGTCCTCTGGGCTTGACAAAGTACTTTACAAGTGCCGGCCATTTGCAATTTGTTTCCATAATATGCTCAAAATGAACCTTATAGTTCATTAACAAACTTGTTTTCTGCTATTATTTGATTTTAGTTGACATTTAAAATGGTCCCAAAAACTCATTTGCATATATTTATCAGACTTAACCATTCAGATTTTCAGATATTCTGAAGGTGTTTTGATAATGGCTATTATATTAGCAAAAGAAAAAACTTTTATCTTCTTATTATTAGGCCTGCCTTTGGAACAGCCTTTTTGAATAGAGCACTAATGATTTTCTTAAAAACAACTCTGAGTCAACACTTTTTTTTCTTTGGCTTTCTTACTCACTTGGAATAATGAAGATTATTAATCTAATCTTACATTTATTGACACCTTCAGTTTGACTTTAAATTATTTCATTTGCAATGATTGTTTTTATTCTGCTGCTTTGAATATTGTTTTGGTCTGTTGGTTGATTAAATTATATGTAGTCTTTATCCCTCTTTTTTGACTGAAACAATATGTTTTACGCTCCTTTCAGGATTTTATAATCTATGCTTCATAGATTTTTGTTTACATCCAGTGTTTCCATGTTAACCTAGTTGTATTTCCTCAGCCTCTCAAACTAACATTGACTTTGTAGAATAAATACTTCTGTACATTTTCTTGTTCTGTTTTCCTTTTTGTATCTTACCTTAATTTTTTCTTGCTGTTTGTTTTCAGTCACCTCCAGTTTTTTTTTATCCTATATAAAGCATTTGGGGTCACTTTTACATAAAGGTGCCCTTTGGATTACCCACAGGTGGATAATCATTATCCAACAGGTGCCTTTGGATAATGATTATCCACCAGGTGCCCTTTGGATAATGCTGAACTGATTTATAGTAAATGAGAATAAATGGTTTTGGCGATTCTGCTTTTGAGATTTGGTTGAAAAATCACAGTATAAAATGTGAGCAATCTATAGGGAGTTCAAAATAAAACTGCTGAATACAAAGAGATGCATCATGATCTGAGGTGCAACCCCAGTCCTAAAGCAAATACATTTTTTTCATGGTTATAGTTTTGTTGTTTAAAACTTACTTGTTTTGGCAGATGATGTAGCTGGCTTGCTGATTTTTCCATTTTTCAGCCGTGTGCTAACAAAGAGAGAGTAACACTCCCCCGGTCTCAAGCTGTCGAATGTTCCACTGTTTTTTTCTGTTTCCAATGTTTCTCCAGTTTCTCCTTCACTGCAGCATCTGACAATGTAAGTTGCTACTCTACCAGGAGGTGTGTCCCAGTGGAGAGACAGTGACTCACAGCTGACTTCGGAAACTATGATGTTTACCGGAGGAACAGGATCTGGGGGAATAATAATTTCTTCAATTAGAAATTCAACTGTTTTATATTTGTCTGCCTGAAAATGTTTTCATATATTTGCACCTAAATAAACCCCACAGAGGAATGAGAAATACCTCAAATTATTTCCTCTCTTTCTTCGCTTTTTATAATAAATAACTAATATTTGTTTCTCTTTTAATTATAATGTTCTTTCAGAAGTTCTTTAAGCAATAATTTAAAAATCTTTGTTGAATTCTTGGACTGCGCATTTTCGGTCTTTTTTTACAAATTTACCTGTAAGTACAAATTCAGAGACAGCTGTGCTTCGTTTGCCATTTTCTCCAATTCTGGTGATGTTGAAAGTATATTCAGTTCCTGGGGTTAGATGCGGAACCTCCACAGTGTCACAGTCTTCAGTTTCGATGCTGCCTGTGTATGTGTCACTTTTGTAATTCAAAGAAATTTTTTGTTTGACAGGGTATACATTTGGCTTCAAGCCAAATAAAACTGTCATTGCCAACACGGAGAATTGTTACTTCTGTTAGAGGAGGGACATCTGGAAGAGAAATATAACTTTAATTTACCTACATTCCTATGTTTTTATTATAAAAAGAAATACTGAGTTTATGTTCCAAATATCACTGCAGCTAAAGTATAGCTCATACCTACCATCAAAATGTGAAGCAAGTGAGTCTCCTTCCATAGATGTGAGGAAGTTATCTGGTGCATCGTAGAACTCCTATACAAGAGAAATAATATTAACTATTTGAATCAAATAATCAGATTGATCATGTTTTTT
This sequence comes from Poecilia reticulata, assembly GCF_904066995.2. NCBI lineage: Eukaryota > Metazoa > Chordata > Actinopteri > Cyprinodontiformes > Poeciliidae > Poecilia > Poecilia reticulata. The sequence continues at coordinate 21,296,579 of NC_088847.1, read as the reverse complement.
TTACTGTTACCTCTTCATCCTCTGAAGTAGCCATTATTTCAGATATTCACTCTCCTTTTACAACACTTGGGTGTTAGTGAACTGAAACAAAAATTATCCATTTTTATCACTACAGCTATAAATGCAGCTTTGAAAAATATGATTTTTTTCTGTGGCTAGAATAAATCAATGATGATCTACATTTAGGGAAAGGAATAAGATATTTCTTTCAAATCAATCAAGTGGTAACATTACATCCATGGATATATAAGATCTCTAGAATCTATAATCTTCAGTCGGAGATTTAGTCCAGTGGTGTCCAAAGTCAGTCCTCGAGGGCCGGCATCCTGCATGTTTTAGTTCTCTCCCTGGTGGTAGTACAACCTTTTCAGCAGATCTACTGCTCTTTCCTCTGAGTGTCTAAAGATGACTCAAGTATTTATATTCCTTCTGCAAAAGTCTAAGTGCAGGATTCCTTTCTCATCTTTCAAATAAACAGACCTATACTGTCCAGTTTTCTAGACAACTATCGGTTAATTTGAACTACATATTTAGCGTGATAAAGACAATAAAATTGGACAATTAATGATTAGCTCTGAAGTTTTATGTTTCATCAACTCATTATTTAAAGTAAAGTTTGAGTTTTTCCCGTGAAGTATCGCTCGCAGTTTAGCAGTGGCTTTTAGAATATAACAGGAGTAGCTGAAGGTTTTTATAATTCCCTTTCATTTTTTAAACCCCATCAACAAAACAGTATAGCCTACCATTGCAGAAGGTCTTCCCGCGGACCTCTCTCTTTTCTTCTAAAGGTGCTTAAAACAGTGCTGCTGTGTTTTATAGTCCGCTGAAAGCTACTTTCACTTCACATGTTTTTACTGCTGTTTCTTGAAAGTCACATGGTTTCTGTTACTTTGCCAAACGTTCCAGCACTGTGCTTTTGTTGTAAAGGATATCTTTTAAGAGAACTGCTGCTAACACTTATTCAATAGCGATTAATAAATTAAATCTTCGGAATAAATTTTGCACAAAAAAAAATTTAATAAATTGACACCATATTAGCATAAGAATACAGTTAAAAACTGCAACACTGTCATATTTCTCTGATGAAAGGCCCTTGGTTCTCATTCTAAAGACAACATTTTACTTTGGACACTTTCACTTTCAGATTATTGTTCCTGGGGATTCTAGCTATGTAATAGAAAAATGTAGCAACATGAGAGCTAAGCACCAAAAGACTGATGGTCATTTTTTTTTTTTGTAATATATTTTATTGAATTTTCTCTTTTAGGACACAAATTTACAAACATTCAACTTAACATTATAAACATCACATTCACTCACGCATTCACCATTCAAACCTGCATTTATTTGATTCCAAAAAGGCCCTTAAAATTGGAACAAAAAGAAAAATTAACAAGACAGTATTTAAATAAAAACTGTAAACAAGAAATCCATTCAAGACACCCATTATTAAGCTCCGTCTTCAGTCCCTATGATCCTCATATATGGCTCCCACAAGTTCTCAAAGTCCCGATGTTTACCCTTGGCGATGTATGTTAGTTTTTCCAGTCCGAGTGAGTTTGCAATTTCTTTCTTCCAGAGTCCCATGGAGGGCGCGTCCATGCTCCTCCAGCATAATGCAATAGATCTTCTGGCTTGAAGAAGTCCATAGTCTATCAATTTAGTTTTAATCTGTGATTGTTTAAATTCCACTGGGTATATTCCCAGAACACAGATTTTAACCTCTAATGGGACTTTCACCCTAAACAATTCAGATAGACACCTTATAACATCCTTCCAAAATTCCTGAATTTCAAGACATTCCCACATACAATGGAGAAGGGTTCCTTTTTCAAATAAGCATTTAGTGCAAGTATCTGGAATGTCACTGGACATATGATGAAGCCTAACTGGTGTTATATAGGTTCTCATGAGCCATTTATATTGCAGAAGTTTAAATCGTGTGTTTATCGTTTGATTTTGTGCTTTCAAACAGGCCTGATTCCAGTCTTCCTCATCTATATCTTCAAGAGTATCCCTTCTCCAAGCGTCTAACTTATCCATTGCAGAATCTTTAGAGGAAAACATCAACAAATTATAGAACACAGAAAGAAAACCTTTCCCTTTTAAGTCCCCAACACACACCTCTTCTATTTTTGTTAAAGGTGGAATGTCCACTATTTGTTTCCGTTTTGATGACATATAATTTTTCAATTGCAAGTATTTAAAAAAATGTTTTGGAGGTATTAAATATTTATTACATAGCTGATCAAAAGTAAGCAACATGCCATCGGTATATAGATCTTGAACTTTCTGAATGCCTTTGGTTTTCCATAGCTTAAATCCTCCATCATTTTTCCCTGGGGTGAACCTTTCATTACCCCAGATAGGGGTGAATTGTGATAGCTCTGTACAGTCACCCATATGTTTGTGTGCTGCATGCCAAATTATAATTGTATTTTTTTAAAAAAGGGTTCTTTGTGTTTTTTTTAAGTGCCTTTATATCCGAAGAGTGTAGGAAGATGTTTAAGGGCAAATCTGGAACTGATTGCTGTTCAATGTCTACCCAAGCTGGAGGTGCCATCGGACAAAAGTAATGCGTAGCTGATGTTAGTTGGGCGGCCATATAGTACCATCTGAGATTAGGGACTTGAAGTCCACCTCTTTCATAAGGCAAATAGAGTAGCTTTAAACGGAGTCTTGCTTTTCTATTACTCCAAATAAATTGATTAAATAGTTTGTCCAGACTATCAAAAATGAGTCTGTCAGTGGCAATGGAAGTGTTTGAAAATAGTATAAAAATTTGGGCAAGATTGTCATTTTTAATACATTTATTCGGCCTATCATAGATATAGGTAAATTTGACCATCGATTTAGTATTTCTGTGACTTTTTCCACAAGGGGATTATAATTTGCTATGCTTATTTCATTGAGGGATGGAGTGATCTTAATGCCTAAATATGTAAAACCTTTTGTAGTTGTTTTAAATGGGGTAGTCACAATAGGACTTCTCCTTTCTTCCTCATTAAGAAACATTAACTCTGATTTAGAATTATTAATTTTATATCCTGAAAATTCACCGAACTCTTTTATTAGATTTAACAAATTGGGAATACTGATCTTCAAATTACTTAAGAAAATATGATGTCATCTGCAAACAAAGAAATGAGATGATCTCTTCCTCCAATTCTAATACCTGATATTCCTGTATTTGCTCTAACAGCCATGGCCAGAGGTTCTATTGCCAATACAAAAGCAATGGTAACAGGGGGCAACCCTGTCTAGTTGACCGTTGTAAATTAAAAGGTTTTGACATGTTATTATTGGTTAAAACTTGTGCTGTCGGATCAGTATATAGTAGTCATATCCATTTTAGAAAGGTTTCACCCAGTCCATATCTGGGGAGAACTTCAAACAGATAATTCCACTCTATTCTATCAAATGCTTGACGAGCGTCCAATGATAACATTGCTGTGTCCTTACAATTATGCTTTTCATGTAATACATTAACAACCCGTCTTATATTATGGTATCCTTGTCTCGTTTTTATAAATCCTTGCTGATCATCTATTATTAAATTGGGTAGGTATTTGTCTAATCTCCTAGAGAGAGCTTTACACAAAATCTTTGTGTCACATCCCATAAGACTGATTCCTCTATATGAGGAACATTCAGACGGGGGTTTGTTTGGTTTTAGCAAAAGAGTTATTGTAGCTAATCTCAGTGAGTCTGGGAGTATTCCAGCTTTATATGATTCTTCATACATGTTGAGAAGTGGTGGGATTAATTTATTTTTAAATGCTTTATAAAATTCTATTGGAAGTCCATCAGGACCTGGCGTTTTACCACTATTCATGCTGTCTATTGCTTCAGATAGATCTTTTATTGTTAGGGGGCTATCAAGAGTTGTTTTCTCTTCCTCTAAAAGGGTTTTGAAATTTAATTGATTAAGAAATTTAGTTTGTGATTCTTCGTTTCCAGAATATTCTGACTTATACAAAGTTTTGTAGAATTCTCTAAAATTTTCATTTATTTCTGAAGGGTCTGTGATTAAAATGTCAGATTTTGATTTTATGCTGTTAATTGCTCTTTCTGCTTGCATCCGTTTTATCCTCCAGGCCAACAATTTACCGGCCTTTTCTCCTTGATCATAAAATGCCTGTTTTGTCCACATTAAGTTTTTTGCCACTTTCTCTGTTGTTAATTTATCATATCTGGTTCTTAAAACGATAAGTTTGTGTAATTTTGTAGGATCGTTGCTCTGATAAAGTTCTGTTTCGCTGGATTTAATTTGTCTCTCTAATGATTTTAGTTCTTGATTATATTGTTTATTTTTATTGCTGCTATAGCTGATAATTTCTCCTCTAATATAGGCTTTAAAAGCTTCCCATCTAATACTAGCTGTGGTTTCGTCTTTATTTATTTCAAAATATTTGTCAATACAAGTTTCTATAAATGTAACAAATTTTGAATCTTTTAGTAAAAGTGTCTGCATCCTCCATCTTTTCACCCCTTGATCAGTCTTATTTACTTTAATTTCCAGGGACACTGCAGCATGATCACTGATTACAATACTATTATACCAGCAGTTCTCCACATGAGGCAGTAACTCCACAGAGATGAGAAAATAATCAATACGCGAATGGGATTGGTGTGTACTTGAATAACATGAAAATTCCCTGCTATTTGGGTTCCTTGTTCTCCATACTTCATTTATTCTTAAATCTTTTATGTAGTTAAGAAGTATTTTCCTGGTTTGTGTATGACTGGTATCAATTTGAGTAGATCTATCCAGACCTGGGTTTAGGGTGCAATTAAAGTCCCCTCCCACAATATAAAGTCCCTCCAGCGTTGACAAGGTTAAGAATAGATTTTCATAAAAGGATGGGTTATCACTGTTAGGCCCATAAATATTTATCAGATTTAGTTTTAATGTTGAAATATGTCCCTGCACAATAATAAACCTCCCATATGGGTCTTTGATTGATTTTATAGTTTGAAATGGTATTGACTTATGTATAAGAATAATAACTCCTCTGGCGTGACTAGTAAAGGAAGAGTGGTACACCTGACCCTGCCATCTTTTAGTTATCTGATGTATTTCTAGCTCCATCAAATGAGATTCTTGTAGGAAAACTATTTTAGATTTCAAATATTTTAGTCGGTCTAATACTTGTTTCAATTTAGTTAGCTTTCTTATTCCTCTGACATTCCAGCTTGTAATTTTGATGTTTAAAATATTTCCTTTGGTTGTCTTTTCCATATCAGATTATTTAGTTTACCATTGCACTCAAATAAAGAAGGTAAAGGTAGTACTGAAAATACAGGTTTGCACATACATTCACACATTCAACCATACAAGATACAGAACTAGTAATGAACCATCCCCAACTGAACTTTTGCATTTCTTTAACTGAAATGCCTGCCCTCCCCCCCTTGAATCAAGTATTTGGGGGACGTTGATCCACACCACTGAGGAGCAACTAGTCAACGTGACCTCACCAAAAAAAAACTCCACACGGGGTAGACAGTGTCCACTAACCATCAAAATACAATAATACCTTTAACCCTTGATAGAACGGTAATAACTTATTTAAGGCTTAGCTTTTAGCATAAATTCTAAAGCAGTTCAAATTAGGCTTAGAATACGTGAACACATAAGTGCAACATGAACTGTCCATTAACTTCGAACTTATCCTGTTTATGTTCCCGTCACTGATCAGTTGTATTAGAACAGGAATATCCACATGAAATGTCTTATCGGTTTACCTGTTTCTTAGGCAGTATGTCTTTCATGACTCACTGATCAAAAGCATCCACTGTGTTTTATTTTGGAAGAGTCTTGTAAAATTTTTCAGCTTCTTGAGGCGTTGAGAAGAGATGGATCTTTCCACTGTGGAGGATCCGAAGTTTGCAGGGGTTGTGTTGGAATCCACGGAATGCGCCGATGTCAACAAACAGCTTCACCACCGGGTGAAACCCGCGTCTGATCCGTACCGTCTCCGCGGATAGATCCTGTGCAAACGTGATTTTGGCCCCATCTTGTATAATATCTTTTTTCCTTGCCTCTCGGTACACAAATTCCTTCTCCGGGAACTTTAAGAAGCGAATCAGAACCGCTCTGCCCTGATTTGGTTTCCCAGAGGCTGGTGTGCGGTGAACCCGCTCCAGTGTGAATGACTTGTCCGGTGCGAGTTCCAGCCATTTCGGTAGCATGTTGCTAATAAAGTCAAAAAGTGGTTGTCTTCCCTCTGCTCCTTCTCGAATGCCAAAGACACGCAGATTCTTTCGTCTTCCTCGGTTTTCCAGGTCATCTGTTTTAGCCTCAAGGAGCAGGATTCGTTTCATTGCCGAAGTCAACGACGTTTCTGCTTTTTCGAGCGAGCTTTCTACTTCGGCAATGCGAACCTCGGCCTCCTCCATCTGAGCCGCTTGGTTTAATAGGTCTTGTTTTACCTCAGACACTTTAACCTCCAGTGCAGACATAGCGGTCGCCATTCCAGTCAGTCTTTCATCTATACTATCCAGCTTTGCTCCAAAGTCCGACCGGAGCGATTTTAGTTCTTCCAACACTTCAGCTATGCTAGCCATATTAGCATCCTCACCGCACGCTGGACTCTGTGTTGTTTTGGTGGCTGCCTTGCGTCTTTTTGAAAAAATTTCGCACTGTTTCACAGACGAAGCTTTAGACATATCAGTGTCGTATCTTTCCAGCCTAACTTACAGCATTTAAAAGGGTTTTAAAAGGGAATTTCGGACACTGTCCTCGGAGTTATTCACCGAGCTGCCATTCCGGTTGTCGGTCACGTGACCCCCGACTGATGGTCATTACTTCAGTGGAGATGTCTGTGACCGATGAAAGAAATAAAAATGAATAAGGTCCAGATCAATATGAAAGTTAAGTTTTTACGTATTGCCAGTCTTTTATTTGGCAAATACTTTGGTGTTCAGTTCAACTTTAAAGCATTTTTTAAAAAGAGATATAAAAATGAGATTCTTAGTGTTTGCACATGTTTGAATTCTCTCTTTTTTAATGAGGGGGAAACACTTAACACCTTTCAAAATCATTCAATGTTTTATTAAATCATTTCACTCTTATTTTTTAAGGCAGAATAAGAGTAAATGTGGGTCTCAAGCTATTGACTTGTTAATTTTTTCCCATTCACATCACAAATACATCATTTTTGGGTAAACAAATCTGGTTGAAATGGATTAAATGGAATTTGGAGGGAAAAGACGGACTTATGAAAATAATAATTGTGTTTTATAGGCCCCTATATAAGTGTTAGTCTTATTTTAGCTTTCTGTAACCTTTGGTTGAGGATTCAAGTTGTTTATTTTTTTAATTATTTGTTGGTTTCAACTACTTATTTTAACTGAGTATTTTAACTAATATTGTACTTCTTCTTGGCGACCAGTTTGCCACTTTCCAAGCTGAAGAGAATATTAAAAGAAATGCATTGACCTTTTTTATTCTAAGATGGTAATGAAAAAAAACAACAGATTTTTTAGACCAACTACAAATAAAAAAAAAATATGGTCACCTCATAGGATAACATTATTCAAGAAGCTGAACTATAAGCACAACATGGTGTCTTTTTTGTGATGGCAGTCTGAATGATTAATAAAGGCCCGTTTTCATGTGCAGTTCCATCGCTACAATTGGAGTAAGCAATATTTGCTTATTCTGAGGGAAAGCAAAACTTATTGCAAGGTAACGCAAAAGAAAAAGAATGTCCCATGTCCCTGGGGGCTTCGTACATAATAATACTGTAGGTTGTTTAGTTTTTATAAATTTTGAGAAAATATTGTCACACGAACATCGCCATCTTCTTCATGCTGCAGTGAATTCTGGGTAAGTGACATCTACAGGTCCAATTGCTTAGCTTTGTCCAGCCAAAAGAAGCAACGAGTCTCCCTTTTCAATTTGAACCGGAGCACGTTAAAATTGATCGGAATTGGGTGATGAAGATGAGGAGGACCAAACAGAGGAAGAGGACAAAGTTTGATGATGAGCTGGTGTTTTACTGCTGCTGCCTTCAGTTTCATAAATGAAACAATGAATGATACTTACCTCTGGTCGGCCTGTGATCCAGTGTTCTATGACAGATAGTCAGAACACCTGTTAGTACTTCTTTAGCTCTGTTTCCGATCACGTAATAGCTGTAAGAAATTGGATGAAATGAAAGTCGTTGCATTGAAAATATATTTACTAAATATTAAGTACATTACTTGGATGAACTTTGAAATAATGACACATTTCCGTTTTACTCTGCAAAAACTTTGCTCAAGCAACTAGCAAATTGGCCGTTATAGGCTCATGTAATTTTTTTACACGTTTGCTGCATAATCAGCAGACAGTACATCAACAATGTGAATATAATTCTTCAGACCACCTCCGAAATCAAAGCACAGTTGAACAGGTTATACACATTACGTCAGGGTCAGGCTGCATGTCCTTTATTAGCAGGATTCAATTATTGTGGAGAGAACGCTACGTTCGTGAAAAAACATTGCTATCTTTTTCTTGTTCTAAGTCTTTATTGAAGTCCAAAACAAAATGTACACATTGTACAACAGCTGAGAATCTGAAGAATTAAAAGAAGTAGCTCACACTTAGGTTTGATTTGGAACATGGTAGGGTGACGGTGACGTCATCGGCCAAAATTATAACTTTTAACATCTCAGAAACCAAAACTGCACAAACGAAAATTTTAACGGCACAAACCTGCACAAACGGAGCACTAACAAATTAGCCCACTTTTGTTTGTTTTGGAGCGATATGGGGGGATGGTGACGTCATCGGTCAAAATTATAACTTTTAATATCTCAAAGATGAAAGCTGCACAAACGAAAATTTTAACAGCACAAACGGAGCACTAACGAACTAGCCCACTTTGGTTTGTTTTGGAGCGATATGGGGGGATGGTGAACTCTAGATGACCTAAAAAAATAATGTTTAATATCTCAGAAACCAAAACTGCACAAACGAAAATTTTAACGGCACAAACCTGCACAAACGGAGCACTAACCATTCAGACTATTTGCTGGATTTTTTGACGTGGGTGGGGTGTCAGCTTCACACAGCTGGGGGAACCGTATCTGATGGGGAAACGCGGATTGACGTAACACCGGCCCCGGTCTTTCTGCATGGAGTTTGCATGTTCTCCGGGTTCTCCGGTTTCCTCCCACAGTCCAAAAACATGACTGTCAGGTTAATTGGCCTCTCCAAATTACCCCTAGGTGTGAGTGTGTGTGTGCCTGGTTGTGTGTCCTGTGTGTCTCTGTGTTGCCCTGCGACAGACTGGCGACCTGTCCAGGGTGACCCCGCCTCTCGCTCAGAACGTTAGCTGGAGATCGGCACCAGTACCTCTCCCGACCCCCCAACCACACATTGACTTACCTTGTGCAGAATCTCTGCCTGTACTCAGTCTGTTCCCGCAGTGGATTTCCTCCCGCATCATTTTCCTCCAACAAATTATTCCACTAAACGAAGCACGTACCTCCGTCTTCCCATTTCTGACGCTGGATCTTCAATAGCCTCAAGTTTGAAATACCAGGCAGCTACAAACCGTGTGTTAGCTTTAGTGGCTACTTTTGGGCTACGGTCTGTTGTCGCCTTGATAACAGCATTAAAATGAAAATAAATAAATAAATAAATAAATAAATAAATAAATAGCATTGAATTGTACCGGATAATTACTGGACGCAATGGCACACAAAATTCAGATGTTGTACCAGTAGTTTGCAAATGTTCTAACTTTTGTGTCTTGTTCATGATAGAGCTCTTAAAGCTAAAACAACAGGAGCAAGGGGTAACCAGAAACGGTCTGTGTGGCGAAAATTTAAACGGAAGTACGTCACCGCTACTCGTGGCACATAGGCGCGATGCATAGAACACCACAGCCTTTCTCTTTCCGGAGGTGCTGCGCGGTGGGTGGTTCTGAGCAAATGACGGCAAAGTGTGCGGTAGGTGTTTATGCAGATGGAGCAAGTTAAGCGAAAGCGTAGATTTACGGACAAACCAGAAAATAAATGTAATACCATCCCGGTTTTCAATAAATGGGTGACGTAGCGCACAGTGGTTTGTACACAGCTGGAATACGTGTTTTTATGAGGGGCCGTTTAGGACAAAATCTATGTTTTGTCTCTCACACACTACAAGAAACTCACGCACACTCAAAAAAACATCACGCACACTCCAAAAAAACATCACGCACACTCAAAAAAACATCACGCACACTCAAAAAAACATCACGCACACTCAAAAAATACTCAAATTGCGTATACATACTACTAAAATGTCTCACGCACACACATTTTATCTTTCTCGCACACATACACTGTACTAACAACTCGCACACGCACACAAATGCTATCTTTCTCGCTCACATACACACTACTAACATGTCGCACACACACACAAAAGCTATATTTCTCGCTCACATACACACTACTAACATGTCGCACACACACACAAAAGCTATATTTCTCGCTCACACACACAAATGCTATCTTTCTCGCACACATACACGGTACTAACTCGCACACACACACACAAACGCTATCTTTCTCGCACACATACACGGTACTAACTCGCACACACACACAAATGCTATCTTTCTCGCACACATACACGGTACTAACTCGCACACACACACAAATGCTTTCTTTCTCGCACACATACACAAACGCTTTCTTTCTCGCACACATACACGGTACTAACTCGCACACACACACAAACGCTTTCTTTCTCGCACACATACACGGTACTAACTCGCACACACACACAAACGCTTTCTTTCTCGCACACATACACGGTACTGACTCGCACACACACACAAACGCTATCTTTCTCGCACACATACACTAGTAACTTGCACACGCACACAAATGCTACCTTTCTCGCACACATACACTGTACTAACAACTCGCACACAAATGTTTCTCTCACATACACAAGACTAAAGTTGCGCGCACACACACTCGTTTTATGTATGTGTGAGAGCGAGACTCTTTTTTGAATGTGAGAGCGAGACTCTTTTTGAATGTGTGAGAGCGAGACTCTTTTTTGAATGTGAGAGCGAGACTCTTTTTGAATGTGTGAGAATTGTCACGGAAGAGGCGGGGCATAATTTTTTGATCAGCTGCGCATGCGTTGATCCTAAACTATAAGCTTCGATTGTTGACTCACTGTATGTTCTATTACTTAGTATATTTGTGCTTTTAAATATATATAAACTTTCTTGAAGAAAGAGTCTGCTATACCGAACATGGCTAACTCTAGTTCAAAACGAGGCGGTATCGGACCGCAGTGAAGTTAGTTTCAAGTTGGATATTCGATATTCGAGCTCCGGGGAGTAGGGGCGTTTAGCACAAGGTTGATCCGATTTATGAACGCTAATGTCGGCCGGTTAATAATTCCTGTAATGCTGGCACCCAGTGGACAGATTGTACTACAGCAATTTTGCTATTTCTAATCAATCAATCAGATTTATTTATTTCTATAGTACATTTAAGTTACAAGAAAGTTTAAAGTTCTATATATATTTAAAAGCACAAATATACTAAGTAATAGAACATACAGTGAGTCAACAATCGAAGCTTATAGTTTAGGATCAACGCATGCGCAGTTGATCAAAAAATTATGCTCCGCCTCTTCCGTGACAATTCTCACACATTCAAAAAACGAGTCTCGCTCTCACACATTAAAAAGAGTCTCGCTCTCACACATACATAAAACGAGTGTGTGTGCGCGCAACTTTAGTCTTGTGTATGTGAGAGAAACATTTGTGTGCGAGTTGTTAGTACAGTGTATGTGTGCGAGAAAGATAGCATTTGTGTGCGTGTGCAAGTTAGTAGTGTATGTGTGCGAGAAAGATAGCGTTTGTGTGTGTGTGCGACTTAGTACCGTGTATGTGTGCGAGAAAGAAAGCGTTTGTGTGTGTGTGCGAGTCAGTACCGTGTATGTGTGCGAGAAAGATAGCGTTTGTGTGTGTGCGCGAGAAAGATAGCATTTGTGTGTGTGCGCGACATGTTAGTAGTGTGTATGAGCGAGAAAGATAGCATTTGTGTGTGTGCGACATGTTAGTAGTGTGTATGTGAGCGAGAAAGATAGCATTTGTGTGCGTGTGCGAGTTGTTAGTACAGTGTATGTGTGCGAGAAAGATAAAATGTGTGTGCGTGAGACATTTTAGTAGTATGTATACGCAATTTGAGTATTTTTTGGAGTGTGCGTGATGTTTTTTTGAGTGTGCATGATTTTTTTTTGGAGTGTGCTGATGTTTTTTTGGAGTGTGCGTGATGTTTTTTAGAGTGTGCGTGATGTTTTTTTGAGTGTGCGTGATGTTTTTTAGAGTGTGCGTGATGTTTTTTGAGTGTGCGTGAGTTTCTTGTAGTGTGTGAGACACAAAACATAGATTTTGTCCTAAACGGCCCCTCATATGTTTCTGTGTGTGACAAAGGTGCCAAAAATCCCACCCTTACGTGGACACAAAAAGACTGTGCAGTGAGAGATCATCTATTAATTTAACTGAAGATGAAAACGTAAACTAAAAACTGGAGTATACATGTTTTTAATGCGTCTTTGTGAACTTGCTACTTTATTTTCATTAAATTCAATATAATTTCAAACTTTTGTGTAATTTTTATTCAACAATAGCTCACTTAAGAAGTGAGCTGTTATTGTCAATTTACTAAGCTATAGAAAAGCTAGACAGTGATACACATAAAGTAAAATTTGGGCCAATATTGATGTCGGATAATACTGATGTTATACAGTATTTACCAATATTTTACTATAGCAGTATTTGTATTTGATTACTCGATCACCAGAAGAAATGATAGTTTACTCGATCACTAAAATAATTGTTTGCAACAGCCCTAAAGGAGTGTGAACACACAAAGCCATATTGTAGGTTTCATTTATTTATTCTGTGAGAAAACATGCTGACAAAAATAAGTGATGCTTTAAATCAATTCAAAAGTGTAAATCTATTTAAAAATAGTTTGTAATTAAAACGATGTTCCCTTCAAAAAACAGAAATGTAAAAAAAGAAGTATTAATCTTGTGGCATGCTAAAGACTTGCAGACAGACTCTTCAATACAGTAAAGATGAGCAAATGGTGAGCACACACTGCATCTTTTCCTGAGTCATAAAGGTTAAACATCAACCTGATATTTATTGAAGCACATGCAACATGGCACAGTTATTACAGATCTAGGCAGCTTCTTTTATACAATGAAAAACAAGACAAATCCAATATATCAAAAACATCTGAAAATGAATTCTTTAACTGTTGTAATGGAAAAAATAAGACTCTAATGCAGTGGTTCTTAACCTGCGTTCGATCGAACCCCAGGGGTTCGGTGAGTCGGTCTCAGGGGTTCGGTGGAGTCTCTGCCGCGGAGGTAAAGACACACTTGTGTAAAGTCGTGATGACGCGCCGCTTTGCCATCACTTGCTGCAGAGGATCACGTTACATTGCTTAGCCAATAAGAGCTGCGGGGGAGCCTTGATTGAAGGAGTTCCACTCTCAGCATGGATTTGAACTTGTGTCTTTCAGCAAAACTCACAGTTTTTTACCAAATTCTAGTCTAAATCTGCTCCTTAGTCGCATCTTTTCGGGGTTGCTACTGCCTCTAGTGGCATGGGGGTGGTAACACAGCTAATATAATTACATTACTAAATCAGAATACCGCAAAGTATTTTGTGTGTCGGCAGAGGGGGAGTGGGTGGGGGGAATAAGAAGGGTTCGGTGAATGCGGTGAAAGGTTAAGAACCACTGCTCTAATGCCTTCTGGAAAACTTTTCAGGACTAATTGTAATTAAGGTCAAGTTATCTCTCAGTCAGAGTCATGACCATACAACATGAACTGTTGTTTCTGTGACTGATAAGCAACAGTTATTCTTTATAACCTGCTCCTTAGCCTTATTGAGATACATTTTCTCCTGGATTTTCTGCTTAATTGTAATTCCTCATACAATGATAAAAAAATAAGAATAAAAGGACAAGAAAGAATGTTACAGGCAACTGCACAAAGGAATATAAATTGTAGAAATAACCTATTAGTTATATTGCTAAACTGTGATTTTTATCTTTGAAACCTTAAAGACAATCATACATAGTGTGCAGAAAAGCTTTCTAAATCATAAGGTAAAAGAATCAAACATTAATGCAATTTGACACAATTACCGTATTTTCCGGACTATAAGCCGCACCGGACTATAAGCTGCAGTTATCTCTGCCGCTCTAGGTTTTCCACAACGATGTAGCACACAGCAGAGGGGGGCTGACACCCAAAATTTGAGTCACAACAGGTCAATTGAATATCACTTTTTTTTTGGTTGACAAAGAAAAAGTAGCCAAGTTTAGATATAACTGAACTGATTATGAGGGCGTATGAGTTTGAAGAGAAAAATCTCCTTACTGTCTGCTACTAGCATGTGCTAAATGAAAATGGGCGCTTTCTTCTTCTGCTTCTTTAGATTTCAATGGCAGCTTGCATCCATTATTTCCATTATTTTTGCACTACTGCCATCTATTGGATCCTATTACTGTACCTCAAATTCTCATAATGATCCCAGTATTATTTAAAAAACAAAATATCTTCTTTTTCCCCTCAATGCTATTTAACCGATCAACAACATTCTCAAATTTCAATTCCCTATTAAAATCTAATTCCATTTTAATGGGCAATTTCTTCTTTTGATTTCCAATTTTGACTTCCAATGAATCACTTCCTGCTAAAGAGCCCCCTGGTGGTTGAAGAAAAATCCACATATAAGCTGCACCGGACTATATGCCGCATGGTTTGAAGCTTAGGAAAAAAGTAATCCAGAAAATACGGTAATTTTGGTAGGAATGTATTCAAGCAAAATGGACACAAAAAATTATACAGCCAAAATCAGAAACGGAAACACAGATCTTTGACTAAAATGCATAAAATTAATTTTCTCCACAAACATTGGAAGCAATAATTTATCATGAAAATTGTTCATTTAAAAACAAAAAATAACATTTAAGGCATAAAAACAACAGTCTGTCTCTGTAGTGACACAAGTTACACTAACTTTTGTGAATATCCAACTAATTTTATGCCACATGAATTGCAAGCAATGGGATTCAGTATGATTTTAGGCCACAGATTACATCTCAAGACTAGAAATGTCTTAAGTGAAAACTCCACTCACTTGACATTAAATGACTCTTTAAGGCTTTCCTTTGCCTGTTCTTTTGTGATATTGTTCCAAGAAGGAGGAATGTCTGCTGGATTTGCCATGTATGCTTCAGCAAATTCGCCATTGTACTTGGCCATCACATATTTCCAGTAGTCTGATGCCTCCAGACTTACATCTGGACGAATGTCCCAATTTGGGTAGATGTTTTTATAATTTTTGTAAAGGTGCCATTCATCCTTTGTGGTATTGCAACAAAAGGTCTTTCCACTGACAACCAGAGAAGAGCAGATGTCTGTCATAAGTTGTTCTGTTCCATCCCATCTGTGCTCACCCAAGCCCTGTAGACGATGTAATGAAGCAAAGTGTTCAGTGTGAGCTTTTCCTCCTGCATCACAGGGTACGGCACAGAATGGACACTGCTGTCCACAACCTATCACTCTGTTGAAAAGCTCATCATGGGGTTTTACATGGAGATGACTGAGTTTGGTTTCAAAGGGTCTGTCCTGCATTTGTGTCCTAAGAGTTTCTGCCATGTCCTTCACAGACACTGTGAGCCAGTGAGCAAACTGTTTCTGGTCAGCATTGTTCAGGACCATGAAGGCACCAAGAGCCTCCTGGGAAATGACCAGTTTATCACCAAGTTCTTTGCAGATATCTTCAACAAATGTTTTCAGGTTACCAGTTGGTATTACCTTTTTGATGGCATCATTGATGTTGCCAATGCTCGACTCAAGATGTCTATTTTCAATTTCACCTAAAATTGACCCATCAGAAAAATGTTCCTTTATTCGTTCAAATATCTGGGATTTTAAATAATCTTCATAGGAGCAGTTGTAGTAAAGATAAAGTTCAAATTTATCTTTTGAAACCAAGTCCATTAAAACTGAATACTGGAATGACATTCGTGTGCTGAACTCCTCTCTTGTCAGCATTTCATCGATTATGTTGAGGCCCAGAGAACGATAGATGAAGTTTTCCACAGCAGGTTTCAGACATTGATTGGTGAATTCTTCAGCTTTCTTCTGGCATTGGTCTCGTTCATAGAACACATCTTTAAAACCTGCACAAAATTTATTTTTGTTTTTCTGCAGACATCTGTAAGGATCATTTTCTTGGATGAAATCTTCATGCATTTTCTGAAACTCCCTGGCTGCAGATCCACAGATGTGTTGTTTCAGAGACACTTCAAACTTAATGTCAGTGTCAACATCAGCTTTGTTCAGCTTCTCATCAATGGTGTGAAGGATCTCCTGGATGTAAGTGTCATGATAATTAGTTTTTCTCTTGATTTTATCACTAATAGAGTCATTGCAAGCAGATATGATGCTGTCAGCGGTATCTTGCCTGGCCTTTACAGGATCTGTCCAGGTTATCCATCCTGTTACTTTATGTTTGATTCTTTCTCTCCGACCTATGGGTTTATATGTAAAAGGCTCCAGTCCACAGTCTTGGAGGCTTTTTTTACTCAGCAGTTCACATGCATGGCTTCCCTTGGGTGAAAGATTTGTTTGCAACTGATGGGACACACTGGTGAAGATATTTGAAGTCTGCTGTTCAGAGAAAGACAAGGTGTTCAGTGTTTCAGTCCACATCTTATTAAAACTTTCATCAAGCTCTTGGTCAGTCATTTTAACTTTTTTCTTACGACATTCATCAATTAAAGCACAAACTGCTTTTTCAATTTCTTCTGTGTAAGTTGCCCTGATTTTGCCCTCTTTGATGTCAGCTGTTGTTGTGATCTGGTTGAACACTGATCTTTCAGTTTGTCGTCTAAGACTCTTTATGCTGTTGGAGAAGTCCTCTCTGAATCCTTCAACCAGATAAACATGATCTTCTGGCTGATCAAAGTATTTCTCCAGATTGTCAAGGATCTTTGTCTCCCACTTGGTCAGCTCTGTGGTTGCTTCACTTTTCAACACAATGATAAATTCTTTCATGTCAGATATTTCAGATTTTCCAGCAACTGTACCAAAATTGGAAATTCTTGTCTCTGCATTGGTGACCCAGCTGTACATTTCTTTTTTGAACTCCCACTCCCATTGGTTGTACTCTGTGCAGAGCCTCATGTAAGCATCAGCCACCAGGCTGTTTCTGAAGCTGAAGATGAAGTTTTCATGTTTCACTGCGTTCCACAGGCTGGTCATCCACTCTCTGAACTCCAAGATGGTATTAGAAGTTGACCCACACTTTCCCAGCTGTTGGATGATGTTTTTCTTGAGTTCATAGACAGCCTCACTGTATCCTGCATTGACTGGAGCCATTGGTGGGTTTCCATTCCAGAGTCCAGGGATGTAGCAGTTCCCTGTGTCTGGATTATACTCCATCACATCAGTGAAGCTCTTGTTATTCTCTTTCTTCTCCATCTTAGCTGCTGCCTGGGTCATCTCATTCAGCTGTTCTAACAGCAGCTTCCTGTCTCTCAGGTTCTTCTCATGGGCTGAAACATCAGAAACGTTCTGGTGAACAAACTGACATTGAGGCTTTTTGCCGACCTCCTTCATCCTGAGGAAAGCATGCACCACTATCTGCAGGATGTCTTTCATCTCTGTTGAATTCTCCATTGCAATATTGATAATGGTGATGTCACTTAGACCAACAACAAGTGTTGCCAGCTCATTGTCATGCTCATAGCTGTTATCCAGCTGTGCTAGCTCTGGTGACTTTAAGCCTTCAGTGTCGATGATCACCATGAAGTCACAGTTGAGAACTTTCTTGAAGTCTTCATTGACTTTGATGAGCAGCATGAAGGCACCTCTAGTGCATCGACCACTGCTGACTGCAAACTGGACTCCAAACATGGTGTTAAGGAGAGTGGACTTCCCTGTGCTCTGAACTCCAAGAACTGTGACGACCAGGATCTTGTTCTTTGGAGACACCAAGTCATTGAGCTGAGAGAGAACATCACTCACCCATCTGAGAGGAATGTTGGAAGAATCTCCATCTACAAGCTCAAGAGGAAATCCATCCAGCAACAACTGAGCACAGAGTTTGGGCAGATGTTGCAGTTGTTGACGTGATGGATCTGTTTCTGGAAGGTAAAGAGAAGCTTCGTAGATCTGACCCATTTCACGGAAGAAGTGCTCAACTCCCAGTGAGCTGCTGGAAAGTTGTTGGTCAATTTCTTTGATCTCCTGTTTGTTTTCAGAGTCTCTGCATTTTTCCTTATAAAGCTCCCTGAGGCCAGACAATTTTGTTCGAGACAAGTTGTCAAGATTCATTTTCATCCATTTTAGAAAATAACACCTTTCTCTATCTGGGCTGGATATTGCATTGATGAAGCATGTCATTACACTTGACATTGCATAAGAGTTCTGTTTTTCACGCTGTTCTTCTCTTTTCTTTTTAAGATTACTCTTATAATTTTCAATATTTTCAGAACCAACTTTTCGAAGATGAAATTCTTCCTTTTCCAAGAAAGTCAGTTCCTTCCATATTTGGCCCTGCAAAGGAAACTGATTTTCTTTGAATTTAAATGTGTCTTCAATCTCTGCAGTGATGGCATCTGCATTTTTCTTTCCATCCTGACACTCTGTAGAATCTTCATCAACTGAAATTCCCAGTTCATGTGCAACATCAGCCATCTTCTCCACTGACATCTTCAACTGTGGATTGGCAAGTACACCGCTCACAATTTTCTTCAAAGATTTGACAAAGTCTGCATCATTTGTCTGCTTTGATTTTATAACGACGTTGTTTTTTGTCAAGCCCAGAGTGCTTGCTAGTTTCTTTAGAACATCTGGAGTAAGGCTCTTGTTCTGTTGATTTCCAACCAAAAATATCTGAGCTTTGTGGTTTTTGTTAGTCAGCAGTTTACACTCAGACTCTAGTTGGTCAAAGAAAACAAAAACTGCAGCAGATGTCTGACACAAAAAGCAGAATTGTGTTTCAAATGAAGCAATGTCTCCACGAAGGTTAGCTATAGCAACTGGTTCACTGAAGATGTCCATGTTTTTGTTTCCACAGGGAAGGTACCAGGTCATTTCAGTCAGTCCATTGGATATTCTTCTCTGAACGTCTCCACACTCCATGTTGTGGTGAACAAAGATGTCATGGTATTGCTCAGAGTTACTCAGAAGTTTATTGAGGATCTCTGATTTGGACAGAGAGCACTCACCCAGTCTCACAAATGAGATCATTGGAAGTTCAGAAATAACTATTCTTTCTTCTATGAAGCCTTTTGATTCTGAAAGATCTGAAGGTCTGTACTTCTTAACAATGTCTCTCATGGCCCACAGCATGAGGGTGCACTGCTGTGTATCACAGTTAGGAAGCAGCAGAGGAACAGAGAACTGACACATGGACATTTTTAGAGCCAGTTCTTGATGAACAAAACCATCAGAACACAGGAAGAGAGCAGTGATTATATCAAGAGGATTAAACGTTTCAGTCTTATTTGGACTCTCAAACAGATCCTCAAAATTGTTCTCTGTAACATCTGATGCATCATCACAGTTTGACTCAGACGAAGCATCACTCAAGTCAGATGATATACCTTTCTCATTCCTAGCAGTCACATTAACCATCACTAATTTCTTAAGAAAATACAATGGGATATTTGATTTACTGTTGCCCAGGTCATCAGTGATCGTCTTCTCATCAATCACAAGTATGTTGCTTAATGATAGCTTCTCTCTGTAGTACTGCTCCAAGCCCAAATCCTCCAAAAGCCTCTGAAGGACGGTCTCTGTGAATTATAAACATACATTAAGTTTTTAATGCGTATGGGTGTGAATTGTAATAAAATTATTATTATTATTATTAAACTATTTTTAACTTCAGCATTGCAGATCATATTTTTGCATCATATGCAAGAAACATTGATCTACAATCGAAAATAATGATGTTTTATCTGATAACTTAAAAGGGACATATCCTGCAAAATATATTTTTTTAGCACTTAATTACATTTGTGCCTTCTGCTTATGTTAGTCCTGTGTCCTTGCTAACATAAACATACCTACTTAGGGCACTGAGTAGCCATGTTCTTAGCTAATTAAGGACATAACCCGTACAGCAAACATTCCTGCGACGACTGCCGAGCATTGATCAGTGGCTTTCCTCTGCTTTACAAAAGTGTGATTTATTTGCACTGTGTACAGAGTGGAATGGTTGTCTTATGCTCTGACTACTGACAATGGTATGCGGCAGGACGGACGATTGTCAGACTAACTGCAGTGCTTAGGAGGCAGAAAGTGCTCTCCAGCAACACAGAAAATTAAGTCACTAGATTTAGCACTTGTTTTTTATCATTAAAAAGTTGCTAAATGTAGTGAGAAAGTTCGTAAGTGATCTGCACAGTGACGCAGTTGGTAGAGCATTTTACTTTGCAGCAAGAAGGTCCTGGGTTCGATTCCCGGCCCGGGATCTTTCTGTACGGAGTTTGCATGTTCTCCCTGTCCATGCGTGGGTTTTCTGCAAGTACTCCAGCTTCTTCCCGCAGTCCAAAAACATGACTGTCAGGTTAACTGGTCTCTCTAAATTGTCCCTAGGTATGAGTGTGTGTGTGTATGGTTATTTGTCCTGTCTCTGTGTTGCCCTGTGACAGACTGGCGACCTGTCCAGGGTGACCCCGCCTCTCGCCCGGAACGTTAGCTGGAGAGGCACCAGCACCTCTCCTGACCCCACTGAGGGACAAGGGTTTATAGAATGTATGTATGGAAGTTCATAAGTAAGTACAGATCTTCTTTCTTTCTGACCACAGCCTTGCTTACCCTTCTGTCATCCCCCACTCGGCTCTGCAGTTCAGTGTTAGCTTTTAACAAAGTTGAGTGTGCAGGATGACCTACAATCGCTTCTTAATACCAGGCAAAAGTATATTTAGTTCAGAATACATTTATAAATTATGTATTTTTTTTGTTTAGTTTCACAGTCAACTTTGTTGCTAAAGTAACACATAACGCTTACTTTGTATTTTCTTTTCTTCCTGAGGGTTTTGGAGGTCATTGATTTCTGTTGAGTCATTTGTGTCTGTTGTCTCTTGTAACGTTTCTTCCTCCCTGCAGTTGATCACCATGTGGCTCTCCATTTCACCAACAGGAGTCTCCAGAGGCTGAGAGATTAACTGGTGGCTGATCTTATACTGTGTTGTCTTCACATGGTGACAAACAGCTGTGAAGATAATAACAACAATCATAATAATACCTGAAGACACAGACTGTTCATTGTTCTTTGTCAAATTGAATACTGACCTTTACCATCTGTACCCGTTTCATGATAATCAGCTTCACAGTCAACACATGTTGTTGATCCTGGGTCAGTTTCTTCTTCACAGTAAAGATCCACAAATGAATCTTCAGTGCTGATTTCCTTAAGATAAAAATATAAGATTACATATTTTTCAGTCCCTTAATGGGTACAATATTTTTCAGCATGTTTTTCTACAAAGTATCTATGTACCTCCATTGTGGAAAATGACTTTTAATATGACATCCTGCTTGGTTATTATTCAGGCAACTTTTCTCTGAAAGGAGAATGAGAAAAATTATTGAATTATTATTTGCATCTTCAACTTTCTCACTCATATTTATGATCCAATAAAATCCCACAAAACCCTAAAGCTCTCTTTTTACACAGACTCAAAGGTGTACGTTAAAAAATATAGGATAATATTAGGATAATAAAAATTCTCAGACTGGAGTAAAGGATTGTGTTAAAATAGATGGTCTGGTTCATTCAACTGAAGGTAAAAAGCTTGGAGCAGAACATGGATGCAACAAAATTTAAAACCTACACTTGCACAAGAAAAACGTAAATCTCCACATATACAATTGAAACCAGATATTTACACACACTAAATAAAGAGACATGTTTTTTTTTCACTGCCTGAAATTAATCTGATCTAACCTCTCTTGCTTTTCTTTAAGGTATAAATACTCAAATTATTTCTATTTTATAAATGCCAGAAGTCTTTGCCAGAACAAAAATGTTTGATGAGATTTAACTTCAGGCAGTGAGAAAAACAAGTATCTGTCTTTTGGGCGACTGTGGTCCAAAAGAACAGAACAGAAACATCAGGCTACATGGTCACTAACGATGAAACAACACAAATTCAAAACATGTTAACGTAATCCGTAGAAATGTTTTAGCTAGTTTGCCATTTGTTGCCAAGTGACTGATGATGACGTTGGTGACAAGCTTTACCCAGAATGCACCTGGAGACAATAAGGACGATTCATTTGTAGTTTTGCGTGTCGTAAAGTTAAATATAAGACATGTGGCACAACATTTTATTCAATATTTTACACCCACTATGTCACTAAAACCAGTCAGTCTGGTAAAGTTTTTAGCAACCATGAGTCAACAATGGGGCACCCTACTATATAACCTACTGGGGTATCATAGTTTTCAACAGGAGAGGGCTCTCCTTTACACTTCTCATCAGAAGTTACAAAGAAAAATTTGATCCCTAAAGATATGTTCTGCCTCCCATGTGGGAATCCTGTAGGTCCAGACTGGGGACCTGCTGCAACCCCCACCCTACCTGCAACTCCCTCCCTGATATGACGTCACAAATATGTTCCAATTGTAGGAGGAACTGTCTGATGTTGATTTCTAAATCAACACCAGACTGAGTGTTGATTTAGACTGTTGGTGTTAATTTAGAAATCAACACTGGACTGGACTGCTTTCTGTTCAACTCTTTGAAACTCTTTAGTGAGTGTTAGGAAAACTAACACTCACTAACACTCATGTTGTTGAATTAACATTTTTAACATACAACACTTAGACTGGAAATCTGACACTTTTGAATTTGCTGTGTACAAAGTACCAGCTCAGGGGGCTGAGATAGTAACAACAGACAAGGATAATAAAATAGAACTGCCTGAAAAAACAGTGTGTACTTCGTACTGTGGTTGTCATTTTCAAATGAAATTCACTGACCTTTATTATCCGTGGCAGCCTTTTGATAGCCAGCCTCACAGTCAGCACATGCTGAAGGAGGAACCTTCTCTTCCTCACCATAAAGATCCTCAAATGAGTCTTCAGAGCTGGGTTCCTTAAAACAAATAACAAAAAATATATAATTTAAGTATCACACAGATGGATGGAAAGTGATATAATTTTCATTATATTTTGGAAAATGGAGGTACACAACGTGGCTGTGTACCTCCATTGTGGGTCAAACTCTTAACATTCAGCTTCTTTCTGAAAGAAAAAGAAATATCGAAACATCTGTTTTGATAACAAATGAAAGAGTGGCAGCAGTTCTTAGTTTTTCTTTTCCTGTCCGGTAGTGTGGCACTCAGAATTGTTGAATTATTGTCAAGGAGAGGCCAAATAGATGCACTTTCACAAGTGGAGCATTTTGTTGATTAAATCAATGATCCACTTAACAAAGCATTTAACAAAATAGCAAACTGTTTTGTTAAATCAATCAACAAAACAGTTTGCTATAATAATGCTTTTATATATATATATATATATATATATATATATATATATATATATATATATATATATATATATATATATATATATATAATGTGTGTGTGTGTGTCTGTCTGTCTGGGACATCCACCCAGGGGGTCCATGGCAGCGGAACCATTGAGCCTGTCTTTGTTTTACAGATAAAAACTGTTCAGACCTAACAGTCCCGTAAAAAAAGAATAAACATTTAGTTTCAAGTTTAACTGCATTGGTGCCATGACACCTTATTAAGCTGAACATTGTGCACACATTTGGACCGTCACAGTAACTTTATAACAGGAAAAAGTATATTTAGGTTTTTTTTCCAGCAACGTAGCTTAATGTAAAACATAGCTCACCAAACCCTGTAAATGACGGTGACTGACCATCTGGAGCACATTGATTAACATTAGTTTGGTATCTTATATTTTATCGGCATCTCATTTAAAATGAAGTTCGAGTAAATCTGTTGGGCGTCACTCGTGCGAATTAGTTTCCTGTCTTTTAGCACTGATAATATCACAGGTTAGCATAACAAGTGAAGGTTAATGCTTTTTTTCACTGTTTTATTTCGTTTTTTAAATCAATCAACAAAACAGTATAAATAGCTTACCGTAGCAGAAGATCTGCTTGAGCATCGACTGATTTTCGTAAAAAACAAATGTCCCCCTCCTTCTAACAGAGCTGCAGATGTCCTTTTGTAGCCTGCTGAAAAACACTTTCACTTTCATTAACACGTTTTCCTATAGTTTCTTGTAAATCACATGGTTTCCACGACATAGTCACTCCACCTCTGTTGTTGGGATATATTTTTAAAAGAACTGCAGCTAATGTCTACGACGGTACGACAGAGTAATAGGGCCAGGCTAAAAGAAAGAACAATACTTGCATGCAGAAAGACGATTCTTTTTGCAGTTTTCAGTCATTGTCCCCTATCGATCGGTAGGAACAACAAATTGGATTAGATTTACGGTAATAAGTTGAAAAATTCTTTAACATTGCTAGTAAATAATGCCATATAAATAAAAAAATAATTAAAGAATATACATTTGTTGGTTCCATGTCATTATAGTAGACATCCACAACCCGTTTTGGGTGTTCTGGATGACTTTGTCAAATAGACTTTTTACCGCACACAACCCTGTCTGTCTGTCTCACTGTCATTGCTTTTAAGTTCTCCTCTACCATTATCAGAAAAAGATAATTTTTTTCTTTCTCTGTTCAGCTCACTGCACACAATAGCCCAGAGTGACAAGCAGTGCAAACATGTTCAGTTCCTTTATTGTCCTGCAAAGAGGGGGTTATTTTGTAGCCATGAAGGCATGTCAAACATACAAAACAACATAAAATAGACATTAAAAACAGACAAAGTATACAAACAATTCTATTTTTTTTTTACTTATAAGTAAAACAGAATTATTTATACCCAATGGAAATTGTGAAAAAATTACAATGATTGGTCAGAAAACAGTGGGTACCTGTGGTTTATACTTTAGATTTCCCTGATTGCAAGTCCCTTTCATTCCACATCAGACTGACTCACATAATACAGCTGGTTGCTGTTTTGGCCTGCATTTGGACCCAACTACAAGTATTCAAAAACCAATTCAAAAGAAAAATATTTATCTAACAATCTTATCTTTCCAAAAGGGACCCGTCTCCAGAAAGGGACTTGAACCTATGGACCTTCACTGTGCAGCCCTAAGAAGCTCCATAACATATTTATTCCACTTCAGTGCTTGATTGTGTGAATGTTGCTTCTCAGTTCATCATCAGTGTTTCTCCTCAAAGTGCAGCAAGTCAAGCTGCTGCTACAGACCTTGATTTTGGACCAGTACTTCATCCAAAACCTTCTGTGAATTATCTAAATTATTTATGTTAATATAGAAAGACAGAGTACCAACACCACACATCAAATAAAAACTTAAAAGTGGTTTGTGTTTTCTTTAAATGAGAGAATATTTAAATAAGACTCATTTAAATATGTGATCCCCAAGCAAAGAAAGATTTATTTTTTTAAAATCATCTAAAGTCATGCACGCCCTTTCTTCTGGTACATGATGATGGAGCATGCTAAGCCATAAAGACCTTCAGTTTGACCTTTAGCATAAATCTGCAACTTTTTATATCCTAACCTGAATTCAGAGTTGAGAGTAACCAAACTATTAAATATTGAAATATATATGAGCATATTATGCAAAAAAGTGATATTTTTATTTTATTTTACATTGGTAAACTCCAAATCCTTATGATCTTGACAAGATAATACATACAAAATTATATTTTTATGCAAACAAAATACTACATATGGAAATGATCTATGTCATAAAAAAATGACATTAAGTATATCAGTCACACAAAGGAAATGTATATAACATTTATTTCATAACATTCCTGCACCCATACAACAAAAATAGTTAAAATAAAAATAATTTGACATCAATCTTAATTCAACTAAGTTTATTGTTTCAGAGCTAATTAGAGGTAGAACAATAGTAATCTCAAGGTACTTTTGAATACAAAGCAGATGCATTGAATATATGGAAACGCTCAGTTCATTCACATCATATGGACAGAATTAAAATTAAATACATTATAATTTGACTCAAGTTAATCAGTAAAGCTACATTCAGTTTGGCATTTCATTTGGTGAAATGATTTCTGTTTAAGGCAGTGGTTCTTAACCTGGGTTCGATGAGTCGGTCTCAGGGGTTCGGCGGAGCCTCTGCCGCGGAGGTAAAGACACACTTGTGTAAAGTCGTGATGACGCCCCGCTTTGCCATCACTTGCTGCAGAGGATCACGTTACATTGCTTAGCCAATCAGAGGATCACGTTACATTGATTAGCCAATCAGAGCTGCGGAGGAGCCCTGATTGAAGGAGCTCCTCTCTCAGCATGGATTTAAACTTGTGTCTTTATTTACTTCAGCAAAGCTCACAGTTTTTACCACATTCTGTAGCTTTCGGTGAACTTCTAAATCTGCTCCTTAGTCGCATCTTTTCGGGGTTGGTACTGCCTCTAGTGGCGTGGGGGTGGTAACACAACTAATATAATTACATTACTAAATCAGAATATCGCAAAGTCTTTATTATTTATTATTAATTTTTCATTCTCTTAAGAATGTAGAGGTAATTAAATGATCTAAACAAGACCTTAAAGTGGTTACGGTTTCTCTCGATGGCCAACCTGTTGAAACTGGGGCAAAATTTTAAATGCCTTGGGTCGTTCCTGGACAGTCAGCTCAACTTTGCTGAAAACACTGAATATATTTGAAGAACTGTTCTCAGAGACTCTACCTTTTAAGAAGACTTAGTGATCATGGGTGACCCAACTAGACTCTAGAGTCTAGTTGGGTCACCCCAATGTCTTGAATTTGGGGGAACAGAATCATATTTTATTTATCACTACAGAAGGGTTCAGTGAGTGCGCATATGAAACTGGTGGGTTCGGTACCTCAAAAAAGGTTAAGAACCACTGGTCTAAGGAAACTCAGCAAAATATATCCAGTGATTGACTTTGCAGCAATCAATGCACTGAATGATGTAATGGCAGTGGACAGTTGATTGCATTGAGTTAACAATGAACAATTAGTTTATATAAAAACTCTCCAAATATCTAATGTTAGTAGCACATCCATACTCATTTTTGACGAGTGTAAATATGTTCACACAAGATCATTTGAAAACAGTTCATAATTGAATAGAATGATAAAATTATAAATGACCAATGATAAAACATTGGAAGCCACTTATTTTGCCTTCAGTGGAAGGGATGAGGTCAATGTGTAAAATAGAGGGGCTTTCAAAAAAAGTCAAAAAAAGAACAAAATACTCTAAGGGTAGGAACTAACTTTGTTCTTATAACTAAAAATGAGTTCTAATTTCATTTGATGTTGAATGATTTCTTCAGACTTTCCTCTGCTTGTTCTTTTGTGATTTTCTTCCAAGCATCAGGAATGTCAGCAGGCTTTGCTTTATATGCTTCAGCAAATTCCTTGTTGTATGTGGCCATCACATATTTCCAATAATCTGACGCCTCAAGGCTCACATCTGGAGGAATATTCCAGTCTGGGTAAATCTCCCTATATTCTTTGTAAGGATGGTATTCACCCTTTGTGGCTCTGCAGCAAAAACATAGGTCACTGATAACAGCAGAAGAGCAGATATCAGTTACGAGTTTTCTTGACTTATCCCACCTGAACCGACCTAAACCCTCTGGTCGATGCAGAGAAGCAAAGTGTTCAGTGTGGTTTTCTCCACCTGCATCGCAGGATATTTTGCAGAATGGACACTGTTTGCCACAACCAATCACTGAGATGAAAAGCTCATTTTCTGGTTTCATGTGGAGCTGTGAGTGTTTTATGTCAAACTCTGTGTTGTTGAACTTTTCTCTAAGAGGTTCTGTCATTTCCTCCACACACATGCTGAGCCAGTGACCAAACTGTTTCTGGTCAGCATTGTTCAGAACCATGAAGACATCAAGAGCATCCTGGGAAATTACTAGTTTATCACCAAGTTCTTTGCAGATATTTTCAACAAATGTCCTCAGACTGTCAGTGTTTTCTACTTTTCCCTTTTTAATTGCAGCATTTATGAGGTTGATGCAGGACTTAAGATGTCTGTCCTCAAACTCACAAACTGTAGACCCAGATGAGAATGCCTCCTTTATTCTACCAGATATCCAGGATTTGACATAATTTTCATATGAGCAAATGTAGCTCTTAAAGGTGTTGAAGTCACTTTTTGAAATCAAATTCAATAAAATTTCAAACTGGAAGGACATTCGTGTGCTGAACTCTTGTCTACTCTTCATTTTATCAACAATATCAAGACCAAGAGAACGATAGACAAAGTCTTCCACAGCAGGTTTCAGACTTTGGTTTGTGAATTCTTGAGCTTTCTTTTGGCATTGGTCTCTTTCTTGAAACACATCTTTGAAATCCGCACAAAACTTTCTTTGGTTTTTCTGCAGACATTTGTAAGGATCATTTTCTTGGATGAAATCTTCGTGCATTTTCTGAAACTTTCTGGCTGCAGATCCACAGACGTGTTGTTTCAGAGACACTTCAAACTCAATGTCTCTGTTGATTTTAGCATTTCTCAGTCTCTCATCGATGATGTAAAGAATCTCTTGGATGTAAGTATCATGATAATTAGTTTTTCTCTTGATTTTATCACTAATAGAGTCATTGCAAGCAGATATGATGCTGTCAGCCATTTCTTGTCTTTCCTTTTTATGAGTTGTAAACCATCCTCTTAAGTTGTCTTTCCATCCTTTGGTTTTGTATGTAAAAGGCTCCAGTCCACAGTCTTTGATATTTTTTTTACTGAGCAGTTCACATGCATGGCTTCCCTTGGGTGAAAGATTTGTTCGCAACTGATGGGAAACACTGGTGAAGATATTTGAAGTCTGCTGTTTAGAGAAAGACAAGCTGTTCAGCGTTTCAGCCCACATCTTGTTAAAACTTTCATCAAGCTCTCTGTCAGTCATTTTAACTTTTTTCTTACGACATTCATCAATTAAAGCACAAACTGCTTTCTCAATTTTTTCTGTGTAAGTTGCTTTGATTTTGCTGAGTTCTTTCAATCCCTCTTTAATATCAGCTGCTGCTGTGATCTGGTTGATCACTGATCTTTCAGTTTGTCGTCTAAGACTCTTTATGCTGTTGGAGAATTCCTCTCTGTATCCTTCAACCAGATAAACATGACCTTCTGGCTGCTCAAAGTATTTCTTCAGATTGTCAAGGATCTTTGTCTCCCACTTGGTCAGCTCTGTGGTTGCTTCAGTTTTCAACTCAATGATGAATTCATTCATATCAGATATTTCTGATTTTGCAGCAACTGTACCAAAATTGGAAATTCTTGTCTCTGCATTGGTGACCCAGCTGTACATTTCCTTTTTGAACTCCCACTCCCATTGGTTGTACTCTGTGCAGAGCCTCATGTAAGCATCAGCCACCAGGCTGTTTCTGAAGCTGAAGATGAAGTTTTCATGTTTCACTGCGTTCCACAGGCTGGTCATCCACTCTCTGAACTCCAAGATGTTATTAGAAGTTGACCCACACTTTCCCAGCTGTTGGATGATGTTTTTCTTGAGTTCATAGACAGCCTCACTGTATCCTGCATTGACTGGAGCCATTGGTGGGTTTCCATTCCAGAGTCCAGGGATGTAGCAGTTCCCAGTGTCTGGATTATACTCCATCACATCAGTGAAGCTCTTGTTCTTCTCTTTCTTCTCCATCTTAGCTGCTGCCTGGGTCATCTCATTCAGCTGTTCTAACAGCAGCTTCCTGTCTCTCAGGTTCTTCTCATGGGCTGAAACATCAGAAACGTTCTGGTGAACAAACTGACATTGAGGCTTTTTGCCGACCTCCTTCATCCTGAGGAAAGCATGCACCACTATCTGCAGGATGTCTTTCATCTCTGTTGAATTCTCCATTGCAATATTGATAATGGTGATGTCACTCAGACCAACAACAAGTGTTGCCAACTCATTGTCATGCTCATAGCTGTTATCCAGCTGTGCTAGCTCTGGTGACTTTAAGCCTTCAGTGTCGATGATCACCATGAAGTCACAGTTGAGAACTTTCTTGAAGTCTTCATTGACTTTGATGAGCAGCATGAAGGCACCTCTAGTGCATCGACCACTGCTGACTGCAAACTGGACTCCAAACATGGTGTTAAGGAGAGTGGACTTCCCTGTGCTCTGAACTCCAAGAACTGTGACGACCAGGATCTTGTTCTTTGGAGACACCAAGTCATTGAGCTGAGAGAGAACATCACTCACCCAACTGAGAGGAATGTTGGAAGCATCTCCATCTACAAGCTCAAGAGGAAATCCATCCAGCAACAACTGAGCACAGAATTTGGGCAGATGTTGCAGTTGTTGACGAGATAGATCTGTTTCTGGAAGGTAAAGAGAAGCTTCGTAGATCTGACCCATTTCACGGAAGAAGTGCTCAACTCCCAGTGAGCTGCTGGAAAGTTGTTGGTCAATTTCTTTGATTTCCTGTTTGTTCTCGGATTCCCTGCTCTTCTTTTGTACATTTCCCTCAGGTTAGACAGTTTTATTCGAGACTGGTTATCAAGATTTATTCTCATCCATTTCAGAAAGTAGCGCCTTTCTGTTTCCTGACTGGATATTGCATGAATGAAATAAGTCATTGCTTTGGACATAGAATTTTCATTCTGCTTTATCCGCAGTTTACATATTTTTTCTCGAAGTGTACATTTGTAATTTTCTATGTTTTCAGAATCATTTTTACGAAGACGAAATTCTTCCTTTTCCAAACAAGTCAGTTCCTTCCATATTTGACCTTGCAAAGGAAGTTGATCTTCTTTGAATTTCAGTGTGTCTTGAATCTCTGCAGTGATGGCATCTGTTTTCATCTTTCCATCCTGACACTCTGGAGAATCTTCATCAACTATGATTCCCAGTTCATGTGCAACATCAGCCATCTGCTCTACTGACATTTTTCTCTGTGTATTAATTACATCTCCAACTCTAGTTCTCAGTAGTTTGACGAAGTCTGCATCATTTGTCTGTTTTGTCTTTATTAGAATGCTGTTTTTAGTCAAGGCCAGACTTGTTGACAATTTTTAACAGAATCAACTCTAAAGTTCTTGCTTTGCTGGTTTCCCACCAAAAAGATCTGAGCTTTGTGGTTTTTGTTAGTTAGCAGTTTACACTCAGACTCTAGTTGGTCAAAGAAAACAAAAACTGCAGCAGATGTTTGACATAAAAATGAAAATTGTGTCTCAAATGAAGCAATGTCTCCACGAAGGTTAGCTATAGCAACTGGTTCACTGAAGATGTCCATGTTTTTGTTTCCACAGGGAAGGTACCAGGTCATTTCAGTCAGTCCATTGGATATTCTTCTCTGAATGTCTCCACACTCCATGTTGTGGTGAACAAAGATGTCATGGTATTGCTGAGAGTTACTCAGAAGTTTATTGAGGATCTCTGATTTGGACAGAGAGCACTCACCCAGTCTCACAAATGAGATCATTGGAAGTTCAGAAAGAACTATTCTTTCTTCTATGAAACCTTTTGTTTCTGAAAGATCTGGAGGTCTGTACTTCTTAACAATGTCTCTCATGGCCCACAGCATGAGGGTGCACTGCTGTGTATCACAGTTAGGAAGCAGCAGAGGAACAGAGAACTGACACATGGACATTTTTAGAGCTAATTCTTGATGAACAAAACCATCAGAACACAGAAAGAGAGCAGTGATTAAATCAAGAGGGTTAAGTGAATCATCCACACTTGGATTGCCAAGTAGATCAAAATCAAAGTCATCAGTTTCTTTTTCATTTTCACAGTTAGACTCAGAAGCTGATGTGCATTTTATCTTTCTAGCTGTTACATTCACCATCATCACTTTCTTGAGAAGATACCATGGAAGATCTGATTTACACTTTGGAGGCTCATCGTGAATGGTCTTCTCATTGATCTTCAGTGTCTTGCTGAGTGACAGCTTCTGCCTGATGAACTGCTCCAACCCAAGATCTACCAAAAGCACCTCCAGATGAGTTCCTGTTCAAAATAAAGTCAGTTAGTTTACTTTAGTTACTAACCATAAATCCAAAATAATTCCTGTCTTTTGACATCAATTCTTGTTAAGTTTTTTTCTGTAAGTCCATAAATATAAACATTTTAAGTGTTTTAACAATGTCATAACACCATGGGACATTACGTTGTATGTCACATAACATTTTCAACCTACATTAAAGGATTAAAAAGGTGGCTAACTCTTGAAATATCTAAGTAAAAGAAAACGCACACAGGACTCGGTTCTTTGCT
Source organism: Poecilia reticulata (assembly GCF_904066995.2). NCBI lineage: Eukaryota > Metazoa > Chordata > Actinopteri > Cyprinodontiformes > Poeciliidae > Poecilia > Poecilia reticulata. The sequence continues at coordinate 21,264,209 of NC_088847.1, read as the reverse complement.
GTTTAGGCTGACGGGTGAGAGATTTATCGCACATCTATGGAAACTATATCTTCTCAGTCACATCATTACAAAATCCAAAATATCTCGACTTCTTCCTCTGACGTCACTTTTTTATAGAGTCTCATCTCTGCTTGTGTGTGCTGGAAAGTTTCGAACAATGGCATTATTACCCTTAATTTATGAAGGAATTTCTGGCATCACTTAAAGTGAATGTGTATTGGGATTTACTAGAAATAATTTGGGATTTCCTGGATATCAATATCTGCTCCGTTTCAGATATGCTGAATTTCAATCTGGAGAGACTCAGAAAGTTTAATGACAAATAAACATTAAAGTCCTTTGGCGTTCAGGTCCCGGCCGGGGATGTCGAGCTGGAACTTTGATAAGCTCGATAAATATTCCTGATGCTGCATAGGAATGTAATCCCCCTGAGACCTGTACTGGTGGCGGCGGTCGAAGAAGGATGTGGCCTGAGAGCCAGGAGCATAAGGTAGAGATGGGGCGGAGGTGGGTTGATCACAGCTGGTAAGCGGAGGAGGCCGTGGCCAGGAGGTCCTTTTCAACTGGAGCTCAAACAATGATTGGCCGAAGCGAGGCTTGATCCAACGCTGATAGGTCCAGGGTGAAGAGAGGGAGGCGCTGATTGATAAGGCAAGTTGAGGCTAAAGAGTCTTCCAGATTGAATTTGCGCCGAAGCTTCATAACAATTAAGGGTTGTTGTTCTTATCTGTCCAAACAGCATTATGTCCAAGTCATGGACTCCTGTCTAGGAATACTTGCATGCAAGAAAGGGGGTGGCATGTCAGGATGACCTGAGAGTAATGCCAAAAGCTCCTTTGTAAAATAACAACTCCACAAATAGTATTTCTTCTCTCTAAGGCCTATTGTGTTTCAATAAATTTTTTTGGAATTTTTGTCAGATTCACAAAGCATCTTGGGTCTTATGAGAGTGCCTAGCATGACAAAATGTTAAGAATATTGAGGAGACCGGTTAGTTAGATAAGCAGTGTCTTAAACCTCCTGCAATTCCACTTTGACGCTGGCAGAGAGCAAGGCAAATATCATTGTAGGACAACATGGATGCGATGGGGCTGTCTCATAAGTCTGTCATTTCCCATAGCTTAAATGACAGACTTGGGACAAGTCATTTCAGATAATAGTTATTATCTATTTAGTTCAAAAGATAATAACTTTAGTTTTGTTTCTGTTCAGCTGTACAAAGATATGGCACATTCACACATTAATTTGTTCTAAGCATCTGTTCAGTTCTTGGATGATGTCACCAGGTTCGGAGTCACCTGGTGACATCGTAATAGAGCTGTGTATAATCTGTAGTTATAGAAAATAATCTTAATTTATCCTCTGAAATTTTACATATTTTGTCACATTATAACCACAAAGAGAGTTTTCAACAATCTCATTCTAACAGTTGATTCAGAAAACATTGCGGTCTAATTGTTGTTATACTTAAGTGCAGTGTTCACTACAAGAGACCACAAAATCATTTATTTTGATTGTAGCACTCGGTTGGTCTTAATGGTACAGTTATTGATTTGTTCTTGTCATGTTTGAAAGACAGAAAAGCAAAGACTGAAATGAACAGAAAATCTTCTCTGACAGCTCCCCTGATTGAGTCCCTCGGGATTCAATCTTAAGCCCTATTTTGCTAACATTGTAATTGTTGCCTCTTGGACACATTGTTTAGAACTCTAACGTCTCTTTTCACTGCTTTGTAGACAACCTACAAATATACATGTCCCTAAAGGAATTGTATGATAAGGATGATTTCCTAGTGTTGAACAAATTGTTTAACAGTAGTTATATTATGGAAGGACCAACATTTTCTTCACTTGTCAAAATCAATCAAAATAAAACTCAAGTTATAAAGTTTGGACAAAATAATCTTATTAGGAAACCTGATAAAATTATCCATTCCCTATCCCTTTATTATTCTTCTATGAGGAATCTCAATATAATTTTTGACAGTTGAATTTGAATAAGCAGGTGAGCTGTTGTGAAATCAAGCTTTATCATCACAGTGTCTTCAAATGATTCAAAACACCGCACCTAGACTCTTAAGTAGAACCCGCAAACATGAGCACATAACCCAGGTTCTCTTGGTTTTGCTGCGTTGGTTTCTAGTTTCTTCGTGGATTGATTTAAAAAGCTATAAATGACTTAGCCACAGCTTATCTCCAGAACCTACTTCATGACAATTCACTTTCTAGAACACATCAGTCAAATAATAAACTGCCCTTACTAGTGGTGTGCTGATCGATCAGCCGATTTCTGTGAAAAAGAGTATGATCGGTGATAGGCAAACACTGGCTCTTGTTGCCAATCACAAAACCGATCACCTCGTACTTCACAGCCTGCAGAAGCCAGTATGTAACGCATCTCCCACTTTTCTTCACACTGCACAGGTGTGTGGCAGCAAATAAGCAATGTCTTGTGGAACTTAAATGCTCTATGAGTGGATGGGGAAGTTTGCGTATTGTGACGAAAAAAGCTTGTCAAAATGCATCAACACAGTGAATGAACTTAATTCATAAATGTGTTTTTGTTTGTATTTGGGGAAAGCTAAAGACCTGTTGATTTATTTTCATAATTTCAAGTTACACAGTTCTATGGTTAATGGAATCACAGCCAGTGTGGATTTTCCCACTGAGTCTGATTGATAACAATAGGTCCTTGTCAGCACAGGTCATGAGCTTCCTGACAAGAACATGTTGAGTTCATTGCTCTTCTGTAAAATAGTCAGCTACAATTTTCCCAAAATGGCGCAGACATAGCTACTTCCAAGTAAGGGACTTGTTGCTTGTCTCTTCTGGTGCATGAAGATGGTGAGTGCTGGCGTCATGGTTGAATTATGAATATATTTAATGTAGTCGTTTACATCAGTCGCTGTCATGGTTTTTAATGACTTATTGTCTGAACAAACTTATTCACATGTGATTTTAAATTAATGAAAACACCACAATTGTTAAATTGTGGAGGGGGGGGGGGGTTCATCATTAGCTGTACATGTGCAGCTATAGTTGTACATATACATATACAGCTGTATATATATACATATGCCATATGCAACTAGTCTATGTATAGACAAAGATTTGTGCACATTTGTAATGGAAAAGAGGCTACTGACTGAGAGGGAGGAGAGATGCTTTGGAATACATTTGGATTTATGTTGTTGGTTAGCTTTAAACTGAAGTTGTTAAAGTTAACTGCAAACATGTAAATATTGTTTTTATGGAAATGTAAGTTATTCTGTCTGCTGTTTTTTTTTTTTTCAAAAACCCTGCTAAGCCAGTGAAGACTGCTTCCTAGTTGTGGCACCAGGGCAGTCCACCAGTGGCCAACTGAGTTTTCTTGTATTAAAAGTTGTTAAGTGGATAGAAAGTGTAATAATATTACTGTGCAATTATATGATACTGGAATACATGATTGAGGATATTTGAATACACAACTATAGAGTTGTAAAAACTACAAAAAATAAATAAAAAATAAAAAATCTGATCTGAAAATTGATGATCACAGATGATATCTATTCAATCTAACCGAGCTTAGCTTTTTGTGCAAATCTTTAGATGATATAAAGCTGGTAGAGGTATGCCCTAAAGATGCAGTTGTTATCGTCAAAAACAAAGACAAAAATGTGGCTTCTCATCGTCACTTCATTGTAATTCACAATGACTTCTTTGTTTTGGATCATCACATTAAAATTACCATAACGTGCCTTGTTATTAGTTTTTGTAGCATGAAATCGGTAGTCAGAAATACTACTCTTTTATTTAGTGTGACAACGAGTAAAGGTTATTGTATATCATAGCAAAGGTTCACATGTCTGTATTAATCTAGGATTATTTACAATTACATTGCTTTTACTCACTTGTTTTGGCAGCTATAACAGCTGACTTGCTGATTGTTCCATTCCTTAGTTGTGTTGAAACATGGAGGGAGTAACTAACCCCAGGCCTCAGGTTGTTGAACGTCACACTGTTTGTCTCTGTTTCTAACTCTTGCACAAGTTCACCATCACTGCAGCAGGCAACAATGAAAGACTCCACTTCTCCAGAGGGTTTTTCCCACTGGAGAGAGAGCGACTCATTGCTGACACCTGAGACTTGTATAGCCATGGGAGGAACAGCCTCTGTTGAACAAACATAAGAAACATAAGAAAATTTTACAAGAAATATGCATTTTATACTTTTATAAAATTGGTTTTAAAAAAGCACAATATTTAGAGATACTTTCTTCTGCTTTACTTTCTTCTGCTTTGACTGTAGTAATCTCATTCATTTCCATACACAGGAACCATTCTTCACTGTGTCCCAACTCATTTCCAACTCAAACATACCTGTAATTACAGACAGAGTAGCTATTTCCTCTTTTTCTGCAATCCTTGTGATGTTGAAGGTGTACTCTGTCCCAGGGTTGAGTCCCACAACATCAACAGTGCTGCAGTCTCTGGTCTCCATGGTCCCTGAGTGTGTGTCACTGGTGTAATCTATTAGAAATTTATACCTAACTGGAGAAACAACTGGTGCTAAACCAAAAGAAACGATGTTGGTCCCAACACAGTGAATAGCTACAGGTGGAGAAGCATCTGGCAGAAAAGAAAGGACATATTTGTGATTTATGAGTATTGCAAAAATACTCATTTTTGCAAATGAGTATTTTTGCAAAAATTAGTATTTTTGCAACTGTCACTTGAAGGCAACAGTTTTACAACAAATATAAACATACCATCAGTCTGCAGTGACACAGTGGAGCCTCCCTCTGGTTCAGTAAAGGCACCTGGTGCATCAAAGAACTGCAATTTAAATGAGAAAATAGTTAGGTATTAACTTGCTAGATACACAACTGTAGACTCTCTCGTCAAACATGAACCCAGCCCCTCCTTCTTATGATGCAGTGACACAGTTTCATTTCCTGTGAAATGAAACACAGGAAATGTGTTTCATTTCCTGTGGGAAAACAAAACTTAACTCCTCAACCCAAGAAGTGTGGCTGAACACAGTGTTGAGCTACAATCAATGTATGCATAGTAAAACAGGATAACTTCAAGGCTTCCATAGTCAAATTATGGTTTGGATTAAGACATTTACATACATAAAAAAGGGATTTGCATCCAAATCATATTTTCCAGATTTTCTGTATCTGAGTGGACAAAGCTTAAAAAAATCACTGAAATAATCAAGTACATCAAGGGCCACAATGTATTTTTTGCAGTTAGATGCATTTTTCTGGCCTGAATTGGTTCTTAAATTTACATCTTTCATCTTAAATGACTAACTCCCTCTGTCATTCTTTTACTTCAAAGGTAAATGTCCTGAAAGGCTCCATCATAGTTTTATTGTTTGCTTTAGTTAATGAGTGAACAGACTCTGACACACATATTTCTGTGGTCATATGGTTCAAGTTTACAGTACCCAACTGTTTATTTTAGGAAATTACAAACTAGGAGTTGCAATCAAAATTATTCCTTCACTTAAAATGACCACAAAAACCACTGGTGTTACAGAAAAATACCACATAAAATCATATAAACACCATTGAGCTCACATCATTGCTCAGTTCTTATTCTTGCTTACCTCTTCCTCCTCCAAGTTTGCCATTGTTGTAGAAACATTCAACAACACCTCACACCACTTACAGAACGCTCCTACTTCTAGGGAAATAGCAGTAAAAAGAAAACATGCAATTAGGATTGTACACCATGAGGTACACTGAGCTGTAGTTTGATGAAAATGAAGCTGTGTTCATATAAAGGAACAGCGACTTACCTGTTAAAGACTTCCTTCTTTTAATGGAAACTACAGAAACAAGGTGAAGCAGAGAACCAAATTCTCTTGCAAATACAGGAGTGATGCTTCAGCTGCTTCTTTTATCAAGGTGGGTGGAGTCATGATCACTGGTTTACCAATAAATGAATGTGGCTGGGCTGAGAGAAAATGAAACTTAACTACAGATTGAAAGGGATTGAGAGGCAGTGGGACACTGTGTTATGTTCCATGGGCTGATAAGGTCAATTTTCTGAGTGTCTTCAGGCAGAAATTTGACCTAAAAATGATCACATGACACAAAGCAGAACAGATGAGAAATTGTAGCTAGATAAAAAAAATAAAAAATCTATAAAGGACTTAGGACTCGATAGTTTGGACTATTTATGGATATGTAGCCCAAATTTATATAATAATTTATTTTTTGTACAGGCAAGCATTAGTGCATGGTGGATGAAAACAGAATGGAGAATGGAAAACAGAATGGAGCATGTTGTCTTTGCCTGCATCATTTAAAAAGCTCCAGTTAAGGTTGGGTTATATGGCTTAAAATGAATATCATATTATCTATTTAGATTTTATTACAACAGACACTTATAAAATTCACTCTTCATCTGATAATATTCAACTTCACCTGCTAACTAATTAGCTTAGACTGTGAACGTCCTCTTCCAACAGCAGGACAAAAGTCATAATCTTCCTATCCTATGGAGAGGCGTTTCAGCCAAAATTAAATAAATAAATGAGTGAAATACATAAAAAATGAGTAAAATAAATTTAAAAAATGAAAAAAATTAGTGAAATAAATAAAAAAATGTGTTAAATAAATAACTTAGCTTTTTCATTAACCCAATTTTTTGCAAAATTGAGAAATTGATTATCTGAAAAATAAATAAATGAAAAAATTGAGTTAATGAAAAAGGGAAATTGAAAAGTGGTTAAATGAAAAATAGATTAATGAAAAATGGGTAAATAGATAAAGGGACAAATGGAAAAATAGATAAATGAAAAAGAGAAATTGATAATATGAAAAATAAATAAATGAAAAATTGGGTTAATAAAAAAGCTAAATCATTTATTTAAATTTTTTTTTATTTATTTTACTCATTTTTTTATTTATTTCACCCATTTATTTATTTATTTAATTTTGGCTGAAATGGCTCTCCATACATATCCTTCTGTATAATCCAAAAAGAGAAATGATTTTAAACCAGTTCAAAAATAATTTTAGGTTGCTATTCAGCTGTTCATATACAAGTGTATTAAAAACAAGCCACAACCTAGGAATTGAGGCAAAGTTAAATTAATCTAATCAACAGTCAGACCACACCAGCTAAGCTTTGTTATTAGGGGCATGCCATAGCAATGCATAAGGAGAGCAGTACTGACTCGCGAAGCAAGACAGTACTGCCTCCATCCATTGCATGGCAGTCACATATTGTTCTACACCTGATAGAATGTCTCTTTATTTATTTTCTTCCATTACCGTTAATGCGGCTCGTACCGCTGCGTGCCCACCCACAAAAGTGGTATCAAATCGTGCGGCTCGATGCCGAGAAGGGAGCTATTATTTTTATTGGGGATTGGAGTTAAAATGATTACATAAATTAATAAAACGAAAAAATTTGAGATTTTGTGTCTCACAGAATCAGTAATCTTTCTCTATGAAACACACACACAGGACTGTTTATGGCTGACTCAAAAACCCTTTTTAAATCCCCCTCACAGGCATAAATATCGCCCTATTGGTCTGAAAGTTGGTCATAACATAGATACACATGCCTGCTCATGTACAATGTTTACAAAAATTTGCTAGGGCTTATGCTTTTTGTCAGGGTCCTTCAGACTGACGCCTGGTGTCTCCCAAGTATAGAAACTGTGTCTGAAGAGGATTTTCCCGCTCTTTGGCTCTCACAGCTGCAGGGGATTAATTACCATAGCAACAGAACAGTGTCTGGAACTGCAGCTCCCCAGGACTGCACTGTAGGGTTTACTGGTATTTACAACTGCTTGTGTTTTCAGCATTATACTACTGATTCAAGACTATAACCATTACACATATGTCCCCCCATGTTAAAATCTGACATAAATAAGAATAAATAGTTGATTAAAAGTCTGTGGACAGAAAATAACGTCGCTGCTCCTTTAAGGAACCAGCGGCACAGACGCGGCGCCTGGGTGATGCTACAGATCACAAACCTGACAGAGAGAGCAGAAGAGGATTCGTAGGAAAAGAGCGGTGATGCTCAGCAAGGCAGTTCATTAGCATTTGTACAAAAGTTAGCATTTCACTGTCTATGACTAGTGCACTAGCACTTTTACCTAAAGTTAGCTTTTACCTAATTTTCTCATTAATTAGACATGTTTAGTATACTGAATAGAGTAGTAAAATTAAAACAACATGGTCGTGTTGCTCCACATGCTACTGCCAGCATTTAAGCTAACATTAGCATATTGGCTAATTTTAGCTTACGCATCAATTCTAACATAATGAATGGTACAACTACAGTTTATTAATCATGCTTCTGCCGCTCCAAAGGTTATTGACTACGTTGCAGCTTTCTTTAGCATTAATGCTAATTTTTAACATCATAGCGCTGCGTCAAAGCCGACGGGCACACTTTGGCATGCCCCTTTAAAATTTCTGCAGGAATTTTCTAGTTTACTTTATTATTTCTCTTTGAAAAACACCGCAGACAGACTCATTGTTTTCCAGGCTAACCCTAGCCAGCATTATAAAATATATGCTTTTGGGCATCAAAACATGGCTTAAGTAGTTAATAAATCAGAAGTTTTTCCTTGTTCTCCTTGATTTAACTGCTGTTGTTCAGTTTCAGACGTTAAAAAGAAGAAAACAAACAGACTTATCTCAGTTTTGTTGGATTTTATTTAAGAGTTTTTGTGGACTTTTATGTCAGTTCTTAGGATATGGGACCTTTAACAAAGCTAAAGTTTTAATCCATATATTAAAGTGCTTCAACTTTATTGTTTTTTTTAATTTATTTTCTTTTACCTGGTAAATCCTGTCTTTGGCCTCTTGTCCTCTGGGTTCTGATTCACTTTCGCCGCCAAGAACACTTGAATGCAACCAGCTCGAAAAAAACCACACAGACATTTTTCTTCAAAATAACTTCATAGTTGCTTCTCGGTAACGTTGGACGGTCTGAGGTTAAAATATGATCGTTGTCCTTTCAATGTGCGATTCTGTAGCACAAAACGTTGAGTTTCTACTAGCATTCAACAGGAAGGTTTGTTCTACTTCTCCGTGCAGAAAAAAAGTACTACTACTCTATACCACCAACTTGACTGATGCCCCCTAGCGGCTAGATATGGAGTAGCGCTGAGCAACTGAAGTAACGTTAAAGCGCTTATTACAAAGTAAAAGATAGAAACAAAATAAGATGTTGGTATTTCAATTCCCTGTGTACTTGAACCAGATAAACATGACCTTCAAACTGCTGAAAGTACTTCTTCAGATTGTCAAGGATCGTTGTTTCCCACTTGATCAGCTCTGTGGTTGCTTCACTTTTCCACTCAGTGATGAATTCATTCATGTTAAACATTTCAGATGTTGCAGCAAAATTAGAAATTCTTGTCTCTGCTTTGGTAACCCAACTATACATTTCCTTTTTGAACTCCCACTCCCATTTGTTGTACTCTGTGCAGAGCCTCATGTAAGCATCAGCCACCAGGCTGTTTCTGAAGCTGAAGATGAAGTTTTCATGTTTCACTGCGTTCCACAGGCTGGTCATCCACTCTCTGAACTCCAAGATGGTATTAGAAGTTGACCCACACTTTCCCAGCTGTTGGATGATGTTTTTCTTGAGTTCATAGACAGCCTCACTGTATCCTGCATTGACTGGAGCCATTGGTGGGTTTCCATTCCAGAGTCCAGGAATGTACCAGTTCCCTGTGTCTGGATTATACTCCATTACATCAGTGAAGCTCTTGTTCTTCTCTTTCTTCTCCATTCTAGCTGCTGCCTGGGTCATCTCATCCAGCTGTTCTAACAGCAGCTTCCTGTCTCTCAGGTTCTTCTCATGGGCTGAAACATCAGAAACGTTCTGGTGAACAAACTGACATTGAGGCTTTTGCCGACCTCCTTCATCCTGAGGAAAGCATGCACCACTATCTGCAGGATGTCTTTCATCTCTGTTGAATTCTCCATGGCAATATTGATAATGGTGATGTCACTTAGACCAACAACAAGTGTTGCCAGCTCATTGTCATGCTCATGGCTGTTATCCAGCTGTGCTAGCTCTGGTGACTTTAAGCCTTCAGTGTCGATGATCACCATAAAGTCACAGTTGAGAACTTTCTTGAAGTCTTCATTGACTTTGATGAGCAGCATGAAGGCACCTCCAGTGCATCGACCACTGCTGACTGCAAACTGGACTCCAAACATGGTGTTAAGGAGAGTGGACTTCCCTGTGCTCTGAACTCCAAGAACTGTGACGACCAGGATCTTGTTCTTTGGAGACACCAAGTCATTGAGCTGAGAGAGAACATCACTCACCCATCTGAGAGGAATGTTGGAAGCATCTCCATCTACAAGCTCAAGAGGAAATCCATCCAGCAACAACTGAGCACAGAGTTTGGGCAGATGTTGCAGTTGTTGACGTGATGGATCTGTTTCTGGAAGGTAAAGAGAAGCTTCGTAGATCTGACCCATTTCACGGAAGAAGTGCTCAACTCCCAGTGAGCTGCTGGAAAGTTGTTGGTCAATTTCTTTGATCTCTTGTTTGTTTTCAGAGTCTCTGCACTTTTCCTTGTAAAGCTCCCTAAGGCCAGAAAGTTTTGTTCGAGACAAGTTGTCAAGGTTCATTTTCATCCATTTTAGAAAATAACACCTTTCTCTATCTGTTTTACATATTGCATTGATGAAGCATGTCATTACACTTGACATTGCATAAGAGTTCTGTTTTTCACGCTGTTCTTCTCTTTTCTTTTTAAGATTACTCTTATAATTTTCAATATTTTCAGAACCAACTTTTTGGAGATGGAATTCTTCCTTTTCCAAAAACGTCAGTTCCTTCCATACCTGGCCTTGCAAACGAAACTGATTTTTATTTCTGCAGTGATGGCATCTGCTTTTATTTTTCCAGCCTGACACTCCAGAGAATCTTCATCAACTGAAATTCACAATTCATGTGCAACATCAGCCATCTGCTCTACTGACATCTTTAACGGTGGGTTTGCAAGTACACCACTCACAACTTTCTTCAAAGATTTGATAAAGTCTGCATCATTTGTCTGTTTTGATTTTATAATGATGTTGTTCTTCATCAAGCCCAGAGTGCTTGCTAGTTTTTTCAGATTATCTGGAGTAAGATTCTTGCTCTGTTGGTTTCCCACCAAGAAGATTTGAGTTTTGTGGTTTTTGTTCATCAGTAAGTTGAACTCGGAGTCCAACTGATCAAAGAAAACAAAAACTGCAGCAGATGCAGCAGATGTTTGACATAAAAATGAAAATTGTGTCTCAAATGAAGCAATGTCTCCACGAAGGTTAGCTATAGCAACTGGTTCACTGAAGACGTCCATGTTTTTGTTTCCACAGGGAAGGTACCAGGTCATTTCAGTCAGTCCATTGGATATTCTTCTCTGAACGTCTCCACACTCCATGTCACGGTGAACAAAGGTGTCATGGTATTGCTCAGAGTTACTCAGAAGTTTATTGAGGATCTCTGATTTGGACAGAGAGCACTCACCCAGTCTCACAAATGAGATCATTGGAAGTTCAGAAAGAACTATTCTTTCTTCTATGAAGCCTTTTGATTCTGAAAGACTTGAAGGTCTGTACTTCTTAACAATGTCTCTCATGGCCCACAGCATCAGGGTGCACTGCTGTGTATCACAGTTAGGAAGCAGCAGAGGAACAGAGAACTGACACATGGACATTTTTAGAGCCAGTTCTTGCTGAACAAAACCATCAGAACACAGAAAGAGAGCAGTGATTAAATCAAGAGGGTTAAACGTTTCTGTCTTATTTGGGCTCTCAAACAGATCCTCAAAATTGCTCTCTGTTCTCTTTGAGATATTGGGATATTTGATTTACTGTTGCCCAGGTCATCAGTGATCGTCTTCTCATCAATCACAAGTATGTTGCTTAATGATAGCTTCTCTCTGTAGTACTGCTCCAAGCCCAAATCCTCCAAAAGCCTCTGAAGGACGGTCTCTGTGAATTATAAACATACATTAAGTTTTTAATGCGTATGGGTGTGAATTGTAATTAAATACAATTTTTAACTTCAGCATTGCAGATGGTATTTTTGCGTATGCAAGAAAAATTAGTCTACAATTGAAACTAATAATGTTTTACCTGCTAAATTAAAAAGAAAAAATGTAAAAAAAAAAAAAATAATTTAACACTTAATTACATTTTGTTGTGTACTTGGCGTCTTCAGGATTGCAGAAAAGTTTAGTTTAATCTCAGCATAGATATGATTAGATTATGTTTGAGTCTTATTTGTCAATTTTTTTCATTTTTTCACTATTCGCTATTACATCTTTTGAACTATTACGTCCCAGTATTTTGTTGATGAACTCTAAACAAGGTCATGGTTTACAAGGTCTTCAATTTAGCAAATATGCCAATTTTATTTCTCACATCAATTTTCTAGTTCAAGGGTTAGGTTTAGTCTTCAATGATGCCAAAGCTGTAAGTGGATAAATAAGAATATTCGATTGTTGGGCATGTTAACTCACACAAGTCATTACACGATCCTGCAGCATCAGATTCTCTTTGAACTGCTTGGTTGACTTTTATTTTTCTTGGAAATGTACAAACAAAAGTATGGAATGTTCTCTTTGTTTGCATGAAGGACTACAAGGACCAGTACTTCAGTAATCTCCACTTCTATGAAGAAAGACTCAGTGAAAGACTTTGACTGATTGAGGCATCCATTCCTTCCATCTATGGAAATGACATACACATCAAAAATGACTATTTTAGCCATAAATGTATTGATTTATTGTGTTATGACAACCTATCTATTGTTTTAATTGCAATAACATCGTGCCTTCTGCTTATGTTAGTGCTGTGTCCTTGCTAACATAAACATACCTACTTAGCACTTAACTACTTATCTTGAGTAGCTATGTTATTAGCTACTTAAGGACCTAACCCGTACAGCGTGTTTTGAATAGTCTTATTATATAATCAATTTGGCATTTTTGTATTAAGGACTATATGATCCAAATGCATTCAGTGATATTTTTGTGCTACTTTTAGCCAACTCTTTACCTATGTGGAGGCCCTGTTTGTAAGATGTGTTCATTCATATAGTAGCAACATTTATGGCTACCATATGAATGATAGCCATTCATATGGTAGCCATAAATTAGGGATTGAAATTCTTCAATCCCTAATTGATTGAAGAATTTCTTCAATCAATTAGGAAGAATAAATTCCTGTGCCAGTAGAAAATCATATTTCTGCAATCAAACTACAAAAATGGTGGAATGGGTTGAAGTGAAACTCTTCAACCTGGAGGGAGGCAGTGTGTGAACTGCCTCACTTGTATTTAGAGTGCAACCAACCCCAACTTTTTTATGATAAGCTGTCTAAATATGTTCTATCTTTGTTGCTGTGTGAATACTGACATTTTTGTTTAAGTTTGTTAATTAGGCATGGTTTTGCCTGAAGGCATCTCACTGCTGACCTTGTTCAGTCAAACAGCGCTCAGTTGGATTCTCCCATTTGATTGAAACAGTATGGCTTTACATCACGCAGTACAGATTTTCACCACTCAGCCCCATGGTCGGGTAAAAAACCGACTCACTGAAGACCGCTGAAGTCTTCAGTGGTTCTCCAGGTGGTGTATGCACGATGCTAAAATCGTGCCTCTCTGGCTGTGTTTATGTCTTCTCAGACAAGTGATGAAAGTACTTTTCCAATACCATAACCCAGTAAGATGAACATGACTGTTTTTCTACCAAAGAATTTATAGTAATGCCGGGTTAGGGTAAATAAAATTTGCTCTTAATAATTCACCTGATTAACCCCTGTAAATGACGGTGACTGACCATCTGGAGCACATTGATTAACATTAGTTTGGTATCTTATATTTTATCGGCATCTCATTTAAAATGAAGTTCGAGTAAATCTGTTGGGCGTCACTCGTGCGAATTAGTTTCCTGTCTTTTAGCACTGATAATATCACAGGTTAGCATAACAAGTGAAGGTTAATGCTTTTTTCCCACTCTTATTTAGTTTTTAAAATCAAACAAAACAGCATAAATAGTTTACCGTAGCCGAAGAGCTGCTTCAGCATTGACTGTTTTTGGTAAAAAAAAAAACAAAAAAAAAACAAATGTCCCCCTCCTTCTTCTAACAGAGCTGTAGGTCTGCAGTGCAGACGCCCTTTTTTAGCCTGCTGAAAAACACTTTCACTTTCATTAACACGTTTTCCAAGACTTTCTTGTAAATTACATGGTTTAAAAGACATGGTCTTTCCAGCTCTGTTGTTGGGATATATTTTAAAAGAACTGCAGCTAATGTTTACGGCGTTACGACAGAGGGCCAGGCTAAAAAGAAGAAAACAATACTTGCAGACAGAAAGAAAGAAATTTCTCTTTGCAGTTTTCTGAGTCATTGTCCAAAGTCGCCCCCTGGAGGTCGGTTGGAACAATAATCCAACAAATTGTATTGTAAAATAGATTTACGGTAATACGTTGAAATTTTTTCCTTAACATTGTTAGTAACCAGATTTTTCTACGTTAGATGGTCAAATAATATTCTATAAATAAAAAGAAGAAAGTAATATATTTGTTGATACCATGTCATTATAGTAGAGACATCCACAATCTTGCGTGTTCTGGACGACTTTGTCAAATAGACTTTTACCGCACACAGGCCTGTCTGTCTGTGTCATTGCTGTGAAGTTCTCCTCTACCATTAGCAGAAAAAGTTTATATTTTCTTTCTCTGTTCATCTCACTGCACACAATATCCCAAACAAAGAGTGACAAGCAGTGCAAACATGTTAAGTTCCTTCATTGTCCCACAAATAGGGGTTTATTTTGTAGCCAGCCATTTCAAACATTCAAAACAACATGAAATAGACAATGTTAAAAACAGACAAGGCATACAAACACCAATTCATAAGTAAAACAGAATTAATCTATATGCAATGGAGATTGTGAAAAATTACAATGATTAGTCAGAAAACGTTTGTAATCTTTGGTTTAGACCTCAACTGGTTGCAAGTCCCTTTCCGTCTACCTCAGAGTGCTGACTTACATCAATCAGCTGGTTGCTGTTTGGTCTGTATTTGGACCCAACTACAAATATTCATAAACCCCTTCAAAAGAAAATTTTTAAACTGTAACAAGTCATTATCTAACAAGCTTATCTTTCCAAGAGGGACCCGTCTCCAGAAAAGGACTTGAACCTATGGGACCTTCACTGTGCAGCCATAAGAGGCTCCACAACATATTTATTCCACTTCAGTGCTTGATTGTGTGAATGTTGCTTCTCAGTTCATCTTCAGTGTTTCTCCTCAAAATTCAGGGGGTCAAGCTGCTGCTACAAACCTTAATTTTGGACCAGTACTTCATCCAAAACCTTCTGTGAATCATCTAAATTATTTATGTTAATGTGGAAAGACAGAGTACCAACACAACCACACATTACATAAAAGCTTAAAAGTGCTTTGTGTTTTCTTTAAATAAGACAAAGCAAAGAATGATTTTCATGAAAAAACATCTAACGCCATACATTGCCTTTCTTCTGGTACATTTGCCCTCTACAATGAGAGATTATCAGTGTGATTCTGCTGACTGACTCCACATTAACCAACATCTCCCATGTACTTGTGGACAGATTATTCTTATTTGTTAAGGTCATCCTCACTTCATATTGCTACAGAGAATGATGCTCATTTTATTGTTCAATCAATATTGAATCATTGTAACAACTGTCACTTTCTCACCAAGTTTTAAGCTGATGGTCTCATTTCATCCATGTGCAGATTCAACATTTTGTTTCAGATTTTCTTTGGTTTTTGGTCCTGCAGATGGTGACGGTGAGGGTGGAAATGAAGGACATTCATTCTGTGGACAGCTGTGGTTTATACATATGATCAGATGATGTCATGTGATTGGTTAATTGATCTGTGTGCTTCACGAACATATAGAATAGTAGAAACCAAATGGATATTTTACTCAGCAAAATGTTAAGTTTAATAGTTTTATTCAGTATCCCCAGGTGAAAAAAAGTATACTTTAGTATATTTCAAACATACTTAATTTGTGAAAGTACACTTTAATTTTTCCATGTAATCTTTAGCCTAAAACAATGTAAGTACTGTAGTGTAGTTATGCATGTCATTTACAAAGTATGAATAAAGACTTATGAGTAATTAAAATTCTACTTTATTAGCAATAAATCAAAAATAAAAATTAAGTGTAATTTAAATACATTACTTGTATATTAGTAGTATATTTAAAATATATTAAAAGTATATTTTTAATATAATTCTGACACAATTAGTGCACTCAATATAAAAATGAAGCTGTTGATTACATTTAAAAGTATACTTTAAGTATACTAAGTACAACTTGAAGTTCTTCCAAAAAAGTACATGTAGTATTCTATAAGTTGTAATTTAATACTATTTAAATACTACTAAAGTATACTAAGTACAAAATTAGTTTTTCCAAAATAGTACAGTTTAAGTACCTCAATCAAAGTATGTTAAAATTTAGTATACTAAAGCGTACTTTCTTTTTTACTTGGGAGACTCTGAAGCAAGTACTTTAAGCAAATACTACAATGCACAGACTGAAACATGCGAACTTTTTTTACTCTCTCATATGAGTAAGAAACACAACTTTAATCCCACTAAGTTATGTGATCCTGTAGTGTCTGATAATACACCAGGTCCTGAGATCTCAGGACTTGAGGCATTATTTCTAAATCAAAACTTTATTCTGAAACTGATCCAAAAAGCCAATGCACGAATGCCTGAGCAAGTCAAAATCACAAACTGACGAATGCAAAATGGAAACTTTGTCCCAGTAGAAAAAGACAGTCATAGGTTGGGGTATAAAAAATTTACTGTTTGTGTGCTGTATGGCCCTCCATGTAAGAAATTGTGTTTAATCTCATCTCTCGATTCTTCGACATTCAGCATAAGATTCTTCCAGATCCATAATTTTTTTGTATGGACAGGGTTGAAATAAAATCCTGCTTAGCAAAGTCTTTTCCTGGAGAATCTTTTCATCTGCAGTTTGAAGATGTCCAACCCATCACACATAATTTCTTAAGATTAATGTTTTTAACATACCACTAGAGGGCGTGATTGTGGCATGTTTTAAAGGCCCAGAACGAATATAAAACTGACCAAGCTGAGAGAGAGACAACATTGCTATAACAATATCTATACATTTCAAAATTGAATAAATCAAACTAATGAAAAAATCTGTAAATATTAATTTTGACATTTTTGGACTATTTAAAAATATTCAGTAAATATACCAATACCCAAAAAAAAACCAGAATGAAGGTGTTTGATGGGAATAGTTATAGTTTCTATTCTTGAAACTGTTAAGTTTCAAGGGAAAACTTAATAATAACATCAGACTCCAGCAATGAACAGAAAAACCTGAGAGTTTAATGAAGTGGAGGTGTGATCTATCACATATTCATTTTAGGTGAGCAAAACAAAAATAATGACTTTTTAAAATTCTATTTTCAGTAGAGCAAAAATAAAAAGCTCACGTGAAAGAATATAAATAATACACACATGGAGTAACCAATACATGAAACAAGGAAGTGAACAAATGAACATCAAGAACATAGAGCTATATATCAAAACATTAGAAGTGCTGAAAACATAAGACCCAGACCCAGAAGACAAAGCCAAAAAACCAAAAATATTATACAAAAAAAATAAAGACATTTTATACTAACAAAATATCATGTCTGGTAATAACTGATGTCATGAAGAGTGTTTGACATTAAATATAGATCTGATTTGTTTTCATAACATTGATACATCCATATAGCAACTAAAAACAACTAAAAATAAAAAGATCCTGACATCAAACTTAATTCAATTCAGCGTACTGTATATCATGCTAATTCATAGCAAATGTAATCTGAAGGCATTTCAAACAAGAAAATTAGTCTTTTCTTGTTAATTAGTGAACAAAATCTTGCTAAATGACAACTTCAGATAAAATATTGATGAAATGCTATTAAAAATTTTAAAAATAAGGAGCTATAGTTAAATAGGTTTTAGCCATTTATATTGTCTTAACAAGGATTGAACCCAATGTGTAAATGAGGTAGATTTAAAACAAGACAAAAAAAATTATCTAGGTACTCTAATGGCAAGAAGCAGTGATGTTCTTACAAATAGACAGAAGTTCTGATTTCACTTGATGTAGAACGACTCCTTGAGACTTTTCTTTGCCTGCTCTTTTGTGATTCTCCTCCAAGAATCAGGAATGTCAGCAGGTTGTGCTTTACATGCTTCAGCAAATTCCTTGTTATACTTGGCCATTACATATTTCCAATAATCTGATGACTCAAGGCTCACATCTGGAGGAATATTCCAGTCTGGAAAAATCTCCCTATATTCTTTGTAAGGATGGTACTCACCCTTTGTACCACTGAAGTGAAAATACCTGTTACTGATAACAAGAGAAGAGCAAATGTCAGTCTGTAGTTTATTTGACTCATCCCACCCGACCTGAGCCAAACTCCATGGTCGATGCAGTAAAGCAAAGTGTCGAGTGTGGTTTTCTCCACCTGCATCACAGGGTATTTTGCAGAATGGACACTGTTGACCACAACCAAACACTCTGCTGAAAAGCTCATTCTCTGGTTTCACATGAAGCTGTGAGAGTTTTGTGTCAATCTCTGTGTTTTTAAGCTTTTCTCTAAGAGCTTCTTTCATTTCCTCCACACACATGTTGAGCCAGTGAGCAAACTGTTTCTGGTCAGCATTGTTCAGAACCATGAAGGTATCAAGAGCATCCTGGGAAATCCCCAGTTTATCACAAAGTTCTATGCAGATATTTTCAACAAATGTCTTCAGACTGTCAGTGTTTTCTGTTTTTGCCTTATTGATGGCGGCATTTATGTGGTCGATGCAGAACTTAAGATGTTTGTCCTCAAACTGACAAACTGTAGACCTAGAGGAGAATGTCTCCCTAATTCTCTCAGATATCCAGGATTTTACATAATATTCATATGAATATATGTAGCTCTTAAAGCAGTTGAAGTCACTTTTAGAAATCAGATCCAGTAAAATTGAATAATGGAAAGACATTCGTGTGCTGAACTCCTCTTTTGTCAGCATTTTATCAACAATATCAGGACCAAGAGAACGATAGATGAAATCTTCAACAGCAGGTTTCAAACGTTGCTTTGTGAATTCTTCAGCTTTCTTCTGGCATTGGTCTCTTTCTTGAAACACATCTTTGAAATCTGTGCAAAACGTTTCTTTGTTTTTCTGCAGACATCTGTTAGGATCATTTTCTTGGATGAAATCTTCATGCATTTTCTGGAACTTTCTGGCTGCAGAGCCACAGATGTGTTGTTTCAGAGACACTTCAAACTCAATGTCAGTGTCAATAGCAGCTTTGTTCAGCTTTTCATCAATGATGTGAAGAATATCATGGATGTAAGTATCATGATAATTAGTTTTTCTCTTGATTTTATCACTAATACAGTCATTGCAAGCAGATATTATGCTGTCAGCAATTTCTTGTCTTTCCTTTACATACTTTGTAAACCATCCTGTTACTTGGTTCAATCCTTTGGGTTTGTATGTAAAAGGCTTCAGTCCACAGTTTTTAAGGCTTTTTTCACTCAGTAGTTGGCTTCCCTTGGGTGAAAGATTTTCTTGCAACTGATGGAACACACTGGTGTAGATATCTGAAGCATGCTGTTTAGAGAAAGACAAGGGTTTAAGTGTTTCCGTCCACATCTTATTAAAACTTTCATCAAGTTTCTTGTTGGTCATTTTAGCTTTTTTCTTACAACATTCATCAGTTAAAGCAAAAACTGCTTTCTCAATTTTTCCTCTATAATTGGCCCTGATTTTGTCAAGTTCTTTCAATCCCTCTTTAATATCAGCTGCTGCAGTGACCTGGTTGAACACTGATCTTTCAGTTTGTCGTCTAAGACTCTTTATGCTGTTGGAGAATTCCTCTCTGTATCCTTCAACCAGATAAACATGACCTTCTGGCTGATCAAAGTATTTATTCAGTTTGTCAAGGATCTTTGTCTCCCACTTGGTCAGCTCTGTGGTTGCTTCAGTTTTCAACTTAGTGATGAATTCATTCATATCAGATATTTCAGACGTTGCAGCAACTGTACCAAAATTGGAAATTCTTGTCTCTGCTTTGGTGACCCAACTGTACATTTCTTTTTTGAACTCCCACTCCCATTTGTTGTACTCTGTGCAGAGCCTCATGTAAGCATCAGCCACCAGGCTGTTTCTGAAGCTGAAGATGAAGTTTTCATGTTTTACTGCGTTCCACAGGCTGGTCATCCACTCTCTGAACTCCAAGATGTTATTAGAAGTTGACCCACACTTTCCCAGCTGTTGGATGATGTTTTTCTTGAGTTCATAGACAGCCTCACTGTATCCTGCATTGACTGGAGCCATTGGTGGGTTTCCATTCCAGAGTCCAGGAATGTAGCAGTTCCCAGTGTCTGGATTATACTCCATCACATCAGTGAAGCTCTTGTTCTTCTCTTTCTTCTCCATCTTAGCTGCTGCCTGGGTCATCTCATCCAGCTGTTCTAACAGCAGCTTCCTGTCTCTCAGGTTCTTCTCATGGGCTGAAACATCAGAAACGTTCTGGTGAACAAACTGACATTTAGGCTTTTTGCCGACCTCCTTCATCCTGAGGAAAGCATGCACCACTATCTGCAGGATGTCTTTCATCTCTGTTGAATTCTCCATTGCAATATTGATAATGGTGATGTCACTTAGACCAACAACAAGTGTTGCCAGCTCATTGTCATGCTCATAGCTGTTATCCAGCTGTGCTAGCTCTGGTGACTTTAAGCCTTCAGTGTCGATGATCATCATGAAGTCACAGTTGAGAACTTTCTTGAAGTCTTCATTGACTTTGATGAGCAGCATGAAGGCACCTCCAGTGCATCGACCACTGCTGACTGCAAACTGGACTCCAAACATGGTGTTAAGGAGAGTGGACTTCCCTGTGCTCTGAACTCCAAGAACTGTGACGACCAGGATCTTGTTCTTTGGAGACACCAAGTCATTGAGCTGAGAGAGAACATCACTCACCCATCTGAGAGGAATGTTGGAAGAATCTCCATCTACAAGCTCAAGAGGAAATCCATCCAGCAACAACTGAGCACAGAGTTTGGGCAGATGTTGCAGTTGTTGACGTGATGGATCTGTTTCTGGAAGGTAAAGAGAAGCTTCGTAGATCTGACCCATTTCACGGAAGAAGTGCTCAATTCCCAGTGAGCTGCTGGAAAGTTGTTGGTCAATTTTTTTGATCTCCTGTTTGTTTTCTGATTCCTTGCACTTCTTTTTGTACATTTCTCTCAAGTTTAATAGTTTTATACGAGACTGATTGTCAAGATTTATCTTCATCCATTTCAGGAAGTAGCGCCTTTCTTTTTCCTGGCTGGATATAGCACTAATGAAGCATGACATTGCTTTGGACATTGCATGAACATTCTGCTTTTTCCTCAGTTCTTTTCTCTCTCTCTGAAGTTTGCATTTGTAATCTTCTATGTTTTCAGAACCAACTTTTCGAAGACGAAATTCTTCCTTTTCCAAGCAAGTCAGTTCTTTCCATATTTGACCTTGTAAAGGAAGTTGATCTTCTTTGTATTTCAGTGTGTCTTGAATCTCTGCAGTGATTTTATATGCTTTCATCTTTCCAACCTGGCACTCTGGAGAGTCTTCATCAACTTTGATTCCCAGTTTTTTAGCAACATCAGCCATCTGTTCTATAGACATCTTCCTCTGTGGGTTATTAACTACATCACTGACTCTTTTTCTGAATAGTTTGACAAAATCTGCATCATTTGTCTGTTTTGTCTTTATGAGAATGTTGTTTTTCGTCAAGCCCAGACTGGTTGCAATTTTTTTAACAGAATCAACTCTAAAGTTTTTGCTCTGTTGGTTTCCAACCAAGAAAATCTGAACTTTGTGGTTTCTGTTCATCAGCAGTTTGTAGTCAGAATCCAGCTGGTCAAAGAAAACAAAAACTGCAGCAGATGTCTGACACAAAAAGCAGAATTGTGTTTCAAATGAAGCAATGTCTCCACGAAGGTTAGCTATAGCAACTGGTTCACTGAAGATGTCCATGTTTTTGTTTCCACAGGGAAGGTACCAGGTCATTTCAGTCAGTCCATTGGATATTCTTCTCTGAACGTCTCCACACTCCAGGTTGTGGTGAACAAAGGTGTCATCTGGGTTGTTTAAAAGTTTATTAAGGATCTCTGATTTGGACAGAGAGCCCTCACCCAATCTCACAAATGAGATCATTGGAAGTTCAGAAAGAACTATTCTTTCTTTGATGAAGCCTTTTGATTCTGAAAGATTTGGAGGTCTATACTCCTTAACAATGTCTCTCATGGCCCACAGCATGAGGGTGCACTGCTGTGTATCACAGTTAGGAAGCAGCAGAGGAACAGAGAACTGACACATGGACATTTTTAGAGCTAATTCTTGATGAACAAACCCATCAGAACACAGGAAGAGAGCAGTGATTAAATCAAGAGGATTTAGAGAGTCAATGATGTTTTGACAGGCAAATAGATCATTAAAATCAAACTCATCGGTTAACAAATCATCACTGTTAGAATCTGAGGTGCATTTTATCTTTCTAGATGTTACATTCAACATAATCAGTTTCTTGAAAAAATACCATGGAAGATCAGATTTACACTTTGGAGGCTCATCATTGATGGTTTTCTCATTGATCTCCAGTATCTTGCTGAGTGATAGTTTCTCCTTGTAGAACTGATCCAATCCCAGATCCAGGTCCTCCAAAAGCTTCCCAAGGTCAGTTCCTGTGGAATACAAACAGGCTGTAATGTTTTTAAGGTAAATCTAAAAATAGTGTTTTTAAATTATGATGGAAAAAATTTACATAAAATGCTTTAGATAACATTAAAAATTTTTTTTAGATTATATACTATGAAGAAAAACTATAAAATAGACGTATTAACAATGTAGCCCTGGGATTTTTTTAGTCCTGCAGTAATATTTGCCCGTCTATTATTTTAAGTTGTTATTTTTGACATTTGTTTTTCAGATTATCATTGTCCTTTGTTACTGTGATTTTAACTATGGAAATCTGCCTGAAAGATTTCTATTTACTTGTTGTGATAGTTGCTTTCTGCCTCTGCCATTTATCACATTCGCTGCACAGGACGAAAAATGGGATTTTCAACAGCTATTGACACCTTGTTCTGCCGTGCGCATGGAGATTGAGGGCTTTCGGCAAGAGGTTTTTTTCAGAGACGAACACTGCCAAAAATGGTCAAAAACGCTGTGTGTCTGTGTTCCCCTATCACCTCCCTCCCCTTGTGCCTAGCAGAGGTTTTCGTATTTAAATGAACTTGCTGAGTTCATTTGACTCGGTGCTCAACAGGCGCTCATTTTGTAGCTAATCCTTTTTCATTTCTGTTCACCATAAAGAAGTATGTTTGGAGAAAGAATATTAAAACAATCCATCTTATCCATTAAATATATATATTACATGCGTGTTAGGAGCACTGGAAAACTTAGTATTGGTTGAATTGATGATGTAAAAGAAAAATATGCATGATTACATACAATAGACTTTTGTGAAATGTGATCTTACTTTGACATTCCTCCTATCTGAAGATTTATCTTGTGATGGGAGGAATTGCACAACTTAATCAAAAATAATAATAAAAACCATGTTCCAGAGTGGTAGATTGTACATAAAGTATTTTTGTGAATAATATTCAAACTAATGTTAATGTTCACTGATTGCTTTAAAGACCCAGAGTCATGCTATATTGGAGTGGTAGTGGTCATTCCACATCACAATACAGGACTTAAGAAACTACAGATTTTTCAGTATTCAGTTGCTTAACTCTCAAGTTTAAATTGAAGAACAAAATGGTCGAAAGTTTGTGATACCTTCTGATAGAGTATAAACATTTGTATTTTTTTTCAAAGTTTTGTTAGTTAAGCATTAAATATAACTCATGGATTGTGAATCATATTCTGTACAAACTAAAAAGGAGACAGCTCAAAGTAGAATTGAGTAAATAAACATCTACACATTTAAAAACATTTTAGCAATTAATTATAATAAAAATAAAATATACTGTCACGTAACTTGAAAAAATAACTTTTAGAATGTCTTTTTTTCTGTCAACTTTCATTTAACGCTCCAGTCCAATTGATGGCAGTAATGCGCTTTCACAGTCGGTCAAGCAGCCGCCATTAAACTTTGAACTTAGATTTGCACTGGTGGTAACGAGTGCTAACTGCCTACACCCAACATGAAAGAAAATACCCGTGCGTTGTGTGAAATGGTGGAAAAAGTCCTATTTCACGGAGTTACCTTTTCAGTATCGTTTTGATATTAAGCAATGTTCCGGTGGAAAACGACAGATGACACCGCTGCGGTCCAACAAGGCTGAACTCACGGTAAGAAAGCTTTTATAAATAGCACGTATAGCAAGGCGAGTTGCTTTGTTTGTTTCTTACAGAAAGCGGTCTGTCGTTTTCTAAATGCCGAAACAAGTGTAGGGTGAGATTTTGTATTGTAATCTCTATTACAAGTGATGTTCTGAACTCTTAAAAATATTCGTATCTTCTTTGGTTTTTTCAGACCTGAAAAATGGCCAAGCCGTACCAGCCAGACCTCAGACCACGGTGCCGAGGAGCTCTTACGGAGTTCACCAGGATGAAGAGAAATTCAGTAAGTTATGATTTCACATTTAGTGAATAGTGAACACTCGCATATTTGTAAGGAAAACTGATTTTCCCGTTATTTTATTTATTTTGTTATAACGCAGTACAGCAAGGCAGAGTGTGGAACGCAGTAAATATCTACAAAATGGCGGACGGATATGATGACAAAGTCATGAAGCCGGTATGTATAATCACTGCGTTGATTCCCGACTGTACAATGGTTGGTTGAGAATAATTTTAACTTATTATTTACTTATGTATTTTTGAGAAGGCGATATATTTGCTACAATATTTTTTTAATTTTACATTTATTTCCGCAGACTCCACAGGATGAGAGTCACATTTGTGTCAATCAGACTCTTAAGGAACGTTCTGATGTCCGTGATGAGGACAGAGATGCAACTGTGTGTGAGTATCTACTATTTTAGAATGTTGATATTTTATGCTTCAATATTGTTTATGTATATAATGTCATTATGCTAAGTATTGACAATGCACAAAAATGTTTTCCAGCTGCATCCAGGACCTACTGCCAGTCATCCGGATGTAGCTAAAGAAAGAAGCAGGTAAGATTTATTATTAAGCTAGAGATGTCACAATTCCTTGAATGATTAAAATACTATGATTTATTCAAATCCATCAAAGCAAATTATCTGCCTCAGAGTTTGTTGAACTATGTTTTACTATTTATTACTAACTACTTTTAATTCTTTTCTTCCAATTGTTTCCAAGGGTTTTCTCTTTTTCATTAAAGTTTTTATTTTTTGTAAGAATGTATTAATGTGTTTTTTTTTGTTTGTTTGTTAGTTTTAATGTCTTATGTGTGCATACTAAGCTGGAAGTTGCCAAACAATTTCACTGTAGTTTCATAATGACTAAAAGATGCCTGTAGCTCATAATGATTGTCTGTTCTGTGTTAACAGCTGATGGAGGAAGGCAGAGAGTACTGGCAGCAGAGGAGGTGGCATTCTGGGAGGATGGCAGCTATGAGGCGGTGTCAGGATGGACCCCAAGTTCCTCCAACCAGAAGCTCAGTGACATCAAGACTACATTACAGGAAGAGATGTCAGGTCCACGCTACAGGAGAGATGTTGGGCCTGTCCTGAACACAGCATAATGTTTGATCATGTTTGGACAAAAAAACACTGCCAGATGGTCCAGAAATGGACAAGCATTTGTCTTATTTTGTGTGTAAACAGTAAAAAAAAAAAAATGAAATAAAGAAAAAAAAACTTCTCTCTTTTATGTTCCTCATATGTGAACATGTTGCATATAAGCAATATCAAATGAATATATTTTAATACAGCATTTATTTTTTATTTAGATTTTTTAAAATACAGCATTAAAAATTTTAATGATTGGGGCGGGGTTTATTTATAAAGACTTAAGTGCTATCCAATGGGCACACATCAACCAACCAATCACATGTCAATGATGAACTCTGATGTTACTGTTTTTCATCCAATGACTGAGAATCCACGTGAGTCTGCTGAAGCGCCTTTGCATATGCTTTGCATATTCGTATGCTAAGTAAAGTCGTTAACACCTCTCGCTCCCCCGCACCGCCACTCCCCCCTCCAAGGATTCCGCAATCGACAGATTTCGACTCCTGTGAGTGAAAATGTAGACTGTCGATATCTGTCGCTGACTAGCTGCCTTTGCGTCAGAATACAGGGTCAAAAATCCCACTTTTCGTCCAGTGCTGGTCTTGTGGGTTTGCTTGAAATTGGTTTTGTGCACAAGCTTCCTTTTTTTCAAAACACTGTAAAGTTATTTTGTTCATGCTCTCACGATCAATCATTTAAACCAGTTTTAAAATCTCTGTATGTTTTCTAACAAATTTTTTAGGCAGTAGTGGCCTTTATTACAAGAATTCTTAACCTTTTTGACCTTGTGTCCAAAAAAGGCCAATTTGGGTACAAGTCCAAATTGGCCTTGTGCCCATTTCTATATTAATGGGCACAAGGCCGGTGCGTCTTCCCCACTGTAAGACGCACCGGATTATAAGACCTGGCTTGGTCAGGTTTACCAAACTGACCTGGCTTTTGTTTTATTTGAAAATCCTATCCATGTATGGTTAGCCAACAAAACAGAATATAATTACAGCATTATGTGATAATTGCAAGTTTTATTTATTATTTGCACGCAAACCTGCACATAAAATATTCTGAACAGGCCAGTAATTAATGGAACGGATCAAACTGCAACTACAGTAAAATTAAAGGCTCCCGATAGGCCTTTTACCATCATTCGACAGGTTATTAGAGCCATTGTAATTAGAGAAAAAAGGAAGAGTATATGTCTGCCAAAAAACTCAGAAATTCTGAGATGAAAAGTTCTAGAAAAAACATGAATTTGAACAGTTGAAAATTTTTTACTTAAAACTCAGAAATTGAAAATCTCAATTTTATGTTTTTTTCTAGAAAACTTTGGTGGCAATATACTCCTTTTTTATATTAACAGTGTCCCTAATATGCGTTGTGCCGTCAAGATAACTTAAGACTCAAAAAACCTGAGGAAAATGTGAAAATTGGTTAAGTTAAATTATGTGCTCAAAAATAAAAACATTGAAATAAATAAGTAAAATCAAATGTTTTGTAAAAAAAAAAAGAACATAAAAATTTTAAGTTCAAATGAAAATATAGCTTAATAATCTCTAAATTAATTTGAAAACTGCTTCAACAGCAAGATCCAGAAGTTATCATCCATATATGCGATAAATAAACAAAAGTCACAACAGTTTATCTTCTGACGAACTATGACTATATTTTTTATTTGCGTCTTAGTGAAACTCCTGGGCCTCTGGGATGCAATCAGATCCAGTCTAGGTGCGATGGGGAAAGGCTCACTCTAGTAGAGCCTCCAATAGCTCTGAGCGTTTCGGGTTTTGGACTTTGCCAGGACCGTTTAGAGACTTTTGGAGGGACAGGGGCTCAAATTTAAAAAGGGAGCACATTGAACAAGATCTTAAAACAGCATACAAATACATAGTTCTAGAAAAGTTCTGGAAAAAACATGAACATGAATTTGAAAAGTTCATATTAATCAAGAATCAAGATCTAGAATTATAAGACTGAGTTCAATATAAAGTTGATGTACTCAGTAGTTGCTGGTATGTGCCCCTTCATGGTTTACTCAATGTAAATATTATGGGACTTCTACCAATGTGCTCCAAAAGCAGGTCGTTCATTTATAATGGTTTCATTATGCGTCACAATCTGTCATATTTCAACAGTCAGTTGACTCAGATAAGCAAGCTATAGTTTAACATGATCAGAAAATTATGTATAATTCAATTAACCGTAAATTTAAATGAGTATTTATGGGACCATTAATCTTAATAACACAACATAATACTAAACTACAAAGAGAAAAGGTTATGGGAATTTAATTGTTTGTTCACACAAATAAAATGGCAGTAGGGCTGGGTTATATGTACCCAGCCCTACTGCGTTGAGCCACAACAGGTCTAGCTACTACGGTAAGCAGCCTCCGACTTTATTTTCGCCCGTAGAAGAAGAAGCGCGCGGTGCATGCTGGGATAGTTGTCAGAACGCTGGTTTGTTAATAAAGTTTGACTGACCTATCTGACTGCGTCAACGTTGGATGCAAATTAGTAAGTGGGGGCATTGAAACTTGAGCTCTTTCAGGATCACCAGGAGCAGTGTTGAAACTCCTACGTTCTGGTTTTCTTATACACTGTTTTCATATGAGGGCAAGTAAAACCGGTTAAAATGAGGCTCAAGTGTAAAAAGTGCTTGGAGTGGTCAGTATGGCTAAAAAAAACTCGTCATGGGTTCAGTCTATTGTCATCAAATTGTATTAAATTCTGTTTAATACAATTTGTATTAAATCGCCTCCGCCCCTCCCTTACTCCCCATTCCACTGCCATTCTTGTTCACTGTCTTGTGACATCACGCCATGACTATTGCAACTCCCTTCTGTTTGGTCTCACCCAGAAATCTCTTCATAAGCTCCAATTGGTCCAGAATTCAGCTGCCCGTATCATTACCAAAACCCCATCCATGCACCACATCACTCCTGTCCTGCAAAGACTCCATTGGCTGCCCACCAAGTTCCGCATAGAATACAAAATTCTTCTGTACACTTTCAAGGCCCTTTACAATCTCTCCCCACCATATCTTTCAAATCTTATTCATATTGCCATTCCCTCTCGCTCCCTCAGATCATCCTCCTCTATCCATTTCACTGTCCCCTCTGCCCGTCTCACCACCATGGGGAGCAGAGCTTTCAGTCGCTCTGCTCCCTAACTATGGAACTCATTACCACCATACCTTAGAAACATAAAGTCATTATCAAATTTTAAAACCGAACTCAAAACACACCTTTTTAGATCTGCCTTTTCCACATGACACAATTGGTTTGCCTGATTTTACATAGATTTTATATAGATACATTGTTTTGTTTTATTTATTTCTATCTATTTTTAATTGTTATATTTTATTTGTTTCTGTCACTATTTTTTTACTCTTGTACGGTGTCCTTGAGTGCCAGAAAGGCGCCTTTGAAATAAAATGTATTATTATTATTATTATTATTAATAAATAAATAGTCAAATTATGGCTTTCAATTGAAAAATATACATTTTATTTGATAACCTTTATTATTTTAATTTGTATTCAGTAAGTCTATCCATCTTATGTTTTGGTTCTTTTGGGGTATAATGTGTTAGAACAGTTAAAGGTACGACAGTATCATATTTTCCCCACTGTAAGACGCACCGGATTATAAGGTGCACCTTCAATGAATGGCCTATTTTAAAACTTTTTTCATATATTAGGCGCACCGCATTATAAGGCGCATAGAATAGACACTACAGTAGAGGCTGGAGTTATGTTATGCACCCACTAGATGGAGCTGCACTAAAGGTAATGTCAACAAAACAGTCCGAGTCCGGTCGGCGAGGAGAGCCTTCCGCGACTGGGCCGGGGCGTGGTCGGACGATGGTCGCCGTTCTCCATTCGCGCACAGCATGTTGGTGGAGAATGTGGTGCTAAATGACCTGCAGATGACCTGATTATCAGGTTGGTAGGTAGATAGGTCAGTCAAACTTTATTAACAAACCAGCGTTCTGACAACTATCCCACCATGCACCGCACGCTTCTTCTTCTACGGGCGAAAATGAAGTTGGTGGCTGCTTACCGTAGTAGCTAGACCTGTTGTGGCTCAATATTTGTCCGTATATAATTATATTATATATATTATAAGACGCACTGTCGGCTTTTGAGGAAATTGAAGGTTTTTGGTGCGTCTTATAGTGCGGAAAATACGGTAATCAGACTTTTTACCTCTTCTGATGTGTCCAGACTTCAACAGCAGCTCTCTGACCTGTTCCCATCCCTCATCTTTATTGTTGAAAAGATGAATCCTCCATGAAAATCTTCTGACTACGTCTGGAAGTAAACTTGATTTATAGTTTGAAATGTAATTTGACAATGATGTCCTTAAAGTATCTCCACCTGTGAAGAGCAGGTAACAGTTTTTCATCCTCTGAGACCCAAGAACTCTGGTTGTTGCCTCTACAGTTTTCTGATCTTCTTCAGTGAATCGATCAATTTTAAAAGCCAGTAGGAAAAGGGAAGGCATGGACTCCTGGAGGAAATATTGACAGAAGTTTTTAATCTGCTCCTCTGATCCTGAAATATCTGGGGTGTCAATGACTGTCACATGTTTCCCAAACACTGTTCCTGTTTCCATTGTGACATGTTTGGTGACTGGTCCAAATGATGCTCTGGATTCAAACGCTGCTCGTCCTAAAATGGTGTTTGCTGAAGCACTTTTTCCAACTCCCGTTTTTCCCAGAAGGACGATGGAGAGATGATCATCCATGATGGAACATTAGAAATCTGTGAAATGCAACAGAAAGAATTACTACATTTTCAGAACTGAGATTGAAGATACACAGTTCATACATAACAGTAACTACATAAAATATCAAAATGAGAAGCAACTTATGGTCACCAAAAATACATTTAAAATATTTTTCATTTTCTGGTTTTCATTATTCCAGCTACTAAAAAGTGAGCCTCTGGTATCTTGGAGTTGCAGTTACTGTAAATGTGCACAATATTTAGTAAGAATAATTTCTAATTTCTAATGTGCCTATTTAAAAATAAAATTAAGTTACTTATTCCCTTTCTGGCATTTGAGACCACTCTATCTCTCTTGCTTGTTATTGGCTTTAAAGAGGTGATGCAAAAGTTGAGCTTGGATTCCTGGAAAGGAAAACTTGTACTATAAGAATTATAAATTATTATAGTCTAACTTTATACATCTATCTAGTAAAAGTAGCAAAATTGTATGTTTACGGTTCTATCTTTATGTTTCTGCTCAAATTTAATGTAAATTTGTTTAAATCCATATTATTTGGCCTAAGCCCTCTCACTGCTGGCTTCTTTCGGTCAAACAGTCCTTAGCCAGTTGGTTGGATTCTCCTATTGGTTTAAAACAGTACAGCTTTTCATCACTCAGCCCTGTGTTCGGATATAAAAGCATCTCACTCAGACACACGGCCCCGCCCGCCCAGTGGCAAGGCATGAGTTGGAGAATTGATCGATAGTATTAGTCTGCATAATAAATGCTTGATTTGTAATACATATTAAGAACTTGCTGCTGTACTGCAGGGGTTTGTCACCATAAAAGTCTCTTCGGTAACACTTTATTTGAAGGGGGGTGAATAAGACTGTCATGACACTTTCATAAACATGACTAAACACCTGTCATGAACATGAATAAGTCTTCGTGCATATTTATGACTGTTGTCACAAAGTGTCATTCGGTAAATTATGACACTTTTAATACAAAGTTGACATTATTCCAAATGTCTTTGCTATGACAACTTGACATTAACCAAGAAACATTACTGATATAAATTTGTTATAAAAGTATTACTGATTGCACTTTAAAAATTAGATAACTTTATGTTATTAAAGGTAAAGTTTAAACAGTAATGATTTATAGGTAGATCTTCTTCAGTGATATATATATATATATATATATATATATATATATACACACACACACACAAAGAATTTAAAACTGTTTTCACCCCTGCCCATAGGGGTATCAAACTCCAATCCTGGAGGGCTGGTGTCCTGAATACTTTTTGTTTTGTTTCCCCAAGTTTAAAACACCTGAATGGAAAGACTGAATCCCCTCCTCCAGGATTCTGCTAGTGTCCTAACTTGTGTGATTCAGGTGCGCTTACAGAGAAGCAGCTGAAAGTTGCTTAACTCCAGTTCCACACATGTGGCCTACGACTTTACGTCTCCTCGTTTAAACAAATGTAACTTTTAAGTGTGGAAAAAACAACTCTTTGACCAATGGAGAAAAAAACGGTCAATGCTCCGATCAAAACGTGAAAAGCTAACGGTACATTACTTACTGCTCCGCACAGCACGCCACACTGAGGCCTCCAGATGAATACATGTAATTAGAAGCTGGACCTACCATCCACCATCCTTCGTCCTGTCTGCTCCTCGGTGGCCTTTTTATATAAACAAGTACGAAACGTTAGTGTCAGAAAATATGTATATTTTCCCAACTGACAGCTAGCTAGCCAGCTAGACTCACCTCTTCGGAAGAAAGTTCATTTTCACTGGAAGAAACGAGAATTAAGTGTCGAGACTGAATATTCTAAGTTCCGTTACTTTCGTTTACGTTCAGTGTTGCGCTGCTGCGTCTAACGGTTTTAGGGTGTAGCCGTTTCCTGACAAGTCGTCCAGAAGCACGTTTTCAAAATAAAAGCACAGCAGAGTTTTAATCTGACAATAATGATTGAATATAATCATATAAAGATTTAATGGGCAAAATATTTATTCTAACCATAATTATCTTATTTGATAACTATAGATTATAGCCACATTTCAGTTTGAATAATTAAAATGCACAATAAGGAGTGGAAGAAGAAGTTTGCTCAGCTATTAATTATGTAAACACGGTTAGTAACCCACATTAAAGGGAAAAGGATTTAGATGTGAATCCTGCAATCATGGAGATGAACTAAACTGAATAAAGGTCTCGTTCATGCGATGTGTGAACAAGATGCATCGCATTTTTGCTTTAACCCTTGTGCGTGCGAGGACTGAGGCAAACGTAGAGGACTATGGAAAATGATACAAGTTTTAGGTGGGTGGGGTCAGTTGGACCCCATTTCGACATACAAGGGTTAAATAATAGCAGAAATGTTTTATTTTGAAGGTGTAGCTGGATGAAAATTGTGTTACGGGCCTCATGATTTGCAAGATTCGGTCACATTTTGAAGTTCTAACTTTTTGATAATTCAATGCGGCACTTTAAATTATAGGATCATAAGTTGACTCAGATAATCGGGATGGCAGAAAGCGGAGAAGCTGGTGAGTTTGCTTAAGGTTTTTATGAGTTTGTATGTAAAACATTTAGTAAAACATGGCGCAGTACTTAAACGGGTTTTCCCATCGGATTTGTAGCCATAAATCTGTTCATTTATAGGACAATTAATCATAGAATGCTTAAGTTTTAGAGCCATTTGTGAATAAATAGTCCTTTTCAACAAACTATTTGTCACGCAGTTTTTATTCAGTGTTCTTTTCACTTTCATTATTCAGTGGTCACAACTGTCTTAAATACAGTTTATTGGGTAATTGTTCGCCTCTGATGTGATGTATAAGAGTTATTCTATCGTGCATTAATAACATATATTTATTCTTGTCTCCGTGCAGGAGCAGAGAAAGGACGGGGCAGAAAAAAAAGCATAGAACCTAAAAGTGAGATTTCTGTCTCATTACCAATGTGTGTTTGTCTTCATGAAAATCTGGGTTCAAATCATGTCAAACAACTTTCCCATAATTTTAAAACATGTCTTTTTAAAATTAAAGTCCTACAACAAGTATTTTGCCAATATCTTTTAAAAATCATAATCCTTTCCATTCTGCCAGTCTAACAAGCAGATGTCCCTAAAAGATCGTTCTGAAGCAAAGGTTCCGATAATATAATGGAAACTTTGAGAGATTAATCAGTTAATGCTATTTCTTTATTATAAGTCTGTGTTTTGCAGCAGCTCTGAATAAAAAGGACTAAGCAAAAATTACAAAGCAAATTTAGAGAAAGAAGTTAAACAGTAATTTGAAAAACAAAAGCAACATTAAAGATTAAAAACATTAAAGCAACAAAATGTGAAATCTTTGATTGAAAACTTACAAACTAATTAAAACTTGTGTTATGAAATCAGTTATACATATCAAGCTTATTATTATAATGCAGCTCTATATAGTCCCTGTATTAAAAGCAACATTTGCATCACTCGCTTGCCAGTCTGAGCCTCTTGTGTCCTGGGGCAAAATACTGAAGTCTCAGTGCATTATTGTAAAAAAAAAAAAAAAAAAAGTTAATGAGCAACCATGTTATTAAGCCTAGCTTATTCAGTGTTAGGCTCACTTTAACTTTGATAAATGTAATTCTTTGTGGCATTTTTGAATCAGTCAAGGTATTGACAAAACTTTACATTGTGTATGCATTATGTTGTTCCTGCACATTTGCTGACTGCACATCAGTGATGCAAATCTAAACATTAACAGGCAATTAGACAGACATGCCTCATAAGGTAACCATTGACTTATTGTATATTTGCTCTGCCTCTCTCTAAAAGCAAAACAAATATAAACATATCAATGCAGTACTGAAGGCTGCCTGGATGGATAAGAAAAAAGCACCTTCTCCCTGTGCTACTATTGTGGTCTGCAAGAATGTGCTGCTTCTTGTCAAAAACACCCAATCAGTGAGGATTGCTCATTTTTTAGCAAGCAGACAGACGTTAAACTGGGGTGAACAGTTTGACGACTGTCTATTGAAAACTTTGGGCTCTGTGAGCGATAGAGACTCCAGCACACAGCACAGACAGTTCAGAATGAGAACAAAAAGTATTCATAAAGTCCTGTTTAGACTGCCTATCTCTTGCAGATCTACGTCCATCCTGGACGGGGCTGGACACTTGCTTGTATCAATTTTTATTTCTTTTTCTGTGTTCCAGGGCCTGACTTAAGGCTGGTGCTTGTTGGGAAGACTGGTGTAGGAAAGAGCTCCAGTGGAAACACCATATTAGGAAGAGAAGCCTTCAGAGCAGCGACCAAACACTCCTCAGGTAAAACTCTGAAACACACAGACCAAAACTCTCCAAGTGCTTTATTTAGATAAACAGGCCACAAATCTACATTACTTGTGGTTAATTTATCTTTTCTTCACAAAATTATTTTTAATTTGCGGTGTTTAATAAACAGCTCATTCTTGGTATATGCAACCCTTGCTCCTCAATTGTTAATTAATGTTATTTGTTCAAAAATAATCAAAAGCCACATGGCTATCAAAAAGACTGCTTTAATTCTGTGTGTGTGTGTGTGTGTGTGTGTGTGTGTGTGTGTGCGTGTGCGTGTGTGTGCCATAACATCTGCTTTGTAAATCTCACCATAGTTTCACTAAGTATATTTGAATTGTTGTTCTTTAGAGACCGCTGAATGCTCCAAACAACGAGAAGACGTGTTCAACTGGATGGTTTCTGTTGTCGACACACCTGGCCTCTTTGACACGTTTCAGTCTGAGGAAATAGTGAAGAGAGAAATCTCAAAATGCATTAACATGTCGGCTCCCGGTCCCCACGCCATTCTACTGGTGATCAGAATTGGACCATTCTCTAGAGAGGAGAGGGATGCTGTGATGAAGGTGAAGGAAATCTTTGGAGAGGAAGCCTGGAAGTACTCCATGATCCTCTTCACCCATGGTGATAAGGTTGAGTCAGACTTTGACGAGATGTTAAAGGATTCTGGACCCGAATTGAAGGAGATCTTAGAGAAGACTGGAAATAGATACCATGTCTTCAATAACCTCAGAGCCAACGATCGTCGACAAGTTCTTGGTCTGCTAGAGAAGGTCGAGGAGATGGTGCAGAAGAACGGATGCAAGTTTTACTCTAATGACACGTATGAAAAGGCAACGGAGATGATGGATCAGAAAGAGCGTGAACTCAAACAGTTATATGAGAAAAGGCTGAAGGAGGAAGTGGAAGCTGTGAGGAAAGAGTATGAGCAGCAGCTAAAAGAAGCTGGAGAGAATAAAGAGAAGCTCGAGAAAAGGATGGAAGCTGAGCTGAAGGAGCTGAAGCGTTACTACTCTACCTTGGAGAACGGAGTCCGTCACGTTGTAGAGCAGCTGGCCAAAGATGACGATGATCAACTTCTGAAGAGGTTTCATGAAGTCTTGAAACTGAACTGAAAAACATATGAACAAATGGTTTGTTGGACACCTTTTAATAGTGAATTATTGGTGATCCAACTTTGTAAGTCAGAATAATCTTTGCCTGTAGATATTGGTGTAATGTGTATTATGTACATTCAAATGTCACAAAACACTATTTAGATGTTATATAACTTGTTTTGACAGAAAGGAAAATGTCTTTCTCACAATTCATGTTTCAAGTATTAATTTCTTTTGTCATTAAAGTTCTAACTCATTTTTTTGCATTGGCTTCCATCTGTTTTTGAGGCATCTTTTAAGTATTCATTCCTTTTTCCTTTAATCAGAGTTTTAAAAATGG
The DNA here is from genome assembly GCF_904066995.2 of Poecilia reticulata. Taxonomy (NCBI): domain Eukaryota; kingdom Metazoa; phylum Chordata; class Actinopteri; order Cyprinodontiformes; family Poeciliidae; genus Poecilia; species Poecilia reticulata. Next base: position 21,227,941 of record NC_088847.1, on the reverse strand, counting down.
GACAATATACTGTAATGTCCAATTAGAAGTATCAAGTGAATATAATCAGTATAATTATATAATTGTATTGTAACGCGCTTTCTCAATAAAAATGTTAATATATAAAAAAGAAGTGTTAAGTGTGGGGAACTTGACACTTTGCATCACTTGATCATAGTTCCATGAACCTAAAGTGATTTTTTAAATATTTACTCAACATTTAGAGCACACTATGCTCTAAAAAGTTCTTGTTGTTAACTTTGTATTGTTATGAAGAATGTTCTACATTTCCAAGTATTTAAGTTCAGGCTTCCTTCACTTATTTGGGCGATGACCTCAGTTGCTTACAGATTTGTTGAAAGTCTCATAGTGACTCGCTCCAACGACATACTGTATGCATAAAATACAGCTGTGCCTAGTCCTGTACAACAGACTAGGCACAGTTTAATACTAGATTTTGTATTAAACTGAATATTTTGTGCAGAAGCATCAAACATATATTCTTGTGCTATCCAGTGTTCAGAATTGTTTGAAAATGATCTTTAGGGACTCAACATCATCTGATCAAAGCCAGCAGGTTCAACCAAAGCACCTCCACAGAGAAACAGTGATAGTGAGTCTGAACAAAACTTCCCAACAAACTGTTACAATATTAGATTAATATCCACTAACATGACATTCTGAAAATGCTGTAGTCAGCACTGTGTATACTAGCTGATAACTTTCACTACTCTGACAACATATTTACTTCAAAACAAGTTCACATCGATATGATGGTCTCTACAACTGAAAGCAGAACTATTCTAGATAAATTCACCTAAAAAATACAAACTTGACTAGGTAAAAATTATTTTATTTTAGTCTCACATCTCACCTACAAATAGTTGAAACCACATATTTAAATTTTCAATATCCTAGCATTAAATCGTCTCCTGAGGCCAACATGGTACAGAATATTTTTCTATGATCAATTAAGTTTCTTTTTGTGCTTTTAGTAGACTTCTATGGTTTTATTATTTGCTTATGATGTTGAGTTTGGATGATACTTTACTTAAAATGTAATAGAATCAATCAGATACAGTACAGTGAACATTAGCAGATCCTTCTATGGGCAGGGCACCACAGCCGGTAACTAATCCAGTGTTTCCATCTCTGTAGTGTGTGTCTTAGTTCGAGAATATTCAACAGCACTTTATAACCACTAAGACCAGGTAAGTAATCAGGGGTCTTAACATCTAAAAATATCCCATACAGGACATCGAGCCTGCTTGTTCCAACTTGATCTAGAAAATTTGGTTTGTAGAATGACTCAGTGACAGTGGTCACTTATCAACCAAGAAGGCAATTTGCATTGACATCTGAAATACTACAGCAGCTGTGCATTTAGAGCCGACTAACCCTTTTGGTAAATTATTTGTGACTCGGTGGCAGACTGCTTAAACTTAGCTGTTTTCTTGTACTTAGTGGGACATAACTGACCATAGAGCATACCATACAGAACTGGGTGATGAGAAGTCTATCAGTCATTGCTTGAGGCACCACCACATTTTACAGTGTGAGCTAAGGCTACTTGAAGTAGTTCCAAGTAAGATGACAGTTTATCACCTGTATTTTGGAACGTGTCAAGAAACTGGGCATACAGATCCACCATTAGCAGTCTAACAACCTAAGATATTCTGTGGGAGACCTATTAGGAATAAGGTAAATAAAAGGAGAGAAAAGGGGTTGTTTTGTCTTCTGGGTTTCAGACTAAAATAGTTTGAAGAGTATTTTTGCATATGCTGATGTTGAAGCATATAATTTTGGTATTTTAATTTATAAACTGAAGTTTTATAAATAATTTGTGTTTTGTGGTGAGCAGTTTCCATTTAAACTAATGTAATTTCTCCTACTCTTGTTTTGACTGTTTATACACATCTTCAAGGCGTCTCTCTCTTTTTGGACACATGGGCTCACACTTGGTGTAAGTGAAGTTGTAGGTCAGAGCAGTTTTCCATACACAGCCAGAGATTTAGGTCTGTCGATATGTAGCTCACTTTCCCACACTACAGGTTTTCAGTGTATAACAGAAAGCACATTGTTCCGGTGAACTGCTAGGTAACCACTCCCCTCTGCCACTCACCTTTTGCTGCACCTTTCTGCAGCTCCTCTCTGCCCGTTAGTGAGGAGAACCAGGTGGACTCAATCTCCTAGCAATCAGAGTGAAGGTACTTTTGGTGTGACTGACCTGTCACTCCCGTTTCAGAGCATGAAAAGCAAACAGTGCTGGTAGCATGTAAATTCAGAACTGTCTAAAAGTCTCTACAAACTGTGAAAGACAGCCGGTCAGCCTCATAACGCTGCTGCTCATTGCTGAATTTCATTGGAGCAGCAAATGAACTCTGATTGTTGTATCAAATTGTTTAATCTTATTGAAGTCAAGCTAGTTAAAAAGGAAAAAAAGAAGAAAAAATACACTTGTTTAATGGTTAAAGTAGAAAAAAAATGTTGGTCAGAATGTTTGTGAAAATATTTAACAAAATTCTAATTTATTTATTGCTGTTGAATTTTTCTATAAAATATTTTCTATTTATTATACTTTTGAAATAACTGGTTTAAAGGGGGTAAAAATCTGATTATTCACAATGTGTTTATCTTGTTAATTTCAGAATGTAATGGATGTGTTTTTATTTCTTTTGAGGTTTTTCACCTATCTGCTATGTGGACCATCATACAAAAAATAAAGATGAGTCAACAGCAGTAAAGGCTCAGAATGAAATCCAGTTCAAATTTCACAGTGGAAACTATTCCTTTCAAGTGGGGAATCGCACAGCAAACCAAACCTGAAAAACTTGACACACTGTTTTTTCTTTAGTGGCTTTGTAAATAGAATAGAGCAAACAGGAGTAGAATCCAACAATGAACAAAATTAACTAGATGTGTGATTGGCTTTGCTTTATTAGACATGTAACAAATACCACTATGAAATTGTTTCAAGTGAATGCTGCAGATCTTTTAAAACAAACTAGAAAGAGGCTAGTGACTCACAAAACATATGGTTTATTAGACATGCCAGAAATCATTGACTTTTACTTACTATTTATTAAAAATAATTACTTTTAACCAGAGCTGACATTGAGCAACTCATTTGTTCAGAAAGAAGTGGATGAATTGCTATAATATTCTGTTCATTTAGTTGACAAAAAAACAACATTCAACACAATTAGCACAACATTCAAAGCAGAGTACAACAAAGGTGTATGACAAAAAGCAAGTTATGGAAGTTGAACTGGATTTATCCGTCACATTTGAGGATGTAGGCAGGTGTGTGGTGGAACAATATGTTGAAGAGGAACCACGAGCAAAACCAGAACAGAAACAGGAGTCGAATCCAACAATGAACAAAATTAACGAGATGTGTGATTGGTGAATTTGAAACCAGTAGAGGTAAATCAAAACAATGACAGGCAGCCAAGAAAAGCCTAAGAAGTTGAAAAGAAATATCAATATAAACAATACACACAAGGAAAAAACTAATATTGAATATAGAAAATCAAATGAGCATTGCTTTTGCTATGCCAACTTACTTTTTTGTGTTCATTTAACTCAAAACTTGCACTAAATAGTTGAACCAACTTAATTGAATTGCTTCCATAGGTAACAAGCAATTCGATTAAGTTTATCAAACTTAATTTATTAAGTTTAATACTAGATTTTGTATTAAACTTTCTTCTAATAAACATTTAAAATATTTTTGTCTTAATTCTACAGAAAGTCAACTCAAACTTAAGTAGTTCCAAACTAAATATTTTGAAAAACTCTTTTTACAGTGTCCTCTATATATACTCTAATTAAAAAGTTACAAATCTTTTTCTTAAAGGAACTTTTTAGTTTTACTTTACTTGAAATAATTAAGGTCAATACCATATATGTTTCCCACTTCTGACCATGACTCAAGCTTACAGGGACAGATTCCCCAGTAAGCGACTGTGGCTCTGTGGGTAGAGTCGTCTTGTGATCGGAAGGTTCTAGGTTCAATTCCAGCTCCCTCCTGCCACATATCGATATGGATATGTGTGAATGTGACTCTAATGTGAAGTGCTTTGAGTAGTCAAAGTGACTGGAAAAGGGCTGTGTAAGTTCAGTCCATTTACCATTTTCTTTGAAGTAAACTAAATAATTTGAGTAAAAGTGACTTAAATCTGTTATCTTAAACCTACTTAATAAATTTGTTAAAAAAATTAACAAATTGAGTTGGATGATTAGAATATATTGAATTGGTTAAACTTAATAAATTAAGTTTGATAAACTTAATTGAACTGCTTGTTACCCATAGAAGCAATTCAATTAAGTTGGTTCAACTTTTTCTTTTTAGAGTGCTGACTCGCAACAATTTTAATCTGAAGGTCATTTGTATGCAACACACCCAGTTTATCTATCGGAATACATAATCAAATACACCGATCATGTAGGCAGATATAAAATCACATTGCAATTCATTTTAACCCAACTTATAAATCTGTGAACATAGGCTCAGTTTAACATGTCATTTAATTAAACATTTTATTTCTATGGAAACTCAGAGAGCATCAAGTGACAGAGTTGGTTTGATTAAGTCGTCAACATTGTACAATTAATTTAAACTGAAACTTTCCAAACATTCATCCAACATAGTAGCACATCCAGATCATTTTTAATAAGTCTATTAAATTTCAGACAAGATGCAAATAAAGGTTAAAGAACAATACAATGCTAAAATAATAAATGATCCATAATAAAAATAAGAGACAGTAAATTAGGCTGAAGCAGTTTATTTTGTCTTTACTGGGATGAGCTCAATGTGTAAATTAGGTGGACTTTAAAAAAATAAAAATAAAAAGAAGCAAAACTGATCTACATACAAGAACCACTTACTTTCTTACAACTAGACATGAATTATGTTTTCACTTGATGTTAAACGACTCCTTGAGACTTTCCTTTGCACGTTTTTCTGTAATTTTCTTCCAAGCTTCAGGAATGTCTCCAGGCTCTGCATCATATTCTTGAGCAAATTCCTCATTGTATGTGGCCATCACATATTTCCAATAATCTGATGCCTCAAGACTCACATCTGGAGCAATATTCCAGTTTGGATAAATCTCCCTATATTTTTTGTAATAATGCCATTCACCCTTTGTGGCACTGCAGCGAAAACGCATGTCACTGATGACAAGAGAAGAACAGATGTCAGTCATGAGTTTTTTTGAGTGTTCCCATCTGAACTGACCTAAACCCTCTGGTCGATGCAGAGAACCAAAGTGTTGAGTGTGGGCTTCTCCACCTGCATCACAGGGTATTTTGCAGAATGGACACTGTTTGCCACAACCGACCACTTTGGTGAAAAGTTCATTCTGTGGTTTTACATAAAGATGTGAGAGTTTAGAGTCAAACTTGATGTTTTTAAATTCAACTCTGAGGGCTTCTGTCATTTCCTCCACACACCCATTGAGCCAGTGAGCAAACTGTTTCTGGTCAGCATTGTTCAGAACCATGAAGGCATCAAGAGAATCCTGGGAAATCACCAGTTTATCACCAAGTTCTGTGCAGATATTTTCAACAAATGTCCTCAGACTGATAGTGTTTTCCGCTTTTGCCTTATTAATGGCAGCATTTATGTGGTCGATACAGCACTTAAGATATTTGTCCTCAAACTCACAAACTGTAGACCCAGAGGAGAAAATCTGCCTAATTCTATCAGATATCCATGATTTTACATAATCATCATATGAACATATGTAGCTCAGAAAGCATTTGAAGTCACTTTTTGAAATCAGATCCAATAAAATTGAATACTGGAAGGACATTCGTGTGCTGAACTCCTCTCTTATCAGCATTTTATCAACAATATCAAGACCAAGAGAACGACAGATGAAATCTTCAACAGCAGGTTTCAAACTTTGGTTTGTGAATTCTTCAGCTTTCTTCTGGCATTGATCTCTTTCATGGAAGACATCTTTGAAATCTGTGCAGAATTTTCTCTTGTTTTTCTGCAGACACCAGTAAGGATCATTTTCTTGTATAAAATCTTCATGCATTTTCTGAAACTTTCTGGCTGCAGATCCACAGATGTGTTGTTTCAGAGACACTTCAAACTCAATGTCAGTGTCAACATCAGCTTTGTTCAGCTTCTCATCAATGATGTGAAGAATCTCCTGGATGTAAGTATCATGATAATTAGTTTTTCTCTTGATTTTATCACTAATGCAGTCATTGCAAGCAGATATGATGCTGTCAGCAATTTTTTGTCTTGCTTTTATTAGATCTGTCAAGGTAAAGAGTCCTCTTAAAGCAGTTTTGAAGTGTCCCTTGTATGTGTATGTAAAAGGCTCCAGTCCACAGTCTTGGAGGCCTTTTTCACTCAGCAGTTCACATGCATGGCTTCCTTTGGGAGAAAGATTTGTTCGCAACTGAAAGGAAACACTGGTGAAGATATCTGATGTCTGCTGTTTAGAGAAGGACAAGGTGTTCAGTGTTTCAGTCCACATCTTATCAAAACTTTCATCAAGCTCTCTGTCCATCATTTCAACTTTTTTGTTACGACATTCATCAATTAAAGCACAAACTGCTTCCTCAATTACTTCTGTATAATTGGCCCTGATTTTGTCAAGTTCTTTCAATCCCTCTTTAATATCAGCTGCTGCAGTGACCTGGTTGAACACTGATCTTTCAGTTTGTTGTCTAAGACTCTTTATGCTGTTGGAGAATTCCTCTCTGTATCCTTCAACCAGATAAACATGACCTTCTGGCTGCTCAAAGTATTTCTCCAGATTGTCAAGGATCTTTGTCTCCCACTTGGTCAGCTCTGTGGTTGCTTCAGTTTTCAACTCAATGATGAATTCATTCATGTCAGAGATTTCAGATGTTGCCGTAAATTTACCAAAATTGGAAATTCTCGTTTCTGCTTTGGTGACCCAGCTGTACATTTCCTTTTTGAACTCCCACTCCCATTTGTTGTACTCTGTGCAGAGCCTCATGTAAGCATCAGCCACCAGGCTGTTTCTGAAGCTGAAGTTTTCATGTTTCACTGCGTTCCACAGGCTGGTTATCCACTCTCTGAACTCCAAGATGTTATTAGAAGTTGACTCACACTTTCCCAGCTGTTGGATGATGTTTTTCTTGAGTTCATAAACAGCCTCACTGTATCCTGCATTGACTGGAGCCATTGGTGGGTTTCCATTCCAGAGTCCAGGAATGTAGCAGTTCCCTGTGTCTGGATTATACTCCATCACATCAGTGAAGCTCTTGTTATTCTCTTTCTTCTCCATCTTAGCTGCTGCCTGGGTCATCTCATCCAGCTGTTCTAACAGCAGCTTCCTGTCTCTCAGGTTCTTCTCATGGGCTGAAACATCAGAAACGTTCTGGTGAACAAACTGACATTGAGGCTTTTTGCCGACCACCTTCATCCTGAGGAAAGCATGCACCACTATCTGCAGGATGTCTTTCATCTCTGTTGAATTCTCCATGGCAATATTGAGAATGGTGATGTCACTCAGACCAACAACAAATGTTGCCAGCTCATTGTCATGCTCATAGCTGTTGTCCAGCTGTGCTAGCTCTGCTGACTTTAAGCCTTCAGTGTCGATGATCACCATGAAGTCACAGTTGAGAACTTTCTTGAAGTCTTCATTGACTTTGATGAGCAGCATGAAGGCACCTCTAGTGCATCGACCACTGCTGACTGCAAACTGGACTCCAAACATGGTGTTAAGGAGAGTGGACTTCCCTGTGCTCTGAACTCCAAGAACTGTGACGACCAGGATCTTGTTCTTTGGAGACACCAAGTCATTGAGCTGAGAGAGAACATCACTCACCCATCTGAGAGGAATGTTGGAAGCATCTCCATCTACAAGCTCAAGAGGAAATCCATCCAGCAACAACTGAGCACAGAGTTTGGGCAGATGCTGCAGTTGTTGACGAGATAGATCTGTTTCTGGAAGGTAAAGAGAAGCTTCGTAGATCTGACCCATTTCACGGAAGAAGTGCTCAACTCCCAGTGAGCTGCTGGAAAGTTGTTGGTCAATTTCTTTGATCTCCTGTTTGTTTTCAGAGTCTCTGCATTTTTCCTTGTAAAGCTCCCTGAGACCAGAAAGTTTTGTTCGAGACAAGTTGTCAAGGTTCATTCTCATCCATTTCAGAAAATAACACCTCTCTAAACGTTTGCTGGATGTTGCACTAATGAAGCATAACATTACTTTGGACATTGCATGATTATTCTGCCTTTTCCTCAGTTCTTTTCTCTGTTTCTGAAGTTTGCATTTATATTCTTCTATGTTTTCTGAACCAACTTTCCGAAGACGAAATTCTTTCTTTTCCAAGCAAGTCAATTCCTTCCATATTTTGCCTTGTAAAGGAAGTTGATCTTCTTTGTATTTCAGTATGTCTTGAATCTCTGCAGTAATTTCATCTGCTTTCATCTTTCCATCCTGACACTCTGGAGAATCTTCATCAACTATGATTTCCAGTTTATGTGCAACATCAGCCATCTGCTCTACAGATATCTTCCTCTGTGGGTTATCAACTACATCACTGATTCTTTTCCTCAATAGATTGACAAAATCTGCATCATTTGTTTGTTTTGTCTTTATTACAATGTTGTTTTTAGTCAAGGCCAGACTGGTTGCCAGTTTTTTTACTGAATCAACACTAAAGTTCTCACTCTGCTGGTTTCCCACCAAGAAGATCTGAGCTTTGTGGTTTTTGTTCATCAGCAGTTTGCACTCAGAGTCCAGCTGGTCAAAGAAAACAAAAACTGCAGCAGATGTCTGACACAAAAAGGAGAATTGTGTTTCAAATGAAGCAATGTCTCCACGAAGGTTAGCTATAGCAACTGGTTCACTGAAGATGTCCATGTTTTTGTTTCCACAGGGAAGGTACCAGGTCATTTCAGTCAGTCCATTGGATATTCTTCTCTGAATGTCTCCACACTCCATGTTATGGTGAACAAAGGTGTCATCTGGGTTGTTTAAAAGTTTATTGAGGATCTCTGATTTGGACAGGGAGCACTCACCCAGTCTCACAAATGAGATCATTGGAAGTTCAGAAAGAACTATTCTTTCTTCTATGAAGCCTTTTGATTCTGAAAGTTCTGGAGGTCTGTACTTCTTAATAATGTCTCTCATGGCCCACAGCATCAGGGTGCACTGCTGTGTATCACAGTTAGGAAGCAGCAGAGGAACAGAGAACTGACACATGGACATTTTTAGAGCCAACTCTTGATGAACAAAACCATCAGAACACAGGAAGAGAGCAGTGATTAAATCAAGAGGATTTAGAGAGTCATGAACATTTGAACTGGCAAGAAGATCATCAGAATTAAACTCACCAGTATTTAATTCAACATCACAGTCAGATTCAGTAGCTGATATGCATTTTATCTTTCTCACTGTCACATTCACCATCATTATTTTCTTAAGAAAATACCATAGAAGATCAGATTTACACTTTGGAGGCTCATCATTGATGGTTTTCTCATTGATCTCCAGGATCTTGCTGAGTGACAGCTTCTCCTTGTAGAACTGATCCAAACCCAGATCTTCCAAAAGCTTCTTCAGATCAGTTCCTGGTAAAGAAGAAAATAACAAATAATTTTAAAAAAGCCTGTTCTCTAGCTTAAATCTCGAATCATTTTAATCACTTTATAATTGGAACAGTACCGCTGGGTAAATTTTGTCAGTAAGTCCAAAAACACAAATTTTCTAACACAAAGGAGTGCATTATAGGCCATCCAAAAGATGAATGCATACCAGCAATGGGATTACAATGGGACAGGTCAAGAAGAATTAGTACACAATTTTCAAGTGGAACAAAAAATGTACAGTTATTACATTAATAAAAACTCAATATAGGTCTTCCAGTTGTTCTGACACTGTAGGTTTGATTGGTGAGCAGCACTGACCTGAAAAGCAGCCATAAGGTCCATGGTAAATCTGAAGGAGCTCCCTACAAGTTTCCATATGCTCTGCATCCAGTCTGACTGAGCTTGAGCAACTAAGAAACATGTCTGTCTCTAGATGTGCAAAACTGGTGGATGCACGCCCTACAAAGTACTGACTCGGGGAGGCTATCAATCAATCAACTTTATTAAAGACGCAGAATAGTAACAACAGAAATTAGGATAGAAAAATATTGCCTAAATAAATTGAGACAGCATTTTTTACCTTTATTTTAATTTTCAAGTTTATTTTACTGACCGTTATCATCTGCACCAGTATTTTGGTTGTGAGGATCAGAGAGGTCACGTGTAGATGCCGGGTTGCCTTTTCTCCCACTATTAATATTCCCACATTGAGCTTCAGTACTTGATTCCTGAAGATGAATAACAAAAAACACACAATTTAAATATCACTTATTGGATGGATTAATAGTTACATTATTTCTAGTATATTTTGGACGTTTAAAATGTTTTTGCGTACCTCTATTAAGGAAGTGGACCCTTTGGCACAATCCTGCTGATTATTTATGCGGATTCTTTCTGAAAGAAGAATTGTATAAATGCTTTGACTTTTATTTGCATCTTTAACCTCTTGATTTCCACTGGTGAACCATCATTCATGCCCTGTATAAAGGCAGGGAGACTAACCAGGTGAAACCGTACTTCCCAATATTGGTTGTTGTTCTTAAGTTAAATATGGGGCAGACTCAAAGTGAAAGTGTTCAGAAACACCAATATTTAATTAAACCACAATATTTAATGCTGTGTTTCTAATCAGCTTTTTGTTTAGCTATTGTAATAACAAGTGTGTGCAGGTGTTGCAGGAGGCTTACTTGTTCTTTCAGTTTCCTTTTTTTCTTGATTCTGAAAAATTTTCTCATTGGGATTGTGGAAGTTGTTATTGGTGTTGCCATTCCCCGGGTTGTAGAATATGTTTTCTGCAGACCTGGAGGTTCTATGTTCAAAATCTACTTCTTCCTTTCTTTGGGCTAATTGGGGAGGTTGTGTCTGGATAACATTTGGTGCATCTGTGTCGATGTGGCTTAGGAGTGGGGATGAATGCTGTGCTGTAGCCTTCTGGCATTGATGGAAACCAGAAGAACAGCAACAACAACAATAACAACAACTTGTGTCTGTCATACTTCCCTCTTGCTGTAGACCACAATGCAGCTAACCAGAGATGAATACATAAGTTCATGGAAAAGCTTCTGCTCTGTCTTCAGATGATGGCATTAAGCTGTGGGGAGAAATCAACATTTATGTTAATTGCTGATCCAATATTCATTCGGGTGAATATTAGTGCATCAGATGACCAGATGGATATTTTTCAAGCACTAAAGCTTTCTAGCTAGTTGAGTTGAATTACAGGCATCTTTTAAGGTTTCACATCTTTATTAGTACAATACCTAGTCAATACTTGACTGGGTTGAATGTTTTTGTAACGTTCAACCCTGTTGCAAAAACAGTGGTTTTATTACGGGGTTGAACGTTGGACTGATGTTAAGCCAGGCAGACTGTTCAACCCCGCAACAGTCTGGTAAACTTTTTAATAATTTCTTGCTAATGTTTTAGAAAAATAATAATAATAATAAAAAAAACACTTTTTATTTTTTACCGTATTGCAGCAAGCGTCTCTGTTGCTCTAAGAGTTTCACTGGCGGAGTAGATTTATTCCTAAAAGATATGTTTATAGAAGATAGATTTATAGTTTATGCATTTAAAGACCAGCAATAAAGAGGGGAACGGTATCTGATGGGGGATTTTAACACAGGGGGAACGGTATCTGATGGGTGAAATATGGCCATCAGATACCGTTCCCCCACTGTAAAACAAGGGGAACAGTATCTGATGGGTAATATCGAGCATTAAAATACATTGCCCTGTTTTTATTTCATAAATATATATATGTATATATAACTAAACACATATATACATTTATAATAATTATAATATATATGTGGCATATATGTATTTATCATTACTATTATTTATTATTATTATTGTTGCTGTTATTAGTTTCCCGCTAAAACTAAAACGTGAAGAAAGTGACAACTTTGCCGAAACATATTGTTTGAGCTTTAATTATATATATATATATATATAATTATAATATATGTGACATATGTATTTATCATTACTATTTTTTTCCCGCAAAAACGTGAAGAAAGTGTCAACTTTGCCGAAACATGTTGTTTGAGCTTCACGGTGTCCGTAGTTCCCTACGCGCGTGCTTTCTCAGTGCTCATCACGAGCACGCGCGTATTTTGCCGCGTGGGCGGGGCGGAGCGGCAAGAAGACGCAGGGGGAACGGTATCTGATGGGGAAACGCGGATTGACGTAACAGGGGCAATTGTTTTATTGAAGGAGCTCTATGAAATGATATAAAGTAAGAATATAATCAGACTGATGAAACTATCATTTGGCACCTGACTGAAATCCAAGTAAATCCAAGATTATTTTAAATATGCAACAAATATTATCATGAAGTTGTTCTTTCTGAATTCTGAAAACCTTTTAACAAAAACAAGAGTTCTCTAGATCCACAATATATTTTATTAAACATGTCACAAACAAGTCCACTTTTATTATTTATTGAATATAAATAATTTTAACCAAATATGATGCCTAGAGCTTTGTTTGCAGAAGAAAGCAGAGCATCAGCTGCTACGACATTAATTCATTTAGTTAGGGTTGCATTTAATGCAAATAGCACAACACATCAAGTCAGCACAGTACTAGAGAGGGATTTGACAAAAAGCAAGTTATGTAAAACTTTGAATTGATTTTAACTGCATTTATCTGTCACATTTGATAATAAATGCTGATACATTTATCCTGATACAACATGATGAAGTCAGACATATGGTGGAACAATTTGATTAAGATTCATAAGCAAAACTCAAACACCAACATCAGTAGAATCCAATAATGAACAAATAAACCACAGAGCTTAAATCCGTGATTTCATACTTAAGCCCTCGAGGGATTTCTCTGCTTCAGCACAACTGGCTACAATATTAGATCATTAGCAGAGCTCTGCAGAGATTGACTGCATGCTAGTGAGGAAGGTCAGTCATTTAATTCTAGTTTGTAGGACGAAGGACATGTCTAAAAGTTGCAGGATTCCAACCCTCAAGGAATGGAGTTTGAGACGATGTAGAGTAGAGATGTTGGTGGAAGTTGAGATTGGTTTAATAGAAACCAGATGAGCAAAATCAAAACAATGAAAGGCAGATGCACAAAGCGAAGGAGCTGAAGAGAGAGAGCAATATAAACAATACACTCAAATGAGCATCAAGAAAACAGATTAATAGAGATAAACTCAAGAATCACATATGAATAAGAACATTTATTTCATGACATTCCTGCACCCATACGTCAAAAATAACCAAAACAAAAATAAATTGACATAACTCTTAGTTCAATTAAATTTGTTAGCACTAATTCACAGCAAATGTAATCTCAAGGCAGTTTGGAATACAAAAGTCATTTAATATACAGAAATATATAATTGGTTCAACTACATTATAACAACAGATTTAAAGTTAAATACATTCTAATTTGACTTAAGTTATGAATCAGTAAAGCTATGCTCAGATTAGTATTTATTTGGTTAAACTTTATCTAAGGAAACTCAGCAAAATGCGTCAAGTCATTGACTTTGCTGCAGCCGCCCTACTGAATCATGTAATGACTGTGGAGAGATGATTTCATCAAGTTGATAATAAACATTTAGTCTATATTGCAACTCTCCAATTATCCATCTAATGGAGTAGCACATTTATAAAATTTTTTAAGATTATAAATATTTTCCGACAAGATAATTTGCAAACAGAAGTTAATGAAAAAATAGAATGACAAAATGTTAAAATTATAAATGATCAGTGATTTCAAAAAGAATAAGTAGCTCTGTAGTAAATTAGGCCAAAGCTGTTTATTTTGTCTTTCGTGAAAGTGGTGAACCCAACGTGTAAATTAGAGGACCTTTTAAAAAATGGTAAAACAAAGGACAAAAATACTCTACATGCAAGAACCTATTGCGTTCTTACAACTAAACATGAGTTATAATTTCATTTGATGTTGAATGACTTCTTGAGGCTTTCCTTTGCCTGTTCGTTTGTGATTCTCTTCCAAGCATCAGGAATGTCAGCAGGCAGTGCTTCATATTCTTCAGCAAATTCCTCATTGTATGTGGCCATCACATATTTCCAATAATCTGATGCTTCAAGGCTCACATCTGGAGGAATATTCCAGTCTGGGTAAATCTCCTGATATTGTTTGTAAGGATGGGATTTGTTCTTTGTGGCACTGCAGCGAAAACTCATGTTACTGATAACAAGAGAAGAGCAGATTTCAGTCGTGAGTTTTTTTGACTTGTTCCACCTGACCTGACCTAAACCTTCTGTTCGATGCAGAGAAGCAAAGTGTACAGTGTGGTTTTCTCCACCTGCATCACAAGGTATTTTACAGAATGGACACTGTTGGCCACAACCAATCACTCTGGTGAAAAGCTCATCCTCTGGTTTCATATGGAGGTGTGAGAGTTTTGTTTCAAACTTTGTTGATTTAAACTTTTCTCTAAGAGCTTCTGTCATTTCCTCCACACACACATTGAGCCAGTGACCAAACTGTTCCTGATCAGCATTGTTCAGAACCATGAAGACATTAAGAGCATTCTGAGAAATCACCAGTTTATCACCAAGTTCTGTGCAGATCTTGACAACAAATATCCTCAGACTGTCAGACTTTTCTGCTTTGACCTTTTTAATGGCATCATTTATGAGGTCGATGCAGGACTTAAGATGTTTGTCCTCAAACTCACATAGAGTAGAGTGAGAGGAGAAACTCTCCCTAATTCTCTCAGATATCCATGATTTTACATAAACTTCATATGAGCAAATGTAGCTCTTAAATTTTTCAAAGTCACTTTTTGAGATCAGATCCAGTAAAATTGAATACTGGAAGGACATTCGTGTGCTGAACTCCTCTCTCATCAGCATTTTATCAACAATTTCAGGACCAAGAGAACGACAGATGAAATATTCAACAGCAGGTTTCAGACATTGGTTTGTGAATTCTTCAGCTTTCCTCTGGGATTGGTCTCTTTTTTGGAAGACATCTTTGAAATCTATGCAAAACCTTTCCTTGTTTTTCTGCAGACATTTGTAAGGATCGTTTTCTTGGATGAAATCTTCATGCATTTTCTGAAACTTTCTGGCTGCAAATCCACAGATGTGTTGTTTCAGAGACACTTCAAACTCAATGTCTATGTCAACATCAGCATTTTTCAGCTTTTCATCAATGATGCGAAGGATCTCCTGCATATTAGTCTCGTGATAATTAGTTTTTGTATTGATTTTATCAGTAATACAGTCATTGCAAGCAGAGATGATGCTGTTAGCAATCTTTTGTCTTGCCTTTATTACATCCGTCGAGGTAAAAAGTCCTCTAAAAACAGTCTTGATGTTTTCACCCACTCCTTTAGGTGTGTATGTAAAAGGCTCCAGTCCACAGTCTTTGAGCCTTTTTTTACTCAGCAATTCACATGCATGGCTTCCCTTGTGTGAAAGATTTGTATGCAACTGAAGGGACACACTGGTGAAGATATTTGAAGTCTGCTGTTTAGAGAAGGACAAGGTGTTCAGTGTTTCAGTCCACATCTTATCAAAACTTTCATCAAGCTCTCTGTCCGTCATTTCAACTTTTTTCTTACGACATTCATCAATTAAATCACAAACTGCTTTCTCAATTTTTTCTGTATAAGTTGCCCTGATTTTGTCGAGTTCTTTCAATCCCTCTTTAATTTCAGCAGCTGCTGTGATCTGGTTGATCACTGATCTTTCAGTTTGTTGTCTAAGACTCTTTATGCTGTTGGAGAATTCCTCTCTGAATCCTTCAACCAGATAAACATGACCTTCAAACTGCTCAAAGTATTTCTTCAGATTGTCAAGGATCTTTGTCTCCCACTTGATCAGCTCTGTGATTGCTTCAGTTTTCAACTCAGTGATGAATTCATTCATGTCAGATATTTCAGACGTTGCAGCAACTGTACCAAAATTGGAAATCCTCGTTTCTGCTTTGGTGACCCAACTGTACATTTCTTTTTTGAACTCCCACTCCCATTTGTTGTACTCTGTGCAGAGCCTCATGTAAGCATCAGCCACCAGGCTGTTTCTGAAGCTGAAGATGAAGTTTTCATGTTTCACTGCGTTCCACAGGCTGGTCATCCACTCTCTGAACTCCAAGATGTTATTAGAAGTTGACCCACACTTTCCCAGCTGTTGGATGATGTTTTTCTTGAGTTCATAGACAGCCTCACTGTATCCTGCATTGACTGGAGCCATTGGTGGGTTTCCATTCCAGAGTCCAGGAATGTAGCAGTTCCCAGTGTCTGGATTATACTCCATCACATCAGTGAAGCTCTTGTTCTTCTCTTTCTTCTCCATCTTAGCTGCTGCCTGGGTCATCTCATCCAGCTGTTCTAACAGCAGCTTCCTGTCTCTCAGGTTCTTCTCATGGGCTGAAACATCAGAAACGTTCTGGTGAACAAACTGACATTGAGGCTTTTTGCCGACCTCCTTCATCCTGAGGAAAGCATGCACCACTATCTGCAGGATGTCTTTCATCTCTGTTGAATTCTCCATGGCAATATTGATAATGGTGATGTCACTCAGACCAACAACAAGTGTTGCCAGCTCATTGTCATGCTCATAGCTGTTGTCCAGCTGTGCTAGCTCTGCTGACTTTAAGCCTTCAGTGTCGATGATCACCATGAAGTCACAGTTGAGAACTTTCTTGAAGTCTTCATTGACTTTGATGAGCAGCATGAAGGCACCTCTAGTGCATCGACCACTGCTGACTGCAAACTGGACTCCAAACATGGTGTTAAGGAGAGTGGACTTCCCTGTGCTCTGAACTCCAAGAACTGTGATGACCAGGATCTTGTTCTTTGGAGACACCAAGTCATTGAGCTGAGAGAGAACATCACTCACCCATCTGAGAGGAATGTTGGAAGCATCTCCATCTACAAGCTCAAGAGGAAATCCATCCAGCAACAACTGAGCACAGAGTTTGGGCAGATGTTGCAGTTGTTGACGAGATAGATCTGTTTCTGGAAGGTAAAGAGAAGCTTCGTAGATCTGACCCATTTCACGGAAGAAGTGCTCAATTCCCAGTGAGCTGCTGGAAAGTTGTTGGTCAATTTCTTTGATCTCCTGTTTGTTTTTAGATTCCCTGCATTTTTTTTTGTACATTTCCCTCAGGTTAGACAGTTTTAGGCGAGAATCGTTATCAAGGTTTATTCTCATCCATTTCAGGAAGTAGCACCTTTCTGTTTCTTTGTTTAATAGCGAAGTGATGAAACAAATCATTGCTCTGGACATCCAATAAACACTCTGCTGTTGCCTCAGCTGTTTTCTTTTTTTCTGAAGTTTGCATTTGTAATCTTCTATGTCTTCAGAACCAACTTTTCGAAGACGAAATTCTTCCTTTTCCAAACAAGTAAATTTCTTCCACAACCGACCTTGTAAAGGAAGTTGATCGTCTTTGTATTTCAGTATGTCTTTAATCTCTGCAGTGATTTCATCTGCTTTCTTCTTTCCATCCTGACACTCTGGAGAATCTTCATCTACTAAAATTCCCAGTTCATGTGCAACATCAGCCATCTGTTCTATAGATATTTTCTTCTTTGAGTTATTAACTATATTGCTAACCCTTTTTCTCAGTAGTTTCACAAAATCTGCACCATTTGTCTGTTTTGTCTTTATTAGAATGTTGTTTTTAGTCAAGGCCAGACTGGTTACCAATTTTTTAACAGAATCACCTCTAAAGTTTTTGCTCTGTTGGTTTCCCACCAAGAAGATCTGAGCTTTGTGGTTTTTGTTCATCAGCAGTTTGCACTCAGAGTCCAGCTGATCAAAGAAAACAAAAACTGCAGCAGATGTCTGACACAAAAAGGAGAATTGAGTTTCAAATGAAGCAATGTCTCCACGAAGGTTAGCTATAGCAACTGGTTCACTGAAGATGTCCATGTTTTTGTTTCCACAGGGAAGGTACCAGGTCATTTCAGTCAGTCCATTGGATATTCTTCTCTGAACGTCTCCACACTCCATGTCATGGTGAACAAAGGTGTCATGGTATTGCTGAGAGTTGCATATAAGTTTATTGAGGATCTCTGATTTGGACAGAGAGCACTCACCCAGTCTCACAAATGAGATCATTGGAAGTTCAGAAAGAACTATTCTTTCTTCTATGAAACCTTTTGATTCTGAAAGTTCTGGAGGTCTGTACTTCTTAACAATGTCTCTCATGGCCCACAGCATGAGGGTGCACTGCTGTGTATCACAGTTAGGAAGCAGCAGAGGAACAGAGAACTGACACATGGACATTTTTAGAGCCAGTTCTTGCTGAACAAAACCATCAGAACACAAAAACAGAGCAGTGATTAAATCAAGAGGGTTAAACGTTTCAACCTTATTTGGGCTCTCAAACAGATAATCAAAATTGCTCTCTGTACCATCTGATGCATCATTACAGTTTGACTCAGACAGAGGATCCTTTGAGTCAAATGATACACCACACCTCCCATTTCTAGCAGTCACATTAACCATCATTAATTTCTTGAGAAAATGCAATGGGACATTTGATTTACATTCACCAGGGTCATCAGTAATTGTCTTCTCATCAAGCCCAAGTATGTTGCTAAGTGATAGCTTCTCTCTGTGGTACTGCTCCAAACCCAGCTCCTCCAAAAGGCTCTCAACTTTGGTCTCTGTGGATCAAGAAGATACATGGGTTTTTAATGTGTATTTTATGTTAAGTCCAGTCAGTTTCAGCAATAAAACATAACACAATAAACAAACGCAAGAAGAAACATTCCATTTCAGTGGCAGAATGAAGAGAAGGAGAAAAAAAAATCTCTAACTCAGCCAAGGGTTCTTCAGTGTTCCAGTTATTAATTTAATGCAGCACTAAAAAAATGTATTTTTTTAGCCTTGATTTAAAGGAAGTTATTGTTTTATTATTTTCACAGTTTTCTTAATGTTTGTTCCAGATTAGAGAAGCATAGAAGCTTCTTCATGTTTGGTTCTGATTCTTCAGAGTATGGAAGGTTGATGTAACAGCAAATCTTTAATGTGTTGGGGTGCCAAGACATTCAGTGATTTTTAAACTAATAACAGTATTTTAAAGTCTATTCCCTGAGCTACAGGGAGCCAGTGTAGAAACTTTAAAAATGGGGTGATGCGCTCTACCTTCCTGGTTTTAGTCAGAATACAAGCAGCGTTTGATTTTTTTTCAAGGTAGACCCATGAAGACACTATTGCACTAATCAGTTATGGTTGAGTTTTCTAGATCTTGCCTCAGAGAATTGTTAGAAGTCCTTAGAGAGTAGTCAGCATGTCATAGCTTTAAATCCAGGCTCAGTTATAAAACAAAATCCAAAGCTTTAAATATCTTTTTTAAAGGTTTTGTGAACTATTGGCCCTCAGTGGACAGTTGTCAGACAGGAAAGCGAGTTGTGAGAGAAAGGAGGACATGCGGCAAAGGTCCTCGGGCCAGGACATGAACCTGTGATGACCACGTCGAGGACTAAGGTGTCTATACATGGGTCACGTTTTATCCCTGCACCACCACCATAACTCAGCCAAGGGTTTATCAGTGTTCCAGTTATTATTAATAAAATGCAGCACTTTAAATATCTTTAAAGTGCACTTTAAATATCTTTAAAGTGCTGCATCTGCAGTTTGTCACGGCCATGCAACTTAATTTCACAGTCTGAGCAAGAAAGCATTGATAAGCGAAATGGCCCAAAGATCCACAATAACTCTAGTGGAGCTGTCTAGCTAGACTTTAGACCTGATTTCAATTGAGAATATGAGATGTCTTGTTTAAATTGAGGTTTGCAGATGCTCTACATCCAAGGAGATAAAGAAAACAGACCTTAAATCATTATGCAAAGAAGCGTGAGCAAACACATCCATCTCTATATAAGCAATGCCCCAAAAGTTGACTCAGAGAAAATGTGGCACAAACAACAGAAGTGAAGATAACAATAATTTTTCTCTTACTTTGTCATTTTCAACTTTAATTTACTAACCTTTATTATATGCACCAGCCTTTTGATCGTCAGCATCATAGTCAGCACATGCTGATGCAGTGTCCTCTTCTCCCTTGAGATACTGGTTCTCAGTTGAATCGTCAGGGTTGAGTTCCTTACGATAAAAAGAGAAAATGTCACATATAGATGGATGGATAGTTGCATTTGTATTATATTTTGGATATTTACTGCGTGACTGGGCACGTCCATTGTGGAACCAAAGTCTCTAAAGCCACTGTTGTGCTGATGATTTATGCAGCTTCTCTCTGAATAAAAAACAGAAAAAAAAAACATTGTTTTCCATCAGTAACCTCTTGACTCTCACCTGCAGATGAACATTTTTCCTCCCACTGCCAGTTGCCTGAAATCACAAAAAGCTTTGAAAGACTTGGACAAAAAAAAATAGAATGAATCTGTTTAGATAAATGAAAGAGCAGCAGGAGCAAATCTTGGACAAGCCTGGTCAGATTCATCTCCATTAGCAGATCCTGCATGACTGTTTCCCATTTTTCACAACCTCTTCAGTTGTAATACAAGCCGTACTTTACTCAAGTGATTTGACTGACAGACTGCCTTGCTTGACTGGTCCATTGTTTACAACACAACAATCTCCAAACAATAACAACGCTACTATTAAAATTCATGTGTGGATATTGGTGTATGTCTTTTGACTGACTTACCTAGATCCATCAGGTTGCACGTTTAAAAAAAAGAAAAAATCTAAGTGCCACATAGATTTGTATGTACAGCTAAACAATCAGCTGACCTGAAGTTTTATCATTATGTTTGGGCCACTAATGAATTTCTATAGGACAAAATGAAGTATCTGGGTTTATTGAGTCCATCAAAACCACAACCTTAAGGTTCTCCTTTGATGAGTGTCACTTCAGACATCATTGCACAGTTCACTACAGCTCCAAAACACTTTCAGATTCCTGTCCACATTCTGTCCCACGATAGTGAGGAAAGATTAATGGAGCCGCTCCAATCTTAGGTAAAACAGAATGAGACATTACCGGTTAAAGTGACACTTGACAATTGAGAAGTAATTATGCAGTTGTCTAAACATCAAGTCGTCTAAAAATATACCAGGAGCATATTTCTAAGTCATGTTTATCTTCATTCCAGAAATGACAAACTGCAGAATGTCCTTAACTCATCAATATGCAGTCCATAAAAATATAAAAGCACTAAAAATATAGGGATTTGTGCCATGACAACTCAAATCTTGAACTGAGCAGCATAGGCCACACTTTTGGATATTTACAGTACCTTTGCAAAAACAACAACTTTCAATACCAGATATGGTGAGATGGCAATTATAGGAAAAAAAAACTTAACTGTACCCTGTGGTACTGACAGCATATATTGCCAATTGAGCTCTGTGATGAAGATGAATAACTTTCTACTTCGCTCGCTGTGTATTTTAATCAGAAAGAGAATTTAAATAGTAAAAAGTACATTTTTTTCAATAACTTACCACAAAACAACCAGCTTATTGCAAAGCATAACTTCCATTGCTTGAAGAGAACTTGTAACTGACCATCTTGAGGCCCTTTCATTAAGATTACCAGATTTTTTTTTTTATATTTCATCAGCAGCTTATTTGAAATGAATTTTAAATAGATCATTGAAGTATCACTGGCATACTTTAACAGTAAGACAATAAGAACATGTTAATATCAGTTTTCAAGGCTACAACACGATCTATCGTATCTATCGTCTATTTCAAAGCCTGTGATGACAATTTGTGAACAGTTGGCGATGAGCAAAGATAATATCAATGCCTTGTAAATATGAGCAGCTGAGTACTTTTATAATCCACCCTCATTTTGTTCTTTAAAATAATCAACAAAACAGTATTAAAAAAAACTTACCATTTCAGGAGATGTCCCCGAGTACTGTCTTTCATAAACAAAATGTTTTTCTTCATCTGCTCTCCTATTTGCCTCCTCCTTTATAGTGCTGCAGTGCTGCTTGGCGGACTCTCTTGTATAACTTGCTGAAAGCTAGTTTCACTTTTGGATACATTCCTTTTCTCCTCCCATTAATTACTGGAAGCCACGGGATTCACATGACACGAGCAAACATTCCAGTTCTGTTGCTTTTTGTTTCAAAAATATTTTTTTATTTAAAATCCCTTTTTGATTAAGTGTAAGCAATAATCATCCAAGTGCTTATTTTTCATGCAGTGAATGTTTATTACATTACATAATTACATTACATGATTTCCACTTTTTGAACTGGATTACTAAAATGGATATTGTTGAAAAAGCGAGATAATTGCTACTCGTTGTTATCTCGTCTCCCCAGGTCCGTTAACGCCGTGTGTAAAAGTGAAACCACAAAGACAACAGTCACACTGTTCAACTTCACAATCAAACTGAATTTTATTCAAACAATCAAGCACTTAAAATCACATCAACAGTTCAACACAATCATCAGAAACCAAAGCCACAAGGAAGAAATTCATTACCTTAGAAAAATACTTAGAAAAATATGAAGACGCACCTTTCTAGACCACTGTGTTAAGACAGTTCCACCCCAGAGATCTGACTAGCTGTTTTAGCTCCATTACTTTTATATCAAGGCATGTTGTTTTTTTTTTACTGTCTGATGTGTTTTGACGCACTATTTAACGGTGGTCTCAAATAGCCTGTAATGACGTAATTATGTTTTGCATGCCGGAGACCATGCAGGTGTTTACCAAGGCCAAGGGGTGAATTCATCGCTGTCTAAGCTATCCTCCCTGTGCACTTTCCCAGGGCACGAACAATAAATGTGTTCATTTCATACAGAAACATTTTATAAAACAGACATGAGCAGTTTCAATACCAAAACATCTGTTACACTCAATATTTTCTGATTAGTTTTCAGCTTCTTTGGTCATAATGAACTAATACATTTTCAGATGAATATATGACTTATACACTCTTAAGAATGTGACCTAATATAAAAAAAAATACCGATTAGACTAATTTTAATGAAATCTGGATCATAAGAAAAAATGTTCTACTAATTAAGTTATATATTGATTAAACTAAGAGTCTAAATCTAACCTAAATTGAGGTCTACTCAAAACAATCAGGATCAGTCTAATAGTTCAACATGCGCTAACACAGAAATCTCTTCACATACAATTCTTAACCTTTCTAACTGCAAGTTAGACGATACATTTTTTAGACAAAATCAAGTACTTCACATTACAGTTGTTTAACAATATTTAAACATTTCACTCTGAATTAATGTCGTTATGGTACTATCGGAACTAAATTAATAAAGAAAAAAATAGATATATTTCCTATCAAAATGACGAAGAACAGTACATTACTTCTACTACTTCATAAAAATCACAAGTTATTATTTCCATTTAAACAAATCAAACTGCCGGATGCCGAACGGAACATGTTGCTAACGGCTAACTGCCGTTAGGAACAGAGCTAAGTTAGCTAGCCAAACACTCTTCACACATCACATTAAACCAATAATTCGTTACACAAAACAAACTAAATACAAACAAACTCGCACATACAGGGCTAGCATTCATCCATATCATTCTCCTGAAAGATTGATCCTATTTCTTACCTTATAAGAGGGACAATTATAAGAGAAGGAATGACCGCAGATGAAACCGTGCGCCTTCACTTGCTCTTGTATTGGATGTAAAGAGCCCCTTAGTGGACTCTTGACTATGGCGCCAACGCACCGCTTTTTCAGACAAAGGACCCAACTACATTCCTTGGACACCCCAAATCAAACTAAATTAACGCATATAGTCAAACAATTGGATCTAATATTAACAAGGTCAAATGAGTATCATACCCTGCAACACAATCAGTGCAGTCATGACGTCCTGCAGCAAATATCTGTAACGAAACATGTATTTGTGTTTTGAAAGGGAGACTTGGACAAAGGAAGTTCTTATACAGTAGCTACATATAATTATGACTACTAAATAATACTGTTTATCATAGTGCTTAGTAATATAAATATATTAACGTTATGTTTGATGTCTAAGAAATACAGAGAACTACATACTTTCCTTAGAGTAAATTGAGAAATACAGCTAAATAAGTAAAACCACTTGTTTTATCATAACTTTTATTTTGGAAATACAAATACAGATAACAAATACAGTTTAACTGCTCTGCGACCCATTTAAGTTCATTTATAGAAAAAATTGTGTGAATCAAAAGCCTAATGAAGTTCTCGCCTCTATTTTTTGCTATTTATGTTGTGTGCAAACTGCCTGCAGTTAGAACAAAGACCACGTGGGGGCAGTGTAATGCAATTTCTACGCTTTTCAAATATGTCGACTGTAACTCTACACTTTAAATAAATCAAACCAGTTTAAAACAACTGATTAAAGCTGAAGCAAAACCTTGAACTCTCCTTTGGACTTAATGTCAGTCATGTAAATTATGTTTATGTAAATTTAAAGAAGTGAACTTTGAATGCGGGACGGATGTTTTTCACCAGGGTAAACACTCGCGTGCAATAACCCTGATTAATTTGCCAGGTGGCCCGTTTCCGTCACCGTGGTGACAAAGTTTTCTGTCGTTCTTTCTTTGTGCGGAGTTTCTTTAACTGATAAACGACCTTTACTCACCAGGAGAGAGGACGGACTTGATATACAGTGTGGAGAAACCAGAGTGAGAATAACAGTAAAGCGAAAGTTTTTCAAAGTGAGACAAGTTCCGTTTAAAGCTGAGTTTCTTCGACTTGGAGTGAACTCGGCGCAGAAAAGCTAATGTTGACCAGAGAGGAAGGTTTCTGAAAGTGAGATGGTTATTTCAGCCAGGCTGCAGGACTGTGGGACTGAGTCCAGGGTAAGAAAACTTACTGAGGCTGATTAAAAACCGATACTGACTCTGTGTTGGGAATAACTGAGAGTTGGATAAATATTTTAACTGAGACCATCAAGCATTTTGGAAACTTCTTACAGTTACTTTTCTTAGTTCCCAACCTGCTTTAAGCAGAGGGTTAGTACCCCCTCTATTGGACAGGCTAAGTAATTACACCGTCCTTAATTTTTGAGATCAGTAATTTTCTTCTATAAAAATGTGTAATATCGGAGGCTACTTATCCGCTTTTGAACAAATTGCAATGGTAATGCTAGTGTTTCCAAATTAGCTTTGTTATACATATCACTGCTGTGAGAAAATTAAAAGTATATTACTTGATTTATGAATCTCAACCTTATTAATGTACCTTATCACCAAAGATTAAATAAAATACCAGTGGAAATATGCTAAATACTGGTCAGCAATTATAGGGTTTTATTGTTATTGTTGGATTTAATTCCAACAATCATTCTCATAGCTTTAAGAAAAATAGGACACCTTTTCAACTTGTCATTAAAAAAAAACCTAAGTTACCTAAGCCATATTGACATTTCTTTAGGCACATTAAAGTAATAGTCATGCAGTGCAGGATTGTGACATGTTAAACTAAAGCAAAAAGGTGCAACATGAGCATTGTGGTTGTTTTTTGTTAGTGTCGAAAGGATAGGAAAATAAACTCATATCAGTTAGCAGCCATAATCAATTATCCAAATGATTTTAAATTACAACTGCTTCTCCAACTAAACACCTCATGAGTTACTTGAAGG
Source organism: Poecilia reticulata (assembly GCF_904066995.2). NCBI lineage: Eukaryota > Metazoa > Chordata > Actinopteri > Cyprinodontiformes > Poeciliidae > Poecilia > Poecilia reticulata. Next base: position 21,202,306 of record NC_088847.1, on the reverse strand, counting down.
CAGTAATATCAGATTTTGATATTTGCCCTAACTGTAATGATGACGCATCCATATTTATTTTGTCTATTCTCCATATGAAACATCAAGCTCAGTGTCTCAGGTTGATTCAAAGTTTCCCATATTGCAGATGATTTTCAAAGAGACAAAGGGCTTCAAGTCTAAAGATATTGATAACGATTAATATACCTTTTTCTCAAGTTCATGGTGAGTGGCTTGTTTACTCCAACAAGCTGTTGGTGTTTCCTGCTGTGCTTGTGACCGCTACAGGAAGTGTGATAGTTGGAGGGCAAACCATTGTAGTACCCATAGAATGCCGTTATAAAAGGTGAGATGGATGGCTTTATGTTCTTTATGTAGATTTTATTTATTGTTGATGGAAAAAAGTATTCTTCTTTTAGAAAACAGGAAGCAGAGAGTCTATGGAGAAGCAATAGTACCAACCTGGGTTCTACTATTAATGCTTTCGGCCTTCTACGTTTTTCCCTTTCCGTTATGACAAGTAGAGTTATTCTATTGAATTCAGACTCCATATGTTGTATATACACTCTGACACTGGTATCTATGACTGCTGCCTCTTCACAACCTGAACCTGCAGCTGAAATAAATCATCTTTGTTCTGAGAGAAAGCTCCACGTCTCATCGTAGTTCCTCAATTTACCAGCAGGGGGAAGCAGGGTTTTTGAAGGCCAGTGAAGAGGCGACACTGCATCCTATCCTCACTCTTTATAATGAGTCCTGTGTTGCACTGAAGCCAGACCTTCTCTCACGGCCGAGATACAAGTTTATCTCCAAGCATGGGTCAGTTTGCCCAAATCAAAGCAACATTACAATATAATGACTTAAAAACTCAGTGCTAAATTTAAATGACAATGGTTATTTCTACTCTATAAATGTTAAATGATGGTAATTTATGTAACATATTGCATTTGAATTTATTGTTTGTTGTGGTTTTCATTTTGTGATGAAAACTAACAAAAACAAGGGACGGGGGCTTAATCTTTATGTTCTAAACTTACTTCATAGAGTTTACCAATTGGTTAACTTTATAATTTAACCATATATTAATGTGGATGGATATTTAAATCCCATATGTGGACCCAATTATTTTTTATGATATTCTTCTGAAGTATAAACTTGTTTTTGGGTTTAATGTTCCATAAAATAAATTAAATCACTAAAAGTCCAAACTTTGAAATTCATTCTAATGAGGGTATTTGTACTATTTTCTAGAACTGTATAAACCAAATCAATTTTAACACCTTTGATGTAGGATAAAGTTACTGTGTAGCTGCTATCCATTACATGGTACTACAAAGAAAGCATTTTCCGACAAACAATTTATACATTTTAGATAAGGACTTGATCATTTTTGATCTATGCTGTTTCTCTAATGTGAGCTGCTCTGTTACAGATGCATGATGGATACTTTACTGCCAGACTTGATTCCTGCCTCAGGATCAAGCTATCAGACTTTGCTTTAGCTTCAAAATGTTTCATTTCAACCAAACATCTCCAGAGCAGGTAGATAAACATTTGCTGTTGGAATTATAATGTGAACATATATAGTAAACGTATGTTGTTGTTTTTTCTAGATGTTTATAAGCTGCCATCTTAGAGCCACTTTGAAACAAAAATCTCCACACCGTCATAATAAAGCCTGTTTCTTCCACAAACCCACATTCAGGTCACTGAACTGTACATTTATCATTTTTAGTTAGTCTAACTTTCTTATTCTTAAGTTCATCTTAAAATCTACCAGTGTGTATTTATTTTGTTGAAAGATGCTTTTGGAGATTTTTTTCCTGTTATTCAGATGGCGATCCATAGAGGGAGACATCGCTCTGTGTGAATGCTGCAACACTGACTGCTCAGGACTGACTGGAGTGAAGAACCACGGCCATCCAGAGACGGGTTAATGAACTCTTTATAAAATAATACACCAAAAACTTTCTGATTAATGTGTTAGAGCAGTTCCATTTCAACCAGGTGGTTCTGTTTATTTCTTGACAGATGAGACGTTTGAGGCCCACAGGACAGCTGGACGTCTTCATGTTGTGCATCAATCCAACTGGACCGGAGAGCTTTCAGGCTTTCAGTCAGTTGAAAAGACTCTACTCCAGGTCCAGAGTTTGGTTTTGGTAAGATTTTATCCTTTCTTCTGAAGACTTCAAGAGGACAGATTTTGTCTGTAGCTAAAAGACTAAATCAAGTCTCTACCAGTGGGATCTCTTTTCACCTCAAAGCCGGAGAAGCTATAACGTCTCACTAAGAGATGAGATGATAAACTGAACCTTAAACTAAAATTATCAACGTATGAACTATTGAATTACTCAGTATGGATTTTGAATAATCTTGTAAAATAAAATAATTAGTTCAATCAGGTTGAATAATTTATTCTTTCTGATTTTGTTCACTTATAAATAAATTTACCGTTTATGTGGTCGTTTCATTTTAACATAGTGGGAGATAATATTGATTAAATGTCCACTGAATAATCCAATTAACTACTTCAAGCCTTCTCTGAAAGTAGATGTTCATTGGCAAATTTAAAATGGACCGTTTCTATGGTAACAGTGTTCTCTGCTTTGAGATCATTAACAAGCTCTGGCTGTGTAGTTGTGGACTGATCACTTCCAAATCATAACCTACCTAAAATAATGACATAAGTTTTTTTTTTTTTTTTTTTTTTTTTTTTTTTTTACCATAAGATGACTTGGGCCAAAAAAATTTTTCACTCTTGGCCGTTATCTTAGAAAAGTGATGAAATTATGTCATCTTCTCACTAACTTTTCTGGATCTGCCTTATCCTCACCTTGGTGTATTTTAAAAAACTCCTTGGTCTTTCTCATGGTTGTGGAAAAGTTGGAAATGATTCCCATAACAGCAGGAATATCTATAATACTTGACAAATTGCAGATAATCAAATACACGTTTCATTTAGTAACATGCAAAACACTTTCAAACTTGAGTTAATATATTTTTCTGGATTCATGATTCATTTTTTCCTCTTTCCACATTAAGAAAATTAATTTATTATAGGTTTACTATGTAAAACTATTGTTGAAACTCTGCAGATAAATTATAAATTCTTTGGTTAAACATTATTTTTACAATGATAAGCTTCACATTTTATGCTTTTGATCACAAAACCAACTTCATTCATACGTTTGTGAAGTTTCAACCAACTGGACAATGAAGTTAGTGGTGATGAACTGTTACTTGGTGCAAGACAGCATCAATAGACAGAGCAGCTAATTATATTAACTAATGAAAAGGTCATTAGTCACTCAGCCATGAAGAGCTGAAAACAGACCTTCAAGATATCCAATAAGACGGGAAATAAACTGCAATGGATACCAAAAAAGGTGCAGAGTTTACTAAAAAAAACTGGTTGTGTGGTGTGGGCTTTCGATCATCTTTGTTCAAACACATCAGAGACCAGATGGGAAATGTGATTGGCTTTATGTTGCATTACTTATGCTTTTCGTTACTAATATGCTTTAAGCAAGCAGTTCTACCAGTGTAGTTTAGAAGTAGTTTAAGAAATGGAAAGGCCTTCTTGTTTGCTTCTTCCATTTTTTCTACAAATTACAGAGGTGCAGTAAATCAGTATGGTTCTTGAATTTCTGTATGATGTTATAGTTCTGAGATTTTAGTCTCTTTCATGATTTCAGATCAATTACTAGCAGTTTCTCCTGGCAGTGATCAGGGTTTGGTCAACCACAGAATCTGATTAATCGTCGTTTATGTAAAATTAAACAAGAGGAACAACTACTTTTTAATTTATTCAAGTTTGTTTGAATTGTTTTCTGAAGTTACAAAATTACTTTTAGAGCACTTCATTCATCCGTCTGCTGAACAACTTTATAAAAATAACAAGAACGACCAGAGAAGAAAACTGAGAGAAAACAAAATGTTAACAATTTGACAGCAAACATTTCAAATGTTTGCACCTTGGCAGACCCAGCAGTGAAACTCTTGAAGTTTTCTGATGACTCTAGTTTTATTGGCTTGATCCACGTCAATAAAGATAAGTCTTCCTCCTTTACTGTGAACAATGCCAGACACAGGGAGTAAGTTTGAAGAGTTCGTGCAAAAAAAAAAAAAAAAGAAAGTTAGATTTTCCAAACCATGCAGGGAGTCTGATGAGGGCCCGCAAGTCATGGTTGCAACAGTGCAAAGATTATGAAGTGGAATCTACAAGTGACAAGGGGTTCACGAGATAACGGGCGTAAGGTTGGAGGGAGCAGGCAGGGAGAATACCACAGATAGCTGCATGGCAATGAGGGGGACGTCAGAACTGGAGGAAAGGCTGGGCTGCAAGGTTACTTGTGATTTGCAGATCAAATCAAATTTACATTAAGATAAAATATAAAGGTGTGATTTTATAGGTTTATTTGTTATGGAAAATGCGTGCTCATACACATTTAAAATATATTCTTGATACTTGATCAAGAATCTATGTTGCATGTAAATGCAACATGCAGAAATTGAAGGTCAGCCTATCACCTTATGTATGTAGTCTGACAAGCCATGATCAGCTATCTCCCTGGATGTCAACAAGTGAAGATAAAATGCCAAAAATTAGAGGTTTTTTGAAAATGTTCCCTTTCAACTCCATAATGTCATATCCTTTCTGGCTGGAACATCTGCAAAGATTAATATATATCAAACTTAGAAAAGTAAAAACCTGCAGACTGACTCTTTTAGTTACGACATCTCTGTCTCTTGGTTAATTATTTTAACGGGTTGAGTTAAATACAGGAGAATCTTGGAAGAAAAGCCTGTAAGAGACTGCCATCAAAAAATGCTGGGATGGATGTTCATGTTTCAGCAGGAAAATAACACTAAACATCTGCAATGGAGCGATTTAAATAAATAAACGACTCATTGAAAGTCTAAATCTGTCAAAAGAGCTGTTGAGACACTCCCTTCCCAAACTGGGGAAAAAAAGAAGGCAAAAAAATTGTCCTTCACCTGTAATTGCAGTGGAAGATGGTTCTAGAAAGTATTGAGTCAGGAGGGCTGAAGGTGATGTCACGAGACGTCAGACTTTTAGCGCCTCAAGCGGTTCTCAAAGATGCTTTACAACAAAATCAGTCATTTCTATTGATGCACACAGACGGAAGCGAAGCTCCCATTTTGCTCCATCGACCTTTAGACAAAGAACACAGGTCTACAGTTGCAACAAGATTTGTACATGCCTACAAAATGACAAATTATATATTTTTAACAATGTATATGCATTCAAATACACAAAAAAAGGCCTGATATTAATGCATCGTGGTATTGGATTGGTGTGGTGAGTGAATATTAACTTTAATAAATAAATTAATGTGGGTAGAGTCTTTCATTAAGCTTTTTAGAATAAGCTTTCTAAGAACTTATTCTCTTACTGGATGTTTTATGTCGCCTTGTTTTTGTAGCCATGATCCGCTATCTTCCCGAAGCCGTTGTTTTGTCTTTTCTGGACTGTAGATGGAGATTATAAGATGCTTTTGCAAAAAAGTTTCCAACCACATTGTTTTATTGTTTACTGGCCACAAGAGCATGTATTCGAGATCCCCTACCTGCTCTGTGACGTCACAATTAATGATATAATTGTTGCCAGCGGGGACTCTCGCAATCAGAAACAATAACTTCTAACGTCTTCAGTAGCTTCTGTCTCGGCTCCTGCATCGGCTCCTCGTGGGTCCCCCTATTCTTTCATATCGGCTTCCTGTCTTGAGTCGCGCCAGAGGAGGAGATCTATCTGGCTGCAAGCCCAAAACCTGGATGAGACCAAAACACAAATGTATTTACTTTCACTGCCTCCAGTTTGATATATCTTCCCCTTGGAATATGATCTTTTCCCCAACTTTTGATCTTTAACTTCCAAAAAGCATGAGTACCTATCTCAGATTCCCGCTTCGTACATTGCTTTCAGAGGATCCCAGATTGAACAACCTTCCCTCATTCCCAACCAGGAGTCAGTGTGACTGGACACCCCTGCCCCCGCAGCCCCCACACCCCTCACCTCCCACCCTGAACCTCTGCTCTGGTCGTGAAGCATGGCTGAAAGCACGTACCTTGTCTCTCTCTCTCTCTCTGTCTCTCATGTTGGCTCAGACATAAGCAAACAGTCCTTTGAGCAAACACTGCAACAAAGCTGTCAACACTCTCCTCATTTTCTCACAAGTGACAAAGCTACCTTGGACTGATCAGACAGCTACAGATACTTTTAATAAAAACACACTTTTTTATATGCATTTAATTAATTTCTATATCTGCTTCAGTGACGCCTTCAATATCTGTGTTGCACAGACACGTGCATCCGATCACCTATACGTCCCTATATGGATACGTTTGCTTGCTGGTTTTCCAAGTATTTCTGTGAGTGAAGTCGTGTGTTGATATGCAAACATTTACTTCTGCTACTATTGCTGCAAAGCTCTTAGGAAGACCCCCTGTCCTGTGGCACACTCTGGAGACTTCCAGGAAATTTCAATATATTTCCGTTTTTCTGGCTCCGCACTGACTGTCAGGGTCAAAGTGAGGTCACGTGATATAAATACTACTCTTTGATGTGTAGAATATAATTAAAGCGTAACTTTATTTTCTACATCGGCACTGACGTAAAGGGTATTTCTAATTTGGTACATGTTGCTTAATAATGATTAAAGGAAATATTAGAATAAAAAAAAAAAGAAATCTAATAGTAATGCAGAAAAGCAAATCTTTCTTCGATTTTGTAAAACTGTAGCATTGAGAAAATGTTATTTTGTTTCTTCTTATTGTAGATACTTTGGTTTAAATTACATGTCATGTTAATGTAGCTTTTATTAGCCTTGAAACAGAGCTCTCTCTCAATACATGTGTAATATTGTGCAAGGGTTGATCTATTTCCATTTATGTCACTTAAAAAAATTATAATTTGAAGATGGGGAAAAAGAGTTTTATTCATAACTTTTATGTTCTATGTTAAAACCGACTAATCAGGAAGACTTGTTTGCTCCCTCCACAATGACTGTGCACCATAAGAGATCATTACTACAGATTTGATCTGAATCTATGCATGTTTATGGAAAATTGAAAGGAAGGAAAAATTGTGGAAGAAAATGGTGCGCGATCAACAATGATAATTGGAGGTATAGGTTTTAACCGTTAGTAACAAACATCCTCACAAAAAAGTGTTTGGGGAATCCAAATCATCATCTATTCATGTAGTAAGTGAAAAAAGACAATTTTGTATAAATGCTGATATATTTGTCCAACCTCTGATCTACATGTAACCTCAAAGGCATCATCCTCTTCGGACTTAGCAATGGGTGATTACATGTTTGATTGTGCTGCAGCTGCAAAAAGTTGCACAAAAAGACTCTGCTCACACTTTGTTGTTTGCCTTTTATGTTTTCTTGTTGTATTTACCGCTTACTTCAGCTGGAGATTTTAAGTGCATGTAATTTCATGGCACTCATAGGTCAGGAGTAAAGATGGAGTTTTTAGCCATTCTATGTTTCTGTGTGGATGAAAATTTTTGTTGTAAATGTACAGTTCTTCCTCATGTCCAGAGGACTCCAAAGCATTTCACGTTACATTCATTTACCTAGCATGGCTACTGCCTTCTGACACAACTTTGCTTGATTCTCATCTCCCTCCAGTGATCTGGCTGGGTTTTCTCCCATTCACTTTGATTCTGCTGGTAGATTTTTTTTTTACAAGGCCAGTTAGCAAACAGGAGAAGTTGTGAATGATGACATTGAGTTTCTGTGCTGTTTCAGAGTTGTAGTCTGCCTGTAGTTGTAGCAGTGGAAGCAGAGGAAATGACCAAAAGCATTCAGTTCACAGTGGTCACACTTCCAAATATTGAATTAACATTAACAGCCATCTTGTTGGGATGATTGTCTACAGAGCAGGAAGTTGTAGGTGAGCTTCATAGAACTGGCACATTATGTAGATCAGGGGTGTCCAAAGTCGGTCCTCGAGGGCCGGCATCCTGCATGTTTTAGTTCGCTTCCTGGTTTAACGCACCTGGATCAAATGATGGCTCGTTAGAAAGCCTAAGAGGAACATTGACAAGCTGAAAGGGTTGTTTATACCACCAGGGAGAGAACTAAAACATGCAGGATGCCGGCCCTCGAGGACCCACTTTGGACACCCCGATGTAGATCATGGGTAAACAATAGCCATGGGGCAAAATTTAAAAGTTCACCAGAGTTCACACGCACAAGCATTTTTTTCTCAATTGCTACATTGTAGCCATAGCTGCCCTGCAACAACAGTCTGTCACTTGGCAGCACCAAGAAAGACAGGTAAAGTGCCTTACTCAAGGACACGACAATGGGGGACAAAGCTTGAACTGGCAACCCAGCGATTACAGGACAAACTTCTTCAAAAGGAGCTCTGACCAAGGACATTTGTTGTACAGTTTTATATCCACATTTATCTCAACATTAAATGCAAGATTTTAATTACAAACAATGTTTTTTGATCTGGTTGCACATTTTCTTAAACTGTTTTCAAATTTCCCCATTTAGCTTGGGGCTTGATCATATTGTTTTGTTGTTTTTTTGCTAATAGACTGAAGACAATTTAGTTTTCAGTTTAAAATTATAACTCCATTAAAATGTTATCCAAAACTACATGTTTTATGTTTTCTATCTATTCTTTATAATTAATCGCCTTGGAAGAGCTTCTGATTCATCAGTCGGTTACATTTTACACATTTGAAGTTTCCATTTATAATTGTTTGGTATCGTCTTGAAATTATCCCACCCACTTAGTTTATTTTACCATAAACAAGATCATAATTTACAAATTTATAATCTTGGTTGGTAATTAAAGGGAAAAAAACTTTAAATCAGAGGTGGCCTCATTTTCTGACCCCCTGGGTTTGTCTTTCCTTTCATTTTTCTCTGTCACAAGACCTTTAGAAAGTTTGGAAAGATGTTCGACCACCAGCAGATTCAAAGGACATTGCCGCCTGTTTTGATAATGCTGGTATAAACAGTGAGAACACAAAGAGCAACGCTTTTTACTTTGGTTATTTATCCGGTTATTTATCTGCGTCATCAATTTCTTCTACAGAACGAACCACCCACTATAAAATACTCACCAGTGCGGAGGCTGCGGTCTTTGATGAAGATGTTCTGTGTTGGGTCTCTGGCCCCCGGCTGCTTGGTGCCTGTCTTCCCCTACACTCTCTCTCTGGCCTACTTCCTGTTCAGCTACTGATGAAGAAAGTGCCAAAAGAATAAGAATATAAAGTAAACACATAACATGCATTCATAAATTATGGGCTTATTTATTTGTAGGCCTGATTACCCGAGTCTAGCAGTGGAGAAGGTTAGGTAATTCAACTTTTTTAAATTCATGAAACACCTTTTGGTCGACTCAGTTTGGTTTAAGCTTCTTGACATCTTCTCCCCATTTACCGTCAATCCTAGTAAGTTTTTATAGAAACTAGAGATACAAGATATATCTACATTAACAAAGTTAGACATTTTTTAAGAAATTGTGTCAGTGTGATAATAAAACTGGGCTTATATTAATAATCATTGCTTTTTTTCTTTTTGTTGCCTCTTGTAATTCAGGAGTGTAGAGGGTTTTGTCATGTGAGGGTGATGCACTGCAGGATTAAGGGCTATTTAACTGAAGCAACAGCAATTTCAGCTCTAATAACAAGCCAAACATGTCAGGTTATGTGTCATTATGGATTGTTTTAAGTATCAAAACATCATAAATAAAATCTGGTGTGCTCAGTGAAAACTAACTCTGTTTTCTGGCTAAGTTTTCAGCAGCTTAATGATCAAAATCAATTCAGAAATTGTTCACTGGACATAAAATCATCCTTCCATGATGATTTCAGTCATCAAACATAAATCTTTGAAGACCAGGGTTAAAATTTATTAAACAGCGCCACCCAGTAACTATGAAGGGTGCTGGATAGAAAGAAAATATGCAAATTATGAAACTACTGCAATAAATAAACTAGTGCTAGTGTCTTTCTGTTTTGATTTATAGATCACAAATAATGAGTTATTGATCCACACGAATATTCATTTTAATAATTTGATTTAAAAAAAGTTGCCTCAGGTGGTAATTTGGCAATGAAGCAACTCTGCTGTAGTTTCTTGATAACTTTGTTTTCTTATCACCTAATAAAACGTTGTTTGCTGCAATAAACAAATGTTACTAAATAAATTACTGGCATAGAGTCTGAATCCATTGTACTTTGGTAAATAAGATTTTTTTTACCATTCTTGGCAATATGCATACTTTGCATGCTGATTTTGTAATGACCATAAATCTTCAATATATTTTTTTAACACTGTTAGCCTATGCGGTGTAGATATTATTGTGCTTAAAGCAGCACATTTCTAGGATCTTTACCACTCATTTGATTATTTTTTTGACTCCTCTGTCAGAAATCATGTTATTGGCATCCGTTCGAAGCCATTTAATGCTGAAGTTATCGTTTTTCTTCTTTTGGTTTGTAGTCCCAGTGCGGCTAACTTTAACAGTAAGAGGTTTAAAAATACATCTGTAGCGAATTGGTCTAAAAAAAACCACACTACTACTTCTAGTTTCACTTTTATGTGGTTTTTCTGCTACTGAAAAAACTTTTTGCTAGTTCTTTTCTCTAACCATCATTTAATACTAAACCAGTTTATATCAATTTGCACTGATTGGTTTGACTTTCTGTCAAAAATCTGATTCTTTTTTTTTTTTAGCTATTTTGCTTCTTTTTTCCCTGTGTCATCCCACTGTTTTTACACTCAACTGTATTTATGGCAAATTTTGTTTGTATTTCCTTTCATGTGTGGATTACTTGAGTCCAGTGTGGATTTCATGTCAACAGTCCGATTAGAAATCTATTTCCTGAGGAAAAACATTAATAGAAGTCATTCACGTTGCTCATCATTGAGAAATATTTTGTGTGGCGACTGTTTTGTTGCAGGACTGGATAGACTTGGACATGTGACTCTCATCTTGGATTCTTGGAACCACCAGCATGTTTTGAGAAAAAAATTAATGACTTAAGTACGTAACTTTAAACTTGATTACCATCTGGCTTTTCAGGAAGATGAAAATCCCGAGTAAATGTCAGAGAGTTCAAATGAAAAGGAGCAAAGGACTAGCAAACTGGAGAACCTGAATCTGACAATGAAGAACATTAATAAGCAGGATGTGTTTGGAAACAAGAATCATCACAATGGAATCCGAAAGGTAGGCTTTGGTTACAGGTTTATTTGTGCAATATTTAATATTTGAAAGGTCAGCATCAAACTTAAGACCAAATGTGATTGTTTACTAGCCAATAAGTCACTCGAGAAGTAGTTTTAAATAATTTCCTCCTATGTTCTGAATGAAAATCTACATATTTTAAACTTTTTTTTATTTTATGTATCTTTTAGACATTTTTTATTGACTTTAATTGTCTTTTGAATGTCTTTGATTTGTGCAACCCTTTTGATGCGTGAAGCAGATATTCTGGCCAGCAAATGCGATTTTGATCTCAATGAGATTTTAACTTGATTAAATAGAGGACGTCAAATAAACTGAATCAGATTAACGTTTATGTAAAACATTTTATATTCTGAGGAAGTATTTTTATTAGCAAAAATACAATTTCTGAAAAATTAAATATTGTGATTTGCTGTTTCTGGAAACATTTCCATCAATAATAGATTGAATGGCAAGTTTTTCTGTTGCTTTCTTTTTGTGGTTTTAATCACCTTAATATTAATCAACAGCGGTCCCCCCACTCTATTTATAAAGCAATAACAGACAGCAGTTTTCCTCAAGGGAGGAGTAGCTCATCTTGTCATCATGGAAACAATGACATCTTATTTTCAAAGTCATTAATAAAAAAAAAAAATCAAACGGCATCAGTTTTTAGAAACACCTACCGGATAAGTGCACATGAGATCCACAAAAGAGCTTGGTTTCCAATTAATGGCCAATAGACGGACCTATTGGTCAAACCACGCGGAGCCTGTGAGGGGCTATGCGGACACGGCTATGGAATTTCCCAGTGAGTTATGGGCATGTCTTAATCATTTATTTCCCTCTGTAGCAACACTGGCTTTGGTTGTTGGTCTTTTTTCTTGCTTTACGCACTGAGGGGGCTGCATTATGGGTTGATGTTTAATCTCTGTGTGTGGTACGTAAAAAAAAAGAAAAAGGCGCGTGCTCGCGTTATCACCGTCTCGTCTCCTCAGGGGAGGTAAATAAAAAGGTTTTCCCAAAGCTCCCCAGTGATGAAGTCTGCTAGGGGAATGCTCTGTGCAGCAGGACGGAGCTGCGTGACGCGGCTGCTCGCGTCTTGGACCTTTTGGACATTTGACCGGTGCCTCAGACGCTGCCTCCGGTGCACACGTCCAATGATCTCACAATGTGTTTGAAAGATGCCGCTGCTTGTCGCGAATGTTGCGGAAAACTTGTAGAGGTAAGAGCGAACGCGTCCAGCCGCGCAGATGGCCATGTGGGCATGACCGGTCTGCACCGCAGCTCTGCAAGTTCAGGCTATTTGATCGTACTTTAGTAGTCGGTGACGCATGAATGAAATGTGTGGATAGTAGTAACTAATTCTACTAACGACGTCGTTTCTAGATTTTCGTGTAATTTTTCATTCATATTTTCTCGGATAACTTTATATAGTTGAATGAAAAACCTATTTTTCTGAAAAGTTTATTTAAATATTGTTTGATAAACTTGGTGCTTAATGGGACCAAATGTCTCCGCAATAAACTTTTTTGTATTATACCTTTTTTTCTAAAAATGTTTTAGTCTGAGGGAATCAGAAAACACTAAGTTGACTAATTAGAGGGACTCGGTATTGTTTTAGTTGACTCATAAGTCTTGTCATGGTGTCTTCTGTTGTAACATAGAGGGAAATCTTGCTTTGTATGAAAAAAGCTTATAACTTGTGAGATATGTTGGTAAAATGTGAGAATGACAATGCAAAGTGAGCAGAGAGCTTTCTGTGATGGTAAAGATTCTGGTGTTCAATATTGCTGAATAATCCTTTGTCATTTCTGAAGAAGCATTGCTTGTAGTGTTAATGATGTGCAGTGGCATGAAGTTAAGTATTTCTAAATATTCTATATTTGACAGGAATTATGTATATGCATTGTGTGATTTGGCTTAATCATCTTTATATAAGACGTTTGACTGCTAATTAGAAAACTACATCCTTTTGGGTATGTGACCATTGCAGTACAGTATAATGCAATCAATAAATGACTCAGACAGTGTCTGTGCATCTTGGCACAGACACTGTCAAAATAATCTCATTCTGTAGTGTAGTCCTAGAATGAAATTAAATATTTGACAACAGGATCACATGATTCACAATGTGGTTTTAATCTTTGGCCACCGTATTTGCGACATCTGAACACGCTGCTCGTTGAATGGTGCACAGATAAACTGCAGAGGTTGGTTTTGGGGCTCTTGGAAAGAACTTCCTAAACAAAGTAAGTTCCTGATCAGTTGCACTGAGGTATGGCATCATCTTGGGATTAAAATAGGATTTTTATCATTTTTTTGAGAGATGAACTGTTGCATTTCCAAAATGGAAAGTCAAGGGAATGGATTATTCTGACCACTGGTATTGCTTCAATACTGCTATCAGAAAGAAACTTTGCATACAGTGCATGAAAGTGACTTTGTCTTCATGTGCTTTGTGTGATGAAACCTCCCCTTCTTGATCCAAGCAGTAAGGTTGGTTATCTGACTGATGCATTGATAAATGCTCATTGACCCCTTGTTTGTAGCTCAATGAGACATCAGAAAGATATCTCTTTACACCAAAGCTACAGGCAAGGGGATGGAAGGAAGATGCAAAAGGATTATTATAAAGATAATAGATAACATCATCATTATGTTAAGTAAAAGGAATGAGAATGAGAGACAAGAGCTGGGCAACATGAGGAGAGATTGACCACCCACTCGGATCTTCTTCATCTACGACTTGCAAGGATGCTGTGAAAACTTTGGTCATACTTCCATGCTTTAATCCTCCCAACACTAATTGCATCAAGATGATTCATCTTAAGAAAAATCTATTTGAAGACACTGATGTAAGCATTGTTGAAGCTCTGGACGAAATCGTTGCGACGTGCAAGTTTTAATTCCGACTTCAGCTGAAGATGTTTTATTTTCAGCTGCTTGAAGTTCCCGCGGATAGCCCTGCCTCCTGTAGAGACGTTGAGTATTGATGACCACTGTGTTAATCAGTTTCATTCCCGAGGGAAGTCACCTTAAAAGTCTGCTTCTCAAGCATGACCCAGCAGACGGAGAAAGAGGGCCACTCAATGCTAAAGCTGATTGTGCAGGTTTCAGCACATACTTCTGTCAGCAGTCGGGGCAAGAGGTTATCAGAAGCCGACTGTCGTAAAGGATTCCAGCAGAGCAGGAAATTCTAAACCCTATCATGTTAAAGACCTTCTATTCCACAAAAGACATGTATTGTAGTTATTCGCTTATGTGCCCTTTGCCTCTCTTAACTGCTTCTCCACCCGTCCTTTAAGCTGGATCGCGCTTAACAGGCATAAGTTAAAATAGCACATATCGGAAATGTAGTTGCACGTGTCCACATCCGTCTTTTCCAACACATGTGCAACATACCGTCAGGGAAGCTTTTCACCATCCAAAGTGCTACTACTTGAAGACTCATTGTGCTTATCTGAAAAAGGAACACTGTTTTCAGGCAGCTGATTTTGGCACTCTAAGCTGCTGGCTTGTAGTCTGGCCACCGTCCTGCAAATTCCACCACCTTGGCGAGAAAGTCTCGACAAAGTGTATGTGTGAATGCATCGATGCATTTGCACGTAGGCAGTGGTGTTGGTGGAAAGGTCACCGATAACCCTCGAGCTGAGTCACGCAACTTAGCACAGTCAGGACACGTGGAAAAGAGGCCATTCATTAGCCTGCAAAGACAATGCTTTGCACGTAGAAGTAGCAATAATTTCATTCTTGGATATTTAGTTAGCAAGAGAAGTAAAGATTGTTTTTATTACAATATAAAGAATACCGCTATTTTTTGGTTGCATGGTTGGTCAAAATTAAAAGCAGGACTGGTATGGAAAACTGTCAGTTGACAAATCTTTGGAACATTTAGCAAGTTTGTTTTTTATGTGATTGTTTTTTTCATACTTAGGTTGACGTTTAACAAACCACTTTGGTTAAAATAATGTAGCTACATGACACTGACAGGTCACCGAAATCTGCTTTATTCTGTAGCTTTGAAGTGATTCACTATCTCCAGACACACCTTCTAAAAAGATTCACTTTTATCTCGACAGTCCACAGAATATTTTTACAAACGGCCTGGGGATCAATACAGTGTTTTGGGATGTTTTTGTCAAATGTGGTTTTCACCTGGGAACCCTTCCATGTAGGCTATTTGTTCCTAATCACCTTCTAGTTGTTTAATTTTGGTGCTTTAAATGTTGTGAACTTTTTGTAACATCTTTTTTGAATCGCTGAAGCTCTCTTGCAGTAATTTTGGTCAACCAGCCACTACTGCGAATCTTCACTGCTGATATATTTTCTCTCACTGTGACGTGATTGCCTCAGAAACGGTTTTGTAATCCTTTCCAGACTGATAGATGTCAATGACTTTGTTTTTCATCTGTTTGGGAATTTCTTTAGATTGTTGCTTTATTTGTTCTTTTAGACTAATTCATAATTTCAGACAAGCTCTCTTCTTAGTGATTCTACAAAGCTGGCAGTAACCAGGATGTGGTGAATCACAGTTAATTCATAATTTGACAAGAAGACGATTACCTTTCCACATAAAGTCAGGTTAGTTTAGGGCAATGAAAACCTAATTTGAAAACTGCATTGTCAGGTTAAAATATTAAAATGTTCTTGATGGTGTGATTGGAAATGATGATTTGATTATCTGAAACACTTAGGTGCAACAAAAAAAAAGCAAAAACAGGAGAAATCTGAGTAGGTAAGCAGTTTTTCATAGCCCAATGTGTAACACAAATCTAACTTTAAAGTTCAGTTTTTTCCTGTCAGATGCTCAGCAGTCTGGGAACTTTTTTTTTTTTACTTGTTACGGCTTGGGAAAATAATCAGTTCTTTTTATCATGCTTTTTGCGTCACTAGTCCTTGCTCCTGTGACTGGGTTCATTCAGGATGTGGCACGGGGGACCAAGGCTGTGAGCCCACAGGACAGACTAAAATCTTTATCATAAATTCATCAAAATGTGGTCAGACATGAGTGGATGTTGCAATTTACTTTTATCTTTCGTTAGTTTGAAGGAGCATGTCAGTCTGACTAATGAGTCTGGAGGGAAATGAGACTCTTCCTCCAGTGTTTTTGTATTTATGTTTCTGTTCATAATCTAAGGCATCACATGTTTTCTTGAAAAAGAATTGCCATATCATGCTGAGTCATTCCTTCATGCTGACTTTACAGGTTGCCGCCTTAGAAATTCCCTTCTGGTATGCAGTATTTTCATTTCTGGGGGAAATTCTGACACCTACAAAATTCCTTTTGCTTCTGTTTGCGAAAGCCTGCTCCTTCAGCAGCTCTACCAGTATTGGTAAAAATATATATATTACTTTAAATAAGTCTAAGTGATATGTGTAGTAGTTCATGTATAGTCAATTCCTTCTTTGAGCACTCAGCAGTCACAGTGATCTCTGTTTTGGGGGATTCTCATTGGGGAGTCAAGCTAATAAAAGTAGGGTAACAGCATAAAATAATTTATTTGAACTAGATTATACAAGGGCAGGAAATATTGTCAAGAGAGGTGGACATCTTGATGCAGGGCAATGCAAACAGCTTTGCAGGACAAGTGATCAATTAAAGTAGTGACATCTGCAAGTATCTCTTGCAAAAGTTACAAGTCATAAACAAAGACTCATGGAAAACTTAATGGGTCAACTTTGTCATACTTTGGTACATAAAGATTCCAGCTATTAGTTTACAAGTTACATAATTTGTAAAGTACGGGCACCAGAGGCTAAACATGTTAGCCTCATGAGCTAGCGTCTGTGCCAGCTATAGCTATAGCTGGCACAGATTTTATGGTATTCTTTAATGGCTATCAGTTACCGTAACTAATAACATAATCAATTCGTCACTTTCCCTTTCTGCTTGGTCAGTTTCACTTTCAAGCTCAGGTCTTTGCAGCTTGACAGCTTCAGACAATATCTTAGCTGTTCCTTGGACTGTCTTCTGATGGACCAAAGTCTTGAAAACTTTCCTCAAATACTTTATTTCATTTGAGTCCTTGGCATTTTTAAAGTTTCCTGGGGTCCGTCTTTTTGATGTTATCATCTCTTGTCTACATCTTCTGCCTTCTTGTCGATTTGTTGACTCTGTCAATTGCAATGACGTTCTGTTGCTTTGTCACTTTGGATGCAGAAGTCTTACATGATCATAGGTCATAGATCTTTGTCTCTCAGACTAGATAGGCCTCCAACTTATGTTGTGGGACTTCACTGTAAAGTTTTGTGGACTTTGCACTTTGAGTTGACTTGCTGGATTGTCACTTGGTCATCTTTCCACACCCTACATCCTGGGTCTTTCCTGATGTGAACTGGACTTTTATGAGTCTGTACTTGTGCTGCCTTAATTAGTACCTATATAGCAACAATCTCGGCTGCACAGTGGCGCAGTTGGTAGAGCTGTTGCCTTGCAGCAAGAAGGTTCTGGGTTCGACTCCCGGCCCCAGTCTTTCTGCATGGAGTTTGCATGTTCTCCCTGTGCATGGTGGGTTTTCTCCAGGTACTCCGGTTTCCTCCCACAGTCCAAAAACATGACTGTCAGGTTAATTGGCCTCTCCAAATTACCCCTAGTTGTGAGTGTGTGTGTGCATGGTTGTGTGTCCTGTGTGTCTTTGTGTTGCCCTGCGACAGACTGGCGACCTGTCCAGGGTGACCCCGCCTCTTGCCCAGCACCCCTCCCGACCCCACTGAGGGACAAGGATGTAAGAAGATGGATGGATAGCAACAATCTCAAACTGCATTCCTAGAGGACTAGAATCCTACAACTATTAGATGTATTTGCTTGATGTATTCTGCCCTATAGCGCCTATTGGTCCAAATCTTTCTTGCTTTGTGTGATTTCTTGATGTGAGCCATCTTTTCCACTTCAACAATGATTTTCTGCTGTTCCTTTTCTTACTTAGGGTTTCTGATGCATGGGGCATTCTCTTTCGCCCAGTTGGCCATTGAACTTTAGTGTGCAGGACATGGAGCAGAGAGAAAATGTTTTATGAATGTGTCTCTTTCACATCACATGCTATGTTGGACGTATGTCTTATGTCGTTCAGAGGGGACCTAAATCATCTTTGATGTTTGCATGAGATGGTTAGTTTTGAAAGCTTCATGGCTGCTTGCCTGTTTGTATGCAGGACTGTTCGCCTTGCTGCTATTAGTGTTGGAGTGGACCCGTCCAGGCCTACCGTCCCCACTAAGGCCAATCTGTGACCTGAGGGTCCTGAACCATTTCATTCAGGAAGCACGAGACGCAGAAGTTGCTATGGTGAGAGAAAAATGTATGAATGCAGTAAGACGCAAATTCTATGAAAGAGAACTGGTGCACAGCTACTGTGTTCATGGCATAAGCTCAGTTTGGACACAGTTAAGTAAGATGGCTCTAAAAGAGATGTTTATTTTCTCTTTTTTTAGAAATCATGCAGAGAAGAATGCGGTCTAACAGAGGCTGCCTCTGTTCCCCAAACTACTGTCAACTTTGAGGACTGGGAAAAGAAAAATGTAAGTAACCATTGAGATTAGATAAAGAAAAATCTGTCATAAAAGACTGCAGTAGTGTTTATTATACATACAGTAATTCTTCCTAGAGGTCATTTTATTGCTTGAGTGTCTTTTTTCCTATCGGTTGGGAAGACCCGCGACTCCAGTTAATTACTTACGGCAGAGCTGATTACTTCCTACATCCTACGATCTTTATCGCCTCCGATAGACAACTCTAACTCCTTGGCTCTGTTTGTTTTTCGGGAAGGCAATGGAGCAAGCTCAGGAAGTGCAGACCGGATTGTGGCTTTTACAACAGGCCCTCAGCTTACTACAGACATCGATGACGAACTCAGAACTCAACAGCCACATAGACAACGTCATCAGAAACCTACAGAGCATCACCGCTGTACTACGAAGCCTCAACTTTCAAGTGAGTCATTAAGCGGTTGAAACTTTTAACAGAAATGTATACTACATTTCTTTAAATCTTTTTTTAAACTGACAGAATAAAAATATGGGCTGCAGAGTGGTGCAGTTGGTACCTTCGCTTCACAGCCCAACTACGGTCTTTCTTTTGAGGAGTTTGCATCTTTAACGGATAAAGCCATGGATGCATAGCTGTTTGTCCTCTCGGATTTGAACTTCCAAATTGTAAAAACCTTTCCAGTTGGTAAACACATCAATAGATTAATAATTCATAGAGTTATCAATGTTCTTTTCATATTACATCCAAAGGGCTATCCTTAAATTAAAAAAATAGTGACCTTAACCATCTTTACCATGTATTCAGAATGAGTCTGCAGTGGCCCTTGCTGGGCTGACATAATAATTATCAGTGGAAAGACATTAAAAAGCAAAACCGCCTCAATTCCCCTGCAACTGTCTCATAAAATAACACCTTTTGAAAGAAAATAAACAGATAAAGTCCCTATTTAAGAACTGAGATACTCTTGCTTACTTTTTGCTTGAAGGGGAGTTGAGATAGAAAGGAAATATTTTTATTAAAGAAAACAGACCAAGATTCAGTAGTAAGGTGGATCTTTGTCACTCAAGATTTAATGAGTTAGAAAATGCACAGGTCCCAGCAAAGCACTTCTGTCGATTTGAGAATTTGAACTTTGACTGGACCATTGCAACACCTTGATTCTTTTCATTTTTAGCCATTCTGTTGTAGATTTGCTGCCGTGTTTGAGATCATTGTCCTGTTGACACAGTTTGGTCCAAACTGGCTATCGGACAGATGGGCTCATATTTGATGTTAAAATACTTTAGTACATGATCGAGCTGTTTGTTGACTCACTGCCTGCAAGGTGTGCAAGTCATGTAGCTGGAAAGTGAGTCACAGTCATCCACCTCCAGTAACATGCACTGTTTGGTTTTCACCAAATCTGATGCCATACATCATGTCCAAACATTTGTACTTTGTTGTCATTTTTCCAAATGAAGGTGAACAGAGTAGAAGTCTGCTACTAGCTGACAGAGAGTGGTATAGCTCTTATATAGGCTTCAGTATATCACGCCTTATGGTTCTTAACATTGATCATGAGAAAACGTCAAAACATCAGCAGTCTGTGAGACTGTGCACCTCACATTTATGTCCTTGACAGTTATATGGGATGCCAGTTCCTTTCAGAGACAAACGTAGAGTTTCTGTATTTTATACAGGGGAACAAAAGTTAGGCTAAACCGTTGGGGAAGTTGTTAGTGCTGTTGCCTTTCATCAAAAAGGTCTTGGGTTTGAATCTCTGCATGGAGATTGCATGTTCTTCCCGCGCATGCATGGGTTTTCTCCACTACCATAGTTTCAAAGTGTGTGTTAGGTAAACTGGTCTTTCTGTGTTGTGGTTAAGGGTGTGTGTGCATGGTGGTTTGTCCTGACTGTCTCTGTGCCACAGTTTTTTCTTTTTCTTGTAGAACACAGTATGCATGCTCTACCATGACCTATTATTTTCATTTATATAATTAGTACATTTTTGTCAAAAGCCAAATAATCTAACTGATAACTTGAAGGATGTCATGAGACAACATTTTAAACTGTGCGCCTTTTAAAAAGATGACGTATTAAGCTCTGGCAGCAAGTTTTTAGATTGCTGCAGAAACAATACTGCCTTTGACTAATGCCTGAGCTGACTGTATTTGGGTCGCATCATGTTTCCTTGTATTTGTATTCCAGGATTATACCCCACCTGCCAGTACCGTGGGACTGGAGGGAACATGGCGGGTTTCCACAGCAGCAGAACTGCTTCAGGTTCACCTCAACTTCCTGCGAGGCAAAGTACGCCTTCTTCTTGTGGATGCACAGGCTTGTCAGCAAGAGGCCAGCTGATCAGGAGACAGGCTCACTCCACTACAAAAGTACTTTGTGCTTCCAAAGGCAAGTGGAGGAACTTGACTGTTACCCTGCGCGATGGCAGCTGGATGCAGCATGGGACGGGTCCTCAACTATAAGGAGGAAAAGCTGGAGGGAAAGGACTGTCCCAGCAAGGCTTTGGACGGACTGGAGACGACTGCGCCATGGAATGTAAATGTGTCTCGTGGACGTGTTGAAGCAAACCTTTACCAAAAAGACGCCTTTGGGAAGCACTGCTCCAATCGCTGTTCTACAGGCACGCTCTTGCACTTTTTTAGTGGATGTTAATGACGGAGACTTTTCGGTATGTTTGTCTGTTCATACTGGAAAAATAGAGTGAAACACCCTGGAAATATTGATAGGACTGTTAGGTTGCAAAGAAGCGACACTGGGACTTCACCAACATGCCTTCAACTGTTATTTAACTATGCCTCAGAGATATATTAGTCTTGTCTGTTGGAACTGGTCAGTAAATATTTTTATTGTGTAGAAACTATTTATACAGATTTTCTATTTTTAGGCTACTGTCTTTATGTAACAGGTCCTTACAGGTTTAAACAAGCGCGTTGTCATGCTCACTTTTTGTACACTGGAAATTTTGCACACATGCAAAGACTTACTTTTGATTTGCCAATTAAGCTGCTCTTCCTTTTTTTTTTAAGTTTGTATCTGAACGTCTGTGTTACACTGCAGGTTTTTCTCGCACAGGCCTGTTGGAGGTATGCAAAGCTGATAGTTGCAGCGTGAGAGCCAGAGGTCACTGCGGTGGGTTACATGGGAACTGTGGACCGTTATCTGTGTTTCAGTTTCTGTCTACCCCCAACACTCATCCTGGCTCCATGTGCTGATAGCCAGACTGCCTGGAAAATTTTACAATTAACATCCTGTAGAGCCGTATTTGCAAACATTTTTCCAGAAACTGACGCTAACACTTGTTTTTTCCCCCTTTCTCTGTCGTATGTCCTCAAACATGCAATCTTTTTACCCTGGGAATTGTAGGTTTCTCTCTTACAGGGACGCTCAGCTGTTTCACAATAATTAAGTATTCTTCCTTGTTTATTTTCCTGTATTTTTATATGTTGCTGCGCAAATGGAAGATGTTTTTGAGGATGCATGTCTATTTCCTTTCCTGTTTTTTTGTATTGTTTTGTCCCATCGCTGCAAAATCCACTATTTAAATGCAAAATATTGTTCTTGGATAAAGAGAGGGCAGATGAAAATACGACAACAGGAAGTCTGTTCATTTATCTGTTAGTAGGAGGCCTGCTGTTAAAATCTAAACACCTTACACCTAACACACCGACTTAATGACGCTTCTGCACTGAATCGGTCATGTTACATATATCCTGTGTTTTTTTTTTTCTGCCAATGATGTAGAAACAGAATTTGAAGAAGTTTCAAGCAACTTTTATTTTATTAAACCAAATACAGAATCTTAAGTGGATCACGGAAACAACAGGCATCTGTTTTAATGGACTTTTATTTTATTAAACCAAATACAGAATCTTAAGTGGATCAGTTTTGATCACGGAAACAACAGGCATCTGTTTTAATGGAGAAGCAACAAATAAATTCAGTTCAAGTCTCGCTGACCCTTCGCTGAACTCTAATGTAAACAATGATCATTTTGCCAATTAGATTCATTGAAGTTTAGCTGCTGAAGGACTCACTGGAGCTGAACACTGACATCTAGTGGACATTAACAGTAACAGCACTCTAACAACTGGAAGATTAATTTTCAGAAATACACCAGTAGTTGTACATGTTTACATGCGTTTCCTCTGCTTCTCATCGGGCAAATATAATACATTAAACAAGTAAAAAAAAAAAAAAAGGATTTTAATATGATTCACTTGTAAACACACACATGCTCTCCTGCTCTTCAAACCATGAGTCCAAACAAAAAAATGTCCAACAAGACCACAAGAGAAATACAACAGGTAGTACCTTCAGGTCACTGGGGATCAGGGTAGAAAACTTTGATATGAATGGCTGAGTTATTGCGTGTACGTGTCATGGGCTCCCCCGCCTCGTCGGGATCTTCGGGCTCCAGGTCGTCGATGAGCTCCACTGTGGAGGTGTTGGCCGCCAGCTGCAGAGCGCCCTGACTGCTGGCCTGCAGCTGCAGGGCGATGTTGATGGCTCTGTTGATGGCGAGGCCCAACCCGTGGACGCAGATCTCCCTGTGACCGCCACCGTCCAGCAGCTTCTGACAGCGCGCCAGCTGGGCCCGGAAGTCGGTCTTCATGTTAACGTAGACGTCGTTCCGCCTCTTGGGAAGTTTCCGGGGCAGACGCTTCCTCAGGGTGTACTCCACTGGATCCATCTCTACGGCTTGGGAGCTGGACTCCGTGTGGGACGGGTTGCTCTGGGGGACGGAGGACATCCCGGGGTTGCGTGGTTCAGTCATGTTTCTGAACGAACAGTGACGATCCAGAAGAAGGCTAATGGAAAGAACATGTGGCAAACTTATTAAAACATTAACCAATTATAGGTGAACAAGTAATTGTACAATACATTTCATTTATTTCATCTCAGGAGTTAAAGAAATTAGATAAAAAACTTCTTTGACGAGTGGGTATCATTTAAAATAGAAAAATAAACCTTGAGTAAGAAAGAAACTAGTAAGAATTGCAAAACTATAGTAGCTGCTACACTTTCACATCTGTTGTAAGGACACAAAACTGTGGTTAGTATTTAAAATTTTGCAGTAAGACTACTTATCGATAAAATTTGGAGGCAACTATTTTAAGATAAAGTATAAAATTAAAGCAACTGAAAGACCAGCAAGCTTGCTATTGTCCTTTCATTGTCCTTACACATAAAAATGTAACAGAAAATACTGAAAAATGCCAGGCCAGGAGATGATGATCAAACTCTTTCCTGACAGGAAAATGTATCGCTTTTAATCTAACATGATAGGAGGGAAGTCTAATCTTTCCATAACTATTGATGACAAAAAAGTGAATACTGAATATAAAACACAAAAACGTCATTAATCAAATTTAAATGATCCGATTTTCCTGCAGATCAGGATGTCAAATACTAAAAAGAAAAATCTGTTTTTGTTTTCCAACTTTTTATTAAATGTATAAACTATGAAAGGGGAACAGATGAGAGGAATAAACACAGTTACATATCAGCTGGGAGATTCATTTGTTCCCATGTTATGGAGGGGGAACATATTGTCTCAAGCGGCTGAAATATTTGGTTCCCTCCACCTAACTTTGGCAAATAAAAAGCAAATGTTTCCAAATCTACAGAATATGTTGTCCTTGATGAGAAGCATAAACACAGTTAAAGACTTGCTGGTAACTTAATTTGTTCCCGTGTTATGAAGGTGGAACAGATTATTTCAAACAGCTAGAATAATTTGACCGGATGGAAATAGTGCGTACCCACTTTACCGGTGCGAGAAGTGAAGCATCAAAAAAGCGTGCTGCGTTTCGCTTGTTTTTCACCCGTCTGATAGTTGCATGTTCAATTAATGGAGGTCTTATATGATGTCGTTAACTGTATAATTTCTGTTCAGAAAGAAACCAGCGTCCAACTGAAAATACAAAACGTCTCAATCGAGATGAAGTAACGGCTCAAATTAAATTAAACCACATTGACGCACTACCTAAGCGTTTTAGTTTCTTGTTTCATTCCGATAAATACTCAATAGTAAGAGCATAATTACCTTCAGAGAACAGAATCAAGATAAAACGTTGCTTTACGTGGCCGCCATCATATTTTTCCTGTACACAACAGGAAGTGTTCCGTCCTAACCCGGAAGTTAAACTGTTTGGACCGGTGAGTGGATTTTTTTCCCTTCTCTTTCGACCATATTTTCTTTTACATTGGACTCAGAGACAAAATAAATGGCGTCTGACGAAAATATAGACTGGGGTGCCTGTGGAAAAGAGATTTGTCAGAAGGTCGAGACTTTATTAAAGAATGTACACACTGGGCTCCCTGATCCACAAACGGACCCTGCGAAATGCTCCCTGGTTAAAGGAGACTATCTGTACTACCATTATGGCTGTGATGGACAGGATGACAGAGGCTGGGGCTGTGGATACCGAACCACTCAAACCATGGCTTCGTGGATTCACCTGAACAGGTCCACAGTTCAAAACCAGACCAGAATTGCTCCAAGCCTCCCACAGATCCAGCAAGCCTTGGTGACAATGGGGGACAAGCCAGGCTCCTTCTCAGGCTCCAGGGAGTGGATAGGGACATTTGAAGCCTCACTGGTGCTGGACTACTTCTGTGATGTTCCCTGTAAGGTGGTGCATGTTAGAGGTGGAGGAGCAGAGCTGGAGCAGGTTGCAGTGGAGGAGCTCCATCAACATTTTGAAAAGCAGGGTTCTCCTGTCATGATGGGAGGAGACAGGGACAATTCCTCTAAGGGTATATTAGGAGTTTGTACTGGGGACAAAGGGAGCTATTTGCTTGTTGTTGATCCTCACTACTATGGGAGACAACTGGAGAAGACAGAGCTGCAGGAGAGAGGGTGGGTGGCTTGGAAACGAGTCTCATCTCTGGATCAGTCCTCGTTTTATAACCTCTGTTTGCCTCAGACTGCTAAGAAAGGAAAATAAGACCTCAAGTGCAAAGAAAGGACTGGTAGAAATAAACTGATATTGTTTCAATCAGCAGAATGTTGTAACATGAGTGCCATCTACTGGTTGAAGTCTGAAAGTGTCAGATAAGTGTGTACCAATAAATTCCTGTCACACACCCACTTCAGACAAATATTTAAGAAGTTAATTTCTTTCTTCAAGATCAAAACCGTCTGTATCATGTGAATTAATTTACATTATACATTGTAATCATAGGCCAAATAATAATCTCCAACATTTTGGGTAGACATCGGATCTTTATTATAATTGAAATAAATATTGTTGAATTAAAAGTATGACAATTACTTGTTTTTATGCTGTTCATATTCAAAGACTTGTCTTTGACCATGTTGTACTTTTACATATTTCTATCATTTATTTAATCAAAGAATTGGAATAAACAGAATGTATATTACTAAATAAAACAACAGGGCAAAACATCAAATTAAAATGGGGGAGAGTTTCTCAAACCATTAAATCAATCTCTGACTTATTCTTAAAATTAACTCCTAAATTAATAACACACTTAAAAGCTACTATTACATCAATTAGTTATCTGGCACACAGTCGTTATAGAATATCTGGAAGTTCTTGTCCACATCCATCCTCCCTTTGAGGAACTTCTCCAGGTTCTTCAGAGGAACCTCCACCATCTGGTTGTTGACGCGGTCGTTCAGCCCGTATGCCGCAAACACGGGGAACTTGTAGCGCACAAAGTACGGCGCATTCTGGTCGAACTCCGTGCAGCAGTAGGCCGACCACATGTACTCCGGCACGGCCACCCGGTCCATGTTGTTGCGGCGGATCGTGTGTCCGGACGTGGTGACCCCGGTGATGACATAGGCCTTTCCTCTGCAGTAGTTATTGAGTCGTTTGCGGACGATGTCCTGGTGTTCGGCCCATGGGCCCAGGTTGAACTCCCTTATCTGAGGAACCACGTTTGTCAAGCTGTAGGTAGAGGCTTTATCCAGAGGGTCTGCTTGGTGCTCGTCGGGGTTTAGTTGACCGCGTTCGTACTGAACGACGTCGGCGTAATCTTCGAGGACGGCCTGGGTGTCCTCGAAGTTCATGTGCATGCTTGTCGACTGGGGGAAAGGCTCCATGTTGCTGCTGCTCTTCTCTGATGCCAACTGTTGATACAAGAAAAATGAAACCACAAACTCAGAAAGATAGATTTGTATATGTGGCATTTGTGACACTATCTCGTTTGGACTTATCCTGTACTCAGCAAGGTAGCTTATCTCAAGTTGACCTAAGTAATAGTTCTTCATGTCCATTAAGTGTCTACAAAATGCAAACAATACCCAGCTAAAGGATCTACATCGACATTTAAACTAAAAGCTATCTCAAATGTAAGTACCAAAACAGCATTTTGTTGTAGAATGAACTGAAACTCACCTGAGGCTCAAACATCCAGGGGAAGTCCACCTTCTTCTCCCCGTCTGACTTCTTGAACGTGTACGCAGAGAAGATGGGGATGTGTCTGCGGGGGTCATACACTGTGGCGTAGCGAGGTTTATCCTCGTACCTCTGGCAGATCTTCTTAAAGGCGTTGCTGAGATAACCTCTCGGTGGGGTTCCCATATAAAGGGAGTCCTTGCAGCGCTCTGCATGGTTGAAGTCACTTACTACTCCTGCTTGGACTCCCTGCAGTGCCACAGAGGTCAGCACCATCACAACAGCTGTCAGGGAAACGGCACGGTTTGCAGATGTCGCTCTCATCTCCGCAGCTTGTTTTTCTCTGCTCCTGTAGATCTTTGTGATTCTCCTTGTGAATAAGGCTGCGAGTCGTCTACGTCTAAAAGGCACAGCCTCGGTTTCAGCTCTATCAAACTCAACATTTCCCTTCCTGGCTCATCTGTGTGTCCAACTGATCTCCCATTGTGAGGTCTTTCCATATATTCAAATTGCCACAAGTGTAGCTGTATTAGTTTAAAGGCAGTGAATGTTATCAGACACTGAGAGCATTTTATCGTGCCTCTTTTCCACATTGCTGACATGACATAGTAGCATTCACAGAGGTGTACTAATAATGGCTTCAGTCCTGCAATTTGCATTTGAGTTAAATTTCACTAGAAACCTAAATGGAATTAAAGTGTGATCGATCTTCACGTGAGCAATGGAAAAACATCCTCAGAGAAAATTAATACAAACTGAAAAAGAAATGCAATCTGTGCACAAAAATATGTATCCCTTTTGAATAGTTTTTATAGATGAAGACCTGTTTAAAAGAAGAAAGGCTGTAAAACTACTGCTCAAAATTGATCTTTCTTGTTATACCACATGATTAGCAAGACTTCACCTAAATGGACAGACTTCTTCTCTCATTTTATGCTGGAAATGAACAGCTGGAAATTCTGATAATGCTTTTGCAAATTATAGGTTTAATATACTTCTGACTTCACTCTACAGCAACTTGATGACTTTCACTCTCTGATCTGTATTAACTCATTTTAAAGACCTTTACTCAAATTCTTCCACTCAATAAAAAGGTTAAGCTAAAATCAATAGTCAGATAAAAACAGCAACAAAACTAAGTAACAATGTTGATCAAAGGATACCTGTGTTTAGAGTAGATATCTTTTTTAAGTTTAAGTGTATTGAATTTCCAACATTTCAGAGGTTTAATCTCATGTCTATAGTTGTAATCTTTTTGATAAGACCTTATTACGCGATATTTCTAGTCTTACAACATGAACATTGTGATGTGTAGAAGATTAATTATTCTGTATTGATGATGAATTGATGATCTAAATGGCATAACAGGAACTTTATTTAGAAACATATTCACATTTGTAAATAAAATTAAAATTTTTCAAAATTCTGAAAAAAAACATGTTTATACCTAGGTCTGAGTTTAATTTAACTTTAAAATAATGGTTGAAAAACTTTAACATTCATGAGAGATTTAATTAGCACTGAGAAAACAAAATGTTTCTCAGCTTCTAGCTGTTTTTCTATTTAATTAGTTTATTTGGTTTATTGTTTATATGCCTCATTGTAGAGCTGGATACTGCTCTGAGTTCAATGGAGCGACTTTGAACAATGTTTGTCTGCAGCTGAAAACATTATTTGCTGATCCAATATTTCAGTATTTCCAATATTTCAGCATGAAAAAGATCAATAAATCAGAACTCCTTGAGCTTTCACAGCCAAACTGGTGACTTTTGCTCTTGAAAGGTAGAAAAGGTTTATTGGCTTTTATCAAACTGGTTTTCAAAAGCAGTTGTGCTTTTGAAAACCTTCTGTTGTAATGGAAAAGTGTTTTTCCAATACAAGCCACGGACATCTATTCACACAAATGTTAGCACATCAGTTCTCTTAATGGGAACATGGTGTTCAGGGTCCAATCTGAAATTACTTCTTCATCCAGTAGAGATAGCTGACAGTGTTTTATTAACTTCACGTTTGAAAAGAAAGCCTCCAAAGACAGTTTGATTGAATTGTTTATTAATATATAACGTACCGATGCAGTTACAGAGCGGTTGTTAATCAGATAAAATCACACTAAAACTCTGTTCAGAGTTCTGAACATGTCAAGAAATAACCTTTGAAAACAGGTAGACATTTAAACAGGTGAAACAGATGCATTAGGAACGTTTTCTTTGTAGGTCAGAGAGGTTTGCTCTTCTTTTATGACGCTTGCTTAAATATCTCCTTCTACTATCCTTCTCTGGTTGTTGTCCTTTTGCTGACTAATGAGCTGTGGATGTGCAAAAGTAGAAAAGCAAACCTCATACTTCACTTTTATGCTCTGTTTTTATTAAGTGAGAATGTTGGGGAACTTTATTTGTGAGTGGTGGTTTGATCTAGTCCATGAACGTAACTCCTAACGTGTCTTGTCAGTCATTTTCTTCCTTGATTTTTCTTGAGGAACTTTAATTAGGAAAAGAAAGTTCTGCAACCACTTTCACATATTATGCCAACATTTAATATGCGTGTGTAGAACAAACACAAATAAGCTATATATATAGTTCATGATTCAATTCTGTTTATTTGCATATATTTTAGTGTAGTAAGCTGTACACTATGTGTTTTGGATATAGTGGAACTTTATTTATTCTTCAAATTTACAATCTAGCTACCTCATTTCAAAATACTTTTCCTAATCACTTTTCATGGAGGATTGGGGATTGCAGTCTCCTACAAAAATCTGAAAGTTCTGGTTCACAAACGTCTTTTTGAGAAACTCCCTGAGCTTCGGGACGGAGGTCTCTACCACCTCGTTGTTCTCGTCCCCGTTGAGGGCGTAGTGAGCAAAAGACGGGAACTTGTATCGCTCCGTGTAAGGCGTGTTGTGGTCATAGTCCACGCAGCAGTAAGCCGACCACAGGTAGTCGGGGACTGCGATGCGGTTCATGTTTTCTCTGCGGATCATCGTCCCTGACTTGGTGATCCCGGTCACTACGTAGGCCGTCCCGCGGCAGTAGTTGTTAAGCCGTTTGCGGACGATGTGCTCCTGTTTGTTCCAGATCCTGTCGTTGAAGTCGGGCACCATGGGGACGACGTTGGTGAGGGTGTAAGTGGAGGCCTTGTCGTCAGGTTCGTTCTGATGCTCGTCCGGGTTCAGCGTCCCTCGCTCGTAGTGTATGGCGTTGGTGTAGTCGTCCAGAATCGCTTGGGCGTCTTCAAAGTTCATGTGCATGTAACCGCGTGGAAACGGCTGCATCTCGCCCGTGTCAAAAGAAGTGGACAACTGTGCAAAAAAAGTAAGCAAACAAGACAGACAGTAAGCTTAAAATTCATACATGTCAACTGGTATGGTGCTTCTTGATTCAGGGTTTTAGTTTTCCTTACCTGTGGCTCATACATCCAGGGAACATCCACACACTTCTCCCCGTCCGAGCGCTTGAAGGTGTAGGCGGAGTAGATCGGAACGTGATCCTCGGTGCTGTACAGAGTCACGTAGCGCGGCTTCTTGTTGTAAAACTGACAGATGTACTTGACGGAGGGAAGCTCCAGGCCTTTCGGTGGGGTTCCCATGTAGAGGAATTCCCTGCACTCTGGAGACAGCTCTTTCTCCACTCGCCCTCTCACCGCTGAAGATGTGAGGCTGGCGATCAGGAAACCCATCTGTAGCCAAAACGCCATCATCCAAATGTGATCTGAAGTCTCTAATCCAAGTCCACAAGCCGCTGAATGTTCAGTGTTTCAGTCAATAACTGAATGTGTGTCAGTGTGTCCGGTGGTGTTCAATGGAAAAGCTAACGCAGGGTTTCACACCTGTCTTCTGTGTAATCTGGAGACAGTATGCAAAGCAATGCTGTTCTTGCAGTGCTGCAGTTCCACCCACTAGAGTCAAACATTCAACAGCCAGTGGGAAAAGGTTCATGAACAGGTTTATCTCCTACTGGTGGGAAAAGACGATGGAAAGACCCTCAGTCTATCTAGAGATGCAGTAAAGCTTTCTTTTAAAGAAACAAACCTAATCAGCAGCTTGAAATTTTAAGCAATAGGCTGCAGTTATACGCAATCTGCTAACATATAAAATAATAGGATGTTTTGGGAGAAAACATGGGTAGAAAATAATTGTCAAATTGCTAAAATCCTAGCCCACCTTAACTCACCAAAGAATAGAGAAGTAGGATATAATCTTCCATTTTAATGCACAGAAGTGTCCTAATGTCAGTTGTATGTTGCATCAGCTAAACAGAAATTAACAGTAATGTTGCATCTAAAGCATTGGAATCAGGCAGTAATTATATCATAGGACCTGGTGAATTCTGTGTGAAAAGTGGAAAAACAATTGTTACTTTAAGCTTTGTTAAACTGCAGGGAATGACAATAAAAGTTGCAGAATCCATCATTTTAACATTGATTT
The DNA here is from genome assembly GCF_904066995.2 of Poecilia reticulata. Taxonomy (NCBI): domain Eukaryota; kingdom Metazoa; phylum Chordata; class Actinopteri; order Cyprinodontiformes; family Poeciliidae; genus Poecilia; species Poecilia reticulata. Next base: position 21,170,823 of record NC_088847.1, on the reverse strand, counting down.
TATTGTTTATTCTTTTCCAACTTGTTTGTTTTGTAAAGGGTAATTACATACAAAACTCAAGACATCAACAGGCAGTACTTTATACAGACACAATCTAAATATAGCCTCTAAAGTTGGGAGATAATTTATTTTTTAAACAGTCTTCTTTTTCAAACATTGATAAAAACATCATTTTAATCAAAGTTCGTTCGCCTTATATTTCAACACTGTTCTGGTTCAAGTATATGTGAAACATTCCCAGTTATTCGGGTTGCAGGTCAACCCTCTGCAGGTCTCTTCGCTTCTTTTCCATGGTGTTTTCTGACGCACAGCTCTTGTAGAAAATACTCAGGTCTTTTTCAAAGTCTGTTTGGCTCTTCAGGAAAGTCTCCAGTTTCTTCAGTGGCACCTCCACCACACTGTTGCCCGCCTGTTCATTCAGGGCGTAGCCGCCGTAACTAGGGAACATGAACCTCACCTCATACGGTGAGTTACGGTCAAACTTTGGGCAGCAGTATCCCATCCACACGTGTTTTGGTATTGAAAGACGGTCCCTGTTGTCGCGCTTGACGGTGGCCCCTGAAAAAGTTACTCCAGTCACGATGTAAGATTTACCATGGCAGAAGTTGTTCAGGCGTCGGCGGACCGTGTCCAGGTAAGAACTCCAGGAGGTTTCCAGGAAGTCAGTGACCAGAGGAACGACGTTGGTGAGGGTGTAGGTGGAGGATTTGTCGTCTGGGTCTGCTTGGTGCTGGTCGGGGTTCAGCGTGCCTCGTCTGTACTCTACAGCGTCTATGTAGTCCTCCAAAACGGTCTGGCTCTCCTCGATGAGAGGAGAAACGTCTTCCGTCAGAGGGAGCACCTTCATGTTGCTGCTCTCCGATTCAGACACCAGCTGCAAGTTAGAGAGAGAAAACATCATTAAAACATAACATTTTTCTCAATTTTAATGCGGTTTATTATTTTTGGAGTGCATAAATACTATGCTGCTGTTTCTTAATGCAACATAAACACCATACTTGTCGATTTTCAGTCACAATCAGGGTCTTTTCCCCAACTTTAGAAAGCTCTGATTTAGACAATTTTATCTAAAATAATTTATTACCTCTTATTTTCAAGAATCAGATTCAATTTTGATCAACTAGTTACTGTCATTGGTCAAATAAGTAATCATTCAGGTACAGGAATTGTGTAGGTCAAGGTTACATGTGTCATCATTGCTACTATTTTATTCGTTTGATCTTATGCAATAAAAACTTTGAATAATCTTTACAACAATTTACACCAATAACAAAAACACGATGGTGGGAGTAGTCATTTTTCTGACTTAAGAGATTTCATGAAATTTTTCAAATGAATCCCACATTGTTCTGCTTTCTCTACCTGAGGCTCGTACATCCACGGCGTGTCTGCCCTCCTCTTCCCATCAGACTTCTTAAAAATGTAAGCTGAGTACAGAGGGAGACGCCGGCTGCTGTCGTACAATGTGGCGTAGCGCAGTTTGTCGGCGAACTTCTGGCAGATCTTCTTCTGGCTGCTTGTCCCTTGGATCCCTGCTGGAGGCGTTTGCATGTAGAAAAAATGGCTGCAGTCCCTGAAGCTGTTGGACACGGCAGAGCTCACCACCGAAACAGAGCAGGACAGGATGTAGGCACAAAACAAACGCATCCTCACAGAAACTGAAGCAAACTGGGCTTGGATTGTCTTCCATTAATAAATTCCAGCATGACCGCCGCTCAGTTTAATGCTTTTTCCTGCGTTTAGTGCTGCTCTCAGTCTACAGGAATGTAATGGAAGTTGGATGCAGACAAAGTATGCAAATCACCAGTTTTAGAGCGGCTTTATTGGCTGGTTGGAACTTATCTGGTCCAACAATTACAGTGGAGCCAAGCATCACTGAGCTCACTGTAAGGAGATAAAACTCATCCTTTATGCAACTTTATATTTTAAACTTAGCTTTCACTGTAGAAGTATTTTTTGGTGTTTTTTTGTGATTAACAATTCAGTTCAACCACCTGCCTTCAGAAGTCTCCTCTGAGCAGAAACTGCTAATAAACATTTGCAATTATTGTATTTCTTAATTTTTTTTTTTTTTACAGGGCTGTTTAACTTATTTTTAGGTCCTTCTGATTTTGTTATTTGCATCATGTGACGGCTGTTTTGTTGGCAGCACTTTGGTCTTGTGGGTGTTCATGAATGAATCTGCTGTGCTTTGACAAGAAGTTGAACAAAAACCCGAGCTGATCACACCTTCAGCATGCACTATTTAAAATCTAACCAGGCAGTTTCTGTGTGATTCCTGAGCTCCATAATGTTCTCCCCCCTGGCTTTCTTCCGACAGGCAAACTGAGATCAAACGTCTGCGCTGCTGAATGCTTTCTCTCTGTTCTCGTCCAGTCAGACACTAAAAGACTTCCTCTTCCTCTTTATCAGGCTGAGAAATTGTTTGCTGTGATAAGGAGTTGTGCAAAAGCCTGAGCTGATCACACCTTCAGCATGAACCGATTAAAACCTAACCAGACAGTTCCTGTGTTGTGATGCCTGAGCTCCGTAATGTTCTCCTCATTTGGTTTCTTCTTACAGAGAAACTGATAACAGAGTTCCTCTGCTGAAGATGCTGGTTTGTGTCAAACCAGATACTGAAAAACTTACTGTTTGAGCAAAACACGTGGTGTGTATATAGTTGGCACGTGAGGGAAAGATAAAAAAAACAGAAATAATACCATATTAGGAGAATATTATAATTTCTCTGTCCTCTTTGATGCCCATCAGAGGGACTTTATGTGCAGATATAAACACTTGTCTTCCAGTCGACTCATAACGAAGCTCAGAGTAAAGACAGTCATGTCAGGGTAAGCTACTGAATCAAACAAATTCTGCAAAAACAAATGTTTTTAATTCAATTTTTACAACTCATGTTGTGAACATTTATATATTTTTATACCAGTACTTGGTTGATCTTGCTGTAACTTGATTTATTTTGCTTTTGAAATATTAAATCGTTTTTTTTGTTTGTTTGTTTGTTTCTCAAAAACTACATGTTTGTATTAAGCCAAAGTTACATGTGGGATTATTGTCACTGACTGTAATGTAAATCTTGACAAAAAAGACAGAAAAAACTGATTATGTAATAAAATTAACGTAAATAAGCAATTTAAAATTAATTAGGCCTGACTGGTGAAAGGTGAATCATCACATTTTTTCTATGTGAAAGAAAACCATACAGCTGTAATTGTCTTTCTTCCAGCAACAGTTAAATTCTTTTTTTTTTTTTTTTGCACGTATGATCTTTTTTTGTAGCAAATTGTTCACATATTTTGGCGTCCTTCTGTTTTACCAAAGCAACTTCTTTTAACAAGGTAAATTCTTCTTTGGACATGCAATACGTTTTGATTTTCTGCTTTGCTATGTTAAAATATTGCATTTCAAATTTATTGTCAACCAGCTAAAAAAAAGAAAACAAAGTGTGACCTTCAGGACTTTTGACCTGCTGGATTTGACCCGTGGCTCAAAACATTTGGACATCACTGGCATACCAGAGAGTTCAATGTCAAAAATGTCTAACATTTGGTAAATTTTCACAAAAACAAAATGTACACATTTTTTTGCCGATGAAAAATGACCAAAATGAGCACCAAAAGTGGCATAAGATTCAACTAAAAATAAATAAAAAACAATAATAATGATGCAATACTGAATCCTATCTTTGAATCAACTTGATAAATCTGCATAATTTTCGCATTAGTTCTAATATTTAATCTAATCTCTGCTTCGTTTATCTCCAGCCTCTCAGTCTCAGCTGTTTCCCTCCTGCCTCCCACTCAGCTGATCTCCCCAGTCCAAGCTGACCAGTGCAAAGCTGCACAAACAGCCCCTGTGACCATGCTAGCAGGACATGACTTCGATGTGGTCTCCCTGCAGAGAAAGATGGCGTATGTCATCGACGTGAACACCTGGCAGAGGCCAAACAGCTCCTGCACTCTGTGCAAAATCACCCTCATGAGGGGGAGTCTGCAGAGGCTGCCAGCAGCTGTGGAAAACTGGAGTTGTCACGTTATCTGCAAGCCTCCATGAATCCAGCAGCGCCTTCATCCTGGAAGACCTTACTGATGTGGCGCCCAGCTGGAAGCAGGGCTCAGACCTGAACGACACCAGGCTGAGAACGGGAGGGACGCAGCCTGAAGCTGCCATCAGAGGTCAGTCCAACCAGGATACGTTCAGCTTTATTAAGCAAGAACTGCGGCGATCCTGGTGAGAAACAAAAACTCAGTAAATATGATACGCTTTAGAACTGAGTAGTAACTGAAATGTCTTATCCAACTTTGACACTATATATATTGTTACCTTGGTTGGTGAAAAATAAAGACAAACTAGATTAAATCAATTGTGTAACTTACTCAACTGGTGATCTTACCTGAATTACATTTCCTTTGAGTTTTAAATCTGTTTTTCATCCAATTAATTGTTTCCGGTCTACATCTGTTTGATATTTTCTGTTGGAAACCCTTTTGACCTAAAGATACTCCAAACAACAACAGGCTAAAGTTTTTTAAATGACTCATTCAAAACATTGTTGCATGGCTTGTTCAGTGTCCAACTGCAAAAAAAAAAATCACTAGTTTTGGGTGTTGAGTTTTGTCAGGGACCCGAGGCGGGTTGGAACCAAAGTAAACTGCTGTGAAAAACAAGCAGCAGATTTGAAAATTGTTTGAAATTTCTTTTAATGTAAGTTTAAAGTATATATAAATGCCTTTTCAACTTTAAGTTGTACTGCAACAGGGTTAAACTTAATATTAAGGGTAAAAATAATCCAAAACTAAATGTTCTATCTTGAGTTATTTTTTTTTATTCTAAGAAAGTTTTGCACAATAAATCTTAAATTTACATGCTTTAAGAAAAATTTAAAATTTATTCACAGTGTAAAACTAGCCAATATCTTAACATAACATACATTGTACATAATAGCACATTTAATGATTTATCTAATAAACTGTTTTCTTTCCACTTCAGTTTCAATGTGAGAAAAAACCCTCCACTCAACCCAAAGTCTGTCTGGTCCGTTATGAGCCTAACAACACAGTTCAACTGTGAGCTGAGCTACATGAGGTTTCTGGCTTCATCTGCACTACATGCACAAAGTTGTTCTGGGAGGCAAAGTGGCAAGCATCACTTCTGTGCAAACCTACAAAGCAACATTAGAGGGTTTTACTGAAATGGAGGAGAGAAACTGTCTGAATGTCGAGGCGGCTGCAGCAGTAGCTGTCAACAGCTACTTTTTCTGGAAAACCAGACGTCCCAGACCTCAGTCGTCTCCAACGACGACAGCCCACAGTGGAACGACGAGGAGTTCCAGTCGGGAACAGTGGAGCTGCTGCAGCGGTTTGGTACGAAGACGATCACTGGTCGGACCGACAGAATGACCTCCTGGGGTCCTGCGGCACCACAGTCCAGGCGGGGTCCATGTGCGAGATGAATCATGGCAACTTTTACTTTGCAGCTGAGTGCGCCCCAGGGTCGAGAGGAACACCATGTTCCAAGCACAGTCGCTTGTAAGGAATGAATGGAAGTGATTCTTCATGAATCAGAGAGGAAGGGAGATCCAGTCAACAAGTCAATTAAAATACGGCACAAAGACGTAAAAGTGTTTTTAACTGGAAATAAAACTCTGTGTCTAAAGGGGTAGTTGAACATTTTAGACGTGTGTTTATGCTAGAAGGTTAAACCTTGGTGACCTTATTTAGCAGTAGTCAAGATTAGCTGGGCAAAGAGGATAAAAATAATGTAATATTTTAAAGCGATGTTAAAAACCTCATGGCGGTTGAGGCAAACTCTATTTCAGGTCGTCAGCCAGTTTGTACTGAGTGGTCACCCAGAAGTCAATAGTAGTTTGCACAGAAAAAGGAGATTAGTAGCCATGTGCCACCAGTGATCTTAACATGTGAGAGATGTACTACAAAGCAAGAACATCAAAGTGTTTCTGATCAGAGTTACAGCCTAGATGAAGAGTAAAACTGTGCAGAAATCAGTAAATTATAACTTTTACCATTTTATTGAGATATTTAATTTTCATGTAGACATTTCCAGCAGATGGGAGAAACAACATGCGAGACCAAAATGGCTGAATGACTTTAGACCCAAACTGATCTGTTGAAACATTTATGACATTTTGTTTCTCTTTTTCTCTTTGCATTGACCACGAAAATGAGTATCATGTTGTAAGCGATTTAAACAACATAGGGCTGAAAGAAGTTTAGCGAGAAACCTCTTCAAGATTAAAATGTTTCAATTTAGCACGCAATGTTTTAAGGAATGAATGACATGATTAGCTATTTTTTTCTTTATAAAGTTCACCTTTTAAGTTGTTATGCATGCATCAACCTGTTATTCTGTTCAGCTTCATTTAAATAAATTGCTCTAATAAAACTGTCAGAGGAGTTTTGTGAGTTTGTCTCGGTAAACAGTTTTAAGATTGTTCCTGTATCTCTGATTCATACTCAATCATAGACAAACATGTTCTGTACCATTTTAAACCATTTCTGGATGTATTTTTTCTTGTATTTAGGTAAATTTAGAATGGAATAGACGTAACCTCAAGTTGAAGCATGTAGATTTACACATTATTAAAAATATTAAAAACTGAAGAAAAAAAAATTCAGTAAAGATGAATTTACAATACAAGAAAAATAATGGGGAGTTATCCAAAGAAATTACAAAATGTCCATGTGTCGACCTGAATTTTTTTATTTATTTTTTGCAAACAACAGGGATCCGCAAATGCACATTTCTGAAGAAGGCCTCACGACAGTAGACTTGCATACTTATCACCTCAAGTGGGGTCCCGACCACAACTTTGGGAATTACTTGAGTAATTCATTGGGATGCACCTGTATGTCGATGGTTTACGATCTATTTATGTTCCTCTTAAATGTTTAATGGCGCCCTCTAGTGTTCAGTCTACACACATGCAGTCACTCTAACTTACAATAGTACTAATAGCCAAAATATTCCTACAAGTATCCCTGTAAGTAATTATTATGACATGATAATTTAGCCTTTTCTTTAAGGGAACATCTTTGTTTTCCTCTCGTGCTGAAACACATTTCTACCTCGCGAACCGGACGTTCATCGCCTCGTTTTCATGTGCAACCCGCATAAACTGGACTCTCTGCAAGCTTTTCTGGCTAATTAATCAAATCCCGTTAGAAAATAAAAAAAAAGAAAGCCGTTTAGAGACGTCCACACCAGTTAGTGGCCAGGCTGGTAAACAGGGGTGTGTTTGCGCTGCGCCGACATTGGCTCTCCGCTTGTCAATGTGCAGTCACGTGGTGTCACACGGACGGCCATGTTTTCTGAAACACAAACAACAAGAGAAAAGCAGCAGCAGCAGCAGCAGCAGCGACTCGGAGCCAGCAGACACACACACTGAGCGACCGTTGGAGGAGAGGGAAAGGAAAAAACCCAACAACAGATTAATAAAATAAAAACACGGAGCACGATTTTTTTTTTCTCAGAGTACTATTCTATCGAATGAATACGTTTACAGTGTTTAAAAAGACCAATGCATACGATATATTGGCTATAGAAGCGCCGTGCAGAGCAGCAGTCTGAAGGTAAGCAGCCGCTTGTTCGTTCCTCTTTGCAGCTAACAGGAGCTAACCCCCCCCTCTCTGCTCGGTGCCTCTGCCATGAGGCCTGCATTTTCACTACGCCGTTTTTACAGCTTTAAACTTGTAGCATTGCTTATTTTTTGGTTCGCAATGCATTACTGCAAAAAATTAACAGCGACGTGCCAGCGGAAGGTGGTGTTTCGGCAGCTCGGCGGAGCAGGCCTGGGAGTCAGATTCCCAACAGTCCGCCCCCTCCGCCATCATATCTGGTGTCATTTGAACCGACACGCCAAGGCCTTTACGATCCACCGCATACCTTAGCTAGTTTAGGTAGCCAGTTGAATCTTGTGTGCAGCCGAAATTGGATATTTTCTGACATTTATTGCTCGAAACCATTAATTTTACTGTCGCTGTGTTTGAATCCACCGTAATTGGCTTACTATAGGTTGAATGTAAACGTTAACTTAGCTCGGTAGCTAATGTCAACATGAGTTATTTCAACGCTAGCCGTCGTTGGGACGCGTTTTATGGCACTGTTTTGTTTTTAAGCCGTCTTCATTGAGTCATATTTGTTACTAAGATTTATACAGTCAGTTATCAGAGTATATAGTGGACATTCAAATCATATTCTACCAGTAACGCCTCTGGCTCAGTGACCTTGCTTTAGCTTTATTATTAAAAAAAAACTTTTATCGCTGTAGATACGAGCTAACCTCACTGTAGTCACAAATATAATTGTTTTATACTTTTTTTTGCTTAGTTTTATATAGTAATAAAAGAAGTGACATTGTTTAAAAATAGTGTTGCTTGGGCTTCATGTGATAATGAAGTTATTCAACATTTAAATAAACGGTACCACTTAAAAGAGCAATGATGCCTGCTTCATTTAAATGGCACAAAAACAAAGTTATGCAGGATTTAGCACACTTTTTTATATCAATGCAAACTGTTCAATTTGTGAACAATTTTTGGAACTGTTTTTGATTGGCAGTGGCTTTTTTGTACATAAAATTAAGTTTTGTGAGTTTCTAATTGAAAACACAACAAGAATGTCCCTCGGGTCAGAGATCTCCAATGCCCCGTTTCCAAGCGGTGAGGTTCACCATGTTATTTTATCATCCAGTGTATTCAGGAGAGACCGCCAGATGGACTGTCAATGGGCAGGTGGGATTAAACCCACCTAATGTTGTGTCATGCTAGTGTGACAACAAATGTGATGCTCTTGTGTGTGTCGCAGGCAGTGGACTGTAGTGTGGCACCAGTATCTCCAGCCTAACCCTACCATTGTCCTATGAAGGAATGGTGCGGTATGGCTCAGTTATGTGGGCCATATTTATAGCGAAAACTGAAAAAATAGTGTTTTGAATTGCACTGACCCATATTGTTCCGCCTGGTGGAAACTGCTACACATGTTAAACGCTGTGAGAGTTGGTGGTATATAGCATAAATATACATTATGAGCAAAATTCCAAGTGTTTACTATATTAAGTTTTCTTGCATTTTCCTAAATTCTCCTGTTTTGTTTCGTAATGTTTTGCTCTGCTGCTTTTTATTGGCTGCTGCAGTATTTTCAAGGAAACTCTGAATGAAAAGACCTGTCTGTGATTTACTGATGGTGTTGTTCATTCACACAAACTTTGTCAAGTTGCAGTGCAGTCACAAGCGCATGCTGGAACACGTTTTGAGCTATCGTATGTGAAACGTAAACGCACTCGCCACACATTATTCTTTGTTCACAAAGATAGATACACAAACCTCTGAAAGTGTCTGTAACTCGGGTTTGTAGTTGTGCTTTTAGAGGTTTGCGTTGATCGCCGGTGAGCCGAGCAAGCGGTGAGACTATGGAACTGCTCTTAACCCATCTTTGCTGTCCCCATTACTGGTGCATCATAAACCTATTTAAAGTAAATAAATAATGCTTAACCTTGCAGGGGGGACAGGTGAAGCCTGGCGAGCTGCTGTGTTTATAATACTCTGGAGGGGAAACCCTGGTAGTTAGCACTGCAACAACAAGCAAATCCCACCGGTTTTTCAACCTGCAACTTGGACCCAGCATAAATCCCACCCCTTACCTCTGAGTTTTGAGTCAACTATTACACACAGTTTCAAATTTCCATACATTTAGTGAAAGGTGATTTTGTGCTTTTACGTTTCTTTTGTTTAGCGTCTGACTTCCTCGGGTCCGGAACGTTTTGTTCCAATGTTGACGAGTTACTTTTTCTGCAGCTTATCTTTATTGTGCTGTTATGGAATTCGGTTATGTCTTAAAGTTGCTCAACTATATTTAAAATTTGAAGAGTGGTGATGATAGTCCATCATATTTGTATTGAGCCAACTAGTACAACTGGGGATTTAAATGCTACGGTCAAAGGTGAGGTTTTACCATTTTTATGATCATTTTTGTCCCAAATTCATCCAAAAATACCTACTAGCAGTGGAGAGCAACAACATTAACAAAAAACAGTTGATAGTTTCATACATTCTTTTTAAATATATAATGGGGACAAATGAAAGCAGAGATTGTTTGAATTGGAAAGGAGTAAACTGATCCAGAGCTAAGAGGCTTTTTAATCAGACACTTGGGAATAAAGTTATGTGATTCTTTCAGCCAGCTAAGATATCCTTATATTGATACAGTTCAGGCTGTTGAATTGCAAAAGAAATATAAAAAAAAAAATCATTGCCAACCTTACATCATTTCTGAATCTTTTCTTTCGGATCAGGTCAACAATGCGACTGAAGTCAGGTAGTCTAAAATCCAGCACAATGTGGTCAGGGAAATGGAATTATTTGGAATGAGACGTAAGTAAAACATCGAGGGAATTCTCCACAAAATCAATGTCTGGTGGTTTTACCTTCCGAGGTTCATATTGGCTTCCAAACATGCTGCCAGATTTTAGAAGTCGCTTTCTTCTAGCAGTGGGACAGGAAGAAGTCTGGATTTTTCAATAAAACAATGATTTTTATCCACGACGACGCTCCGTCACACACATCAAAGTAATATTTCACTTTAAAAATGGGAAACTTAAAACATGTCCCTCTTCCATGCCTGATCTGAACTCAAGTGAAAACTTGTGGGCAGTTTTTTTTTTTTTTTTTTTTTTTAGATGGGGAAAGTGTGTTTTTAATTTAGTTGCGCAATACTTTTTCACATTAATAGTTGCTCAATAATTGTGCATATTTTCCTTAGACACACAGCCTCACTTTTACTTTCCAAAACTTTCATGCCTGAGGTTTACTAATATGTTGGATTAACCGAGAGCACTGTAGTTGGAGATTAATAACAATAATTCTCAAAAGTAAGACTTGTCTAATAATTGTGCACACAGTGAGTGATGGATATGCACAGATTAGAATTATACCAGTTAATGGCCTATTTCATGTCTTTGTGGTCTGAGCCGCCGATTTAGGTTTGGACTGATTTCCATCTTCATTTTAAGGTTTATATCGCATGCAAACCCACATGTTTTAGACTTTGAGATGTAGTAAACATTCACTAGAAAATAAAACAAACTGCACTGCAGCTTTGAATCACAAGATTCCCTAATTTGTGCCAAATCAAATGTGAGAATCTGATATTTGTCGTCTGTATTTGACCTGCTGATGATCAGTCAGTTGCCCTGCGACAGACTGGCGACCTGTCCAGGGTGACCCCGCCTCTCGCCCGGAACGTTAGCTGGAGATGGGCACCAGCAACCCTCCTGACCCCACTGAGGGACAAGGGTGTAAAGAAAATGGATGGATGGATGATCAGTCAGAGCAGATCAAGGGAATATTGATCTGTTTTGATCACTGACAGTTTTATTGATGTATTAAAGTACCTGCTTGGTTCGCTTCTCAAGGGAAAAAAGTGCATTTTGCTGCCCAGTGGTTTGATTTTGAAGGTTGGTTTTCACCGTCTTTAAGCTCCAGCCTGTTTTTAATGAAGCCGTACATCTTGCCCATTGGTGACTTTACTAGTCACAGTAGAAACATGCATTTTCTCTGGCACTTATTGATCCAGTCTTTGTTTATAGTTATTGCTTTAGGCAAAACTTTTATTTACTCTCTGGAAACTTCTACTTGTACTTTTCTTGGGTGTATGTGGCACAAACACACTCATCCCATAATTTCCCCTTTCAGCCACTTTCCAAGTTAATGTTTTTTTGAGTTCAGACATCTGCTGAAATGTAATCTGAGGCCGTCCGTATCAACATTTTCCACCAAACACAGACTCAGATGTGTTTAGGTTCACCAAATTAGTTCTTTATGACTTACAAGGTTTGCTTAACCCACTTCTGCAATCATATTTTTCTGAACTTCCTGAAATAAGTGTTAGCCAACTATTCCTACAAGGCGCCTCAACATTGCACAAGACAGAAACAGCAGTAGATGGGGGTGGGGAGAGAAAAGGCACAAAATACTACCAGCATTAGTCACAGCAGCTTTTTACCTGATTCTTCTGTTTTTGCTTTATTTTACATCTCTTCAGAAGGGAAAACTTTAAATGTTTCTGGCTTTATGTAAGTTGACGCCACGTTATTGTTTAGGTGTGAGCAGCGTTAATAGTTTTAAAACATTTTTTATTGATTATTGATGGAATGATGGTGCTGTTTTCTCAGGGTTGCAGAAGGTCAGCTTTTAGTTATTAACCCAGATACCACATGTGGGTTGTTAATATATTTTTTCAGTGTTGCTTAAATATGGGTTGCTGTGCACTACAGTCCAAACCCCAAACTGCTGTCACAAGGTGGGTATTTTGTATCTAAAACACTAGAGTTTGGATTTAAAGATGGCGATCCACCAATCAGGGGTGAAGAAGCTGCTTCTGTTTCCTTCATGAGCTGAACTGTTGAGCAGCAGGTTAAATTTTCAGTGAAAAAAACACCATGAAATGAATCAAAACTGATGCAAAGCCTCGGTATTCTCACTTTGTGTTTGATGCATAAATGGGGAAAATCTTGGAATCTCTTATCTATTTGGTACAAAACCACCATCTCTATCAAGAAACGTGTTACCCAATTTATTACATTTTATTGTTATAGTTGTATGTTGGTTATGTTTTATTGAATCAACAATGTTTTTTAAACCAATGAGTTGAGATGTCGCAGCTTTTAGAAAAAGTCTGAATCACAAAAAAAACCCAGACCTTAAAGAAAAACTGTAAATTAGAAAAATCTCAATCAGTACTTTTTTTTTCTCCTAAAATTTTCTGACTGTTTTTCTCATTTTGTCTCAACCAACCTCTATTTCATATCACTAAACACCTGCATTCTAATTTAGATCATTTTAAAAGTGTTTAACTCTGACATACAAGTAAGCTTCATATTAGTTTTGTAATCACAGCTTGGCCCTGTCGATACTTGACATATGGATGATTCATAGTTGAAATAACCAAAATTGCGACAGAATGAAATGCAGAAGAGGCAAAATCACAAACTATTCATTAGCTGTTGCAGACCTGGAGAGCTCCTGCTGCATCCTCGCTGCAGAAAGGAGCGTCGGCACAGATCCTTCCTTCACTGCTCCCAACTAACTCTCAAGTGTTCACATTGTTGCTAGTATTTGCAGTCTTTAAGTTTCTGTTGCTGCTTTCTATGCACCAATATGTATATCTTAAAACAAAATCTAAAATTAAGTTTCACAAACTACCTTTGAAGAGTTGCATATTTTTTGAACTTGGTTGTGTAATTTGGTCTTCATTGATCGTCAGATATTATTTTCTGGTATTAAAGGCGGCAGACGCGCCAATTCAAGTGAATCCAAAAAAGTTATTTTTGTTGTTTTTCATAAGTTTAATGTTTTCTCTACTTCCATCGTCTCTTTGTACCACAAGAGTTGCTGACCACTCCTTCAGGAAAAGGCTCACATTTTTCTGAGCTTTGTAAGCAAAGAGAGGTTATCCAGAATCTCTGTTATTGAATTGTAGATCAGATGGCACATTTTTAAAGTGACACCATCAAATAAGGAAGTGTGTTGGTGTGTGTGATGCAGTAAATATACTGTCATCCTGACCACAATCACTGGGTTTTAGTGTTTCAAATTAAAAACAAAACAAAAGGTGTTAATAAAGTTCTACCTACGTTGGAAAGTTGGGCGCTGAAGCGTTAAAAAGCCGCAGCGCTGGCATCGCACCTGGCAACAGAAAATACCCAGACGCGTCCGCGTTTTCTTTCTTACAAGCCAGTAAAATTGGGGTACTAAAAAGTCAACCTGGAGTCCAGCTGAAAGTCCAAATATGTGTTTTGTTTGTTTCTCTGCTAAGTTGCCGCCGTTATCCTGAGCGTAAACTGGATTCGAGATGAAGGAAAGTAGAAGAAACCGAATGGCTTAAACAAGAGGATGTGATGCTCAGACCCAGTGGCCTGACTTATTGAAAATAAGTTGCCTAGATGTTGTTTTTGTTTCCATGACATTTCTCAGGAATTATCCCCCCGGCCAGCTGCCTGGCTTAAGCAGCAGCTGGCTCACGGCGCTACTGAAATAGGCCCTTCTGCATTTCGGGATGGAAAATCTCCCTTTGAACGTGGAAAAACGCAGCGCTGCGACCGAGCGGTTGACAAATGCGGTTTTTAATTTGTTCCATGGAAAAATGCCACGGTGCCTTCCTCTCTGCTCCGCTCGCCGTCGCTGATGGATCGCGCTACGTCGGCGCTTCCGAGCGTCCTGGCCGCGCCAGTAATGATAGCATATCGAGGCCTTTTTGTCTTGGAAGAAAATAAAAATAGCAGTTTTCGTCTCATCTGGTGTAAATACATCCAAGTGTGCGTTTTTATATCCTGGGATTTCTTTTTAAATTTCTCCGATCCCGTCTCTGAATCTCTGCTTTTTTCTTTTTTCTTTCCAGGCGTGCAAAGGGAGGGGGACAGGAAATTAAGGAGCTACCTCGAAGGTCTCCGCCAATCCACATTTCAGCTGGAGCGAGAGGAGAGAAGGCGCAGAGGAGGAGAGAAGGCCGACGAGGAGCGCGAGTCGTGCCTGCTTTTGGCAGCTGTTCCAGCAGCCGCTTGTGTTGTTTTTCGGCTGTTTGTTTTTTTTTTCCTCTCTCTCTCTCTTTTTTTTTTTTTCCTCCACCTTGCATTTCCTTCGTTTTTTTTGATGAACCGGTTCATATTTTTAACTTCAATGTGAGATGCAACTGCTGTAAAAACGAAAGAACGGAAACATTATTATATCTTCAAGAGTTTTATTTTTGTTCCACTGTCGATTTCCAAGGTTCTTTTTGTTTTTTTTATTTTGTTTTTTTATTTTAATTTTTTTAGGTTTTACAACTGTTTTCAGCTGTGAGTAGCAGGAGCTTCCATTCTCCAAACGATCATCAAAAGCCCTTCCTTCCTTAGTTAGGACCTGATAACCTGGTATTCCTCAAGCACCTGAAACTGGCAGCTATTCTCTTGGTCTTTGTGTGTTTGGGGAGTTGTTCTGTGACCACAGCTTAAGCACCACTCAGCCTTCTAGTCACCTAAGCCTAACTAAATCCAGCCAGCTCTAGCCTGGTCCAGCCCAGTCCAGCCTGCTCCGATTATTTGGACAGGGTAAGGAAACTGAAACGACCCATCATTTTCCTGTTTTTATTTGTCCTAGATGCGTTAGAATGTATATTTTTTTCCTCATCAGATACTCAGTTCTGTGTGGACGTGAGGAATATGACTGCTGAGACTCTAAACTTCGGCCCAGAATGGTAACTACTGGTTTTTACACAAACATGCTCCAGTTCTGTTGATAGGCGTCCATGTTCTCGCATCGTTACTGTATGTTTCTCCTCTTTTTCTTTATTTTAAGCTTTTGAAGTGAAATATTTTTGCTCGACACAAACAGAACATTCAGAGAGCGAGTTTACTTCAGGACTTGATTTTTAAAATGTTTTTACTCAATTTATTAACATTTCAAAGCACAACAGCTTAAACATCTTGACTGAAAAGGTTGAGGCAGAAGCAATTAGGTTTATATTCATGATAATTCTACACATGAAAGTGCACTAAACTTCCCCTCATAATCATTTAAACATATAAAAATAGCATTTTGTTATATAAACCACTAAGCCAAAACATTGAAAAAGGAAAAACATTTAAAAACACAAAAGACACAATAACAATTTAGTTATTTACAGAATGTAAAGTAATGTAAAAAGCTTCCTTCATTTTCTTCTTCTTTTGTCTTTCCTGGCTTCATCTTTTTATTCTGCATCCCTCTCTCTGGTCCTCCTTTCCTCATCCTGTGTCCTTTCTTGCATTCTCCTTCCCATCCTCCCTTCTTTCCTCCTTCCACCCTTTCATCATTTCTTTCTTTCCTCCCCTCTTACTACTACTCCTTTCTTGTTTTTTTTCCTGACTCCATATTTACATAATTTTTATCCCTCTTTAATGAGTGAAAAACCCATACTGGTCCCTGAATTAACTTGAAACTAAGAAAAATTTTACTCAAAATGAATCGTTGAAAATCAGACATTGGTTTTGAAACGTAGTTCAACAGAATTATTTTAAACGACAAACTAAAGTGTGTAGAAACCTTTCTCTGCAGCAGTAAACGGGTCAGTTTTTAGTTAAAGTCTTGCATATTTAAGTTAAAACAGAGGTAGGTCTTTGTGCCGCTGCTCTTTCCCCCTCTGGCTGTGTGTGCAGCCGTTCTGAGCGGGTCGGTGGGGGTTTGGGTGGGGGTTATCCCTCCGTCTCTGTCGCTCTGGGACGTCTGTGTGCGTTCCTGACTCTCCGCCAGCCTCGCAGGATATTCCCCTCCTCGCACATCTGCAGCAGCTCTCCTCGTTTTAATCCGGCGTCGGAGCCGGATCAGCGCGCGGCGCTCGCCGCTAACAGCTGCCCGACCCGAATGTTTACAAGGCTTTTTATCGTCTGAGGCTGTGCTGCCTGGCAGCGGGTCGGGCGACATGTCGGTCACTGCGGCTGAACTCAAAGTGAAAACGATCCGCCTGCCAGGATTTAAGGTTTGCCGGAACAACTATTACGCAGAAGATGATGTTTAGATTAAAATGTGTGGGAAGCGTTCCAGTCGTTTCCCTTTCATTAGAGTAAACGCAAGTGGAGAGCCTGAAGTCACCTGGAAGGGTTTGGAACCGCTCCAGGATTCCCATGCAGCCTGGAAAAGTCTGGAATTTAGTTTACTTCCAAACAGAAGAGTAGAGAAAGATATTGGTACCTTCTGGCTTTTCTTTTCCTTTCTTCTTTCCTTCCATCTCCTTCTGTCTTCTTTCCATCCTTTTTTTCTTCTTTCATTTTTATTTTCTCTTCTTTCTTTCCTTCTTCCTTTCACTTCTTTCTTCCTCCTTTGTTCCTTTCTTTAATGTTTTCCCTTTCTAGAATTCCTTTCTTTCATTTCCTTCCTTCCTTCCATCTTGTCTGTCTTCATTCCACCTTTTTGTGTCAGTCCTTCATTTTGTCCTTTCTCCTTGTGCCCTTCGTCCTTCCTTTTCTTCCTCCTCTTGTTGCGTCCTTCCCTCTTTCCTCGTAATAAACCTGAACAGCTGCAGATAAATCTGGATTTTCCCAATAATGTGTAGGAATGCTGCCTCTCCCCTCATGATGCCGGTCGCCTCCGTCCAGCCTCTCCTGAAGCTCTCTTTACCTTTTCCATTCCTCTCCACCTCTGAGCCGCATCTGGTTCTGATATGAGTCCAGCTAATCAATGCCAGCCTCTGTGCCGGCTGTGAATGGAGCCATTGTTGAGCCCTTGGAAAGCGGCCCACTTGTAATGGCTTATTAAAATGAAATCTTTGGCTCGGAAAGCCGCTATGTCATCGGAGCTGAGCCGAGTGCGTCGCTAGAACCCGACAAATTAGCGCTGGATGGACGGGAAAATAAAGGCTAAAATAAACGACAAGAGGAATACAACTTGTTTTATATTTCTCATATTTTTATGAGAAAAATGATAGCGTGTGTGTTTTTCTTTCTCCAGGCTTCGTGCACTGTCCAGTGGGGGGAGTGTGACGTCTCCCCCTCCTTCCCCCGCCATGCCAAAGTACAAGCTGGCCGAGTATCGCTACGGCCGAGAGGAGATGTTAGCACTTTATATCAAAGACAACAAGGTCAGGACGTTGCACATCAGCTCTGCGTTTCCTTTGAAAAACTGTACAAGAAACCCAGAGACCTACAAACTGCTCCGCAGTGTAGAACTGCCGTTTCTATTTTTGTTTTTGTGTCTTTGTAGGTCCCAGAGGACATGCAGGATAAGGAGTTTGCTGCTATTTTGCAAGATGAGCCCATGCAGCCCCTGGCACTGGTGCCTCTCACCGAGGAGGAGCAGGTCTGCCTCCTCACACACACACACTCACTCTCTCTCACTGATAATATAATGTTGGCACGTTCCAAACCTTGTTTTATCCACTAGAGCTGCTAATCTAAAGAGAGAGCTCACATTTCTGACATTCTTTTGCCTTCCTACTTCCGCTCTGTCTGCAGAGGAACTTCTCCATGTCCGTGAACAGCGCGGCGGTGCTGAGGCTCATGGGAAAGGGAGTGGGAGGGCCGGCACCCGCGGGAGTCGTCCGTGGACGAGGGGCCGCTCGAGGTGGGCGAGGTGAGGTCAAACCTAAAGCCCTGCGAGGCCCAAAACTGAGACGTTTTGGGCCTCGCAGCTTTTCGTACTTTACCCAAACTGGGTCTGAACTTACTGAAGTCCAGACGTTTTCCAGGTTTTGTCCCATTGAAAGGGGCTGAGCTTTGGGTTGGGGTTATCCCCACTGGCAGTTTTCATAATGGACCAACATGAAAAGTAGGAGTAGAAAATGTTTTCCAGTTCAACAAATCATGTTTAGAAGTGACCTAATTAGTTAAACTGATTCGCTGCAAGTGAAATTTAATCTCTGCATAAATGCAGCTGTTCGGTGAAGGCCGTAGAGGCTTGTTAGAGGACAGTAGTGGACAGATGAAGGAACTCGGAGAAACTCATGGTGGGAAGCTGGTCAGAATTCATAAGAAAATTGATTCAACTAAATAAATGTGGAAGAAAACCTGCATCCATCTTTTATGAAAAAGCTTTTTTTTCTGTATTTTAAAATCTAAAAGCAGATTCTTTAAAAATAGTAAATTTTCTGAAGTAGAACTTTATATAAAAAAACATTTTTTATTTTTTAACAAAAAGATCTAACATTTGTGGCGTTAAACAAGTTTTATCTATGGCTCTTGTGACTGTAAAGGTTCTGTCGCATCTCAATAAAATATGTTTGTAGTTGGAAGAAAACGGAAAAAAGGAAGGGCTGTTTGATTTTTATATTTGTCAATTTTTTGCTTAAATCTTCTAAAACTTCTTTTCTCACAATGATCCAGTTTTGGCTGAAAGTGTTTTTTTTTTTTTATTTCTGCCGTGTTTCATTGTCTACATCTAAATCCAGTGTACATGAAACCTGATGTGTAATATTATTAAGCTTTCTGCATCCAGTATAAAGATACTAATCACGTGCAAGAGTTGATAAATATCCACACAGTAAGTTAGATATATTTATAAAATTGTTAGATTATCTTATTAAAGGTATTGTTTTGTAGTACATGTTGGTTTTAAGTATAAATAATTGTCTTAAATTAGTTTTAACGTTGCCGCGCTGAAACGCTCAGAAGCCCTGAACCAGATTAGGAATACAAACGAAGCAGCTTCGCTCCAGAGCACTCAGGATAAATCAGTCAAATCTTCCAACATCAACAGTGTGAAGCGCCTGGCTGAAACTACAATAGCCATTATTTAAGGCAGCTCCTCAAGTGTGCGTTTCCTCTTTCATCCGCCATCTTGAAGCTGCACGTTTCCTCTCTGCGTGTGTAAATAAACGTCCTTTGGTCCCGCCACACCTGCGTGAAACCTCTGACCTCCAGGAACTCACCTTCTCCACGCAGCGTAAACACTCGGCCTCCGCTCCGGCGGCGTGCGAGACGAGCTGCCGGTTAAACCGCTAACGGCCTTCTCAAAGCCAAAACTAATGTCAAATGTTTGGTTTGGCTCAGTTTGAGAGTTTATTTCATGCCAAAAGGCTTAAAATCTGTTGAGGGGGGAAAGAGCAACGATTGTTGGTAACTGCTTTCTCAGAGCGCCAATTATTTACGCTAACCAGACGAACCGAACTAAGTTTGTTTTATCCGATCCGAGGATTTGAAATAACAAAGTTTCTCTGTTTATATAAGGAAATATTTGTGGCTTTGCAGCGACAGACAAAGCTAAGTTCATTCTTAAAGGCTAAACGGTTCTGAGGAACTGGGAGGGAGAAATTCCATGTCATCTTCATTTTTGGGCAGAAAAATATCAAATAAACTCCCACATGTACTTAAGATGAGTTTTAAGTACAGAGATGAGTCATCTGTATGCGTTTTCTTTTTTTTTCTGTCAGCCTGAGAAATTCAAAAAAAAAGGAAAACCAAGCTATTTAAGATAAAAAAAAAAATAGATGCATAGTTTGTCAGATTAAAATGTCTTAAGTTGATTTACAAAATGTAAATTGCATTTAAATACTTTACTCAGATGTCTTAAATTTTATTGTGGCAGGATTGTTTAATCTCTTATGTAGTTTTTTTTTTTCTCATGGAAATTTTCCATCAGGTAAACTCTTGAGTCGCCTGCAAACAAAATCATTGTTCTGAGATTTGAGGTGGTTGTAGCTACTGCTAACTAGCTGCTGTTATACCCGCTATAGCTGGCTGGATTTTCCATTCAGTTTTAAATTATCTTTGGCTGGCTGACATTACTGCTGTGTAAAATATGCAGTTACCTTTTGTACATTTCTGTTGCTCTACAGGTCACAAACTTTCCTTGTTGATGGTCTTAAAAGATCTTAAAATGTCTTAAATTTGTGTTGTTGCAACCTGCAGAAACCCTCTGTGGTATTTCAATGTTGTCACAAGGAGCTGAACCACATTTTCATCCTTCTTGTGAGGAAGGCATCGTTTGCTTCCACAGCGAAATGCACGGCGCTCTGAATATCAAGCTATCAGCTTTTGATCCAAACAGCTTGTTTGCAGCCAGAGCTCTAATCTGAGCCAGAGTCACTTTGTTTTGTTCCAACGCCGGCTGTTTTTCATGGGTTCTGTTGTTTTTCTGTCCGGCCGTTAACAGTTCTGCTTGTTTGTCACAAAACGCAGGCCGAGGCCGTGGCGAAGGGGGATTCTACCAAAGAAGTATTGAGGACACCGAGGTGGGATTTGGTCGCAACGTCCGAGAGATTCACCGCAGCCAGAGCTGGGATGACCGGTAAGAGGAAAGCTAAACGGGAAACGGTTCAAATAAGGCTTTTTTTTTTTTTTGTCCTGTGTTGTTATCTCATATTCTCAGGGATAATTTCCCATCTACCTTTACTGAAATGATACATTTTCTCCGTTCACGAGTACAAAAGAATCAGGTTGCTGCTTTGATCCAAATTTTCTCCTCCGGCACGAAAAGCGAACGATGCTGTGGCCTTTGTCTCCTGTTTGTTCCGTAACCGGTGCAATTTCCCCCCCATTTCCCTCCTTTCTTCAGGGGCGAGCGGCGGTTCGAGAAGCCGCTGCGGCGGGAGGTGGGGCGGCCCAGTTTCGAAGAAAGCAGCGGTCCCGTGGGTCCCGCGAGGAAGGAGTACACAAGGGCTGACAGCGACAACTGGCGCACCCTCCGCGAGGAGCAGGAGGAGGATGAGGGCGAGCCGGGAACCAACTGGAGGCTGTGTGGACCCCGCAGGGACGGTGGGGAGACATTCAGTGAAACCTCAGCGCTTTATTAGGAGGGGGAAAAAACATTTAAATGGCAGTTTTTGCTTTCAGATACAAATGAAACGAGCTTTATTGACCAAAAACTTTAGATTATTGTGTTGCCACAGTAACTGATTTCACCTACAGTTAATTGATACAAAAACCTAGAAAGTGTAACCACTCATTTATTTATTTTAATGCATATATTTATTAGAATCGTCACATAATGCATAAATATTAGTAAATTCTTTAATGAGAACCGATGAGAGCAGGCTGATTAAACATGCTTTCACTTATTTACTGATAAGTGAACTTGATGTGCCTACAGTGAATATGTTTTGTTTGCTTTGCTGCGTGGCAGTCCTGCACATTAAGGAGTCTATACTGACACCTAGAGGTCGTCAAGAGATTTTCACAGGACGAGTTGAAAACCGTTACATTTCCTGCAAGTCTGGAAATTAAAATCAGTGTTTTCCAGGTCTGAATGAGCATCCAAAACAGTTTGGTACCAGGATGAAAAAATATGGATATACTGTTTTTTTTAAAAAGTATTTCCCAGATCTAGTTTTGTCAAGTATTGCCAACATGTAAGATTCTGTTCAGTTATTTTTAAAGATGTATATAAAAAAAGAAATTTTGCAAAAGTTGGGAGTTTTAAGCAGGAAATTGCTTGTCCAGCCACAGACAGTCATAGACATTTACTTGCATCATGTAGAGAGTTGCCATAGCGTCAGCTTTTTCTGCAGCTAACGTGTGAAGTGCTAAATTGAGCATTTTCAGGAAGTGGCACTTCTTTAGAACTGACACCTGCAGACGTTTCTAGGTTAAATTCATCTCAGAGACTCGTCTCAGATTTAAATTCTGAACTGAACTACCGTTTCTTATTACCGCATCAGATGGTGGTCCGCGCTCAGCGGGCTGGCGGGACCACAGCGGTCCAGGTGAAGGTCGGCGAAGGAAGTTTGATTTCGACTTCCGGGACTCGGAGGGTCACGGCGCTGGCCGCCGTCGCGCAGGAAGCGAGGGATTGGAGGATGACCGGGACGGCCTGCCGGAGTGGTGCACGGATGAGGAGGACGGAGAGATGGGGACGTTCGACTCCTCCGGAGCGTTCATGCCCTTAAAGGTACATGTGTGGGGAGGGAAAAAAAAAAGACTTTCTTGATCCAAATATTAAAATTTTTCAAACCTGGAAGTTTTTGTTCAGTGATGTTGAATCAATGCTTTGCTGGCCTTTACAAGGTGATTTGTAAAGGCCAGCAGTGCTGCTTTTAATGCCGCCCACTCGGGATGAAATTATGAAATGAGAATGAAAAACTCCTTGTGACATTTCATGGTCATTCAGAGAGTATCCTACTGGGACAGACCTTCAGATAGAAGTGTCTCTTCATTTAAAACAAACCTACTTCAGATCTGTAATAATACAGATCCTCTCCTAAAGTACTTTTGGGAGAAGGAGGTTTTGATTGATGTTGCTGTGCAAATGTTCCCCTAGTGAATCATGCGACTAGTTTCTGAAGACGGTTTAAAAAAAAATCACAGTCTGTTTTTATTTCCCTTGCAAAGCTACTATATTCTGTGCACATTTTTTTTTATTAATCTGGGTTTTCTCCTACACAATTTGTACTTTTTACAACGCTGATCTTCTGCCCGTATCACATGAAGTGTGCTGTGCCCAGACAGAGAGCAGCCAAAACACGAGTTGTTAAATTTTACGACGTTCAAATTATGGACCACCAATAATTACATCCTGGCCTGTCGATTCCGATTTTGGTTGATACCATTTTTTATTTTATTTTATTTTTGTCTGAAAGTTACCGAATTAGCAACAGAGGAGTGACCACTGTTAACTGTCGGAAAAACACAGCACAGCAGAGCAAAAGAGGACAGTAACTGATTTTGACTTTTGCAGAGGCGTATAAGATTGGCTTCACATTTAGTTATCAGTTGATCACTGATTTCCCAAAATTAAGAAAATCTGTGCCAATTTATTGTCGCACCCTGAGTTAAATTGAACCTTTTGAATTTTTGAAACAACTTTTTCTATAAGTTCTGTTTTCACAGACTGCAAATATGTAAGTATGAACAAGTTGTATCAACATGGAGAGTAAACATGCCAGCCTTAACCAGTCATAAAGGCAGCAGAACCAAGACACGAGTTTATTGGTGCTGTCCAGAAAACTGTAACATTTAAAAAGCTGTTTATATGAGTTCAGTGATTTTAATGCACTTTAACGCAGTTATACTGTTATTTTTACTGTACTGAAGTTGGAATATTTTGCAAAGTGTTTTTTCTTAAAGACCCTGATTGGGCCGTTGCCAATATTTAGATCTGTGAGCCTGAGGTTTCTTGTTGAAGTTTGTGACCTACTTGGTTTTTCTCTCTCTTTTGTTCCGTTAGAAGGGTGGTAAGGAGACAATCCTGGAGGAAGATTTGGACTTTAAGGGCATCGAGGAGGAGGACGAGGACGACGGCTTCCCTGATGCAGAGAGGAACAATGGAGACGTAGATAAAGACAAGGGTGAGCAAAACTAAAACGGAATGCCTCGTAACCCAGAGAGAAATAAGAGAAAACCCAGCGATCTTCATTCAAACTCTCTTTTCTGCTCGTTTAGAGAGTAAAGACTCCCTTCCTGCTGCAGGGGAAGAAAAGATGAAGCCAGCACCACCTTCCTCTTCCTCCTTCTCCTCCTCCCCCCCAACCCACTGTGCCCCGCCATCACTGGAGCTCCAACCAGGAAGTGCTGGTCAGGTGATGGAGAACTCTCAGATGAACAACAGCCACTCTGTCAAGGCTGGCAGCGCCTCTGCTGATGGTGGGTTTCTAAAGACAGAAGCTTCTGGATGTGTTTTTTTTTTTTTTTACATTATTCTTAGTTTGTTTAATCTGAAGTAACTTCTACTTTGATTTCATCTGAAAACAGGTGTTTTTATTTAGTTTCCAAACGAGGGACGGGTTCTGATTTGTGGCTCCTTTTTTGTCGTTGAGGATTCAGTTTGGTTTTGATTCGGTATATTTTTATCTCCGGTCATCTAACACTCTGTTTACTGTGTGTGCTGAACGGGCCCCAGAGCCGGCAGGCGGCTCTGCTGCTCCTCATCAGATGAGCTAAAAATAGCCACCATTGTTGAACTGCTTGTTTTTGTTTTTCCCTGTGTCAGACCTGGCCTCGGTGGGGGGCTCCAAGGCCCAACTCGGCCCCAGCGTCGCCGCCGGCAACGCCTCCACCTCCTCCTCCTCCTCCAGCCTACCTCCCCCACCCTGCTCCTCTGCTGCTCCGCTCCTCCCTCCTTCTTTAGGAGACCCCGAGGACGATGAAGGCCTGAAACACTTGCAACAGGTTTGGATACCAAAATAAATAGTTTGAGTATTTCCAGCGTTGACGTCGCAGCCAGCTAGACAGGTGCGTGCAGTTTGGCTGCGGGCGCCCAGAGCCGGGTTGTTTGTGTAAACAGGAGTCTCCGTGTTGCTGCTTCCAGCTTCAGGAGGAACACACAGTCCCAAACACATCGGCAGCGTCAGGAACGCAATTAAAACGAGTGAAATGAAAAACAACACGGCTCCATTCCCAGACCGTTTGGAAGCTGTTTTGGTTTAAGACCCCGGTCGTCTCACAGCTTCTAGAAATATGTAGTTCATCTGTTTAAAGTGAAAAGTAAAGAAAAGGCAAATAAGAAGATGGAAGATTGTTTGTCTGACTTCCTCTGTCATATACTTCCTCCAGTCATTCCTTTTTTTTTTGTCCTTTTCTATCCTGGGTTTGTTTTTCTTCAATTTTTTGTCCTTTTCTTCCTTTGTTCTTGTGTCCTTTCATGTCTTTTTTGTCTACCCTGTATTTGTATCCTTTCTTTTTTCCTCTTCCTTGTCTTATATTCCATTCTTCCTTGCATCTTTGCCATTTGTCCGTCTTTCCTTATTTCCTTTCTCTTTGCCCTTGTGTCCTTTTATTTATTTATTTTTTTGTTTACTCAAGCTTTGTCTTTACTACCTTGAGTAGTTAAGCCCTCCTTATGTCCTTCCACCTTTACACCCCACAGTAATGTTGTCATATTCAGGCCTGGCAGGTTGGTTTTCGGGTTGCGTGTTGGAAGCGAATGCTAAGTACTGACCCTGCTCTGACCTTTGCGCAGGAGGCAGAGAAGATGGTGGCATCGCTGCAGGACACGTCCATGGAGGAGGAATGCTTCACGCATTCTCTGCAGCAGCAGCAGGAGAGCCGGAACACGGCGGCCGCTCTGCCGCTGTCTCACGAAGCCGCCATGAAGTGGTTCTACAAAGACCCGCAGGGAGAGATCCAGGGTACGGTTTCATCACTGCGACCTGTGACCGTGGCTAACCTGACCTGCAGCCTAACCTGCGGGTCTCCTCTGCTCTGCAGGGCCGTTCACCACGGTGGAGATGTGCGAGTGGTTCCAGGCCGGCTACTTCACCATGACGCTGCTGGTGAAGCGGGGCTGCGACGAGGGCTTCCAGCCCCTGGGGGACGTCATCAAGATGTGGGGACGCGTGCCCTTTGCCCCCGGGCCCTCGCCGCCGCCGCTGCTGGTTAGGCAGCTCCCGCCGACGCAGCGCTCGCAGACCAGCCGGGGGTCCGCTGGGACGGTGGGTTCCACCCCAGACTGAGGGGTTTCTTTCCTCTTCAGCTCAGAAACAGAGCAGGATGTTTTTCTCACCAGCATCGTGTTTAACTGCAGTCGTCATCCTGATGCACGGCTGGGCTGTAAAAATGATTTTTACCCATTGAAATTTTGGTTTTTGAAGATTAAAGTTTTGGAAAATGTATATTTTTTCCCCCACCAATGCACTGTTTAGGTTTCCAAAGTTCAGAGTGATTACAGCACAATCAGGGCGGCCATCTTGTTTAACAAACTCGTTTTACAGCTTCCATTTATTTGGACTTTGAATTCAGGTCAACTCTACTGCAGAATACAAGCAACACGTTTTCTTATTTACTCATCAGGATGATGTTGTAGTTTTACCAGAATTAAGTTTCACTTTTACAAAAACTTCAACACAAAAAATGTACAAAACATAAAAATGAGAAATGTAAAGCATCTATACTGACGTATTAAAGCTAAGTATTTGTATTCAGTATTATCAGGAGCAGTAATTTGAACTGATTGTAAATGAGTGTCATGAAAAAAAAATACTTTAGCAAGAGTCTGGTGAGGAGAAAGAAGAAATTTATTAAAACGTTGCAAGGTGAGAGCAGAAATACAAAGTCCAGGGGTCTGTCAGTCTGCTCTGGCCAACAGTGGCTCTGACTTCCTTTTATAGGTTCTGGTCAGAGAAGAGAGACTTGATTGGACAATAGGTGTGAATCCCTGATTGTTATGTACCAACGGTTCTGTGGAGCCCAACACAGATAGTCTGGCCGTTTGTCTATTGTTAAGGAAAGGAGGTTGTTCTCTGATGCTAAAGAGGGCAGATCATTTCCACGATGGGGGGGTAAAACTTAGTCTCCGGGATCAAGGAGCTCCTGCTGTTATACGGCACTGTAGACGTCTATATGAGAGCAGCTTGACCAATCTCATGATCAGATCATGCAGAGGGGTGAGGGGCACATTATAAATGAGTCTGTTTTGAAGAAAGATCTACACAAACTGAGCTGGAAATGTCAGATGATGAGTAAATGTAGAAGGATTTTTCTCATCGCAATAACCATTCTTATAATTTCAAGATTTTTTTTTTTTCAAATTGCATCTTTTTTCTGCTAATATTGTGACTATTTTGGTAATTAAACAAAAATTCTCATGGTTGGGCCCTAAAACGCTGCCATCCAACTCCCAGAAGGGATGATTTGAATAAAAGCCACGTTTTGAAAATATTACATTTCTTGTTTTTAGAAAAGAAAGTCAAGAAAAAAAAAATCTCCCAGCCCTGCTATGGTGTTAAACTGAAGGATATTTTATGGTGATATTTGTTTCATTTTTTTTTTGTGTGATGAAGCTGAAGATGCGTCGTCATGACAGCAGAGTTTCCATGTTGCCTCTTTTAGGGGAACCTGGACCAGGAGCGGCTAAAGAAGCAGCAGGAGCTGGCGACGGCAGCTCTCTATCAGCAGCTCCAGCAGCAGCAGCTATTCCAGCTCATTAACAGGTTTCCTCTCGGTTTCCTTTTGGAATAAATCAAGTTTTATTGACTGAATTGAATGTTTAGTGACTTAGCTGCCTTCTCCTGAGCCATGTGGACCTGTATGTGTGTTGCAGGTGCAGTGAGCAGGGTATGATGCCTTCGATGAACCGGTCGATGTCAGTGCCAGATACAGGGCCCTTGTGGGACATGCATACCTCAGCTTCACAGTCGTCAGGTACAGTCAGGACCATTCACTTTACGGTGCAAACAAAACGTCTGATAAAATGGAAGCTAAATCGTTTTTATTCCCTCTCAGGCAGTGAAGCCAGTCTTTGGGACTTAACAATGAATCCTAATACTCAGGGTCCAACTCTTGAACAGCTTCAGAAGGTCAGTTCCACTCAAACTGTGCTGTGACTGTGTCGGTGTTGACATACAGAGAGTGGCCGTCGTCGTGTCGCCCAGCCGTAGTTTATGTTCAGACATGTTAAAACGTTTCCCCTTATTTCGACATCTTGCCCGTCAGCTCCAGGAGAGGCGAGACGCTGAACTCAGGGCGAAGCGCGAGGAGGAGGAGCAGCGCAAGAGGAGGGAGGAGAAGAGGAGGCAGCAGCAGGAGGAGCAGAAACGGAGGGAGGAGGAGGAGCTCTACAGGCGCAAGCAGGTGAGAAGGAGCAGCTTTAACGATCAGTTAGAAATCACAAAAGTGGCGAAATACTATATATATATATATATATATAGGAATGGGAATTTTAAATCCAAAACTTGAAATGGTTTTTTCTTGTTAAATGAAAGGCAGCCAGTTTGCTTGTTATTCCAGAAAACTGGAAAAAATATTTTGCAATTTATTAGCAATAAAAGCAGGATCTAGGTCAGTCTCCATTTGGAAACACTTGTTGTTTAGACAGCAATTAAAAATCTGCTTGAAAGCAGATGTGGGCGCACCAGGGTGCTCTTTAGAGTACAAATCAATGACTAGTTGCCATGACAACAGAAGGAAAACAGAAAGCTTGGAAAAGGATGATCACTTTGTGTTGCATCTAAAATTTTTGTTGGTAAATTTTAATTTAAAACTTGTAGTTTTGTCCTAATTTATTAAATTTTTGTAGTCAGTGCAGTCAGTGCAGATTTTGTAGTCACAAAATCAATCATGTGGTTTCAAATGGGACCCAATTCCTACTTTAATTAATTTAATTCCTTTAACATTGAGGCATTCCTCAGTTGTAATTCTTTATTAAAAATCCCACAGATTAACTTGCTAGAGCTTATCATTTATGTAGGTTATACATTTAGTTAATCTTTAAAAATCTTGAATGTATCTTGCAGTAACACTGATTAAATTAAACTGTATTTCTCAGTTTAAAAACATAATAAATGATCAGTTCTGCTGTTTTTAAACAGTAAATCATGATGTTTTGTGTGTTTGATGCCGGCAGCAGCGTCAGCAGCAGGAACTGCTCATGAAGCTGCTGCAGCAGCAGTCGCCCCAGCAGCAGGTACCTGCAGTGGGAGGCTCAGGGTGGAGCAGTTCACCCTCTTCTGGCCTCTCTAAGGCGGGGAAGTCTCTGACCATGCTGGAGATGCAGGAGGCCGAGCGCATCTTAAAGCAGCAGCAGCAGCGAGCGCAGCAGCAGAGAGTGAGTTCCTGTTTTTTTGGCACAAATGTGGGACGTTGTTGGAAACGGAACACACACCGACGCATCTTGTTTAATATTCGCCTCGCAGCATCCTGGGCTGTCCATGGGGAGCTCCTCCATGGGCGGGCAGTGGGCCGACGGTGTGGGCATGTGGGGCGGTCTGGAGGGGAAGGGAGGAAGCGGCAGCTCCTCCAGCAGCATGGGGATGTGGGACGAGGCGGTGAAGAACCAGGCCGGCCTGCGGGGGAACTCCAACAACAACCTGGGCCTGAAGAACAGCCGCAGCAGCCCCTCTCTGACGTACGCCACGCTAGACAGTCCACTCGGCACCAAATGAAACCCACTCACCCACTTCTTCATCACAGATCCTTTTGTTTCCTCTCGCAGCGATCAGTACATGATGCGCCGTAAGAGAACGGAGGATGAGGAGAAGCTGCTGAAGCTGCTGCAGGGCATGAAGCCTCAGGACGGCTTCACCACCTGGTGTGAACAGATGCTGCACGCTCTCAACACCTCTGCCAACAACTCCTCTTCCTCTCTGGATGGTAGGAGCGCCACCATTTTACCCATTAAGCTTTGCCAAGAGGCGGGGAGAGTTCAACCTAAATTTAGTTCAGCGCATTGAAGACTTGTCGCTATCATCTACCCCGTTGCTGCTGTTGATTGCAGCCCTGCAATCTCGCATTTCGGGTTATTTTCTTAGCCCGGCTCTGACATTTTGTGGCTGTAGAGTGGTCTGCGGAACATGAATGATGTCAACGTTTAAAAGTTTGAAAGAAACTGAGCTGAAGACAGAGAAAAGGGAAACTTTACATATGTATAGGGCTGCAACTAACGACTATTTTAGTAATCGATTAATTCCTCGATTATTCTGACAATCAGAAATGCATTAAAAGATGCAAATAAACATGTAGTCCAATTTATGTTTTTGAAACCATCACTGTCATTTTTGGCTAAAACAGATGAAGGTTTTTATCTTGGGGGCAAAATGTATGCAGTTTTTGTACAATTTTGCTTAATTACTGCTCTGAATATGTTGTTTTTTTTATCAACAAATGGGCTTTTTAAAAATCTGTAAACTCCACTTAACAATTAATAGATTACTAAATTAGTTGACAATCATTTCAGTAATTGATTTACCACAATACATAACTGAGACATTAGTGGACAACAGACCACCTGTAGGAAAGTCGTGATGGCAAAGTGTCAAACTCAGATTTCTTTCGTAAACAGGAGATTTATCTGGTGGTTTGTTCAGGTAGGAGGAAATCAAGACGCCTCCAGTCTGTAGCTTGGAGGCGTAACAGTCCGACACTCCACGCTGATTTATACCGTCAGAGCTGATGGCTATGAATGTCTAAAACGAAAACAGTTTGCAGTTGACTTTACAGTGGTCCTGCTGCCTCTGGTAACCATGGTAACCTTGTGTGTCCGTTCAGTCGCCACCATCGTGGCGTACCTGAAGGAGGTGGAGTCTCCCTATGCAGTGCTGGATTTCATCCGGTCCTACCTTGGGGACACAGTGGAAGCCAAAGAGTTCGCCAAACAGTTTCTGGAGCGACGTGCCAAACAGAAAGCCAACCAACAGAGACAGCAGCAACAGGTACGCCTCGCCTCGCCTCGGCCACGAACGATGCATTAGAAACGATGCGTTTCAGAAATATGACTCACAATAAGCTTGTTGAAGCTTATTGTGAGTAAGCTTCAATAAGTAAGCTTGTCCAACTACTTTATTTCTAGTAGCTGGACAGAGTACCACATATTTTCCTAATATCATCCAGTCTTGCAACAAAAATATGTTGTTGATTTACCTTAAGCATTCATTTTGATAATTGAATATTTTCACAAAGGTGTGAAGTCTCGATAGATGAAAGGATAAAATCTAGGTTAAAAAAAAATCTATTCTAATGATTCACTTGCATAAAGTCATTTATCATGTTGTATTGAATCTATTAAAGCTTGTAATTAAATGTTCAGAAACGCTTTATGTCCTTTTTGGTTGTTTTTCCAGCTATCAAAAGAAGTGGGTGGGTTGAACATGAACTTCCCTCTGCAGGTAAATTCACTTAAACCAGCTTTCTTTATTTCTACATGCTCACAGTAATGGACATTAATGACTCAGTGGTTTGGTTGGATCTTTTATGGCTGATTTTTCACAAGGCTCCTGCATATTTTAACTGATATCACTCATCAGCAAACAAAAACACAAAGGTCACATCAGATTCTTTAGATTTTAAAGCAACATCAGTAAACGAAGGCTTTTAGAAAGACAAAAATTTTATTTTAGAAATGTGTGTGTGTGTGTGTGTGTGTTTATATATATATATATATATATATATATATATATATATATATATATATATTCTATTTGATACAAATGAGTTCTAACTGATAGAAGTGAGGTCATGTGGGTAACTTCTGTTATTTTTGTTTGTTTCACTTTAAGGACTCAATGCGAGGTATGAATCCAAGCACTCTGCAGTCCATGTTTCAGGCCAACCACATGGGCAAAGCTGGTCTCTATGACAACCAGGGAGGAAAGATGAAGAAGAAACCACCCATGATGCTGCACTCTGATCCCAGCATCTTAGGTAAGCGACACCAGCCACTTTAATTTGATTCGCACTGAATTGGGCATGGGCTGTATTTTAACTGGACGAGAAATTTAAACAAAATGCGTCTCTGTTTCATTGTACTGCAGTGACAGTTTGAGATAAATTCAAACATTCTGTTTGCTTTCCATAAATGTAAAGTTAGAAAAAAGAATTATCGCTTTAATAAGAAATTACATAATGGTATGTTGATTTCAAAGCTGGTTCTTGCTCAAAAGGCTGCGCACAAGTGGGTTGCCTGGATTGTTTATTTTACACACCCACACACACTTGTGTTTTCTCTCCCTGCAACACCGGGAGGATTAACACAAAGACCAGCAGCAGCCTGTTACAAAACCCAAGCATATTTTTCTAACACATGTAAACAGAGGCTTGAAAATGTTGCACAAAGGGCAGCAATTTTTTTCTATTAATACTCGCTTCTCCCTTCTCTGTGCAGCAGGGCTGGAAGGTACATTTTAACTAATATATGTAATATTTCCATCTGCCTAGAGAGGTTTGTGGTTCTTTATGATGACCGCAGGAAATCCAGTTGATTTTTGCTGCCTTTAAAGATTAAAACAGAGAATTAAACAACAGATAAAAAGAGGATTACTCCAAGAAACGGTTATACATGTTGTTTTTGTTAATACATAAGCATATTAGCCTCATGAAGTCAAAAGATTTTTTTCCATTTCATTTTATGCTCTTTTTGCTGGATGGATGGCATCACTATAACATCACCGTTAAAACCTAATGAATTCAGTCTGTTTTTTGGATTTCTTACTACAATGGTTCCCTATCAGCCCATTTGTGTTTCAGTATTTGCAGATTTTTATGTAAAGCAACATCAGAGCTTGAAACATGTAGGCACGCTGCTTCTTGACACGCTATTGAGAAACAGCCAATCCAGGGGCACCATGTGTTTTCCTTGGCTGTGATTGGCTAAACCTGACTGGCGATGAGGAAGACTGTAGATGTTAGCTTCTGCTGTAAAAACACTGTCTATGCATTTTAGTGTATATTTGGTGTTAAACTAATAAAATAGGCAGTTATAAGCATTTTTAGAGGTCTGAAGTTTTTACAGAATTTAGTTAATAGCCAAATAAATACTGAAATAATTAGAAACTGAACATACAGTAACTTAAAGTTCTTCTTTAATGAAATTTGCACCTAATAAATTAACATCTGTTTAGAATTGTGCATATACAGTCTTGTTTTCATTGTGCACAAATATCATTATTTACTCATTACATTGTGACATTTTTGTCGGTTAAAGTCAGCAGGGAAGCTTGAACTTTAACTTCCTGGTTATGATGAGTAGAAAATGTCTGCAGTGCGTAATAAAATCAGTAAATGCCCAAATTCAATACAAAGAAGTGTAAAAATTAAGCAATATAGAACGACATGTGTCAGGTGTGCGTTCCTCTTGTAGACACTGTGATCTAAGCGTTGCGTTGTGTGTGTCCCCTGCAGGGTACTCATTCCACAACACGGGCGAATGTCTGAGCATGAATGAGCTGGAGATGGTGGAGGATTACTGATGTGACGCAGCGCAGCAGCAATAGCTACCTGAGGCCTTTTCTGTCTTTTAATCAGACAAACCTGATGACGAATGTGCACTGCTGGGGAACCGGGGGTTAGGGGATTGGGGGGGGAATCGGTTTGGGTCGGGTTCTGGAAGGGAAGGGAGCAAAGCATGAGAGACGGTGAAGGGTTAATCCCTTTATCTCCCTCTGGTTATTTAAAAAAAGAAAAAACAGGGCTCCCTGCTGCACCAGTTGATCACTAGAGCACGGGAGAGGGGGGCGGGTGAGCCGGGGGGAGGCGAGGAGGGGGTTTCCTCTGGCACTCAAAAGTTTTAAGCACCTTATTCTGAACTAATGCACTTTATTGAGATGGGATTTGACTAGTTGTTTAATTTTATGTGTACATTTGTGTTTTGAATCGATGCGCGCCCGACGACGCGTTTTTCACACACGTCGCCGGCGAGCGTCTGAACTGGAAGCGGGCGGGGGTAGGGGGGAAAGGAGGAGTCGGGAGTCGACGGGACGAAGTTAGGTTTAGAAAAGTCAGGGGGACCTTTTTTTTTTTTAGTTTGAACCGTATCAGAAAGCAAATCCTTTCTCAAAAGACAAACACTGTTGATATTTCTCTTGTTGAGCATTTTTTTTTACATTTATATGAAAAGTAAAGCTATTGAAAAAAATGGAGTATAAAAAACTTGAAGATTTGCACTTGCCTAAAAAAAGAAATGACAAAAAAAAACAACAAAAAAAATCCAACAAATGGGGTTAGTTTATAGCAGTGAATATTTTTGTGAATGTGTGCGAGCGAGTGTGATCCAGTCTGCACAATGTTCTTTTATTTTCCTGTTGCTTACCGAGATGTATGAAACATAAAAGAGGCCATTTTTTTTGTCTTATTTTGTTCAGTAATTTCTCCTCATGTTCAGAGTGTGAATGTGTGCACCCCCTTCTTTTTTCTTTTTTTTTTGTTGTTTTTTCCAAACGGGGGATTTTCATCTGTTTGTTCCGAGAGTGTGACTGAACCAGAGAGAGAGGGCAAACTGCACAAACATCCTTTCTCTCACCAGCTCTTCATCTTCAGATAGATTTAAAAACAAAAAAAAAAAAGAAAAGAAAAAAAGATGCATACATTTTGTAAATGTTAGCTTTGTTCTCATGACATGATGGCTCACCGCTGGTTTATTTCCCTCTGCCTCTCTGCGGCCCTTAAAGGGCCGGCGAACGCGGCGGATCATGAGGGGGGGAGTTGGCGCGTGTGTGCATCCGAGTGAGATTTTCTAAGTATGAACGAGAGCGTGTGTGTGTTTTCAGAGGATGTGTTCATTTACTGTTCATAGAAGTGAGTTAAGACTACAGGTACTCATTTTGTATGTGCTTTTTGTTTTCTACGTGTATGAATGCACATTTGTGCCTAAGAACTTTGATATAGGGTGCATGGCCATTGAGACATTAACTCTTTTCGAGAGCGGATGTGACGTGTGTCGGTGCTCAGCACATTGTATGTAAAGTTTGTAAGTTTATATCGTAAATATTTCTAGTTGTCTTTGGGGGGTGGGGTTGGGGTGTTTGGGTTTTTTTGGGGGGTGGTGATCCATCAGAAAGGTTAGTCCAGTTCGTTTTTTTTTGTTCTTTTTTTTTTTCCTGGGGTGTGATCACGTTGCCTTTTGTCAGCTCTCGATCTTGTGAATGAAAGGTGTCGAGTTTCTGACTCTGGAAAAAAAAAAAAATACAGCATCTTTTAATGTGCGACTGCACAGAAACGGTGCGAGAAATGTTAGCATATTGTGTTACTTACTCGTTGTTGCAATTTGATAATGACGAGTTGTTTTTTTTAAATAAAAATATATATGGAATATATACATTATATACAAAGTTTAAAAAGTATTTGGACTAAGATAATGAGCACTTGGGGCTGCTATTTTTGTTGTGTGTTAATTTTTTTTATTTCGTTTCCCTAATTTTTTTGTTTCCTCGCCATGTGAAGTGTGTATTATTTTTATTTTTTTTTCTTAAAACATTGAATGTATTCCAAAAAAAAAAATTACAAACCCGTGCTGATTTTGTTTTTCCTCAGAAGATTTCAAAAAAATGGAAACAAAACAGAAAAAAGAGCTTCTAAGAGGTTTTCATTTACACAGTGGAGAAGAAGAAGAAATGGAAAATAAAAACTCTGGACGGATACAGTTGAACACACTGCCTCTAACAATCCTGGTCGTAGTGACTCAGAATTAAAAAGAAAGGACTTATTTTCTATTCCATACTGGAGCTTTGGTTGTTTACAAGCCACATGGATAACTGTGGGTGCAGTTTTGTTTAATTTTTTAAAGTTTTTTGTTGTCTTAGTTTTTGTTCCCACATGAGACGGGTGGGGTTTGCAAGTGCGCTTCTGCCATATGGACAATGAGTGGTGTTGGGGGTTTTTTTCTTTGTTTTTTTTTTTATATTTTTTTTTTTTTTTTGCTTGAGGACGAGTGGCAGGAATCTGAACAGCATGGACAAACTCCTCTAAGTCGGCCTTGTTTATATATACATACATATATAAAAAAAGAAACCTCGAGGATGGACTTTGTTTTCTGGATTGCAGGGCTGAAAGAGCCTTGAGGGAACTGAGAGGCCAAAAAATGAGTAAAAGAGGAGGACGCCTGATTTGTGCGCTCGTCTTCACCTCAACCCTCCCACGCACTCGCACCCTGCCCTCACCGACTCACCTATGCACTTTTGTTCATTCAAGCTGTGAGGTACAATTCTGGGGATGGGAGCACAATTTACAACAGGAGGATTGCTACGACTTTTGATTTAAGAAAAAGAAAAGAAAAAAAAAGTCAGCGAAAACGATATTCCCAAAACTAAAAACGAGAGACTTCGAGAAGCCCCGTCTTCTCCCACCTCCTGTATATAAGCATATTTTTGTATTACCTTTCAAAGTAGAACGAGAGAGAGAGAAAAAAAATTGCAAATGGATGAAGGAAAAAAAAATTCATGAGACGTTGGACTGAATGTTCCTCATGGAAAAGAAACCAATAGTTTTCAATAGTTTTAATTGGACTCGCTGCGAGTTTCCCTTTATATGCCACTAACCTTGAAATAATTGGGGGATGGAAGGGAAACGAGCGCGGACTGAGGCGTTGGATATGCCTCCTGGTGGCAGCTTGTCAAAGCGGAGATTGGAGCGGCCACAAGAGTTTGATCAACTCTCACAGTCGAGAGCCGGACGCCGTTCTGAAGAGCCGTCGCCAAGGACGCTTCCACTTGGTTTCCCCAACCTGACGACTGCCTTCAGAGCGGTGGAGCTCCTGCAGGAGGAGAGCTGCGTGGTGAGTTCTTTTAAAATATCTCACTTCATCACGAAGCCAGTGTTTTATCTGTTGTTTTCAATTCATTGTCTACAAACGAAAGCAACAAGTTTTACCCAAAATCTTTAACTTTTTTTGACGTGTATCCTGTAGAGTTTGACTTCCAAACTGTTTGCTTTTGGCTCCTCTTCTGGTTTTTATTGTTCTCGACCTTTAGAGACGTCTTTTATCGTTACGTAGCGGGTGGTATTCAGTTGTACACCTCGGTTCATCCAAAATCTCTGAATTCGACTAGTGGATGGCAGTTCAGTTTACATCAATCAAGACAAACTCAAAAAATTTTCTTTACACCAAAAAAGCATGTCTAAGAAAAAGCAAACACTTTGGCATAACCTTTGACCCCAGTTTGACTTTGAATGCACGTGTCAAGTCTCTGGTTTGTTCCTGTATTCATCATCTGAGAAAATGCTGCTGTTTTACGTGCTGAACAGGAAATAATTATTTATGCTTTTGTTTCATCGACCAGTTCGCTGTATGTAAAACCTCCTCAGAACTTGAAACCGTTCAAAACCTGGGATCCAGGGTTTTTATATGCGAGTCCAATCGTAGCGGAACTACACTCGGTCTGATTTATTTTAGGGTGCAAGTTAAAATGTTCCTAAACATCCAAGCTAGTTTCCTTTCATTAGAGGGTGACCGTTGAGTTGTTCTCCCAAACTTTGCCAATTGGTGGCACGTCTGGTTAACATGAAAAAAATAAAAGAAGACCCAAGAGACATTCCCATTGTTCTTAGACTTTACCTGAGATTTTTAGGCTTTTCAGTTGTTCTGAGTATTTGTCCAATGAGAAATGTGCCACAGTCTAAAGTCAGTGGAGAAAAAAATCAACCCCCACCCTTCTAAAGTAAGAACCGAGAAGTACGGCCAGCCTTGGTCCAGTTTGTGACTTTAAGTTGTTTTCTCTTTTTCTGTGTTTCCTCTTCTCAGGTGATTGGCTTTGCTTTATTTGCTGCCCTCTGTGACGAGGATTTAATCTGCGGCCGACCCATGAATCAGCTCGCCTAAACCTGCTCCTTCGAACTTTTACCCCAAGACACTTGTCTCGTCCTTGGACTGGGCAGGCCATCGGCATTATCAGTCGGACAGTTCATCACCCATCGCGTTTGGCTCGGGGGTTTGATCAGACGCTCTCAGACAAGGATAAGGGCAAAAAAAAAAAAAAAAAAAGGGGAGGAGTGACGATGGTCTCAACCCACCTCAACCTGAGACCTTGGAGAAATGGTTCGTTGAATAACCGGCCCCATCCTGTCTTAAGAGGTCTCGGACAAGAAAACGCAGAAAGATGGCGGCTGTTTGAAATCCCTGCTGCCGTGGAACTGGATAGACTTGTACAAAACAACAGCAACAAAAAAAGACTCTAAAACACGACTAAACACACAAACACGTCGCAGAAAATTCTCAAGTCCAAAGGAGCGGCAAACATATACACTACATGCACATTTCCAGCGGAAGTTACACATAATAGGGATCCATAAATATCAACTCTCAGAGACACAAACACATCAGCGCTCATCAATTCAAATGGTGTGCTTTGTAAATAATGTAAAATTTGGTTTGAATGACTTTTTTTTTTTTGTTTGTTTCTCATAGTGGGGTTTTGCTTTATTTCTTTGTTCAACATGCCTTAAATTGTATAGCTGAGTCTTGGATGACTAACTGAAAATGTTCTCGATGATAAAACTTAGTTGGAAACCATCTTGTTAACTGTATTCAGGTTGAACAAAGTTTTCAACAGCGCTTTTTGTTCTGTTGGCTAACAGAATTGTTGTGTATAGACCTCCTTACGTATACATCCAATCACCTTTAAAAGTTACTAGCTAACTACAGAGTAGAGCGACGAGTCTTTAATATTCTATTTTTTTTTCTTTTCTAAATTTGCTGGTGGTTGGATTTTTGTTGCTCTTTTGTTTTCATGAAAACGCAGAGTGAATTTGTTCGGAGTTGATTCGTTTTGTTATTTTCTAAAGGTCTGTACTCTGGGGAGCTGAGCTGACCGGGTTGCGTTTCAATAACCGACCCCTCGCCGTGCTGCGTCAGAATGCAGTTTGGGTAAATTTAGTCATCCTTAAATTTCAGATACGAGTTAGTGCATTTGGACTCTTTTTACACTCCAGGAGAATTGTACGATTTTTAGAAGAAAAAAAAAAAATATATATATATATATATACTGTTGTGCAGATGTGAGAGAATCTCGGGCTTATTTACTCTTAAAGGAAGCTTTATAATTGGACATCCGTTGATCAAGGTTTTCATGACCAATTCTGATACCTGTGTTTTTAAGATCTGGAATCCTGATTCTGTCATCTTCTATTTTTTGTTTAATAAGTTTTATAGTAAAGAAAAAAAAAATCAAAGCAGATTACTTTATAGATATAATAATTTTGAACGGATGTGACAGAATTATAAGATGGTCGCCATTTATGAGTCAAAGCCAGTGGCAGTTCCCACATTTAACCAAATACAAATACTATTTTGGAAGCAAAACTCGGTAACACTTTTTATAACTTCTCAATAAGATCTAAAGTATTTATCGGTTTAATACCAATCTTAGGCTTCGCTGTTTGTCTTTTCATCCCAATCTCTGCCTGTAAGAATTTTGGATTTTAAAGTAGTAATCAAATGTCTGATTGTTTAAAAAAATACACTGCTCAAAAAAATAAAGGGAACACTTTAACATTTAAGTGAACACTGAAGTGTTCCCTTTATTTTTTTGAGCAGTATATATATATATATATAGCCCAATAATTTCATATTGAACTTGCAGCTGCAGATCAGAGACCAACTGTAGCATCGGTGATGAGATGCAGCGAGTTACTTTTTCTTTTTTTACAGTGGGAAACTCCAGGGGGCGCTACTCCTCATTGACTGAACATGCAATTACGCTATAAAAAGTTCCTTTAGATGCAACGATGCAGCTTTTTTTTTTTAAGCGCTGAGGTTACCTCCCAGTGCTCTCAGATGTAAAGAAATACCACTGATCAAAACATCTGAGTTTCAAACATTTCTCTGATTTTCATTAAACTACCGAAGTATGTGTTAGTTGATGTCGAAAATGGTGCGAGTTGTTATTTTTGCTGCACTTAGTGTGCAGGAATGGAAAGTATCCCTGATCTACCAATCAGAGCCGCTCAAAGGAAAAACTGGCCCGATTCTTTAGATGATTGATTTTGCGCGTCTTTGTTTCTATTTGAAGGTGAAGCTTCTTCGGTCCGGGGTGATCAACTCTGGTGCTCCAGATCTACCATCCTGCAACTTTTAGAAACTTTCCTTCTCCAACACGCCTGCATTTTCTCATAAACATGTCATTTAGCTCGATAGAGGCCTGGTCGGAAGCTATTTGTGTTGAAAAGAGATTCACCTAAAAGTTGCAGGATTGTAGTTTTCAAGGACTGGACTTGGCCACCCTCGATCTAAAAAGATTTGAAGCGTCGAGTGTTTTTAATCAGTTCATTTTTGTACCTTTGCTAACTACAGAATGTCATTTTTAATCCAAGCAGCTGATTATTATCGCCAACTACTGTTTAATTATCTTCCTTAGCTATCACTGAGAAGTTGCAGAAGACTCCATTAGGCTAGAATAGTTAAATTGCGACCAAATGTTTGAATTTAACGAGATATGCATTTGCGAAAAAAATTAAAAATTAAAAATCTACTTTAAGCAACTTTTGCAATTAATTTTTAAGATGACATTTGGTAGTTTTAGTGCA
This sequence comes from Poecilia reticulata, assembly GCF_904066995.2. Taxonomy (NCBI): domain Eukaryota; kingdom Metazoa; phylum Chordata; class Actinopteri; order Cyprinodontiformes; family Poeciliidae; genus Poecilia; species Poecilia reticulata. The sequence continues at coordinate 21,130,709 of NC_088847.1, read as the reverse complement.
CTCAAAAGGCTTTTAATATTATATAAACTTCAGAAATTTTGTCCAAAAGGAAAAAGGATGATTGGTTGCACACTTATTAAATTGATCATGTGATTCTGTTGCAGCAAATTTAAATCGGATTGTGATTTCACAGTAATTGTACCCCAGTCAGCTCAGCTCCCCTTTGGTTTGAGTCTTTCGAACGTTGTTAAAATGACAGCAAACTGTACATTTAATGAAACCGTTTCGGAAAAAGAACAAGTGAAAAAATGTGTAAATAGTTTGGCTCCTGTTTGAAGAACAAAAATAAATACTAAATAAATGGCATTTAGCTGTTCCTACTGTGTTTCTTTTATAAACTCATCTGAAAATACAATACAGTTGCATTTAATTTTGTTCAGTAATTTAAAACATAAATTTATTACAGTGCTACATTTTAGCATATATTTCTGTGAATTTTGATGACTGGTTACTGCATAACAAAAAAAACATACAATTTATTATTTATTTGAAAAGAGACTGGACCATTGAAGAGCAGTAAAATCTTTTTTTTTCTTAGTCCAGATAAGACACAATTATGGTTACTTTTAGTTTAGAATGGGCTTTACTTTACACCCTGTGAAAGTGTCAATCCATGATGTTTGTTTTTCCTTCCACTAAGTTTTTCTAAGATGTGATTGGATACTGGGCTGCTGTCAAATCAGCAGTCTAATTAATTTTGAGTAACTTAATGTTAGGTTTCCATTTAATGACGAGTAACTGAAATCCAACTAAATACATAAAATAACTGACATTTTTCTTTTCCCGAGATCCATCTGTATATATTCTATTCTAAACAAAATCCTTGAGCTCAGAGGAAACCTGACGCGGAAGTGGAGGGGAGCAAATCTCAAATCCGTTTAAACGAACTCTCGCGATAGTTCCAAACACATGGCTGCCTACTTGTGTTTACAACTTCTCGAGGAGCTGTAAGCGGCACAGAAGTTCCCTGCAAAGAAGACGTCGACTTGTATTTGGGGGCTTGTCTTCTTCGCTTGTGTGAAAACTTTTGAAGCCGCAAAGAGGGAAAAGGACACGAAGCTCAGCGTCAACGGTCAGAAGAGCTACAGCAGGTGCGTAGCTGCGTATTGTTGGCACAAGCTAGTGCTAACTGAAGCTAAACAGAGCTTGGTGGCTATTTCTTTGTTCCAGACACATAAAATTTGCTTTCTCCATCGTCATTATTAATGTGGAGTACAAAAAAGCAGCAGGGCTGGAGGGAAATTTATCTGTGGATATTTTATGTGGTTAATTTAAAATGACGACCCACCGTTTTGAAGTATCTGACCTGTCACGACTCGCCACAGGTGTTTGGAGGAGCATTTTGCAGCTTGCTAAAGCGCACAAATATAAACCTTGTCATAACACGAACGCTAAATGTTTCCGATTCAATTGTCGTTGTCAACTATTTCTTAAATCTACCCAGTATGTTGAAATTGTGCCTTTACTGCACAGTATTTTTATTCTGTTTTTATATTATGCGTATTTCTATCTTTGTGTAAATATATCTGTGACTTTCTATTCTAATTACTTGTCCAAAGGAACCTTTCAGTTCAGCGGTTCCACTTTAAATTTAATAAACGACCCTTGGCAGTAACGTTACATTAGATGGACATGCATACAGACAGGGACTCATTGTCATGATACAGATGTTTAAAAAAACTGAAATTGTATGCAATTCGGTAGCTTAGTTTTACTCTGGAAAAAATTATGGAAGGTCTACCTTTTGTTTTGATTTATTCAGCGGGATTAGTAAGTATTTATCAAAATTTTAGTTCCCTTGTTGGCTCTTGTCTGCTTATAGGACAACACCTAGTTTTCTTTTAGAACATTTGATAAGGTTGAAGAAGACAGAGGGATATTTGACTATTTCTTTTGGCACATATGATGATCAGTAGTGACAAACTATCAGACGGCATGAAGTTAATACTCCAGGTCAAGAATCATCATCATTATTATTATTATAAATGTCTGCTGTATGTGTTTGTTTTTGTTTTTTTTATTCACACAGACACTGCTGACTAAATCAAATTTGAAAATGCTAAGTAGTATTTTTGTTTCTTAAACTGTCCTCTCAAGAAATGACTGCAGAACAGTCATTTCTTGTTTTTCCATTTCTACGCAGTGCCAAAAGCAATAAAAATGAATTATGTATTTGTATGAGTGAAGGAGAGGTTTAGAAAGACATCAGCTTCACAACGAGGGAAAAAAAACTCTTTAATGCTTCCTGTTTTCTGTAGTTGGGTGATGTCCTCAAACCCCGACAGACTCAGCCGTCCACACTGCAGGAGGAAGCACTATCCCAGTAGCACTTACCTCACCCACGTCTGACAGCCACCCGCCGGACTGCAGGCCTCAAAACGCCGGGAGGAGGACCGATAAAGCCATGTCCGATTCAGCCGAAGGTGGAGAGAGCGGAGGCGTGGCGGCCGGTGGGCAGGACTCTGAAGCAGACGGCGAGCCCCCTCAACAGGTCCCGCCTCTACTCTGTCAGTCTGAGCTGGTGGAGCAGGAGACCCCAGAGGACGAGGTTCCACCATCAGCCAAGCGTTCCAGGATGAGAGAGGAGGAGCAGGAAGATGGAACACCAACAGAGTCTGGATCTGCACAGGAAGACACATCCACACAAAGTAAAACACTCGTCCTGATAATCGAGTGTGTTTAAAAACTGGAAGTGTGGCAGAAATACTGTACTCACAGATTTTTATTTAATTTTTTTTATAGCAACACATGAGTTACAGCAACCTGAGGGGGAAGATCAGAGAAACGAAGATGTAGCAGAATGCCACCAGAACGGAGATGGAGGACCAGATGCTGCAGAAGGAGAGGAGACGAGACGAGAGGAGGAGTGCGATGGCGACGGAGCAGCAGGACAGCAGTAAGTTAAAGAACTTTTGTTCAAGTTTTTGTTTTGCATTCTGACTTTAATTTAACACGTCTCACAGAAAAGACAGCAGACAGAAAATACAAAGCAAGAAGGTTTTTCACACAGTGGAGCTTCAAACTATTTTGATTGCTTCCAGGAAAGATATTAATCTCAGTTTGGTGGTTTTTAATTCGGTGTTACGATCTCCATGTGATTGTTGAGGCACACACTTCTTTTTTTTCTTGTTTAATCTTAAATTAAAGGACTCATGTGTTTTGTATACAGTTGTAGCGCCCCCATCAGGCCAAACACAAGATCTTCATTCTTTTGGCTTGTTTTTTCCAGTAAAAACTTAAAAAAATCTATCTATATGTTCAATTAACAATAGGTATTATAAATGGCTATTGCTATATATATATATATATAGAAAAATCTATATATAGATTTTTAATAATATATATAGGTATTATAAAAAATCCTCTAAGGACTTTGTGGTTATATTTGAGATTGCCTGCTGTGCCTGTTTGACCATTTTAATGAACTTCTTATCACCTTGAGATGCTAAAACTCAGGCAGAGATGGAGAAATGACTACAAAGAAAGAATGGAGAGAAAATGTGGGTCTCCATTAGTTATAATGACAGAAAGTTTAGGACAAAAACAGAAGAAATAACTTATTGAGTGGAATTTTATTTAATAAAGTAATTATTTATAGTAAAAGTTAAAAAAAATATGAATGTTTGTTGATTTTTAAGCGTTGTTATAATTCAGATATACAACATTTAAAAATATTTCATTTGAAAAATTGAATCTCTACAGTTGTTTTTTTCTTTTCCACAATCTTTCTTTATTTTCTGACCAACATGAACTTCAGTTGTTATGGGTGTGTGTCTCATGTGTCTCTTTCTTCCAGCCTCGACCTGGATTTTACCCAGAATCCCTCAATGCTGACCGGTTCCTGGACGGAGTACTCCAGCTTTCCAGAGAATTACCTGAAGGGCTGCAAATGGTAATCCTGATTTACAACAAACATGAACAAAACACACTGGAACAGGTGGTTTTCTGAGCCACTTGTGTATTTATCTATCTTTGGCCTCACCACTCATAAGTCATTTTGAGTTTAGTAAATGTCTTCCTTCCATTAAAATAAAAGGTGAAGGAAAATTTTCACTATATCAATCTAGGTATTGTGCAAATTATCTTTTATCAGAGACGATATTACTAATGACTTATTCCACATGAAACAAGTTGAGTTAATATTAAGCGAACTGTCTCCTCCACTTAGGGCCCCCGATGGTTCCTGCATCCTGACTAACAGCGCCGACAACGTCCTCCGCGTTTACAACCTCCCTCCAGAGATTTACAGCTACAGCTGGGACTCCATCCCTGAGATGGTGAGTTAGAAATCGGCAAATGTTTTTTTCTGTTTCGAAAATAACAGTTGGAAGCAACACTTTTGCGTATTTAAATATTTATTTGCAGCACCTGTTTGTGAATTTATTTTTACTTTCATGAAACTGTTGGGCCTTCTGAATTAGATGTAGGTATGGGTAATATGGATTTAGAATTTTATCATGAAACTGTTGCGATGATGATAAAAAAAGTTTGTACTATTCCTTTTTTAGGTAACCGTATGGCTGTGACTCCATGGCACAGCATTCATAGCGCCACAAACAGAAATATTCTTGAAAAACATTTCTATTTGAAATAAAGGTGTGATTTATATCACAACTGCACACAGTAACTACATTTAATAATATTTCAAAATTTCTTGATATTTATTGATGCTCTTGTGGAGAAAATAGTTAAAATAAGATTTTCAATAATAATTGCAGGTGTCTATTGACTTTGTTTTGTTTTTATCTTTTCCTAATTATTATACAGACTACTATTTTTTTGAATATTTGTGTCTATGCCGCCTTTTGAGGTTAAGAGAGTATAAATGTCTGTCACCAAACACATCCTTCTGCTCACTCAGCCAAACCCTGAGCCATTCATTCACCCAACTTTTTACCCAAACTAATCGTCCAAATATACCTGCCTGCTCACCCGTTCATACGTCCTCTCCGCCTGTCCAGCCGACCGGCTCCCTCTTCCTCAGGCGCACCAATCCATCCACCCACACTTTGAGTCGCACAAAATGTATTTCTGAGGATTTAACGGGTAGAGGAAAATGGCCGTCGTGTCTTTTTAAGATTTGAGAAAATATCGAGCGCGGAGCCAATCTTTCTTTTTCTATTATGGGGCTGGCAGATCGGGATCACTGAACAAAAATAATTGAAATGTAATCCATTTTCCTCCACAAAGATCTCCCAGCCTTTTTTCACGAGACGAGAAAATTGAGCTTGATTTCTTCATTTCTCAAAGGCAGCCGTCGGCCTTTGAATTTTACTGCGAGTTATAGCCTGTTTTATTGCCTCTGATCCCATACAGTGATACTTGCAAATTTATGAACGATTGAGATTTATTTATTTATCTTTTTTTTTACTTTTTAACAATTTTATTGTCTTGCAAAGAGGTGATGTAAAAGCATCAGATTTTCCAGCCCAACAAATGAGACAAAAACATCTCAGCTTGTGATTATATGAGCAGAAGCTGCAAGGCTCATTACTTCATAAAACCCACTTTAAAGCTCTGGAATGCTCTTAGCGTTTCCCATAAGCTCTGCACATCATTTCCATTATTATAAAAACTCAAATTTAGCTGTTTTTAAGCTTTAACTGTATTGGTGGAGCCATGAAGTGGTTTAATGCATTTCATATTTGAAATCACTTTTACATGAATTGGTTTTTGGAGCAACTTTTGTCTGTGGATGAAGGAATTTTTTAGTTGTTTTTTTTCCCCTCTAAATATTTACGAGTTGTGGCTTGATCAGAGAAACGTCACATAAAACCATCTTCACCGTTATTTTAAAGGGAGGTTTCTGGGAATTGTATTACTTGACTCAGCATTTCCTCTTGTAAAGCTGTTCTTAAACTTTCTTTCTCAAAGAGAAAAGGAGAAACCCACTTCATTGTTTACTGCACGTCCTCTTCCAGTTACTCCATGTTCTGGTAAATGTTCATCTGACGCTTTGTCCTCTTGTGTTCCCCGGTTCCTGCGGCTTACAGACAGTCCTCTCTTTGCAGGCCATTAAGCAGCCTTTTAAACTCAGAAGAGAAATTTATTGTAGCTCTTTTACTGAAGTCCTTGGAAATCTCATTTCATGCCTTGATACACTTTACTGGGAAGGAGCAGAATCTGATATGTTGCTGTTCGTCTCACACCTGACTGTCATTAATTTAACACTCCTGACTCTACATTTAACTTCAAATTAACCTTCTTTAATACAAGAGCATGTGCTATGTTAATCATGTCTTAGTTTGGATACTTTTCCGTAACTTAAAATACCAAAGTTTAAAGTTTGTAATGTTTTTTTAGATTGTTTGCTGAAATAGACGTCGTATATAAACGTTGAACCCAGATGTGCAGCATGGAGTGGCGTGCAGTCTGCTACACATGGATTCATCCTTACTTGTGTCCCGTTCTTCCTGATCCAGAGTCCTGTGCTCAGGATGGCTGAAGGAGACACCATCTACGACTACTGCTGGTTCCCGAAGATGAACTCGTTGGAGCCAGACACGTGTTTGTGAGTTGAAGCCGATATTTTCCTGCCTAACTTGAACTAGACCCTCCCAGCAGCTGGATGTAAAAGAAAAATGAACACATATTTAACATATTGACCACCTCCTTGTCACCTCTGTCCCTTGGTGTTCCTCAAGGTTGTGTGTTTGGTCCTCTATATTCTCCCTATCAGCCTCTATACCTTCTACCTGTCGACCAAATCCATAACGCCAATTTTTCTCCAACTTAACCAAAATAAAAGTGGCATATTAATGACTAACATGCCAGATTAAGGATCTAGAATAACATAAAAAGCAGTTAAGGTGGTTCAACAATGTAAAAAAGAGACTGGTTTGAAATGGCATCAATAATCAGCTCCATTGGCAAAATCACTGCTAATCTGAAAAAACTCAAAGTCCTGATACATGTCTGTCAAATATAATCAAAGTGGGGCTTAAGTCTGATTAAGATGCTGTGGCCTGATCTTGATCAGACCAGTGTAGCTGGATTGGAACATTTAATGAAATGTTGGATTAAAACAACTCATTCGTGGTTATCACAATGAGCTGCTGCCACCAGGCCAAGTTGATTTGGAGTATATAATCTTTTAAAACAGATTTTTGTGCTTACTCAAGTTATCTCTGACATTAAAATAGTTTTGTCGGAAACATTTAATAGTGAAAGAATCAAAAGGGAGAAACAGAAGCTGGCGTCTTGCAAATTGGGATTAACGTCGAGTGTGTTTCAGCGGTCTGCAGTTAAGCTAAACGACGGTTCGTTTTCTGAAAGATCCTCTTTGATCTTCGGGATGTTTGCGCTCGTTACGGGAGCCGCTTGTGATGTCGGGGAAATAAAAGCTGCGAAAGCGTTCTGCTGTCGCTCATTACCAGTAAAGTGTCGGCCCTCTTCCTGCCTCCTTTGAGGCCGGCGACGAGTTTTTTTAAACGCGGCTCGGCTGGTGAGGAAGCACTCCAGAGCCTGCACGACACCTTATGGCGAGATGAGGATCCCGCTTTTCATCTTCCTCTTCTCGTAATTGTGACATCACCCTGTGTAGGGTTCAGCGCCGGCAGCAACGCCTAGGCTTCCGCCTCGGAAACGGCGGCGGGACCTTCGGGGGCCCGAGCTAACGAGCCGGGGTCAAGCTCCTGGCAGCATTCCCCCTTGTCCCTCAGCTCAGCATCGCCTCCCAGTAACAAACCTCCACCCTGCGGCAGCTCCCTCTGATCACACCCGAGCTCTGACGCCGCTCCATGATGGCCGCCCTCACAGACAGAGGGGGAGACGCAGAGATGAGAAACGAGCAAACGGGAGGATGATGAACAAACTTCTCATGCGAGGCAGGGGAACCGCCAGAGAGCTTAGTGTGTTTCTGCCAGGACGGCGCAGGAAGCAGATCACCTCCACCTTCGCTTCAGATGAAATATTATTAAAGGAAAAACAAATGCAGTCGCTCCTTGAACCGAGCGCTGCGTGTTTCAGATCCCCCCCCCCCCTCCCCATCCTGCGTAGAGGGACCAAGGGTCGTCGTTACGGCGCTCGCTTCCAGGCATCGCTCCAAGCTAGCAGCGGTCTAGCATTATAATTGGGCATTTCCCAGCTCACGGGGGCCGTAACGGAGCAACGCAGCAGAGGCTGGGGCTAATTTCCTTTTGTCTGACCGAGCCGCTGCCACGACGTTTCAGCATTTGTTCAGGGCTCGATAATTAAACTTAAAAAGGCCGGGCTCGCACCGACTCCGGCCTGATTTGAATCGCCGCGACTCGTCTCCGTAATGAGGCTCGGCGCGGGCGCTGAGTGTTTGTTTCCAGGCACTGATTCGCTCAGGCAGGTGTGCAGCAGCTGATGTTGAGAACGACGGCAGGAATCAGTCAGAAAATCCTGTTTTGCAAACACGAAAAAGATTTCAAAGCACGCAGACATTCTGTTTGGTTTAATATTTTTACACATTAAGCATTTTTTTCCCCAAGAATGAAGGGATTCTTTTTTTCTCTCTCTGCTTGTTGGTATCGTTCCAGAAAAATGCCTCGAGCTGCAGTTAAGATTTATTATTAGGAGTCCTTGGTGTTTTAAATAATCTGTTTCTAATAAACTCTCTTCCTTTTATCTCAGTGCGGACACGGCCTACGGTTTTGGAAGTGACACAAATGTTGTGATTTATGGCTTCATTTTTATATCCCAAAGAAAAACGTTTTTGGAGTTTCAAGGGTTTTGTTAAATCAGAAAAATAGATCAGATTAATGCCGAGAGAATATTTCCAGTGTTGATCATTCTTCTTTCTAACTTCTCCACTTCTGTTTATACGCTGGATGTGAGTTTCTAGGACAAAATCCGGTTTGAGTTGATCTGTTGGATGTTAACTCGTAACTAAAACCAGAATCTTTAGTGAAATTTAAGGATATTTTATGTGGCAGACCAACACAAAGTAGCTCATTTTAAGGAGGTGGAAGGAAAACGGTGCATGGTTTTGGGAATAAAAATGTGGAGTGTGCAACGCATTAGCAATTAATTGCATTATACATTAAAATGAGCTTGATAATTTCCATTTCGATGATTATTAATTTTTTAAAGAGTAATTTTGTTTACAGATGTTTTATATTCAATGTTATTTGTGGTTTGTTTTTTATTTTATTTTTTAAGTAATTTGTTTTTGGTTGTTTTATTATTTATTTTTATTTGGGTATTTAAAATATTTAAATAAATACTTAAAATATCTTCCTGTGCCAATGAAAAGTGTTCTTTACAGAATGAAAGTTTATTGAACTTATGTCATTCTGCTGTTATTAATATATTGAAAATGTTAACTCACAACCGCTTATCGGAATAATTACAGGGACGATTTATCAAATAATTTGTCATTGTTATAGGCAGAGCCGACCATATTACACCTACTTTTGCCCATTTTTTGTGATAAAACAGCTCAAATTCGGTCGGCTCATATTTTTGTTTTGCATGTTTTCCCCCCCCCCCGACCTTGAATATCACCGTTTTGTTTCAGTCTGGCCAGCAGCAGCCGCGACAACCCGGTGCACGTTTGGGACGCGTTTTACGGCAAGGTGCGGGCCAGCTTCCGGCCCTACAACCACCTGGACGAGCTGACGGCGGCGCACTCGCTCTGCTTCTCGCCCGACGGAGAGCAGCTGTACTGCGGCTTCGAGAAGATGGTCCGAGTCTTCTGCACAGAGCGACCGGGCCGAGACTGCGAGGAGCGCCCCACTGTGGGTCAGTCTACTTCTCTTTCCACCTAAAACCAAACTAAATGTTATTTCACTTTTCACTGAGAATTTCTTGTAAATTCAACTGTTATTTATGTTTAAGCATTTCCCATAAGTTTCTTCTTATTATAATCATTGTATAGACAGATTGAAATGTCTTTAAAGAAAAATCGGCTGAAATCACACGGTAGCATTCATACCATTATTCCTAGACAATAAAATCCTTACAGAAGCTATAAGTGTTAGGATCTGGTCTGAAGTCGGTTGTCTGCTGTTTTCAATAAGTTTGACAGCTCACTGTCTGTCTGACTGAAGTCTCCTTGAACGGACCGACAAGCAGCTGTTATTATGTTCAAACAACGAAAGCGAGTGAGATGTTTACTGTGATGAATTCCTCATTTCTGTCGCTCCCTTCAAGCAGCATCTGTCCGTTGAAGGAGGTTTAGATGTGCTGACATTAACAACAGCCGGTGTCTGTGGACGGAGGCGTTTCTTTGTACTTCATGAAATGAAGGATCTGGACCAAAACAGCCACTTCTGAAAATGTCACAAAGGTTGCTTTTATTTCTCCCCTCAACTCGTTTCTTATCGTTTCTCACGTGAAGCGCCAGAATATACAGGAGGACGGGTGACTTTTATGTTTTAGCGGAAAGGAGATCGTGACACAATTTGTCAACTAGAGCCTGAGAAAATGCACCGTCCTTCAGTTTCAAGGTTTTAACTTATCAGGACTTAAAATCTTTACCTGATTCTAAAATGAGTTCAGTTTAATCTCAATACTTTCAGTTAAATAAAGAAGAAACAATTTTAAGTCCGTTATTTGTAAGTGGAGAAGGTTTAAGGCCAATGCGCGATATATCGGTATCGGCCGATATTAGTCATTTTTAATATCAGTATCGGTTCGATAAGTGAAACAGAGTTGATATTGATTTCCATCTTTTTGACATTTGTGTTTCTGGAGGGAAAAGAGACGGAGTTGGTCAGTTTCCTCTGCATTTCTCTACATAAGAAATGCAGAGAAAATGTCTAAATTTCACAGAATTTTGAAGAAATTATGAATCAGTTAAGCTCCTTCTCCTGCTGCCCACAACGTTTCGTAAAGTTCTCCCTGTCATTGCATTTGATTTGACTTGAAATGGTGAGCTCATCACTCTCATCTGCTTTTTTTGAACAGTCTACATCTCACCAGTTGAATAGCATCTTAACAGACAGCAGGAGGTTGACGCAGTCTGGGTCACCAGCAGAACTGTGATCCTAAACGCAGCAGCAGATTTAGAGCAGAAAGACTGAAAACATGGAAGAACCAAGGTGTCAGAGTGGCCTAGTCAAAATTCAGACTTAAACCTGAGTGAAATGCAGTGGTGGGAACTTAACTAGCTGTGCAGAAAGACTGATAAAGTGATGGCGTTATTGCTGCTTGGGCTCAGCTGTGTTTACCAAATAACGGTGAGGAATACTCCTGTGTATTTTTGTACAGTTCAGGTTGAATCCAAATGGTCACATTACTGTAAAACCTTAGAATTGAAGGTTTAACTCTCTCTCTCTCCAGCCTGACTCTGACGTGTCCCAGTTGAATGCATGTGAGCAGAACTCCTGTCGTAACGTGTGAGAGGTTAATCGCTCCGCTAAACGTCTCTCCCTCTCTCTCAGTGAAGAAACGAGGCCAGAGCGGCATCATCTCGTGCTTCGCCTTCAGCCCGTGTCAGTCGGTCTACGCCTGCGGCTCGTACTCCCGCTGCGCCGGCCTCTACTCCTGTCAGGACGGAGCCCTGCTGGCGCTGCTGCCCACCCGCCACCACGGAGGCCTCACCCATCTGCTCTTCTCCCCCGACGGCAACTACCTGTACACCGGCGGCCGCAAGGTCGGCGCGCGCACACACACCGACGTGTCGAAAAGAGGCAGTCGTGTTGTTTTTCGTAGAGCGTGATGATCCCAATTAGCAATTAGGCCATCGCTTTTGCTTCGCAGAGTGTCACGAAACCTTAAAGCTGCATAATGAATCTCTCGTTTCGGTTTTTGTTTTTGCTCTCGTTTTCGTCATCTTTGGGCCGAAAGCGGATAATTATTTCTCCAGATATGATAACTTGTCCTGGGTGTCTTGGATTCTGGCAGCTTTATCCACGCAGAAACCAAAATAACTGCATTCTCTGACAATGAGGTCACAATTAAAGTCCTTACACAAACATTTTGTTCAGAGGGGGGGAGAAAAAAAAAATCTGACTGGTGTGTGTTATGACATATTAGTAAACACCAAGATGGAGTCGGACAGTTAAGTGGGAAATTATGGCGAGTTTGTGCAAACATCTTGCAGTTTGTGGCATGTAGTGGAGGCTGAGGGGTTTTTAGTTGTTCTTTAACTTAGCGACGGGTTGTCAGGCGTCTTTTGAAAACTAAACGGTAAACAGAAAATAAAAACCAGCTGCTTTGTCACAATACAACCATAATAAACTTGTAATTTTACATGACAAAACGTCCATGTTTCTGAGTGTATTTGACACAATTTGGGCTCTAATTTGAGAAATATAAAGATGAGGTCAAAGTGTGGTTTAGGCTCTGGTCGTTATAGTAACCTCCAGTAAGTTGAAAACATTCAGTAAGGTTTCTTTAGATATAAACTGCTTGATAACTGAGACCAAATTGAAATATTTCTGTAAAGTTCCTTCAGACAACATTTATTGTGAATCGGCTCTGCGTGAATGAGCTGAATCGAGTTAAAAACATTCAGTAGATGTGCCTCCGTCATTCTAGGACCCAGAGATCTTGTGCTGGGACCTGAGGGACCCGGGGAAAGTCGTGTTTTCCCTGAAGAGGAACGTCGCCACTAACCAGCGCATCTACTTCGACCTGGACCAGTAAGTTGATCGGAACGCCGCAGAGCCGCGTGTCTTCGCTCACGACCCTGATGATTTATCCTTCCTCTGCGTCCAGATCAGGCAGACACCTGCTGAGCGGAGACACGGAGGGAGCCTTGTCCGTCTGGGACACTCAGACGGCGCCCCCCGATGGAAACGAAGAGCCGCTGCAGCCACAGATCCGCTTCCAGGCCCACTGGGACTGCACCAACGGCATCAGGTAAGAAACCTTTTGCAAAACTTCTGATTCAGACCGAGCCGACGGAACAGCCCACTTCCTCCCACAACTTTCTCTCGACCGCGATTCATTTAGTTTGTCCTAGTTACCGCAGAAAGAAAGATGAGCTTCAAATTTAAAATAAATAATTTAGGAGCTCAGATTTAAGCTTTTTGGTTTTAAAGCATGAAAGATTGAAACGCACTTCCACAAATTAACAGAACAAAAGCAATGATGATTAGAGGGAATAAAGGAATCTGTCAAACTTGGATAATTTACGTTCCTGTAGTGACTCTCTTGCTGCTCTAATGGCTGATTGTCCTGCTGTGTTTTACTGTTTGGCGCTCCCAATTATCTTTCACCAAAACAAAAGACAGAACGGGATCTAACAGTGAGATCAGCGTCTAATTTCACTGCAGGTTGCTGCTTAAGCATCACAGCCGCCCAGAAATATCGCTGTCGCTAGGCAGAAATTCATCCTCTAAGAGAGGAAGCTGATGATCATTAGCCTGTGAGAGAAATACAGTGACATTCTAGCGCAGAGGTCGCGACCTCTACATGGGTCAAAGAGGAGGTCGGCAGATATCTGGTAAATTAAACCTTTTTTTTTTTTAATTCAAAGTTATGTCTTAAAATACACAAGAACATGAATCGAGCTTGTAACAAATTGATGAGGCATAAAGTAAAGTATTTTATAAATGCACACAGTCAGGGAGCAAAAATCTGTTCATTATGTTCAACTTTCTTCATCTTGTGCAAAATAAAAACTCGGTGAGTTTTACAGTCACATTCAAACTTATGTTTAGAATAAATGGTGTTTTTGTGTTGAATGCACAGTAATAAGAAATGTTTTGTGCAGCTTATTTATTAAAACTGCTAGATGTGAACAATTATAAAGATATTTGAATGTGCATTAAGCTACAGTTTTTCAGTATCAAACAAATATCAGGTTTAGTAAAAGAAAAGCACCGGCTGCAAATATCTGAACAAATTCACAATCCTGTTTTTGGAAAAGCTTTGACTCACCAGTTTTTTGTTTTATTTCTTGAAATTGTAATTTCGCACCCTTTTTTTTTTAATGTTGTATTGTTTTTATCTCTAAAACAATACAAGTTTGGTTCTGAAAAAGTTTGAAACTTACGTTGAAAGTGCTGAACCTGCTGGTCAGTCTATTTAGTGTCCCTAATATTGTGGCCGGTGTGACTCTTAATGTTTAACCTGTTGTCAGTAACGCCCCGCCTCCTCTCTGCAGCGTTCACCCCTTCATGCCGATTCTGGCCACCTCCAGCGGGCAGCGGCAGTTCCCCTGGCCCACCGACAGCGAGGGTGAGGGCGACTCTGACACCGAGGGGGGAGGAGGAGGAGGAGGAGGAGGAGGAGCAACGCTGCAGCAGGAGGTCCGGCAAGACAACGCACTGACGCTGTGGTGGGCCGGACCGCTGAGTCCACCCGCTGAGGAGAGTCAAGACCAGAACGCTGCAGCTGCGGAGACCTCAAGTGTCCCGTTAGCTTGACCAGACAGAGCACACAGACGGTGCTACACCTTTGATATCTTTAGTTTTCTTAAACTTTAATATCATTTGATTCAGTGTTTCGGTTTTGCTCTTGAGCACAAATAATCAGTCCTGTGTTTTCATTTCAACTGTGTTTGCACACGCCAAGTCCAAATCAGTGAAGAACCACGACTCCTATACATTTTTATTAATGGATGGATGGTTTTCCAGACTTTAAATTACTTATAAATTCCTAACCTTTCCAGATTTGTGTGGAACCCTGAATCCAACATATCAAACCTGATAACTCTGCAGTCTTTGTAGTTCAAGTTTCATCAGGTTGGACCAAAATCCAGCTCAGTTCAGATATAATCCAGGTTTTAATAAAAACCAGTTGGCGTTTTTCTTGTCATTTTAATCCAGACGTCTGCTGCTGGAACCGCTTGAGTCCTCAGTGACGGCTTGTGTCTGTTTCGGTGTGTGTTTCCTCTGACCGGACGGTGCTGTAACCGTGGGAGTGTTTGTTTGTGTGTGTTTGGCTCCAGCGCTGCCCTTGGAGATTGCCTCTCTGCCACAGTAACAATAAGTGCCATTTGTTTCCCCGACCTTTGCTTTTATAAACCCAGAGTCTGCTGTTTTTTCTTACCGTGTCCTTTGTGAGGCGGCCGGCGTACCGAGCCGTGTCGCGCCTCATGCCCACAGATGTATATTTTTGTAACGCTGTGCTGATTCTCTGAATGTCCCGTCTTTGAGCGGCCAGCTTAACTCTCGCTACGCTCTGTGAAAGTCTTTAATAAGTGGGTGCAGCTGCTAAACGAGTGTGTTATTTTTTCTACTGTTTGAATGCGTGTGTGTGTGTGTGTGTGTGTGTGTGTGGGGCAACTGAGAAACACAAAACTGGTTTGAAGGAGTGATTTCTCTCCATTTCTGTCGCCGGTGTGAGGGTTCGTGTTGCTGCAGGGCTCCTGTGCTATCTATCCAACATATGCCTTTTTATTATCACACACTTAGAAATTAATCAGTTTTTAACGCCTCCGCACTTCTTTAAACTCGTACCTGTTGCCAAGCATTATTATTTCCACTCAGTGATAATACTACACCAATTGATTCCCTACCAAGGATCATTCAGAACCATGCGGGGCTTGACGATGCCAAACAAGTCTCTGGGTAGATGTCTCTGATGCTTTAATCCAAGCTGGAGTGAATTAAACTCGTATCGCCTCACACTTGATTCACTGACTCGTTTTTTCCCCCGTCAGATCTCCTTCAGAGATCTTATGAATACAAGACGATGCTCTGAGCCTGAAGGGAGCCTGGTTTATGAGCCGCCCCTCCTCTCCGACGGACACACACTCGTGCATCTGATCATCTGGAGCAGCGGGGACTCGCCGAGCAGAAGCTGCAGGCCGGGTGTTGTTGTGTTGTGCAGGTTGCTTAGCGATCGTCTCTCCGCCTCGGGAAAGAGAGACGAAACGAGATGGAGAAATATTGGGGAGGGGGGCGCAGGAGAAGAGGGGGGGAGGAAGTGAAATGATTGAAAGTCGTTCCTCAAAAATGTAATAACTGGCTGCTCAGGAAGTGTGGAAGAAAGTTCTGTAATGAAGGTTTAGTAGCAAGATTTAGGTGTTTAAATCTGCCGTCCCTGTCTGGTTTCTTCACAGCATAAACAAGCTGTAATAATCTAAAGAGGGACGTGTGTTAGCAAAATGATTTACTGTATTTATAGAGGCTCTTACATTTATATCTGATTATTATTTCTTTAAGGACATTCCACAAAAGTACAATGTTGAAAAAATGTTTCTTAAATTAGTTTCTGTTCAGACAAACATCGCTTTAGATTCTCAGCATAAAAAAATAAGCACTTTTCAGATCTCTCCATTTTTAGTCTTTTGTCCGATGTGCGACACCTGGACGTTAGAGAAAATGGGCAGGAGTTCTGCTGCCCCAAAGCCAGAACTGTGGTCCCAAAGCCAAAAGCAATAAAACAAGATATCATTCATCAGTATCACGAGTGTCGATGTTTTTAGATTTTGAGTTGGAGATCCAGTGTTTCCTTGATTCTATGGCTGCTTGATGTTATTCTCACTTTCTCATCTGTTCTTCCACTCTGTCACCGTTAGCATTTTGAACAATGTCTGTTTTGTCCAGTGTGGTCGTCTGCTGCCAAGAGAATCTGTCCAGCTGGCTAAACATTGCATTAAAATGGAACTTAACAACTCATAGAAAATATAATGTATTGCAGTTATTGCATTCCAAACAGTCCTTTGTGATATGAATGCCACACACTGATATTCTGGTGGTGATGTATGAAAATATTTGTGCATCCTAACTTAGATTCCTAAAAAAAAAAAACATAAAAATGCCTCAATTCTGAAGCTGCACAATGAATGGCAACTAGCTAACCAAAAGCAGCCAATCCAGGAGCGTCTTTCATTTTCCTTGGCACTGATTGGTTGTACCAGAGGTAGGCTTCTACTGTACTGTGCCGCTGACGTTAAATCACTATACCAACACAATATCTCGCAGAAGCTAAAGTGCTAACTTCAAATCAAATGTTATCTGTCCTTTAAAGACTGCATTCATCCGGCACAAACCCATTTTGACTTCATAGCTTCTATGTTCTGTAATTCTCTCAGATATTTATGTTCTCTTCTGTCCACGTTTTATTTTCTGAACACAAGGGGTCTCCAATATAAACAGTTTTTGGAGACCAGATCACATATTATTCATGTGTTAGAATGGCCCAGTCAAAGTCCAGACCTGCAAACCTCAACAGCACGATGCAGCCACCATAGTGATACAACACGTGTTCTTGGTGTGAACAGTTGGATTGACATATACTCAGCTGACCTCTGAGGTCAGGGTGTTGCACTTGATTTTATTTAGGTGGATGGAATATAAACACGTATCATAGCTTTGCATCTTTTCTTTTCACCTCAGAAATATGCAGACATCTATGTTAAAACATCCACCAGAATGCATCGCGGATTGTGGCTCCCAACATGACACAATGTGAAAATGCAAGGAACCGCTTCCACTTTCCGTTTCGGCTCATTTCGTTCCCTTCTCGTCCTGCTCCTGAATTCCTGTCTATGTTAGGAGCCCAGCAGCCCAACGCAGCTGGCAATATATTTACCACGTCATGTTTATAAGGTCACGTTCTCGCCGGGTTTACTGCCTGTACACTGATTAAGTGAAACATTTCGACACACGGAGGGGGAGGGCTGTGGATAAATAACAGCAGTGAATGCACAAGTAAAAATCAATAGGGTGTTCCTTGTAAACGAGCCGGATTAAAAATCTGAGTCTTTCACTGAGCCCGAGCTGCACAGCTGTAACGGAGGCACTTGCCATATTTATGACCAGCTATAAACCTGATTAATGTTCTTATTTTTCTATTTCTCGTCGAGTTTTCTCCCGACATTTACACATTATGCTCCTCGGTGTCCTCTCAACCTCTCAGCTGATTTCCATCCTCAACCAAACATTCAATAAACGGACTGCTGTTGAATGCTCATCTGTTTTCTTCTCTTCGGGGCCAAATCCACCAGCTGCATGAGTGAAATTCTGATTATAACATTAAACGCAGTTTACGGTAATTAAGCTTCATCACTAAACCGACTCTATGAAGCTCGGCCATGTAAAGTGAGAATAAAATGCTCAAGAAAACCCCGAAGTGTGCTCGTCTTATAATTAAAATCTGAGTCCACGTTTGGAAAAAAAATCCATCTCTCCAGCCGAAGTTTGCAGAGTCTGCCATCTTCCTCCCGAGGTGCCTGCGGTCGGTTCTTCCCACTTGTGCGGCTAATGAGCCAATCCGCGTCAAGTGTTTTCTGTGTTCCTGCGCTGCCATTTCCATGCGCGCGCATGAAGCGTCTTCCATTAGGACGTGCTTCGGCTCCCTCCGCCCGGGGGGACGCCGCAGAATAGAGAGTAATGGGATCTTGATATCAAGGAAGACATTTGAAAACAATTATTTAAATGTCTGGCCGCCTGTTGAATCTCCTGATCCCACAGCGAAGCACTCAAGCAAACACTCGGGAGCGTGACCTCCTCCTCCTCCTCCTGCTGCAGCTGAATTAACAGGGAGGACATGAAGACTGGCTCTGAGGCCTGAAAATGTTCACAATGCTCTCCGGTTCGTCGCTGTTCGCGCCTGCCTTTGAGGGGGGGGGGAGTTTAAAAAAAAAAGCTCTTTAGAACATGAAACGCGGGGAACAGACTTCGTGTAGCTTTTAGAGCTTGTCAAACATGGCATTTCTCAAAATGTCAAAGAGGAGGCGCCTTTAGCTCTGCCAGACTTTGAATGGCTTTGGCAGGCGCTTAGCGCGAGGCTTCGCTCCCCGACCCGGCTCTGACACGCCAGACGAGCCGGGTTGTTACATCCACTTTTCCTCAGAGTTAATAGATAATGTGCAGCACATCCCGGGCTGCCACTCTGTGCGCTGCGCGGCTCAGTCTGCGGCTCAGGCATCCGAGGAAGAGTGAGGCGTTCAGAAGCGCGTCGGCACTTTGAGCTGTGGAGGATGCAGAGTGAACGCATCACCGGAGACATCTGGGTGATTCAGGGGGTTAATACCTGCAAACTCAGAGCTACTCACTGCATGTTTATGTCGTTTTGCATTCAATTTGTGGGCTTTATTGGCTTATTGTGTAATAGACAGAAGCAGGGCCGTATTTACAAGGATTTGGGCCCCGGGGCTGGAAACCTTTTTGGTGTCCTGACCACAAAAGAACATTTCTTTCACAAATGTAATAAGTAGTACTGCATATAAACTATGAACTGATGATGTAGGGTTTAATATGTTCACTGGCCAGTAGCGTCACGTTGTCCTCTCCCCCCACAGTAGAAAATATATCCATTCCTCTCTAGAAATCTTATTTTTCTTTATTTTTTAGAACCTAAAGGTAAATCTAAAATGGTGGTTCTAGAAAAACAAGAACTTTCCCATTTATCAAGAATTTTAAGTCGTGTTTTGCTGAACATTTGTGAGGTGGATTGTAGACGCAGTCAACCCCTCATTTAGATCAAAGCTTATCCATGTGTTAAAATGGCCTAGTCAAAGCTGGAGTACCCAGAGAGAACCAACACTTGCATGGGAAGGACAGAAAGACCCCAGGGCGGGATCTGAACCCGAGACCTTCTGGCTGCAAGGCAACAGTGAAAGTGCAGCCCTCCTTTAAGTCATTATAAACCTCATTTTAAGGGTGTAATAAGAAGTCAGTCATTATTTCACGTAGCCCAATTTTTGCATTAACGTCCTGCTTTGACAGTGACGCAGTGTGCAGAGCTCCAAAATCTTTCCTGTGGTGGAATGGAGCTCTATTAATCTTCCCTGGATTTCCTGCTTTGACATGTGAAAATATCTGCTGCGAAAAAGATCTATAGGCGATCCGACACAATCTCCAGGGGCTTACCTCACTTATCTAATTTGTTTCTCCCCTCTCCTCAGTCCCCCTGCCTCTGACCTGAAAAATCTGTCTCAACAAGACGTTTTGAAGGATGTCTCAATTGCTAAACTGCAGCCAGAGGACAGAGCCCGCTCGCCGGGGAGGGCTATGAGCAATTCTTATCGACATCTGCAAAGTCTGAGCGGGGCTGACATGTTAATCCCTCTGTGCAACTGAAGCGAGGCTGAATATATAGAGAAAGAAACGAGCATATCCACTAACAGGCGCGGTGAAACACAGAGGGAGAACGCAATAAAGCAGCGGGGTTGTGTCACGATTAAGTAATGTTGGTTATAAACGGCTGTATGCGTGAAACAAAGTCTCACTTCCTCTGTCATCTTTATGCCTTCACCTTGCGCCTCTGAACGGATGGATTTTACTCCCAGCAGAAAAATGTGAGACAAACTGGTAAAGTTAAAGACTTGGCTCGTCACTAATGTTGAGTTTTCGGGGAGCATAGCCTCTTATTTCAGCAGCAGCAAGGACTGTTATTATCACTATTATTTTTAATTAGATAAGCTAATTGGGTCATAGCCTGCATTCATCAATTGAGGATTTTTTTTTCAGTCCTATTGTGTTACATTTAGGGCATCTACAGCTAAAAGGCTGAAAATGTCACCTATTTATAACGAGGGCTGCAAAATTTATGTTACACATAAACTAATAGAAAATACCTACTAATTAACCTACTAATATCTATAAATTACCTACTAATACCTATATTAGTAGGTAATAGTAGGTTACCTACTACTACCTACTAATTAACCGTGCATTATGTCAGTAAATTGCTCATATCACTGCATTAATTACTAAATAACTTATGACACATTTAGTAGGTAACCTTTATCACACATGCTAATTAACAATAACCAGTGATGAATTCCTTACATTTTTCTCCATGAATATGACTTTAATAAGGTCTTCTGTTGATCTTTTGTACATATGGAGCAAGTGTGCAACAGTTTTATGTTTGACTATTAATCACCATATGTCACTGTTAAAAACTAATATTTTTGATCAAGCTAAACTGTAATTATTTCCCAATTAAGCGTTATTTAATGCTGTATTACTCATATTTGTTGCAGATAAGCTCATTATTAATTTGTGTCCTCTTACATATGATGTCAATTAACAATTTATTAATTACCCAATACTTACTGATACCTTGTTCATGTTTTGTTATGTAAGCAATGATTAACTAACGGTTAGTTAGTGAAGTCAGTAGGCAGCAATTTGCAAAAAGGATTATCAAATACTAAATATCAGTTAGCATGGACACCAAATAGTTCTTTATGAATATAAAAGCCTAAACTCCTGCTTTTCAAACTTCTTGCAGCAGGAATCTGTGCTACATTAGCCTTTAATCCCTGCTTGAGTAAAAACGACTCTCGTTTTAAGTCACTGTGCTGCGGCTTCCTGACTTTTCTGTGCAAATTAACCCGAGTTTAGGTCTCGTAGCTGCAAATGTTGGCAATTTATGTTAAAGACTGTGAGAACCTTTGTGAAATAAGTCGGCATCCTAATGTTTTGTCGATTTGTCTTTGATAAATTGCTCCTGTAATTACGACGACAGCTTTGTGTGTCCTGACTCGTTGCATGGCTCCTTTCTAAAGTTGCCAACATACTGGTGATCAATGACTTCTTCTGTTGGGGAGAGAAGCTTAATCTAAAAATAATAAATGCCTTTACGAGCACCAACTCCAAACCTGAAACACCTCATTGTTCGCAGTCTGTAACAGAATATCATGTTCACCTCCCTGTTTCTGCTCATTACAGATTGGACCAATCCGCAGTTCAAATAGCTTGAGGTTTCGCTTTTTAGGGCCCCCCGAAATCTGCGGGGATATTATTTGTTATAAGTCCCCACCAACTTATTTTTTCATCGGCCGCCAAAAAAAAAAAAAAATCTGCGTTCCTATGAATTCATCCGCATTTCCATTCCAAAAGGCTGCAGCTGTGATTGACGCGTCCTTGTTCTCTGGTTTACATTAGATGTGAAAATAATTGGCACCTGCACTCCCGCACATGCTCTGAAGCCAGGAAAAAGCACAGCAGCTGAGGTTTTCATTTCACCCCGGAGTCTGATCTCCCTCTATTCAATCCAGATGTGAAGGCGCACTCATGGATATCCGTCTGAAATAGCTCGGGGAGATTAATGCAGACTGGAGATGTGTCACATCATCGAACTCTTCGGCTGCAGACAAGTACAGACGAGTGGCTCCGCATTGATATTTCCCTCACGCATAAACAAGCCCTCATGCATACAGAGCATCAACTTGAGTGTGTGCGCCTCTGTGTCCCCTTGCCTTCACCTCATCCTCTTCTTATCTTCTCATCCTCCCTCAATATCCTCTTCCTGCTCTACACACTTTCCCTCTGGCGATCTCTGCAGCTAGTTATCCTCAGAGAGAGCCTTTTCAAGTACATTAAGAAGCCAGTCTCCCAGCCGGCCTCGGCAGATTGGATGTGATCTTGACGGTTTTAGAGGATGTTCGGCGCCCAGGGAGAGTAATTGCGTGTGTAATTGCACACTGGGGAAAGGTAGAGCGGTATAAGGTCTGAATTCATCCCTTTTCCTGCCCTTGGGCTGCATGGACAAGTCTCATCCCAGCATGGATCCTTTCTAAAAAAAAAAAAAAACCCACTGGCCTCCTCTCGTTTCCGTCTCTGCTGCGGCCAGGGTTTTTTTTTTTTAGGAGTGAGCCGTGAAGAGGGCTGAAGAGGGGGGACAGGTTGAGCGGTGGGTTAGGCCAGATGAGCTCTGCGAAGGTGCTGAGGAGACAGATGGAGTGGGAGATTAGGAAGTGTCCTGCTGACAACCTGAGAAAAGGAGGGAGAGCAAATTTTAAGTGAGGAAATATGTGGCGCTTTGTTTTTTTCTTCCTACAACTGAAGTCTCAAAAAGATCTTCAGAAATGGCTTCTGCAGCTGAGGTTTGGGATGGAAATGGGAAACGTTTCCTTTGTTTTGTCACATTTTGCAGAGTTTTACTTATAAATTTGCTGTTAGTAACATACAAGACTGGCTTTTCATAAAACTAGAGGACATCTACCACGGTGGCTATAGATTGCCGACATTAAACCCACTGAGAAGTCTGCACTCAGTCACTACAGTAATTATCTGTGAAAATTGTTGCCACATGTTGGGGTCCCTTCAGTTGTAAAGTAATGGTTTAAGGTAGTTTTCAGCTGCTATTTTTCTAGCTTCCTGTGGCAGATATCTGTGCAACAGTCCAAAAGGAGATTCACTGATTTTATTTTACTCTTAAATAACAAAAAAGAAATAAAAAGACTGTGAAATATCACGTGGCTTTTGAATCAGTAACAAATGCTTGTTTTAAAACAAAACAAGTGTAGATTTATTTTAAATGCTCTATTGTCCTGTAGCAGCTTGCTGCGCTACGGTACACTGTTGATTTCGCTGACTAAAACCATAGCAGACATGTAGTTTGTATCAGGAGCAACAAGTGAAGAATCAGTTTTATCTGTTTTGTGTTCAGTTATTGCACCTCCTCTGGGGGAAAAGAAAAAGAGCCAAATTTAAAACCAATATAAACACACGCAATTAAATATCAGCAAATACACAGTTAAAGCAAGAGTACAAAACAGATTTTAATTGCTGCTTTAATGACTTCCAGAAGCAGCTGGTTATGTTGCAGCTGTTGCTTGCTTATGCTTTTTATATAAAGAAAACAAATAAAAAGCATAACTACCAACCTTCAAAGCAACTCTTTAAACAGTAATATCCTTAAATGATATTCCTGTTTAAAGAGTAACATCACTATTACTCTTTACACAGTTAGGACGCTAGTTGCGTTAGCAGCCTGACGCCAGCATGTACATGAACTGGAACGAAAAGTAGAAATTCAGTTATAGTTATGCCGTGTTTCCTTTCTCTCTCCCACTGATGAAAAACAAAATCATTTAAAGATTGAACAACAATCTAAGCAAAGACTTGTTCTTGAGTTTCATATGCAGGCTAGCTGTGCTGCTAATGCCAGCTAATGCAGGAAAAACAAGTAGATATTAGCTACAGCTTTTATTTTTCTTACTGTCCTTTATCAGAGCAAAATAAATAATGGATTATAGGTAAGATCTTTTAGTGGCCAGTTGGGCCAACATTCAACTGCTGGTTTGTATGTAAATAGATAAAAGTGGAGATTCAGTTTCAGCAGCGCATGTTTTGTTTTAGTCGTTAAAAAACGGAGAAGAATCAAAAGCAAACAAAAAGAAAATGTAATTTTTTTTTTCTTTTCTAGCTTCCTGTTAAACCTAGCCGGACTGCAGTGCTAATGCTAGCTTGTACGGAAACAGTTAAGATTCAGTTTTAGCTGTTATTTTTAACAGCTAGAGCTCCTCATGCTCTGACCACACACTTTGGTGACATCTCTGCTAAAAATTGTATATATTTTTTTAAATTAGCTCAATAACAATCCGTGAATAGTTTTATGTAAGTCTGTCACTGTTATTAATAGGTTACACCCTGAAAAAACTGGCTGTTTATTCTGCTCTTAAGTAACAGCGCAGAGACATTTTTTATCCAGACAGCACCTTATGACAGGTGAATTAATAATAATGAAGATTTGTCATCTTTTCCAAACTTGATTAAGAGTCTAATGTCGTTAAAACAAATAACACCCAAGTAGACTTTTTCTTTTGCCTAATCCAAGTAAAGCCATGACTCATAGCTGTGGAAAAGGGAGTGTGACTCTGAGCATTCTTCTAACAAGTCAAAACAGGCATCCACCTCCACATAACTCCAGCGCTGGGGAGTGAAAGTGTCTAACTATGTGCAGAACGGATATGACTTAATTTTACCTCACTGAAAGGGAGCCCTAGAGGCAAAACTTTCACTTATCTCCGAAGGTGGCCTGCACTTCCCGTCAAGTTTTTATAGAGTATCGTGAAATGACCAAACCAGACCAAACTTATAAAGGATTCAGACAGGAAATAAAAGTTGTTTAAAGTCAGGGAACTCATCTGCAGCTGTATGAAAGCGGTCAAATAATTTCCCCGAGCCCCTGCAAATCATCTTAATCAGAAGTGAATTGTGCAAATACATTCACAGTCGATGTTCTTCTGCGTGAAGGACGTTAAAACTAAGACAAGGAGCGGCGTGCCGGGACGGAGGGGCCGTGTGGCTCACCAGTGTTTTTGAAAGAGTAATATAAAATCTCAGGAAACTACTGTGCCACGCTTGAGCAACGTTACCGCGCGCTAAAACAAACACAGTGGAATCCCAGAAAACACAACCTGAGATGCAATAACCTTAAAACAGCTGATATGTCTCAGATAAAACAGACCCACCTGGGCTCAGATTGTATCGCTCTCTCTGTATGGATCTGTGCGGCTAAAGGTTTGTTATATGGAGCATGAAATGGAGCATGAAATGGTCCATAGCTCCATTACAGGAGCTATGGACTGAAATGAATAAGTAAATCTGCCATTAGCATTATTATGTACACGCTGAAACTTCTGTGATGAGAATAACAAAACGAAGGAATGCCGTTCAATACTTTAAATACCTGTCTAACACATCTTTTAAAATCGTAACCTTGCTTTTGCATCTGTACAGCCACCTTTTACCGGAAAATGTGAGAGAGAAGACAGAGTGCCTTTAGATGAGATTCAAATGATTTTTTTAATATGTCACTCAAGATGGCCGCCGCACATATTAAAGAAATAAAAGGTGAACGTGTTTGTTTCAGGCGTGACAACATTCCCAGATCGGATCTTTAATTTTCAAGACAAATCAAATGCAGACGTATATCCTACCATATTTATGCTTAACGTACAAGCGGACCCCTGGGATTTGCCCTCTAAAAACGCCTAAAACTGCCTGTTTCAATAGTTGAAACACCAAATGCATCTTAATGTGCATTAATATGCAGCGTAGAGAAGTGTTGATCAAGAGCGTTTTAACAGATTACGGCGGAGTCCAGCTGTTTGGAAGCAGGATGCCGAAGATTTAATGATGATTCAGAACAGCGGTGTCCAAACTTTTCACCACATGGGCCAAGATGAAAGTAATTTAGGGCCACAAAATGTAGATTTAAAAAAAATATATTTTAATTGAAAATGCAGTATTTAAATTTTTATCTGCAAAATGTTTCCCTTTCACCAGCGAGCAAAACACAATATCCTAATAAAATAAAAAAGTTAGATTTTTGTAGAAAGAGGAGCTGCAAATCCTTGCACATCGGAAACGCAAATCTGCAAAAAGCCCTGAATACAGATTGTTTTCAACTGTTTGTGTAAGTGCAACGTCAGCAAGAGAAACAGGATATCGGTCGTAAATTTCTTTTACTTACCAAATTGATCAAATAGGTGAATCAAAACTTTGTTTATTAAGTTGAATTCAGGTGAAAAAGATGGTTGGTAAGAGATGAGTACTTTGTGTTGTGTCTTCCACTTTGAGATTTCAAATTGTCTGTATCTATTCTTTAAAATACATTGAAACTGTATTTGTAAGATTATTTTCTTTTATAAGTTTTTTAAAGCTCCAATTTTGAGCTGGAAAACCAAGTTTGTGCAATTATTATTATTTTTTGTGTTATTGAGAAGGACCGCACAAAATCACTTCAAGAGCCACAAATGGACCCCAGACCACACTTTGGACACCCTTGGTCTCGGGCTTTTTCACCGTATTATCGATGCTTTTTTTCCCCTCTACAGACATCCAACACCTTTTTGTTAGAACAAGCCATTCTCAAATGAGAAAAGCAGCTTCTGGATCATGTCCACTTCACAGAGGGCTGCAGGGTGACCAGCTAAATTGCCCAGAGATGACAGGTTTGTTGTTGCATTGCTGTAGCTTCTATCAACTTTTAGCAAAGTGCACAAATTCCCCAAAACAAACCCCATTTCTGTGCTGTCAGAGCCTTTCAGCTTTACGTTTTGACTGCAGCCCCTGTGGTTAGGACTGATCAGGCATCAGAGAGATGTGAAATTTGTTATCACCTGGCTGCAGCACAGACTTCAGGCCCTGCGATAACATGCGCGCATGTTCAGGGGCGGTCTCCGGTGTCCAATGAGAACGGGCGCTTTTATTCCCGGCCAGCCATCCAGGAGCTCCAGCCTGTCGCTGAGGGACGTCAGGCTGAGATTTAAGAGCTGTCACTCCCCATCAGCCTTCACTCACACAGCCAGAGCAGAGAGGCTTTATCTGTCCAGCATCCCTGCGACGCCTAGTTTAGTCTTTAATGTTGTGAGTCACAAAACAAGTACTGTACACAGGGAGGAGTTAACCCTCTAAAGCCCGGTCCATACAACAATCAGAAATTCTTTACTTTTATATTTAAAGCTTTTGTTTTTGACAGAAACTTGATCTGAAGATGAATGTTGTTATATCTTAGCATCGGTTAATTGTACATTTGTCAAAACACCAGTGGCGCCTGATGTAGGTCCTTCAGAACCGGAAACATCGAAATCACATTTTCCTCCACATATTTGTCACTTTCTGGATATATTATCTTTTTTTTGGACTATTTTCTATGAACTGCAGTAATATTTCTGCATGAAATCCCAGTAGATCAACAGTTAAAGTGCTCAAACCGGCCGGTCAGGCGTTAGCAACCGCAGCGTCTTTAACTGACCTCCCATTCATTTCCTTAAGCTCAGTTTTAACTTCAGCTGGTCAATTTCTCCACATCTAGAAGCAATAAGAAGCTACCATTTGATTACCTGTTTCACTTTTTGTGTGGATGAGCAATTAAATATGTGCAGCTGATTATACCAAGTATGAATGAATATATATCAGTTATATTTTGATTCACGAAATAAATTC
This sequence comes from Poecilia reticulata, assembly GCF_904066995.2. NCBI lineage: Eukaryota > Metazoa > Chordata > Actinopteri > Cyprinodontiformes > Poeciliidae > Poecilia > Poecilia reticulata. The sequence continues at coordinate 21,103,209 of NC_088847.1, read as the reverse complement.
TTACGTTTTCGCCACAGTTTTTATTTAAAAGATTTTATGAGTTGTAGTTTTAGGATATTATTTGCTGTGTTACACAAAGACTTTTTTTCCCTACATTTTACTTTCTATTAACTTTTACAATACAGAACTTTTTCACTCTGAGAAAGATTTGCTTCTTAGACTGCAGACACAGCCCTGATATGTTTTATAATAAACCCTTAAGGACTTGCGTGTTCGTCAGAATCCGTTTGACAGACACAGCTCTACGAATCTGAAAATGATCAGAAAGTTCATTTGTGTCAGTAATTTAAATTAAAAAGTGACATATTGCAAGCATTTGTTTAGTTCGTTTTGATAATTGTGGCTTAACACCAATGAAATCCCATCTTTTGCTGTTACATCTTTTTCTTTCTTCCACTCAATTTTTCTTTAGTTTGCTTGGATAAAGCCTTCAATAAAGACCCAGCCTCTTTAGCAATGAACTACTGTGTCTTGTCCAGTTATTCACCCCTGTTACAGCAAATGACCGGACAAATATTCCTACGTTATTTTGAGAAACAATAAAAATTTGACGATACTCTCAATTATTGAGATAAATGAACTGAAACAGCAGCTTTTCAAAAGCAGGTAGTGGTCTCAGAAAATATGAACATCAAAAACGACACATTAAGTATGCAAACAAACAAAAATGTGTGAGCGAGGTAAAAAAAAAAAAAAAAAAAAAGGAATGTTTACTGACACAGGATGTGTGATCCACTCAGCGTGTTTCGTCTGTGTGATCTGCACATCACATGTTGAACAGCCCCCCCCTCCCCGGCCTTATTTAATCCCCCTGCTGCCCCCGTCGCTCTGTGTCACAGGAAAGCACCAGGAGGTGTGTGTGTGTTCAGGCAGCAGAGGAGTGTTTTAATGCTGCGGTTACAGTGTGTGTGTGTGTTTGAGAGCGAAGGAAAAGGAGGAAGCTCACAAGGATCGACAGATGCTGAAGGATAAAGACTTGCAGCTGAGATCTATCAGCTGCGAGGGGAGCGGGGGGGTTGAGGGGGGGGCTTGTCATGCCCCGACAACGACCCACATCCGCACGCAGAAACCTGCACCAGCCACCCTCGGTGTGAATTTCATTCCCACCAGGGTGCATGTTTTCCTGTCTCGGGGCTTTGTGTCGGTCGGGATGTGTTTGTGTGCACGCCTTTAACCTTAATTCTTACAATGCCTGCTTCATATCAGCCGTGCACTTACTGTAATTGGTTTTAAGCTACACATGCTGGTTGTGTAAACGGGTTTATGTGTGTGTGTGTGTGTGTGTGTGTGTGGTGAAGCCTGGCAGCTGGAGCAACTGCAGCCAGAGTCACCAGGGACGAGGGGAGAGAGAGAAAGAGAGCAGGGATGCGGTTATGAAAAAGAGTTGAAGGTCAGTGCAGTGAATGAGGTCGGCCTGAATAAATGAGCACTAATAAACCGGCCGGCGTACCAGCAGTGTGTGTGTGTGTGCGTGAGTGTGTGTGTGTGTGTGTGAGTGTGTGTGAGTGTGTGAGCAACGTCTTCCTCTCACACGTCAGCCCGTTCAGGTACAACCAGCAAGGCGGCAAGACGCACGGGGTCAGCCGGTTTTCCCACACAGTCAGATTCCCAGACAGAGCGGGAGGTTTGTTTTTCATGCCAGCTCCACCTCTGAACTGCTGTTGTTGTCTCTAAACCGGTCTATCTTCCTCTGCTACATTTAGCTCTGTCAGCAGCCCTGCCAAGGTTTTCCAGAGGGCAGCTGAACACCAACAGCAACACGTCTGCTCTATTTTCTCCCCCCGCGTTTCTCTGCTTTCTGAAACTTCCTCGCCGTGTTTGCTTCTTGTTTCTCTAAGCAAGCAATTACATTCTGTTCTGCTGTCTGCAGTGATCCTCCAGCCTGCAGTCTCCGTTTTGCGATCATTCATTTGCAGCTATACCCTTGAGCACGACATCTCCTGCTGTACCTTTCTTTTATTCACAACTCTCCAGTAATTCTGCACTTTTCGTCTCCCGGGCTGTGCAGGAGCAGCAGGAGGTGTTGATGGTGAGACGAGCTCGTCCCCCCTTTTCAGCTAATGCAAAGGGAATCATTTTAAGTGACAAATATGGAGAGGCTTTTCCTCTGCTTGTTTCCCCTCGCTCTGTGGGTAGCTGGAGTTGTGTTGCGCTGAGCTGTAGCTCGGGGATCCCGTGGCTCGCCCAACAAACGGAGTACCTGCAGGAGTGGGAATCAGGCTTTCCAAGAATCAAATTCAAGAACTTTTCAAGCACTTTTTTATAATGTCATTGTAACTAAATGTTATAAGAAATTATAGGTTAAGATTTAATCAAACAGTCAAGATTTCAATGCATAAAATCATCTGTTTTGCTTTCAAGCGGTGGTTTGTCAAAGGTCAGCTCCCACTTGCTAAATCTTAGACGAGCCCCCAAATTGTTACATTTCCTGATGTTGTCATGGCAATGAAGTGGTGTAAATCAAGTATCAGTCTAGCTTTTCTGCCACATTGATGTACACTGATGAGTGATTGTAGCATCACAAAATGTGAAAAGGTTTAATGACAGGCGATTCTCATTTGTAGGATCTCAAAATCCCGGTTTCTAACTCTATTACATTTTTTGTCTTGGAGATGAAGGGATATAAAATATCTATCAGTTTTGCTTTGGTCAGTCTGGTAAAGCCTTATGTTTTGCAGTGAGCAGTGTTTGGCAAAGGGAAGGTCAAATTGCATTAGTTTATGGATATGATTTTTGTTTTAGGGTGTGAGATGTCTGAGTATCAAATCCCGGACCAACCCCCAAAAATGTTACACACCTTGACATCCTGGAGATAAAGGGACATAAAGGCAGGAAATATGTGATTTTTAAAAAAGTGTTAAATCAAAGAAAAATCTGAAAAAACATTGGGGTTATAATATTAGATGCTTTTAAACTAGGCGAAGGTCCCAAATCCCGGATAAGCCCCCAAATAGTTACATTTCTTCCTTCAAAAACTGGTTGGTTTCAAAATCCAGGATGAGTTCCCAAATTGTTACAATCCCAAATTGGAGATGAAGATGCAGGAAAAATATAGTGTGAAAATAAACGGTTTCAAATGAAAGTCTGAAAGTCAATGTACAGTTTGTACAACAACTTTAGGTTGCTTTGTTACTTAAAATCCAAATAAATTACACGGAGTTGTGTGGTTTTAATGCGACAAACTGGAAAAAAGTAAAACCAAATGATGCATGGATAGTTTTATTTCAAGGTTTTAGCACATAAAATCAAGGGATTTGCTTCAAAGTAGTGGTTGGTAAAGCCACAACTTTACCAACCGCGTTCTGGGTTCAAATCCCTGACAAGCCCTCAAATTACTACATTCTCTGATGCTGCATGGAGGATTCAGTGATGTAAGAACTGAGGATAAATATATATAAAAAATGAAGATATGATCATATAAAATTAGGTCTTTTTTATTAAAAATTAGGTCTTTTTTATTAAAAAGTTTTTAATGATAGTTCAACTAACAAAACGAATAAGGTAGCGATTTAACAGGCAGTAATGTAATGTTGCCCAGAGCCACAAAACGATACTACTGCTCTATTTCAAAGAGATGTTTTGTGAAAACATGAAAATAAATAAGAAATTAAAGGCAAATTCTGAAAAGTTACCAACATAAAACTATCAGCACTCATATAAAAGTGATTTTATGCCAGAAATCAGCAAGTCAGTGAACTGCAGCTTCCGCGTATTTCACATTTTATTTCACAAATTTAAACAAAAAATGCTGAAATCAATCCTATAGACGCGTGAAGCATTCATCAAATGAAACACCTCTGTTCATGCGCACTAACTACCACATGGGGGCAGTGCAGCCACAGCTTTGAGTCCTCCCGTGTCTCCAGTGGGTTAGTGTGTGAAATGGTATTAGCGGTGAGACAGGGGGGCTCTGAGTAAACAGAGGTGTGTGTGTGTGTGTGTGTTGGCATGTGCGTGTGTGGTCCTCGGCAGATCCTGTCACCCAGCTCATCACCTTGCTGCTGCTGCAGGATGGAGAGGCTCCTCTGCATCCTGAAACATGCAGACTCTCCCTTGTTTAGACCAGGCTACACCTGGATTTTCCCCATCGTGATGCATTTTTTTCTCCCTCCTGAAATTAATTGAAACCCAATTAAAAGTAGCGCCATCGCTCTCCAGTAACTGCTCCACTTGGGGATGCTGTTCTCTGAAACACATTTAGAGCTCGTACAGAATGTCAGGTGGGCATGGTTCTGAAACTGCATCTGGGTTCATCTGTCCCAGTGAAACCCTCCGTGTGATGCGCTGCAAGTGCGCTGAGGGCGCTCTTACTCTTCAGTCAGGTTGCTCAGCAGATTGGTGAGCCTCTAAAAGCGGTGTGTGTGTGTGTGCGTGTGTGTGTGCGTGTGCGTACTACGGGGGGGGAGTTCTTTAGTGTCTGAAGGCAGAATACAGCGCCTGGGAGTCCAGAGGTCCAAGTCTGGGGGGCCCCCCTCCTGAAACTAAAAAGGAGGAGGAGAATAGGAGGTCCGCTCTCCTCCCCTCTCCGCGGAGAGCCTGGAAGAATTGCGCTCCGTCCGTGCGCCCTGCCTTGCTTGCCAGTCGGAGGATGGGGATTTTTTTCCATTCATCCACGTCCCCTTTTCCCCTCCTCCTCCTCCGCCTCCTCTCAAACAAGCCAGTCGCTCTGTCAGTGCGCTGCGAGCATTAGGGCGAGTCAAACCGGTGGGATTTTGAGGCGCACAGACGGATGAGATAACTGCACGGAGCGCGCTCCTCGGGCCGTTTCGTTCCTGCGCTCCGTCGGAAAGACGTCCGTTTCCAGGCGGGACCGATGCCCACTGAGTCGCATCTTTATTTTCTTCACCACTTCACAAGTTTCACGCCGGCCTGCGTGTGGCATCGTTAGGAGGTTCTCGCTTTTCTAAGAGCTCTTTGGTTTGTTCGTGTCAGTTTTTTTTTGTCCTCTGAATTTGCTCTCGGATTAATTTTCGAGCTGGATCTTGGTTTCCTTTCCCCCCCCCCCTCTAGAAACGAACATATTTTGTGGATTTACTGCATTTTCTGGCAAAAAAAAGAGAGAGAAAGGATTGTACTTGACTCCCTGAGCATCAACACGTCTCTTTTTTTGATGAGGATGGAGCTGTGGATACAAGTGGCATCTTTCTCATTTTAAACACATTCCCAGCTGTTTTTTTTTTTAAATTTTTTATTCCTCTTTTGTCTTCGTCTCCTAAACAAAGTGACCATATTTAAATCCAGCTGAGCCAGATATGCTCGGACGTGACAGAACAAGGTAATGGGAGAGAAATCAGACAGAGAGAGCCAAAGAGAACAAGGGAACGTTGTTCAGCGAGGAAAACAGACAATTAGGGCGCACAGAAAAGGCTTCAGAATCCGCTTTCTGGAGGCGATAATCTGTTAAAAATATCCAATTCAGTGGAGATCTGCTTGAGCCCTAGTGTTCTGGGTTCCCTTCATATATTTAAAGAAACTTGTTTCTGACGAGAAATGAATGTGGAAGTCGTGGGAACGGCTCTGAACTAGTGCGCAGAAGAACCTGTCGATTTGGAGATCAGGACGCACGGATTGAACAAGTTTCTCCTCCAGCATTCAGCGTTTCGGATCCATGTGGTTTTGCGTGGCTGGCTTTTTAATCCCACTTTAACTCTTTATGCCTTTCATCCTGATCGGTTGATCCATTGTTTTAAAGCGGCTAGCTGCAAAAAAGAAAGAAAGAAAGAAAAAAAAAAGGCAGCTCTGCCAGCCCCTCCGGGCGATTATTGTTGCTTTCTTCTGTTCGATGGGGCCCCACATGCTGGGTGTCAGGGTTGAGATGGCGTGTCGAAGGAGCGGGAATGGATTGTGGGTCCTGCTGGTGTTCCTACTGGATTTACTGGGAACCACCGCCAGCAACATGGAGCCCATCTACTGGAACTCCATGAACGAAAGGTAAGACCGAACAGCAGGTCTGAGCTCAAAGTTTGAAATCATAAAGAAAAGTTCACTCCTTTCAGAAAGCGGGCTTGGATTGAACGGAACTAAGAAAACTCCCGAGGAGGAGAGCGATGCAGCATGACATGCAAGATGAAGTCAGAGAGCAGGCCTTCCTCAGAGCACAGCCTCCTGTTACTAACCTGAGCGGTCATCTCGTTATCAGGGAAAGCTTTAAAAGCGGTTTGTGTTTTTGTTCTAAGCTTTAAACGCCAGTCTGCTCTTCACAGCCAATCTGATGCGGGTTGTTTCTCCTGGAAAGCAGAGGCGGCTCTAGAAAGTTGTTAACTGGGGAGGGGATGGGGGGATGGGGGTGGAGGGGGGGGGGACAACACAGTTTTATTTCGAACAGAAAACGATCAGATATTCATACTCTATTTATTTCCTCTAATGTTATAAGATTTCTTTTTCTAATGCAAAGGGCACAGCAACAATTTAGATCAAACTCCCGTTAAATGAAGTCGGCGTTTGGATGCTTTCTTTTTGCAGAATGTTTAATACTGAGCGCATTTTTACCGTTTTGCTCTTCATGGTGTGTTCTCTGTAATCTGAAGTCAGATTTTCCAAGTTGCCAGGTGAAAATATGATAATAACTTTCCTTCGAGTTGTAATTCTGACTGGAAATGTCGATTCCTTCCGAGTTCAATACTCAGTATCTCTGTCAGACACACAAAATGTAGTGAAGGTTGTAGGTGTATGTAGTTTATGAGCACTTTGAATGGCTTGTATTTACCCAGTGTCACACATAGTTCCATGCAAGCTCTATTGCAAAGTGTTTGAGTCTGTCAGACGGAGAGAAATATTATTGTCGGGTTGCGCTGCTACCAGTAAATCACACTGGTGTAATTATTTGCGGCTAAAATCTAATGAAATTGGGTGAAACTTCCGAGACAAGTGCATGATTATAGAGTGAAACGAGTAGAACAAGCTGAGATTAGCTTGTTAATTAGACAAGCTATCTGCTCCGACGGCTAGCCTGCGGTCTGCTGCTTTACAGACACTCTGCTTGTTCTTAGTCTAGTAGTTATGCGCAAAGTGTAATTTTTACTGGTGTAAACTTTTCTGAGCGGCCAAATTTGTCCATTTTTGAGCAAGGAAAAGTTTTAGTACCCCCCTTTTTCAGTCATCTGACCTGTAGCAACAGGTGGGGGAGGGTTGGATTTTATTTTTTTTATTTTTTATTTTTTTGCTCTGTGTCTGAAGGAGACTCTGGTCACTTTGACTCTTTCTGGATTTTAAACCTGAAGAATGCCTTAATGACAAAAAAAAAATGTCTTCATGACCTTTATGGTAATTAAAGCAAAAATAAGCAACAACATTCTCCACAAAAAGGGGAGAGGAGTGAAAAAACATATGCCAAAACACATATGCACATAAAAGTGTTTGATATCTGGAGGGTTGGGTTCTCTCCCTCTTAGTCGGTGGCACCAGTGTTGGAAAAATCCCTGGGAACTGCAGCTATAAAGACTCTTATTTAACGCTGTAATTGCTGCTGCTGGCTGACCTTGATTAGAGCTCAGGTTGATCGCCGGTGCGGCTCTAAATCACCATACGTTGCCCACTTGGCCACTCGTGTTTGCGTCCCTCATTTGCGTCCCCCCCCCCTCCCCCCTCCCTCCCTCCATGCCCTCTGGTGGAGGTGTTGGGCATTATAGACTGAGGAAATGCCATTTTAAACACCTCTCCTCTGTCCACCCTTAACGGCCGACACCACTTTACCTCGCAGCTCTGCCAATTTGTCTGAGTGGTGGCTGGGCCTGGAAGGAGGTGGAGGAGGAGGATGTGGTGGTGGTGGTGGTGGCTGCTTGTGTGGAGGTGAAATTGGGAATAAATTAGAGTACAGATATTTTCCAGCTTGATGAAAAACTGCCAGCATGGAACGCTGGTCTTGAATAGCTCGTGTTCCTGCTGAATGTGCCGACATTACACAGCTCATTGTGGAAAGACAGCGATGGCAACCCCCCAAAACCATCCTCGGCTCACACCCATGCCAGAGGCGCTCTCTGTTTTCTTTTTCTTTTTTTTTTGTTTCGGGGGGGACTAACAGGTTTTCACATGCTGTAGGCCACGGCCTGCCCCGAGCAGCTCCACCACCACCACCACCACCACCTCTCCTCACAGAGGCGACCGTGCGTGGGCCCCCGCTGTGGAGTGAGGCACGGAGCCCTTAATGAGGGCTTTTTGTCAGCAGTGGGTGGATTCGCCCAACGGGGGAGTGTAAGAGCCGGACACGGGAGGGTAATTTCCAGCGAGGAAGCAAAAGAGCTTTGGCTTTTTTTGAGGCCTTACAGGTGATTCCACGCCATTGTCTCCTAATGGAGTTTTAGCGTTGGGTGGATGTCAGGGCTCAGCGGACGGGGCCCGGCTGGCAATTAGACGCCAGACTCTGCAGTCATTCCTGCAGATTTACTCACTCATATATTCAAAGTACAAAGCCCATTGTATACTACGGGGCTTATTCATGGAGCTTACTATTCATAGTTAATCAGCTTAGTCATTCTGTGAGTTTATTTTCTTGGTGCTTTTACATACTTTCATGTGCTTGTTTCTTCCTTGCTGCCTACTTGACAAGAGCTGTACTTTAGTTTCGGCTAACCCCGGGGCGAAATAGCTTTTTGCTCAGGGCTGAAATATGTTGAGAGCCGCTGCTTGTTTAAATAGTGTGCATCTTCCAGCGAGAAGCTCCCGGAGCCCACACACACACTCACACACACACACACACACACACACACACACACACATCTGTGTTTTTCTTCTTTAGCCCTGAAATGAGGCGAAGAGCAAGCAGGAGCAGTAGCCTGTATCAATCAGGTGGCGGAGCGAGTTCGCGTTTGGGTCACATGTTGCCTTGCGAAGCAAATGGACTGTCGCATTGTTAACCTCTGGACCTTTTCTCAATACGCAGCTTTGAAGTGCGGACCGTCCACCTGCAGCCTGCCCTCCACCTCATCTTCCATCTTTTTTTTTTTTTTTCCCCCCCACCTCAAACCGCCTCTCTCCACGCTTCCCCATCTCTACGTTCTCCCTCCTTCTGTCGGTTTCCGTCTGTCCTTTCTTCGCTCTGTCATTCCCTCCCTTCGGTGCAATGACCAGACGTAGCAAATTGGAAACATGTGTCACATCCAGCTACTAATTACGGCGCTGCAGCCGTCAATGATGCAAACAAAAAAATGTGTTGGGGACGAGAGAGGTGACGCAGGAAAGAGAGCCATCTGTGGCTGTAATACCGTCACACTGCAGTGTATGATGAATAAATCCTCATGTTAGTAATTAAAACGGCTCCTGGTCGCGTTGCCATTTCTTCCCGGCCTACTTCTATTTAATGCCTGCACACTTAAACACTGCCTATATGTTTGTTACTATTCTTACTTAGATATTTTGGTTTTAGAGACAAAATATTGTAAAAATAGTGAAAAATGAACCAATAAAAAGGCTGAAAGTAGGAATATTCTGGTGCATTTGTCTCATCTTGAAGGAGATATGATGTCATTGCGCTCTACTCTTTGAGTAACTCCTCAACTGTAGGCACTATAGAAAAATAATGATACTTCTACACAGCAGTAATGACACCATAAGACTTGGGGAGAAAAGCAGATCGTTTTCTATACGTGCAAAACAATTTTTGCTTTATTTAGTTTGGAGTAGTTTTTGAATTTTTAGTTAATTTATGCAAAAACAACTTTTTTGATGTTGCAGTTGCTGTTTACAAGACAAAGGAAAATGAAAATCACTATAATTTTGTGTGTTTATTTGCATTCTTCATGACATTTTGAAAAAAAAAGAAGCACCTTTTGTGTTTCACGTACTTGTACAAAAGAACCTATTCTCATTTAATACATTATTGCCACATTATTGGTAACAAGTTATACAGCGGAAACACGAAGTTTTAGCAACATTTTCGATAAACGTAGCCTATTGTAGAAATACATTCAAAACCTGCTTGACATCTTAGCATTTCAGGTTTTCTACCCAACTTTAGAAAATTGAAAACAACAAGAAAACATGTTGGAAATGTGCAAAGCCAACGACGTAAAAGCATCTGTTGATTTCTAAACATGTGCTAACCAAGTTTGACTTTCATTGTCTTTGTTTGGCTTAAATAAATACCTACTGGAAACGTCTAAATATCAACATCTTTTTTTAAAACAGATGAGACAATGACTGGAAATAGCCATAAAAAAGAAAGATGCTCATGGACATCCATGATAATGGCTGGCCATGCAGTGAACACTCTGACATCAGCGTTAGCGCACGACATCATCCGCCAGGTCGATAGCGTCAGCTGTAAACTTTAGATTAGGGTCATAGAGTGCTGCATCCACCCTTTTATTGACCCCCCACTGAAATTACTGCAGCCTGACTGAAAGGGAAAGAGACAGAGGTGTTCAGGGAGAACCATAAACAGAGAAAAGGGAAAACAGAAGAGGGAGCAGAGAGGAGGCAGAGATAGTCCTAACCCTAAGTAAATCAATAGCAGTTAAGTCTCAAGTGCCAATACAGTTTCTGCTGGAGGAAGAGGGAACTGAACCGGAACGATCACCTTGGGAAGAACCCTCCGCCCCCCCCCTGGCCTCCCCCGGCTCTCCAACACCCGGGCCTCGGACATACATTATCCTTATCTCAGCATCTCCCATTATTGGTCTTACACGGCCACCCTAATGAAAGATCGAATCTTACATTACAGCTCGGGACTTTGGGCAGGGTGTAGTGGCGGTGTAATGATGGAGCGGTCGCCGGGGTGGAAGGTGACCCCCCCACAAACCCAGAGCTGAGAATACGAGCAAGGTCCAAGAAGATTTTGGCTTTCTCTGATCACGGCATATGGAGTTCTGACGTTTCCTTGGCCTTTTTTGCCAGTTTAATTTCAGCATCTGCTTTCTCTTTTCGTTTTTTTTCCCCCTTCTCTCTCTTTCCATACTTTAGTAAACGGCTGTGGATTATTGTAAACGCTTGCTGAGGGGCGGGGGCGTCTCCTCGCTCGGTGCTTGCGGTGGCTTGTAGTACAACTATTCCCCTTAAGATCCACATTAAATTTTAAACTCCCCCCCCCTCATCCACTCACATGCTTCTTAATAATTCATTAATCAGCAACTAATTGGCGCCGTATAAAAGGCCAGCTATAACTAGGCTAAGTGTTCCAACAAAAAAGAGAAATATAATAAGGAGATAAAAGGAAGCAGGAAGTATCTCGGCGGTGAGGTGAGGGCATTTCGGCTGCCAGTGGAGGACGTATTAGCGGGTCAAACAGGATGTCATGTCTGTGGTGTGTCTTTCTCACACCCGAAACTCCACGCCCGCTCTCACCCGCATGGAATCCACCCATCTCATGTATTCATCCACACTGTAACTAAGAAGAAGTGCCTGCAGCTAATCTCCTTAGGCGATTTAATTAGACAACGTCTAGTTGTTGTGTTTTTTTTTTTTTTTTTTAAAGTGTGAGAGTGGGAGAAAGAAAGGGGCTAAAATAATAAGAACCACATTGCACAAGCTGCCTGTTAACCCAGACTCCGTCTCCCACTACCTTTTTTTTTTTTTCCCCTTTTGGTGAAAAAGAGGAGTGTGCGTGAGTTTACGAGCTGAGAGCAACAGGAGCTGTGAAAAGAAGTTTCAGCTGATGTGGCAGGATAGAAAGGCCAGGGGAAGAAGGAGGAAAACGAGAGCAGCCAAGTCCAGCCAGAGGCTGAAATCTCTTTTTTCCTCTTGTTTCTTCTTTTCTTTGGGTGTTGCGGGGCAGGCAGGACGGACAGGTATGCGACTTGTCGGGTGAAAGTACATGCGAAACTTTCGCATGTATTGCAAAAGTACGCCATGAGGGGAACGTTCTGTCGCATTAAAGCTGCAAACTTTAATGCGTTTTATTTGGCTTTTATGTGACAGACTAATAAAAAAGTGGTGGGTGTAAAATTGCGCATTCTTCTTTGCAAAACAGTTGGAGCTCAGTCAAACTGAAGGGAAATGACCTGTGAACACCGCTTTTCAGATTCTTAATTGGATTTAGGTCTGGACTTTGACTGGGCCACCCGACACACAATATGCTTTGATTTTTAAAACTCGATTCGATTCGGTTTGCTTATTTGTAGTAGTACCAATTCACAACAAACGCGGGTCTAAGAAATACATTTCCAATAGATTCCAGTTGTCAAACAGTAAAGAAAGCTCAGGTCATTATTTAATTCTCAGAATTCTGACTTTAATCTTCCGAGAAAAGTCAAGAAGTTGACTGGACAAAATGTTATTTTGGGTTGTCAGATTATGCATGCACTCCACACATATTATAGTTCTCCCACTTCCTAATTATGCATCACTTTGTGTTTGTTTTTCACATAAAAGCCCCATAAGATACACTGATCTCTTCGAGAGGCTCAAGCTCTGCTCCCGTCTCTGTTGGACACATGTAGAAAGTGTGTGGTCCTTTTAGTTGCAGGCACAAGTGTGCCTGCAACTAAATGCACTTGGGAAAGATGCTAAACAAGGTACAGCAGATGTGAACACACACACACACACACACACACACACACACACCCACACACACACACACACACACACACACACACACACACACCCACACACCTACACACACACAGAGGAGAGGTGAGGTTATTGGCACCCGTCACGGATTGTTGTTCCAGGAGGAATTCATTCATTATTTTATCGCTCGATTATAAGTTTATTTGGCCGGGGCGGCGCACATTCATCAACATCATAACAGCCATAAAGCGCTCTTGTAAATATGCTGGGGTTAGCTCAAGAACTAATTTACTCCCCTGCCTCCCCCCCGCCCCCCACCACCCTCCGTGAGCTTCAGAAATGACTTTGGGATTTTTGTAATTGTTAAAAGTGCTGATGTTTAGGATGAAGCAGATTAAAAGTGCACGGCTGGCTGAGCTCGTTCAAAAATGTTGAACCCCGTACAGGAACAAGCAGCTTGTTTTTCTCTCCCCCCTTCCCTGGAAACGTGGCTCAGAGACGCGCAGGCTCTTCGCAGGGTGGCGGTGGTAACAGTAATCCAGGCCATAGGTCTGACGGGGTCACATGTGTCCCAGCATCACCGGGCAGACTGCCCTGTGTGTCTGAACTCGGAGCCCCTCGTACACACAGGCCTCTCATTAGCTTGCTTCACAGCACGCTCTGCCTAAGCAGGATCATCCAATCCTCCTGGCAGCGTTCGGACTGGGCCAGGTCAATCCTCGTCCCCTCCGGGGGGCACAAAGAATCCGACTATATGTACAGGACAAGGGGGCCAACCAGCCTCCGTCACATTGTTCGTTTCCTCCTCCTCTCATAATCGCTTTAACCTCCACCTCCATCCATGTACTCCCTCCCTATTTGAACCTCGGCTCAGTTTGTTCCCTCGCACATCTTCCCCCTGTGCTGAATCTGGCTCACGTTGCAGCAGTGACTCTGGCGTCGCTCCAGATAAACAGCATCTCGGCGGAAGGACGTTTATTGTTAATTAGTGCTTCTGGATTCTCATGTGCCGGCAGGTGCGTGTTTGCACGAGAAACACTAACCCGGGTGTTAAGATTTTACAAGCTGCAAGATGTTTCGAGTGCGACACACGCAAATCTTCTTATCTGGTAGTTTACACTGTTATTAAGTGCTGGAGTCTTGTTTTGATTGCGTAGGAAGATCAGTTCAACCTGCATTCAGCTCGTTTCCAGAAGCGTCTAACAACAGACGTGTGCAAAGGTCTTGTTTTGCTCCGTTTTATGCTCACAGCAGCTAACTTAGCACAGAACTAATTTCAATCTGGATCCTTAGGTGCTGGAACAATTTGTTCCGTCTGCTTGAGTTGGATCTATTAAGAAAACCAGACACCACCCTTTGACGCACAGAAAGTGACAATAAAGAGCCATTTATTGAAAGCTTGGGATCTACTGGATGATCAAGTAAAGGACGATGACTCTCTTGGGTTTCATGCCAAGTCTGAACATTTTCCTTCTTATTAAAAAGGGGCCTGGTGTGTTATGGGCAGGTGCAAGAAATGAACTACTCAGGGAAAGATAAAGGCATTAGGAGTGGTTTACATAGTCGCACAGTTGCATTACAGCAAGATCTTCATTGGTATAGTTTTTGCTTTTTTATGCCTGGGTTCTGCAAGTCTGAGCCCATAGTTTCCACCTGGAGGCTGAAGCAGAAGAGACCAAGTATAACAGAGAATATATTGGTGCCCCTTCTTCTGTTATGCAAGCATTGCTCTGGTCCGTTGCGGTGAAAAGTCGGGCTCTTGATTTTTGGGTCTGTATCCAGTCAAACCTTCATATTCGGTCATAAGATCTTAAACTTGACCAAAAAGAAGGGACTCTTGATACAAAAGACTGAAATGATCTGCCTCCTTAAGGTGACAGGACTCAACTGTGAGAAGCCCTGTCAGAAAAAGAAGCTACTCTTCCACATTTAGACACATTTAGACACGTTTAGACATGTGGCGCCTCATTTTGTATGTATTTCCTGGTGAAGAAACCCCAATGCAGACCCAGAAAGCATTAGAGGATCTACATTACCCTTCGGACCTACAGGAACACCCAGGTCAGATACTGCAGTCTGATACCGTTAGACAGGTGGAAAACGGTTGATGGTTTCTCTCCATGCTCTCAGGGACACTCCTATGGCTCTGGGGCATACTTTGCATGATTGCCTTTGTCTCATTGTTGTTTTGTGATGTCCTGGTGACCACCACTCTGGATGAAGTGGATACAGAAGACTGACAGATGGTGCGGTTGAAATGCTTTGCACACTACTTTCTGCAGTAACCTCCACGCATTCAACACCTACTGGTAAATTATTGAAAAATATGTTGACAACAAGTTGAGGCACTCCTATGGTAATAACACCGTGCACCATTGTAATCCCTGAATTGACTCATTAAAACAATACCTTTAAAAGTGGTTTTGCACCTGTTTCCCCCTCAGGCAACACGGCTCTTGAATCCTGATTTGCATGGCCCGGCATCCAGTTATGTGTAAATTGTAAAATGCAAAGCAAGACACTAATGTTTTGTGTTCTTATCTAGCAGTTGGTTCGTTGTTCCTGCCAGAACTCATCCCTATTGTCGGTCTTTACATCCCGTCACTTTCTTCAGCAGCAGAACTCCATCAGTCCCTTCTCTCCGTCTGCCAATGGACGTCAACGCAGAGCGGCGATTGGACGCGGGCCCGAAATGGTTCTCCTAGCTGAATGTTAAGGAGGGAGCATGTGTGTGTGTGTGTGCGTCTACACAAGAGAGACGAATGAGTCGGTTTACTGGTGGACAGCTGTGCCGTGTCACAGTTGAAGCTTTGGCAAACATCTTAGACCAATATGAGCAGAAGGGCAAAAATGGAAGGAGCGGGGGGTTGTCAGGACGGGATGAGGCAACGATAGAAGATAGCAAGACAGCTGACAGGCACAGAAAAGCAGGACTGAAGTGCAAGAGAGGGTTGACTGAGGAGAGAGATTGATGGTTTGGGAGGCCATCCGGGTTTGACAAAGCTACTGGCTCAGACAGGGAGAGTGACTGATGATCGGTAGGTCACCACCATGACTAGCTGCTTCCTGCTCAAATACAGCCGAGTTCACCCCTCATTCCTCATTACTGACAACTTCCATAATATTTAGCCCCTGGTAAGGTCCAGCATGAAACCTAGTAAGCTTTTAAGGACTTTATTGACATTTAGGGCAGAAAGAGCTCTTTGATCAACTTATCAAAGAGCAATTGAGTGGTTAGCCTTTTTCCCCCCGATCTATATTTTATTGAATTCATATGATATGACGATACGCTACAAACACATACTGGGCTTTTACAGCAGTCAGGAGACAGTTGTATAACTTAGGGTGGCCGAAATGATGGCAGCTGAACAATGTGTTGATAGACTTCATTAGCCTAAAGCCAAATCAATCCCTTCCACAGGAAAGCTGCTCTTCCGCTCTTTAATCAATTTTCGGAGTTCACTTCGGTTCAGGATGAAGCCTTGTAATTTGCATTCCATCCTGTTTTTCTCCAGTTTGCCGACAGATGCATTGCGAGGATTACAGAAAGACCAAAAACGAGAAAGCAGTCCCAACGTTCTCTTGATTGTTGTAGAGTCTGAAAGCGCTTTGGTATTCTCTGCTCTGACACGGCGAGTTTACGAGAATATTTTCCCGTTTTTCATAGCTCAAATGGAACGCAGACTTATAAAGTAATTCCAGGGATGGCAAAAAACAAAAAAAAAAAATCAGAAAGTCAAACAAACACAAGCAGATAGCTGCATTTGGATGTGATGGAGTGGTTGCAGGTGGGCCCTGCTTTAAATAACCTGATTTGAATTGATATTTTTGGCATGAGAGGCTGTTATCCTGAGATTCGCAGAAACACAAAGAGCCACAAAAGTAAGCATACATGAATCACCCGGCCTGCAAGCAGTGTGTTAACAAAGCAGAACAACTTCTCACTGCTCGGCTACAAAACACTACTCAGATTGCATGTCTGCGTGTGTGTGTGTGTGTGTGTGTGCGTGTGTGTGTGTGTGTTCATGGGGTCCTTTGGCTGTATAGCTGTCTGGTCTCTTGTGAGAGACCTCTTACTCCCAGGACTCCCAAGCATCTTAGCTTTAACGTAATCTTTACCATTGACTCACAATAGGTCAGAGATGATCCTCATGCTAAGAGGCTTTGGTGGGAAATGCTGTCTTGGTCTGGCGTTCCCCACGTTAATAACAACCAGTCATATTGAAACCTGGCTTTCCAGTAAAGGAACACGTTTATTAGCCCCTACATGCAAAAGCTTAGGTCTCCACCTCAGATCTTTTGCAATATTCTCCACGCCGTTCCCCCAGCAGTCTGATTATTTTTCCAGGCTTCACACTTTCTTTTCCTTAGTTGCTTGATTGTGCACACGTATGCGTAGTTCTAATTAGGAGTTAAAAGACCG
Organism: Poecilia reticulata; assembly: GCF_904066995.2. Classification (NCBI taxonomy): domain Eukaryota; kingdom Metazoa; phylum Chordata; class Actinopteri; order Cyprinodontiformes; family Poeciliidae; genus Poecilia; species Poecilia reticulata. The sequence goes on along the minus strand of NC_088847.1, from coordinate 21,086,345 downwards.
TAGAGCGAGCGTAAAGCATCTGGCTTCGGCATTAGCCCATCATTGTTATAGTCTTTGGAGAGGCTGACCTTGGCATGTGTTAAGGGGGAAAATTCATGCCTCGTTTACTGGTTTCTGTGTAGGGCCTAATTTAAGTGGTTCGGACATAAAAATGCGAGTTTGTGATGAAAGTTTAAGATTGGGTTAACTCTTGTTTTCGATAGCGATTCTGCCGTTTCGTTTTAAGGACTTTCAGCCACCGCTGAGAGTTGTTTATGTCTCTTAAGCTTGAAGAAATTCTATACAGAGATTTGGGAAAGCTTCACCGTGCCACATGTTTATCCGAACAAAAAACGTATTGCCTTTTTCAAAGTTATCGAGAAGAAAATATTTTAAAATGTGGTGAAAGTTAAGAACCACGGCGATCCTCATTGTGGCTGTGCAAGGTAAACCAGTCATTGTCCTCTAGAAATGTGACTCTTTTTGTCAATATCCTGATTTTAAGTTAAGCTTTAACAAAGAAGTGGAAAATTGCAGTAGTTTTCCAAATACATAAAAAAAGTACACATTTCCTGTGTAATGTTTTTCTCCAGAGCAAGACCAATAGTTTGTCGGTTTTTAATGACGTTTACACATTTTTTTTAAATGTCATTTTTATAATAAAAAAAAAGTCAGGCTTTGCTCACAGTTATGGTTTTATGCATTGACATTGACTGCTGCAAGTAGTTTGTAACTTTAGCTTAGCATCAAATGTAGAAACTAGACCAAATGAAACTTGGCTCAGATTCCAACAAAAAAAACCCCAAAAACTAGCAAGTAGCAAACAGCAAGAAATGTTTAGTTTGCTTCTAGTTAGGATTTTGCTATGACAGCTCCAGACTATAATAATTTCCAAATGTAATAATATCCTGATAAAATCAGTATGAATTTGTAAATGTTGCTGGTTTAAACACATCAAAGCACTGGCCTTCAAATATTGGCTTGTTTAACACTAACTTACTGAATCAAAGATAAGAAATTATGAACAAATGCTACGGCTAACGTAGGGTTAGCTGAAAAGCTGGTTTAGTCACAGTTAAGATACAAGATACTGAAATCAGTACCTTCAGCTTGAACATTTTACAACATGTAAACTTATGAATGAGTTTTTTATAATTATTATAAAAGTGCTGTCTTGGATTCCATAAAGAAGCCAAACAGTATCTAGGAAATGCTAAAACTAGAAGTGACGTAAGCCAAATCAAGACTGGTTAAATGAGGTTTAAGGTATTTTTCTTTTTCTAGTCGTGGTTTGTTGGTCTGGCTAAAAGCTACGTAAAGCAGTCAAGTGAGAAGCAGAGGGAATTGATCAACTTCTTTTTCTGGTTAAATAAGATAGCAACTGAATCCCCTTGTATATTGGATTGTTTATTCAGCTTTTGGGTTTGTGCGATGGAACAAAACAGAAAAAAACATTCCTTTGTTTTCCTTAAAGTTAAACAGTCCTGAAAGCCTTGTTGTTTTTCTTAGACTCAGAAAGTTATGCTCAGTCGTGGCTTCCAGACTCGCTGTGGATAATCTCAAGAATGCGCAGTTGTCACACTAAAACAACTAAAACAAAATGGTTGTCGAGCTAAAACAACTTCCCACTGCCTGAACGGCGGACATTTTCCAGCTACATGTGAGTGTCTCCAGCTGAAAGAATGATTTAAGAACCAAACTAAAGTAAACGACCCAACTGCCTCCAAACGGCAGCGTTTTCCAGTGTGAGGCCTCCGCTTTTGCGCCGTGTCGTCGTGAACAAGTGACTCTAATATGATCCGTCTTGCACAGAGAGCCGCGGTAGAATGGATTGTTGCTGATGTTTCCACGTCCCGTCGTCTGATACCCCGGCTCTTGAAATGACGGAGCAGCTTTCAGGCGGTCCTGGTCTCCTCCGCTCTGTCTCTCTTTCGCCTTTTTGTCCTCCGGTCTCCCGGCGAACGCTGACACACACCAGCGTTGGTGTATGAGCTGCGCTGAACTCACAGGCAGTGCGTGCGCACAGCGGCGGGCCCTGAATATTCACACACATTCTCATGCATGCACAGATGAAAAAATGTTATTGCTTCCAGTGCTGGAGAAAGTCCAAGTGGAGGGTTTGAATTTCCTCTGAGGTGCACTCCTCCTCCTCCTCCTCTTCCTCCTTCTCTCTCTTTTCATCAGCAGCATACCCCTCAATCCCTTCTTCCTCTCCTCCATCTCTGCTCTCTCTCTCTCTCTCTGTTGCTCCCCATGAACAAAAGAGCTCCCTTCCTCGAGCTTCCACTGAAAGCCCTCACACACACTCGACTCTCTGGCTTCACACTCTCCCACACGCACTCTTATTCCTCTCGTCGTCTGCAAAACCCAGTCCACTTCTCTACGCTAATCTCCCTTTCAATTCCTTTGTCTTTTCGTTTGCCGTTCTCTCTCTCCCTTTCTCTCTCTCTCGTTGCCTGACTCACCAGTCTAAGTTTCCTTCTCCACATATCCAAGCCGTTATCATGTTACAGCTGGTTGGCAGACAGTAAAATTTATTCCTTCTCTCTCTTTTTTTAATAAATTGCTCTCATCTCCTCCTCCTTTTCTGTTTCCTTTTTTTTTTTTTCCCCCCACCCAACAGCTTCTTTTGTTACGCTCCTTCTTTGTGGGTGGTTCTTGATCTGGAGTCTCTGTTTCTCCTCATTTGCTCATCACTGTCCAGCAGTAAATGGGACCTCAGGAGAGAAGGCGGAATGAATGATCGTGATTGCTTATCACTGCGGCGTCAAAGTAATTTGGGAGTAACTGTCGGCACACACGCAAAGCGGCCTTTCTTTGGAATATTCTGCAAACCCAGGAAGCCTCTTCCCTCATTAGCTGACCTCCCTTCCTCAAAGTTTTCCTCCTCTGCATCGCTTTTGCTCTCTTTTATGGCGCAGCTGCATCGCAGGTTCCTAACCGCAGGAGGGAGGAGAAAACAGATGGAGCGCACTCTTTTCTTCCTATTATTCTCTCCCCACCACACAGAGAGAGATAATGCAGAGAAGTGTTGATGTTAAAAAAATAAAATAAATAAAAAAGTTCATACTTGGGACTGAAGTTTTGCGTTGAGCATCTGTGGATGTTAGAGACAGGTTTTTGTGGCATCAAAAGTGAAACTGTAATAAATATTTGCATTTGTTTGGGCCTGTTTTTACAAGTGAAATGCAAAAATTAAGCAAATCAGTTTGGGGGAAGAAAATGTCGCGGGGTCGTGCTGTGGGATTATTTTTCTTAAAGCGACCTTTTAAACAAAATCTGAACAGTTTGAATAACAGGCAGTTTGCCTTTAAACCCGTCGTGTGTCTGGACTTCACTTTTATTATTTCAGCATATGTCTATAAAAACAAGAAAGGTTTGGCAATCTACCATAGATAAATAAAGATGTGTAATGCTTCTGACTTGTTCATGTGTATTTTTCCACTAAAAGTTTAGATTTTCAGTCGAACGGTGCAGCATAAACACCCTGACTGTTGGTGGAAAAAGCATCGTAATTACCTGCGGGCATCATTTATTTACATCACAAACGCCGTCTGATCAGGGCCGTGAACACTGGAGCCACACTTTGTGTTTGCATCCTCATATGTTTGAGATGCTTATCTCCGAAAATAACCCTTCGTCTGTCTGAGTCGCTGCTCTGGAACCATGTGTGTTTGTGTTTGCTGTGCCCACTTTGCATGCTTCTGTAAAGCCACTGGTCCCGGTTGGGCCCGGGCCCATCTGGAGGCCGAATGGCTGGGTGGCCGCTGCATGTATGCACGCGCTTCTCGGTTTGTGTACACAGCTGAACGCCGCAGCGCGTCCAGCCTCCGAGGTGTGTTCTGGCACACTATCAGATTTTTCGAAGCTTTAATGCAGCTGCTGTATAGCAGCCAAAAATCAACAACAACAACATAAAAAAAAGCAACGACTGCTATCGTGTCTAAGTGCTGCAATTCAACTGCGTTTTAATCAACACTTTAGCTTTCTCTTTACGTTTTAACTTAAATTTAATCGTATGTTTTTGTGTGCGACCCCGTTACGACTTTACTCGTAGAACAAAAGAATTACACTCAAGGACTTGTTTAAGTGCCTGTGCAGCTTGGTGGTGAATAGATGCAGCTTAATGCGCCTGCTTGTGAGCTGCTGTGTGGATGTCAGGCATGCGTCATGCGTGGGCGCGTGCGCCTGTGTACATGCCCTGCGTAGGATTGTGTACACCCCTCCCCTGCTGCTAACCTACACCCCCCCCGCCCCCCCCTCAGCATCGCCGCATTGAAACAACACAATCATGCAGGACAAAGAGGGATTTTTTTTTTTTTTTTTTTTTAAAGGGAGAGTGGAAACAACAAAAAAAACCTGCTCTGTTGTACCACTTGACCCTGTTGAGAGGGAGGTGATGAGGTGGTGATGATTGGGTGGTGGTGGTGGTGGGTGGGGGGTGTAAACTGCGGGAGAGATAATCCTTCCAGTCATGGTGGCCCCCCCCTCCCTCTCCCCCTTGGCCCCGTCCCCATGTGCCCTGGCTCTAACGTGGCGCACTCGGCCATCAATCACTCAACAAAGCTGTCTGTAAGGGGATTATGAGCCCCGCGGACTCTCCCTCCTCTTCCTCACCCATCTTTTTTTTCCCTCCCCTCCCTCGCCCATTACCACAGTTCATGTCCTGCCCCTGTTTTCTGCCTTTAAACTTGTCCGCCCTCGTCCACTGTCCTCTCTCTCTCGAGGAACTGTGTCTGGCGCTGATTTTTCCTCCTCGGTTTATCTCGGGCTTTCCATCCGTCCCCTCTGTGTCCGCGCTTTCTAAAGCCCTACCTGCTCTTTCTTTATCTCTTCCTCTCACCTGGGCATTATTACTCACCTTGACAAGTGACAGGTGTTTGTTTAGCAGGTGACAGCTGTCACATGGGTGTGACTGCAGAACGGAGGCATGCAACGCCACTTTCAAGCACAAACAATTGGAAGAATTTGCACATTTTCAGATGTAAATCGGCATAAATGTGCTTGAACACAACTGCACGTTAAAAACTGCAGGGATAAAATGACTCCATTTAGGTTATTTTTCCCACCCGCTCCTGGTTCAGATCTGGACCAATCCATTCCTGGGTTAACGTAACCCAGCAGGGTTTGTTAGAGTCTCCAAATTGTGATTAAGTGACAATGATTGGACAAGATATTTCTGCCAAATGATTGCATTCATTATTATATTTATAGTCTGGACAAAGTGTCAGTCAGACCTAAAAGACGGGATCTGTGGGGCAAAATCTCACAACAACTAGTTCAACTAATAGGAACTAGCAAGAACCAGCTAGTTTTACCCTCGGCTAGCTAGTATTAGCTGCTATGTTCAAGTGTGTAAACTTGTTCTCTATACACAAAAACTAACAAAAAACAACTCCTGGCCTATTTCTTAGATCAAAATGTAGGATTTATGCTGTTGGGACATAAATTAGATAGTTTTCACTAAGCACTGGGTATCTGGATCTGAACATTTTATTAAATAAGACATGAATATGATGCCGTATAATAATGTAAACATCTCATTATCAACACAGACAGTAAAGATATTTACCAAAATGTGCTTTGTGAATAACTTAAGTTCACACAAGAAGTCATGGTTATTTACCTGAGACATTTGTTTTCACCTGCTAAGTAGCAAGTGGAAGCTAATGCTAGCTAACCAGTGAAATGCTGGAAGTGTCAGCAGGCTCTATTTTTTTAAATGTTCTTCAAATTCAGTTGCTTTGCTAGGTTTTTGGGTGTTTTTTTTTACTCCAACTAGTTTTAAAATCAAGATAAAATAAAATAAAAGGTATCCAATTAAATCCAAATATTACATTCTCAGTCGTATTTTTAACCCTCGCTAGATTTGAGACGGTCATTTCAGATCATTTATTGAGTAAAAGAAATGACTCATTATGCTGGGCGAAACATGCAAACCAATTCGAGACAAGTGAGCAAGAAAATCCATGTTGCTATTCCCTTTGTCATTCTTTGGAAGTGGTTCATTTTTAGCAGATTGTTGTCTAGTTGAAAAGTGAAAACTGGGCCAGAGGTTTTGCCTCGTTGGTTTGGTTTATTCTGACCTACCTCTGGACCAGTGCTATAAAGAAAGCAACAAACGAGACCGAGGTTAAAGTCATGTAAAATACTCAGCGTCTACACCGATGCAAAAATATGACCTAAAATCATACATCACTCACACTTGCACAAGCTTTTTGTCCTTCCCGTGGCCTTTGCACCGCTACAGAGCAGACATGTCAACCCGTCGCCTGGCTAAATGTCACCTTTCCTATAAATGTGATGAATAGCTCGCAGTCCTATCTTATCGCGCCGTCTTTAACCGTACCGTTTAAAAGCCGAGCACTGCCTCCCCGGGCTCCTGCAGGTGGTGACAGAAGCCTCTCCTCCCGCAGTCACCCTCGATTAATTCACAGCTCCTCCACACTGACTATCTCTCCATCGATGTGTCTGTTAAATGTCTGTTTGGTTTAAGCCTCTGTCAGCGCTCGATCGAGCTTTCAGTCTTCGCCCCCTTTTACCGGTAGGCCCACCTTTTAGTCCTGTTTTATCACCTGCTGTCTGTCTGCTTGTGTTTTTTAAAACTGACTTTCTATTCCGGCTGCTCGTTCTCCCAGTGCCTCCATACCTAATCGGTCCAGTTTGCTGAGGGACTATTAACCGGTTAATCTGCCTCAATCCCATCGCGGTACAGGAGAGGCGACGGTTTGTTTGTCTTAGCTGCGAAAAGGTGATTGAAAGGTCAAGGCTTGTTTAATTAAAGGCGACTTGTTTTAATTCAAGCCTCTTAAATTTTAAAATTGTCTCTCCGAGGGAAGGGGGGGAACAAAAAAATTTAATACTCCCTGTCTTTGCGATCCTAACTCTGGAGTTTTGACTTTTTTTTTTTTTTTTTTGTAGCTTCTGATTCATTGTGCCATAATCTTAAATCTCATTTCAATTCATCCAATTGAAATGGCCAGATTCAGACTTCTTGTTAACAATAATCACCCCCAAGGAGACTATGATGCAAAGCGCCTTCAATTTAACAAAAAAAAAAAAAAAACTGATGAAGAGATGGAAAGATTTAACAACCATTCATTTCGCCATTAAGCGAGCGAGATTAGACAGCGGCGAAGAGCAAAGACGTGCCGAGGAGAGAGAATGAAAAACGCGGGGAGCAAGAGGGAGAGACTTAATGTGGGTGACAGGGTTGTTATCAAGCAGGCAGCTGACGCTTTTAACAGCTGCGTTATCTTGCGCATCTCGTATTGGATTTAACTTCATTCTCTTACATGTGTTGTTCTCTGATTGACGCCCTGATTAAAGACATCCTCTGGCAGAGAGACGCCGAAACAAAGCGGGGGAGACAAAGAAGGGAGAGGAAGTGCAGGAAAGGAGGCCGAGGAGCTGATCCAGAAGACTGGCACAAAGGATAATGACTTATTAGTCAATACTGCTCATTTTTAATCTAGTTGCATGTTTCCACATCGCATCACGGCAGCGCAAAAACACTCTTTAATTTGCTACTCAGACCGCAAAACAGTTATCTGCTAGTAGGTTCACATTTAAGGCGCTGATCAAACATTCAATACATTTTGCGACTTTGTTTTTCTTTTACGATTATCTTCCCCAGTTTTTACTCGGGTTTTCTAAAAGCTCTTCCAAGATTTTCCTTGGACTTTGGCTGCTTTCTTTACTCGTTTCACTTTAGTTCTTGTGCCAGACCACAGCGTCTTACTCACCAATGTGGGTTTTCAACCGAGGGAAGGCCAAGACAGAAGAAAAAGGCTGCAAGTTATTTGGAAAACACAACATTTTTATGTTTTGGTTGAATATTGATAATAATGACAACATTTCTCACTTTTCCGTCATTCAAATGTCTCCACTAGATTTATCTCAGGTTTGAACGTAAACTACAACCAACACGTTCAAACAAACCTTTGTAATTATAGCATCAGACTTATTCACTCGCGGTAATGATTGCAGTTTGACGTATTGAATGTCGTCTAAAAGACAGAAAGTTTGCGCAGAAATGCATCAGCCTTTAGCTCCTCACTTTGTGCCAGGTTTTCATCTGACAGGCTTCCGGGAATCACCTTGTTTTCCGTTTCTGGAACTGAGCTATGTTTGGTGTTTTTGTTAAATCACACTAACTATATTTAAACAAATTTCCTCTCTGTCCCTGCTGAAATTAAAATCACCCCTAAGTGATTAGATCTCTGTCATCACTGTAGCTGCTCAACTGGGTGATCAGCAGGACATCAACTGGGTCTGTTGATGTTTTATGGGTAAAACATCTTTAATAACTTATCTGCCAGTGGAAGTAATATTTTTTTATCACTATTAAGAAATTATTTACTTAAAATAGGCTCCTAAATCTTGCTGAAAATGACTTTTAAGCTAGTTTTGTCTTATTTCAAGTGTACTGAGATGTTTGCTCTGGAAACTAGACCAAAAGTACTTGATAAGATTTTTTTTTTGTATTGCTGTGATTATGGACAGGTAATGGACTGAAAATAAGTGAAAAAACAATTCAAGACAACTTGAAAAGATTATGTGAAAATCCTGAAATAGCTAAAAAAAATGACCAGACATTTGTGCAGCAGTGAGGTATGTAACAGAATAATAAAAACACATAGGATCATCAACCTGTTTGAACCGATCTCCACTCTGACCAGATAAAAATCATACATTCCTGGTGTGATACTCACGACTTCAAAAGGCGTTATCTCCATAGATTACCTCATGAACATCGGCATTCAGAAGATAAAACTATTTCCTTTGTGATGCGCGAGTCGTCTAAACCTTTACACTCTGATCCGGCCCTCAGAGCTCGTCTCGGATCCGAGCCGAGTTTTAACAAACGGAACGCCGATCGACGCGGCTCTTAGCCTGATTTCAGTCTGAAGAAGTTCTGACTGTGACCTTGTATAAATACAAAGCAGCAGCAGCAGCAGCACCCTGCCTGTTCGCTCCTGCTGCTTCGCTGTAGGTTAACGCCGAACGCCGAGCCGCGGCGGGTCGGCCCGCCTCGGCGGCGGCACAAAGCCGCTCTGATGTCGGTGAAGAGAAATCAGAAAAACATATAATTTAAGGCTGATCTGAAAGAATGAGTGAAGGGAAGAAGCTCGACGCGTATTCGTGGAGAAACTGTTCGAGTAGACGCAGCTGAACAGGCTATATTTATATATGGGAGAAGTTAATATTAAAGTTTATTATCATTATTATTAAAAACAACCTGCGGTTCGACTGTTCTCACCCACAGTTCTGGTAAAAAGTTTACCTACGTCCAAATATACACACCTTCTAATATCTGGCCTGGCGTTCCTTATTCGATATCCCTTTTCGGCTTACGCACAAATCTGGCTTTTAATTATAGATCAGAAAATGTCCAATAGGGTTTGGGCTCATGGCAGACACTGTTAGTGTTGGTGTTAGCTTGTTTGGGGTCATTATCCTGGTTCAACCCTGCAGAGTTCAATGAAAGCGAAACCTTTTGGTGGTAGTCTTCGTCTTTTTTCTATTGCTCCTCCATTTTAACAACACACCGTCAGAAAATAACCCCACAACATGATGCATCCACCACCATGCTGTACACCTGCAAAGCCTCACCATTGCCCCAAACACATTTCTTCATATTATCTCTAAATACAGCAGACGTCTGGTGTTCACCTGGTTTTGGACCACACATGCTCTCAAAGAGCTGAAATCTGCAAACACTTTAGATTTCAAATTAAACTTCTTATTTAAATACACCTGAATATGGATTAAAACACGGAGCAGAAACCGTCTCAGAGCTACCAGAAGCTACCAGAAGCTAACATCTACAGTCTTTCTTATTTCCACTCCTGGAGGTACAGCCAATCGACGCTAAATAAAATAAACGGTCCTCCTGGATTGGCTGCTTTACAAATGGCAGCCATGATTAGGTGAAATCTCGAATCAGCTGTTTCTCTTCATGGTGATGTAACAAACTCACTTCAATTGTTGCAGCGTTTTCACATTTTTTGATCAGCGTGTTTTTTTTTTGTTTGTTTTTCATAAATACCCGTCTTACGTCATCCAGTGGTGAAATTTCTCTTCAGATGGTTGAAAGTTTGAAGCAATTGGAGATTCCAGTAGCATAATAATAATCCAAAACACTCGTTAAGCTCATTAAAGCTGCTTTTGGAAGATTTATTTAGAGTTTTTGGAAACTCTCCCCAAAGCTTTGGCTTCAAGCTCCATTGAAAGTTTGTGGACAATTTTTAAAAGTCAGAGTTTTGGCAGAAAACAGCCCAACAAGTTTAGCAAAAAGTGGTCAAATGTTCAGCCAGAATAATAATAACTGGTTCTTGTTGAGGTGCGTTGTTAGTAAAGCACCTTTATCCAAACATTTGTTGGGATTTATGATCAAATTCATGCATCTAATCCCAGTATGGAAAAAAAAAACCACATTATCAAAACATGACATCCATGCCAACTCTGAGTAAACTTCTGACAGAAAACGTGTAGGAGCTTAAAAATGAAAGGATGGAGGCTTAGATTTCCTTTAATTGCTCCAAAATCCATAAAGCTTTCCGCGCCGAGGCCGGCGGATAATTTGTGCGCGCGAGGCAGCTTTCGTATTTTGTATTATTGATAAACACTCTTAAATTCAATTATTAATTCTCTGCGCGATTAGTCCCGCCTAACGTCTTCTGCATATGCGAAGCCGACGCTCGGAGTCGCCGCGTTTCTTTCCCCCCCCCACCCCTGTTTCCCAGCAGAAGGGGATACGGTGATAGATGAGAAGGTGTCACGGCTCTTATTAGAAACTGTGACTCTGATCTATTTGGTCTCATCTCACACCTTCGTCTGCGCACGTTGCTTTCTCCCCACCGCCCCGTTTTTCTCCCACCACTTCTCGCTCTGTCTCATCCTCAGTCTGTCACCACCACCACCACCACCACCAGCGAGCGGCAGAAGAAGAAAGAGGAAACTTCTCGACTAAACCGGCGTCTCCAACCGGTGTGCAGCTCCAACGCACGACCGAGGGAATAATAAAATAAGGGAGTAGTTTGAGATAAAGCGGAGATGCGGGAGGGCAAATGGAGGGATAAAGGAGCCTGAGAGGGATAGAGAGCTTCATATTATTAATTTAGCAGGAGAAAAAGAGGGAATTTGGTTGAATCCCCCCCACCGCTGCTTCCATAGAGCTCTATAGGGGCGCACAATGGAGAGATTGCGATTGGAGTATAGAAGAGGAGGGGAGGGGGGACAAAGGTAGAGATAATCCATCCTGCTGTATGAACCGACCGCGGGTTTAACTCTTTCACGGCAGCAGCAGGCCTCTGCATCCAATTTTCACTCCAACTCCAATCTTTTTCTCCTCCTTCTTCCTCCACCTATCTCCATCTACCTCTTTGTGGGCTCCCTCCCTAATCCTCCCAACATTTCTTCCAGACCTACGGACAAGAATAAACCTTCGGCACACACACACACACACACACACACACACACGCACACCCAGCAGCAGCCCTTTGTGTCCCTGTGTGCGCATGTGACATGCCAGCGTATGATTTGGGTGTGTGGTAGAGAGTGTATGTTCACAGTTGGCAGCCCCGCTTGCCCATTGAAGTTGGCAGGATATCTCCTCATCTGGCACAGGAAAAAGGGAGAGCATCCTGTAGCGAAGGATTACTCTGACTTAGACACAAACACACACACACACACACACACGCACACACGCACGCACACGCGCAGACACACGCAGAGACTGAGTTTTTGGCACATATTCTGCATATTGGGAAATACAAAACCACACACTGGCTCGCTTGTTGAGAAAATCAGTTTCTTGCTAATTTATTTGCAGGTAGAATCTGGTGTGAGTGCTGCGAAACGCCACAAAGGGAAGGGCTACAGGTGAAGACTTTAGGCTAAAACGTTGACACCGATTCCACTTCAGTGGTCGCCACAGGCTCCTCTGACTTAAAAAGATGCTACATCAGGAGGCTGAAATATGCAAACTATCTGAAGCTTCTTACTCAGGATGAGGGATTGCTGCAAAAATGGAAATTAATGTGCAATTGACTGGACCTCCTCTGATAGAAAAGCTTTTAATTACATTTCATGTTTTGTTTCATGACTCTTGTTTTAAATAGTTATGAAGAAGTTATTGGCCTCTCAAACTTTGGATTAGTTTGAATTGAATATTTGGAGCAAATTTAAACGTTAACTGGATCTTTTGACTCGTAAATTTCCTCCAAATGTCTTTCTTTTGTCATCAGTCGACACCGAGTGAACAAACTGAGCTGAGCTGAACTGAAGTAAATTAAATTAAATGGACTGGATTGAAATACATTACATTTAATTGATTGGGTATGATTGGATTGAAATGGACTGGTCTGGGGTTGGATTAATTGGAATGAATCAGTTTAGGTTAGACTGGATTAGATTAGATTGGTCTGGACTGGATTTGATAGGATGTATCAGCCTGGCTTCAGCCTAAGTTGCTTTTTTAAAATGATTTCTTTCTTTATTTGCTCGTTTCAGAAGATCAGCCACAACACAAGGAGTAAAATGTCAGCGTGCGTTCAGCAAAACCTCACAGCAGTTCTGCTATATTTTTTTTAAGAGAAAACACAATTCTTTGTCAGCTACTTCTTAGCATGTGAGTTTAACCACAAGCATCCTAATGAGATAATCGAACCACAGTTCCCATGAAAGCATCGGTATGTGGAATGTTTCAATTGCAAAAACTGCCGTATTTGGTCGGCTCACACATTTCACGCGTTAATAACTTGTAATCCCAGTAACGTATTTGCATAGATTCTCATTGGCTTTGATTCACCTGCCGCAGGTTTTAGTCTCTGAGATGCTGACGTGGATCACGACGGAAAAGAAAGAAACCAAAATGTCGCCCTTGGAAAAAAGTTGATTTGAAGAAGCAGATGGTTCCTCCTCTCAGGCTCTTCCCAACGTCCCCAAAACAGTTTGGATGAAGTCGGTTTTGTAGCCTGACCTTCATCTATTAAAGCCAACATGTATCTGTTCCTCCATGCAGAGCAAACTCGTCGCTCCTCTCTGCGCCTTTAAACTAATGTCTCTGCAGAAGTCGTGCGGTTTGATGCAGCTTTCAGGCCTCTCTGCTATACAAGACGCGAAATGCCAAAGGAATGCATTTCAGTAATGGGCCTGCTGACAGCGCTGCAGAAATATTCTCCAGGAGCCCGGTTCTGTAAAGTGTTTCTTTGTCTCGGCAGAAAAGATGTCGGCAGCGGGAGCGAGGCGTAGGGGGCAGCAGACTCGGGTTCTTTGTACGAACCTGATTGATAGATGTGTCTGACCTTTAGCACCACTTGAGAAATCCAGAAAGTCATTTTCTCACCTTATATTTAGTCCCTCCTGTTCCCTCGTGCACACACACACACACACGTGCGCACACACACACCTTCAGACAGACTCTGGATGGAAACCTAATTCTGTTCTTTCTTTTTCTCCTTTTCAAAAACCTCCCAATTACAGCCACTCCATTTTCCACCTTACCCTGCTCCTCCTCCTCCTCCCCTTCTCCCCCCGTCTCCCTTTTCTTAACGAGCAATCTCGTTAATGTCAGGGCGCCTCTTTCTCTTGCTCGTCCTTCCTCTCATTCAGACTCCTGGCCCATAGAAAAGGGACAGAGATATGAAGAAGAGGAGATAAAGAAATCAGAGCTCAGCCAAAAGGGCGGGTTGTGCGCCAGAGAGGTCGAAGGCAGAGGGGGGGGAAGAGTCCAATAAGTGTCCGAGATTACCGCTCTGGTTTCAGAGGGGACGTAATTACATGCTGCACCGCCTGTCAGGAAGAGTGAGATGAGGGGACTGTGTTTAGTGATGCACCAGTGAGAGGCTGGTGAGGCGAGGGCGATGACAAAATCTGCACCCCGACCAACTGCAGACCTGCCTGCATGTGTGTGTGTGTGTGTGTGTGTGTGTGTGTGTGTGTGTGTGCAGGATGAGTAATGTTAAGCCATTCAAAGCTGTAAATTATTCAGAGCCTTCATGCATGGAAACATTATAATTCTATGTCTCAGTGTGAATTACCCTCCATTTTACCCCCAGGCACATATCCCACTCCAGCCCAAGGCCTCATGGGAGATTAAAGGGGGGTAAATAGTGCGGGGGCCGGACCCGCATATATAACCACATGCGGCGGCCACATCTCCCAGCAGCACGCGGCGTTACGTATCCCTTCTTTTTATCTGATCTGCTCTCATTTGGGCTTAATGCTCGAAATGAAACCAAAAGTACTCCGAAATTAAGATGAATTAAGATTAGATGCTTATCAACGTGAGGTTACTCAAACCGTGAACTTCCTGCAGCTTCTGCTCACTGCATCGCATGAAGCTCTTCGGTCTGCCGACTTTAAAATGGGACTAGACTTTGTGAAAGTTTGAGGATGATGATAGACGCTGGAAGAATTTCAACTCTACAGTTGAAATATGTAAATTTTGTGTAGATTATGTATGATGTTTGAAAAATGATTTACATATCCACAAATGTTTTCTACATGTGGCTGCCTAAAATGTGCAGGCAGAGATACAAGTGTACCCTGACATATCAATACAGGCTTCTCTGATTTAGACATATCGGTCAAAGTAATTTTTTTTTGTGCTTTTAAAGGTGGAAGTGAAGAAAAGCATAAACTGTATGAAGAAAGATAAAAAAAAACAAAGAATCCTCTTTTGTATATCTTTTTTTTATTTTTTATAAATTAACCAGAACTTGGGGGGACTAACTGCTAGTTGAATCCCTGTAGACGTTAATACATTAAAAAAAGCCTTTTAGATTAATGTCATTATATGTCTCAACCTCTGCCTCCAAAAATATTTGTGAAGGTAGTATTTTCTAGTACTGTTGAAAAGTTTTATCATCTTAGATTCTGATGATCGAATGTAGCGTGAAGCAAGATTTCTTTAAAAAAAAGAGTGAAATAGCCCTTTACTTGTGTGCCTGATATGAAATGTCAATAAAAATACTTCACGTTGGAGTGCAGTTGATATCCCTACTGTCAGTTTTTGTCGTGTTCTTGCCACCCCATGACTGGTTTGCTCCCGGGGTGGAGAGCCACTGCAGTGTGCTTTTCCCATTTGTAAAAAAATGAAAGCCAAATGAAAGCCTGGTTCTGATTATGAGATTTTCTTACAGAATGACATATTGTAAAAAAACACATTCCTGTTCTTGACTTATTGCTCTCCAGTCTGTTGGCTAAAAATCAAGTAACTGCCAAAACACATGAGAAACTCCACTTCCTGTTAATTATTTGTATTTGTAATATTTGCTCACCAGTTTGACTCATTTCTGTCTAGAGATGTTGTTTTCTCCTGTATTTTAGATCACGCCACTGTTCCACCAGCAATTTGTAATAATCATAATATTCATAGTGAAAGACTTAGCTTCAAAAACATCCTGATGAAGGGTGAGCTGCTGCTAAAGCCGTGGAAACGGTCGCATCAGTTCATAACTCTGTTAATAATGTGTTTTACATGGCTGAGTAAACATCAGCAGCCCGGCCTTCATGCTGCTCCTTTTGTATTAGCATCATTATGTGGAATAAACAGCAGAGAAACGACAGTTTGGCTTGAAAATATAACGATTTTTGATTCAATGATGAGTTTTGAGACAGTCTCAGGCGAAGGAGGCGCAGCTGACTCCGAAGCCGCAGGTTGCAAACCACAGCCCTGAGACAACATCCTGTGTGTGTGTGTGTGTGTGTGTGTGTGCGTGTGTGTGTGTGGGTTGTGTGTAGCTCTGGTTAAACATATAAAAGTCTCAAAGAATCTCTTTTTTTTCCCCCCAAGGAGGCAGGATCAGTCTCACCAGTGCAACAAGGTCTTTTATTTCAGCCTGTTTCCATTTCGCAACATGGAAACTGTTAGCACAGATGCTAGCTATAAACAAAGCTGATCTAAACTGCGAAACAGCCCTTTAATGCGCCGCCGAGCTTTAAATTTGTGAACTTATGGCTAAATTATGAATGTTCTGCTCTCAAAACTTCAGGACATTTTTAAAAAGTGAGAAAAGGACAAATTTGAATCTCGAAAGAAGATTTCTAGGAAGCATTAACGCAGAAATTGTAAAACAATTTCTTAACATTTCAACATAAATCACTTAAACCAGTTATGAAACATTTCTAAAATCGTTGGCTCTTCCCTGAGTGCCTTGAAGACGATCCGCTGGTACTGTTCTGCTTCTGGAGACCATTGGTCCAGATTCCCTTTCACTCGAGCCAAGCCGGTTTGTTTTGTTTGTTCTGACCTCTAAACCCGGTCTGTAACACCGCCTTCTAGATGCCACAGTGCAGCCTTGTTTGTTTGCTCCAAACCAGCTAATGGAAATGTGCCTCATTTGCATTTTCTGTGTTTTTTTTTTTTTCTTTTAGGGTAAGGGGGGGTGGAGTAAAAAAAAAACAGCTATTGGAAGGATGTAAATGAGTGTTGTAATGCTAAATATCCTCTTCAAAGAACATAGCTCAACAGCAGAGTCATTTAAAAAACAAAACACTGATCATGCAAAAATAACCCTCGTCTGTTTGAAGACACCTTGGGCCTTTTAGTTCAGTTTGCACAGGCTGAAATCTGCGCTCTGCCTGCTGGGGCTTGTCAAATAAACCGGGGGAAACGGAGGTTAGCATGGCGCTAAAACAACACCAGTGAGCGCAGCTCGAGGACGATGCAAATCCCAACTGAAGACATCCAGCATTTCCGGGCTGCCGCCAGAAATGTTTCCTCTCACAAGTCAGTCTCACCCTCACAGCTGACGGAAAGTAAAGTTTCAGGGTGTGTGTGTGTGTGTGTGTGTGTGTGTGTGTGTGTGTGTGTGTGTGTGTGGGTTGGGTAAAGCTGGGTGTGAGTGGGAGGTGAACTAGCATGCAGCATTAGTTCTGCTTGAGCTGATGTGTTAATTAGCCAGCCGGGCGCATAGATAATTAATGAGAATCATGATTAATGACTGTACAGTGTGCGCGGCTAAGGCGGAACGCGGCTCGCTGATAAGGCGGAAGGAGGAGGAAGATCACCGGCTAGTCACCCTCCGATGATCGCCCGCCGGGCCCCGTGTGCGTGCGCGCGAGTGTTGCTGCACGTGCGCGGGTTGCGTTCTTGAGTGATTTGCGGCTGTTGCCAGGCGTGGGCACCGACCGGTGCCAGCGTGAGCTAGCGGTGCTGGCAGCCTGGAGGGCCTAATAACAGACTGCAGCGGGTCAGGGGGGCATTTAACACTTCTAAACACGCTGGCAGCGCTGCCCACTGACGCCAGATCAGAGGCAGGACCTCACACTCAGATCCACGGCTCCAGTAAAGGACACTGGGATTGATCTGCCGTTGTTTTGCATTCTTCTTCCCTGGGCTGAGTGTGTTTCGTAAACATGTTTCTCTCGGTCGGCGCTGTGTTTTGTAGAAATCCACCGGCTCAGCAAGAGCATTTCAAGCTGTTTCCGATATTAATTAGCTTGTTTCAATTAATTCTGAGTCGAATCATTTTCTTCTTGGCTCGTCGGAGCAGCAGTCTATTGACCACCTCATGGAAATTTTGTTATTGGAAACAGTTTGACTTGGTTTCCAGTGGTGTGGCATTTGTGGCTCCCTAATGTACTGTAGTTAGAAACTCTTCCCCCCCCCCCCCCTCTCTAAATGTTGGCTGTAAACAAAGCTTTTCTTTATTCGTCATCATTCTGAAACAATAAAACAGGACCAAAATAATAGAAGCCATCTTGGAACAAACCAGAAATAGATATTTGCACATCTGCGAGTTCAGTCAGTTCAGTTCATGGCGTTCCGATAGTCCCAAAGTCGGAGGCGGCCCAAAGCAAACCCAGCTGTATTTCCATGAAAGATCGGTTTTAACGTCGTCAAATTCCCCCAGAAATCAAGTGGAAAGAGAACCGCGTTCAACAAATCTGTTTCTGCAGTTACAGAAATGTCTTAACTTGCAAAACAAAACTATCGATTCCCTCCCCGAATAGCAACAATCGTAGATTTCTCCAAGCATGAGGGAATCAGATTACGCGGCTGGATTAAAATGATTAAAACGTCGCTCGGATAACGAGGAAGGAACACGAAGCATCGCCACCGTCCACAATTCACCAGTAACCAGCACAAATGGCTGCAGAATCAGGTTTTAACCAGCTTTTCTAACAGCAAAACGTTTTATGGTTCTTATACATACAGAAGCAGCAAAGTATTTAAATTCTTCTTATGCCAGGCCACTACAAAATGAATATTGTAAAAACAAAACAAAACAAAACAAAAAAACTTTTTCTGCCATTATTTTTATACACACAGCCCTTTTTGGAAAAACAAAAATCCGCAGTAGTTAAATTATTAAATGTTAAGCCAGTAATACAACAGCTGCGTGATTTTCCTCCCCTTGTGAAAACCACTAAACGTTTAATCATTGAGCAGAAATCATGATGAAACAATGAAAACTTTAAGGCTCGACGAACAACTCTTAAAAATACTTTAAGTGTTGCTAATTCTGAATTTATCACCGTCTGCTGGATTACAGCTGTTGTTTCGGCTTATCTTACATTTTTTTGCTCAATTACAAAAAACAACAACAGCAAATGAGTCAAGAAAATTCACCTCAGCCACAGAAGATCCCTCCCCTCAGTGACACTCGCCTCATTCTGGTGGATCTGAAAACGTTCCCAGACCAGAAGGGAATCACAGGCCCTCCAGCCGGTTTCCAGTGCATCCCGGGTTCTTCTGCCAGTGACACACGTCAGGAATATCTAAAAAAAAAAAAAAAAAAAACCTGCACTATTTTGAATGAAGAGGCGCGGCAACTCATCCCAGATGACGGATCTCCTCACCTCATCCCTGTCCTGAACTCATTTCATCTGCTTTCCTCTTTGTTTTGCCTCATCTGTCACATCTTAAAGATACTCGATCTCCTCTGCTCGAAGCCTAAACCGACTCCCAAACTGCAGAGACGAGGAAAGACCAGCGAAGTTTGAACTCTGACTAAAGCTGCGTTCAGACAGCAGGCGACTGCGACACAAAATCCGCTTTTTTTTTTTTTTTTGCCCATTTGCGACTTACATCTGACTTTTTCACAGCAGTGTGAACGGCTGAACTCTGATCTTTTTACCCTCCCCAAAAAAAAAAAAAAAAAAAAATCTGATCGGTGTCACTTTCACACGTGATAAAAATCTGGATGCAACCCGAATGTTATCCAAGGTCTGCAGTCTGGACGGTCGTGTTGCACCTTATCTAACTGTTATGTCATTGATGTGAGACATTAGTCATTTTCTGCACCATAAAAAGCCAGACGCAGTAAATCCGGACATAAGCAAAAGCTGAAAGCTATAATCATGAAATTATGAAAGAAGTGTGTGTCACTGTTGCTCGTCACAGTCGCACCACTCTTGGCTGTGACTACACATCCAGGCTTCTCCACAAAGGTTTGTAGGTTTCTTTTTCTTGTCTTTTTTTCGTGTTGCTGCTGTTTTGTGACGATATTCTCCTATTGCTGAATAAACTTTAAAATCGATCAGCTCCATCCGTTGTTAGACCCGTAGACAATGCACTGCTGCGTGATGTCAGTGTTCTTCTTCTGTGCATCCAACGTAAAACGTTCACACAGAAGTCTGATTCCGGTTTAATTTCATTATTAATATGAGCAGCCGCACAAAAAATCAGATTTCAAGAAAATATTGGCATTTTGCATCAAGACCTTCCATGTGAACGTAGCCTAAGTCTCAACTCCAAAATGGCTGCCTTGAATATGAAGCATAGTAAATGTTCTTATAAACCATTTTTTACTTTTAATCACATTAAATCGATAGTATGTTGCGTAACACCAACGTGCGAACATTCAGAGATATACCTAATTACCAACAGTAACGGAGGAAGTGTCAATTAAAAGATTTGTGTAAATGGTTCATCGTGACTTTAAATGTGGATTATTGAATAAATGTGTGCTTAGCACACAGAAAACATCATTTTGAAAACCGTAAACATTTTACGCCGCGATAAGGATCAAAGTCAGGGAGCGAACACAAACCCTGCTCCCTGTTAATCTGCAATTTGTGGACTTTGAATACTAACCAAGCAGCGGCCTTGGCGAGAGTTGGTTTGACCGCTGACCACAAGCACAATCAGGGGAGGAGCAGGGGGGGTGGGGGGGATTGACCTCTGATTGGCCCAAACGGCAACATATGATAGCATCTCACCCAATGAGACGTTAGACCCCGAATCAAGCTGCGAGGGAGGAGAGGGGGAGACCCGACATACCTCTACACTCTCTCTCTCTCTCTCTCTCTCTCTCTCTGTGTTAATCTGCTTTGTCTGGCTGGATGCACCATCAGCACTCAAGCGTGACCCTTAACCTCCAACCTCATATAATAAGGGGGTTGTGGGAGGCGGCGCTCCCCTGCACCCACTCAGAGCTGACAGGGCTGAGGCACGGAGATGTTTAAAGGGTGTTTTTAGATGGATGAGGAGGTTAGAAGAGCGGAATGAGGACAGCGATAAGAAGGGAGAGACATGAAGAACAGTGTGTTCCCTCCTTTCTTCTCCCTGATGATGAGACAAACAGCTATTGTCATCTAGGAGATGCCGGCGAAAAGCGGATCCCTTTGTCTTGAGGCGCTGTGCTCGAGAAGAGACGACAAAGGCCATTTTCACGCTCCGCGTCTATCTCCGTCGCCTCCCTCTCCTCCTTTCTCCTCTCACTTTTTCAAACTCCTGTCCTCCGGGCGGCCCTCCTCGCCCCTTTCCCCTCACGCTGAGCCTGCCGTCTCTTTAGTCATGCCTTTCCTCGACAATGTCGCAGCGTCATTGCCTCCCACCCTTCATCTGCTGCGCCACCCATCCATCTTTCCTTCCCGTTCATTTCTCTTTTCCTTTGCTCCGTTTGTCCTTTTCACCTGCCACCGTCCTCAGCTGGAGGTCGGCCTAATTACCCCCTCACTCGTGTCTCTCCCTCCCACCGCTCACACCTGTAGCTCAGCGTGTGGCTCGCAGTCTTTTATCCGTCTCCTCATCAGTCTCTGCTCCCCTCATTTCGGTGAACATTTTTTACCTGTTTTTTTTCCCCACGCAGACTTACTTGGGTGTTGTTTTCCGATTCCTACTTTTCTCTCTTTCCCTAATTTTTTTCTTTTTCCACCCCTCCTCTGTCTGCATCTTGGATGCTGCACCTGTTTATGCACCATCTTCACCTGTCAATCAACCTGTCAACAAAGAGGTTACCCTTATCTTCAGTTTTTTCTCCTTTTTTCCCCCCCTACCAGGAACCTTGACATTTCTGTACTTTTTATACTTTGAAAAAAACAACATTAAGTTTGGAAGACCAGCTCAAAGCAAAGAGTAAAAATATAACAAATGGGGTGTGAATTTGTATTCAACCCCCTTTAATCTGATACCTTTAAATAAAATCCTCTAAATCGAGTCCACCTATTTGTTTCTGTAACTTTTCCACTAAAAGCTCCAGAGCTAGAGAAGGATTTTAAAGTTGTTCAGCAATGGGAGGTGACAACAAGATGAAGGAATCTTAAGAAAAAGAAAGGAGAACTGATAGCTATTTGTTTTTGTGGCGAACTGATTGAAACTTGTATGGGGAAGTCTGGATGTGTGGTCAGGAGCAGAAATGCTTTGGCGGCACAAACGTCTTCGTCAGTTTTGGTGGTGAAAAGATCTGAAGTTAGCTGCTCAAATGGTCACGAAAAAGTTGGACAGGGTTCACATATTGACAAAAAAAAAAGAATTTGGGTCGTATTTACCTGCTGTGTAACAACAGCCTTAGTTGTTTAATCCAAAAATCTTGCTTTTATGAAATAATTAAAAGAACGCCATAACATGTGATAAACTGCTTTTATGCTCAGATGAGACCAACAGAGAAACAAAACACCCTGTGCGTCTGAGCCGTTAGCGTATGTAAGCTAGCGGCAACATGCACTAGCTTCACATGTTGTTTCATCTTCCTGATATGATGCATTTTACTTTTGCAGTTTTACTCTCGCCAGTGGTGAGTTCAGCAAGGCTCAGTAGTTACAACTTCATGTTTCCTCATTGGGGAGAGTCATCAATCTGTCCAGCAACCAGAGCGAGGGCAGAACGCCTTGTGTTATCATCTTCCTTTCGTTCTTCACAGAAAATCCTGATAAATACATAGAAGTTTGTGGTTTTACTCAGCACGGGATGAAATAGACGGTTTATAAATGCATTCAGAATAAAACCAGCTGCATCCAGTCGTAGTTCCTTCTTTGCAAACTCGAGGCGCTTGCGGCTTGCGAAGAGTTTTTAATAGAAAAAGCAGAACTATCTTTACATTTCTTCCTTTCCGTATCAGTAGTTTTTGTTCATCAGCAGCCTGCGGTCTCTCTGGAGTTCCCTGAAACGAAGGTTGGAATAAAAAAAAAAAAGTATTTTTAAACTCTTTCATTTTTGATTACCATAATGACTCGGGCTTTGTTGAATCCTTTGATTTCTATTTGACTCTGTGTGTGTTGGTGTGTGTATGTGTGTGTTCAACAGGGTGTTTCTCTTGCTGCACTGCTGCTCTCCTCACTCAGGAGGTTAGGAGAAAAAAAAAACACACACAAACACACACACACACATCAGTCCCACTCATCCCTCAGCAGCGTCTCCTGTCTATTTATTCCTCGATTCATCCAATTCTTTATTTATTTTACACTCTGCTTCCTAATGCAAATAGGTTCTGCTGCTCCCCGCCGAACTGTGGGAGCAGCATGGGACCCGGAGTGTGTGTGTGTGAGAGACTATATACGTGTGAGGAAATGTTTGCATGTGTGTGTGGGCGTGTGTGTGTGTGTGTGTTGGACCCAGTGAGTAATAGAGCCAAAGTCCTTATCTGTCACCAGAGAGCTGCCTGGCTCTCTCTCAGCTGTCAATCATCCAGCCCCGGAGACAAACACTCGGCTTCAAACGCTACGAGAGAGGCAGAGATGGAGAGAGCGAGGATGAGGGACAGATGAGGGTAAAAAAAAAAAAAAAATGAAAGCAGGAGGGATGAGTGGAAATAAGAGATGAAAAGCAGGAGAAGGAGTGAGAGCAGCGAAGGGGAGGCAGGTGTGGAGGGACAAAGTGAAGGACAAAACGGATAGAAGTCGGGATAAAAGTGGAGGAGAAGGAAGAGGGAGCGCAGTCCCTGCAGGTAAACGAGGAATGCAACTTTAAAACACTTCACCTGCATGGATTAGACAGCACCTCCCTCCCTCTTTCTCTCTCTGCAATATACCCCGGCGACTTTTGAAAAAGCCTCTCTTTAGAAAATAAAGAGGAGGAGAAGTGGTGAGGTGCACACGGGCGTGCTCAAGCACACGCCCACACAGAGCCATCACACACACACACACACACAATCTGGCAAAGCTATCATCTCTGGAATATTGGCATGACGCTCCTCAATATCCTGACGGGAGCCTTTTTTTTTTTTTTTGATGACCCTGAGGGGTTTGTGTGCAGCCATGATGATGTGGAAGGTGTGCAATTGCTGGCCTCCCTCTCTGTCATGTCAGAGACCGCTTCACTTTATGTTGGCGGCGCGGGGGAAGTGGTGCAGGGCGCTCTGTAAACCCCCCGGAGTTGCGCTGGGAATGTCTCCCCAGCACTTTGTAACCCCCAAAAGCCCTAAATCTTCCCTCAGACGAGAGTAAGAGGACACGTTGGAGTGGCACGGAGTCGAAGCGAGAGAGAGAGAGAGAGAAAGAAGGAAAAGAGAAGCAGCAGAAGAGGGTTTGAACCTCAAATAGCTTCAAGATGCGTTGCAGTGCAGTCGGAGGAGTCGGGTAGCACTGCTGGGAGCCTGTGGGGAAACCGAATGGAAGCCAGGCTCCCATTTCCAATGGTGGATTAAGAGCTGCTGCAGATGCACAAGACCCAAACATATCCTTGGACGGGTTTCGCATCTAAATCTCTTCGCACAAACTCTTTTTTTTTTCTTTTTCTCTGATGTCTTAAAAACAAATTATGTTTACATTTATGTTCTGCACTGAGAAAAGAGTCCTTAACCAACCTTAATTTCTCTGCACTTTGTACCCAAGCAGCCAGATTTTTGTCTTTGATCACCAATGTTTCTTTTTCCTTACACTTATTTTTGGTCTTTGTACCAAAGTCTCAAAGTTCATGTTTGTATTTTAGTGAATTTGTCGTCTTAAACATGCGGTGCAAAGAGCATCACATTGTTGAGCTGCATTATATCAAGGATGCTCTCATGAATAGTTTTTCAGTGCGTCATGGAAACAGTTTGTTTTCTATTGTTTTACAGCAGTATTGTGTCTTAGACCAACTCTAACCCTGTTTAAAGTTTTTGTCCGTCTGGAGGTTGAACCGCCGCCGTAGTCTCAAACCCTCTTGCTGCCGCTGGCAGGTTTTTGACCAAGGTTGCTCTGTTTTCAGCTGCATCCATTTTCCTGTAAGAAGAAATGAAGAAAAGAAATCCCGCAGCATGATGCGACCGCAACCGTGTTGTGGTTTTAAGTTTGGTTTCCACGCAGACGAACAAGTTTAACTTTGATCTTAGTTGACGAAGACGTTTCTTCAGAATTTGTGAAGATTTTGAGAATATTTCTTACGGCTTTGGCCAAAACCTGCTTGCTTTCACTCTTATTCCTGTGGTAACAACTTCCACATTGAAGAGTGTTGTTTTCGCAAACCCTACAAACCCCTTGACGATTACTTTGTGCAGCTCTGAACAAACCTTTCAAAGACTGAAAGATAACTGGCTGCTTGGAAAGGGATAACCTGAGACACTGTTCAGTGTTTTTACTTGCACTTAGCTGCTAAAGAGAGAATTTGCTCTCAGACACCAGAACATGACATATTTTAGGGTATGCAGTAGCTGAAAAATGTGTTTCCTCACAAATAGGCGTTCAAAGATTAATTTCATACTCCTGCTTTCTCGGCAACAGAGAAAAAAGAAAAATCTCAGGAACCCTGCATTCTTGGTGGCCCCCAGGGGCCCCTATGGATTACATTGTACTCCTGACACCGTGGCCTGACTGAGCTTAAGCTGAGTCGCCTTTAGCTAAAGTTTCAGACTCCTTGCACCCTGTGGCCTCTGTGGAGCAAAGTTGAACCTCCACACATGCATACACACACCCCTCTCAGGTCGCGCATGGGGAGGGCAGACCCCTGGAGAGAGCTCCTACATGCATGAACGCATGTGGATGCCCTCCGAAGCACGCACACACACACACACGCACACGCACACACACACACACACACACACACTGCTGATGCAGGGAGCGCACTGAAAATGTAGGTGACCCACACTGGGGCGGGTCAGCGTCTCACCTCTCTCCTTCCCTCCCAGTGGGATGAATAGTAGATGTTTCTCTTTCTGTGTGAGAGTGAAGCTCGGAGAACAGGACCGAGAGCCGCCGCATGCATTTTAACCTCTATTCCTCCGGAGCCCGGGGTGACCTAATTAAATTAGTGAGGTGGTTGGAGTGAATGAGTTAAAGGCTGAAAGGCCTTTCTCACGTCAGGGGGAAACACCAGCTGCTACTATCCATGCATGTATGTGTATTTTTTATGATCTATGTCATGGTAAGCTGTAAAAGTTAAACTTACTGAGAAGCTCAGTGGGAGCTGCACAGGGTCTCTGGCCTGAATGTGGCTGAGCTACGTTCAACGGGAAAGCAAACTGGAATTACAAAAATAGACTCGCTTAGTGGAAACACGGCAATTTCGAGAAAAAATAAACATACAAGTGTTTTTTTTTTTTTTGTCTGTATCGAAACTAGTGTATTTTGCAAAACTGCAACCGAAACACTTTTTTCGCATCACACAGGTCATGTGATCAACAACCAATGTTACTACTGGAAGAAATGACAAAGAAGATGGCAGGAAGTGGTTGGAGGAATGTGTTTTTTAATGACTTACCACGTAAACAAACGTTTTCACACGTGATTTTAATTGCGTTTCTTACTTAATGAATTGTATTTTTCGATATCGACAAATTTTTGCTCACATTTGTCATGGAAACGCAGTTTGTGTGGTTCTGGCGGGTCTCCTTCATCGTCGTTTCACATGGTGTCTGTTTGTGAGCAGCAGGGGTCTTCTCTTTCTCTTCCTCTCTCTCATGCTTACATACTTGTGCACTCACGGGAACACACACAGAGCTGTCAGGGTCTGCAGTTGCTCTGTCACCTCACACCTCTGCAAGACAACCTTAATGGGACCAATTCAGCCTGCCGCAAATCATCCAGAGTGCACGCTGGAAACGGGCAGGGCTAAAGAGGCACTAGAGCAGATTTAAGAGTCAAGATTAAGTAAAAAAGAAAGATTTGGAATGCTCTATATGTGAGATAGGAAGTCAGGGGTATGATTTAGGTTTATATGATCACCCAGAGGGATGGTTAGATTTCCCCACTTAGAAACAAATCAAAACACGGCTTTGGACAGAAAACGTCTCTGTGGCTTTTTGGTTCCTGGTCAGTCATCGAGTTCGTTTTTAGACACCTGTGTAATGCTGCCAACCTCAGCTGACACCGTTAGAAAAACACTCAAGGATGAAAACTATACCTTTCTTTATGAGTCGAGAAAAGGCGCCAACTTCTTAAACTAACTCATTACGACCTCAAGATTTATTACCACAAAGCTGAGAATCAAAGGTTTTCTTCTGGTCAGGGTTTGGATAGGATTATTTTTTCATTGGGCAGACACTGAATTCATTTTATTAGATATGCTTGAGATATTACACATAACACAAAAGTGTATTAAAATTTACAAAAAAAAAAGAAGAGAGATTTGTGGTATGCTATTAGCTTACACGTTTTTACTTTTCTGCTCCAATAGAATCCAGATGGTCGCCTCCCTAAAAGCAACCAGGTTCCACATGGTCAGCCGAAGTGAGATCAGACTCGCTTCATCATGATCTATTGCCTTTGCAAAATCCTAAATTAAAAAAAAATAGATCCAAAGAAAAGTCATGCACAAACACAGTCCATTTTCGCAACAATTTTCACATTCAGTTCTGGCACGTTCAGCCAACGTTTGTGGCTGTAGCTGGCAAGATAGCATTAGCACTAGCTAGCATTAGCTTGTCGCTAGCCAGCTGGGCTTCTTTTCAAATCCAAAAGTCTGTGTGAAATATGTTTAAGAGACAAGAAAAGTTTCTTTAAAACTGGTCATTAACAGCTGCCATGATAAGAAGCCAAAGCAATATAATCAAACTACTGTCCACTTGTATTTATTTTGCTTCTAGTGCTGGATTTGCCCACAGCGCTGCCTGGAAAAAAAGTGAATTTGAGCGAATATATTGATGTGTAGGTGGCCATTAATTTAAGTTCACGGATATCTGAAAATCAATCAAAACTTATAAGAACCTTAGGGCAGATCAATAATGTAAACATATGAAAATCATTTCTTTAACTGGTTGATAATTATCTAATAAGTCTTGTTTTTAGGATTTAGTGTGCTTCCTTCTTGCAGAGATATTTTAGGAATGCGTCGAGCGACTGAACCAACGCGTTGTTGGAGGAAAAAAGGTAGAGTAATGAAGAAAGGTATGGAGCTATGCAGATGTTAGAAAAAGAGCAAGGCAGAGGTTCACTGAGACACAAGAGGCTGTATATAGATTACTTTCTAGAGCGAACATTTGTAGGAGTCAAAAGAACCGGCGGAGAAAAAGTTCTGAGCCGGTGATGCAGGAGCAGAAACATAAAAAAAGGAAAAAAAAAAAAAAAACAGGAACAAGGATGCAAATGAGAAAGAGATGAGCAAGAAAAGAAAGTGGGGGGGGGGGATGTTTGCTTGAGAAAAGTTTGTGTCTGACCTGAATATGGCTGCGTTGTTCAGCTTTGTTCAAAGAGCAGACGAAGTATCTCTGCTCGGTTTTTCTTTTTTCCAGTTAGCTCCAGTTTCCCTTCATGATGCAGCTACAAGTTTCAGCTTAATGCGATACGCTCGTCCGCCGCATTGCATCGTATTGTATGGAAGATGGTGAACGCAGCGGGAGCAGAGCAACACGGCAGATGAGGGGTGTGTTTTTGATGGCGCAGACAAACGCAGTGTGTGTTGCAGTTTGTGTGTGTGTGTGTGTGTGTGTGTGTGTGTGTGTGTGTGTGTGTGTGTGTGTGTGTGTGGACGTGCTCTTTTCAAATGCCAAAGCATCCAGCGTGCCTCCATCCCGTGTCTCTGCGGTTATCCAGAGTGTGATATGTACTGGATGTGACATGGACGCTGCAGCGTTCTGGACCGCCTCCGGACAGCAGGATGAGCTTGTGTGTGTGTGTGTGTGTGCGTGGGCGTGTGTGTGTGCAATGACAAGGACACAGTTACCTTCAAAGTCCCATGATGCCAACTAACTATTCAAACAGGGCTTTGCGTCCCCCCTCCTGCTGACCGCCTCCTCCCGTCTCCCTGCTGCTGTAAGCCTTATCGTTCTCGCTTTACCTTCCTCTCTTCCTCTCCTCCCCTCATCCCTCGTTCTCCCGCGCCATATGGAAACCATTACAGCCGTTGTCGTTTCTCACCACCTACATTCCTGGGGGCTTTCTCGATGCTCGCTGACTTTACATCAACCTCGTGCTCCCGTCTCCTTGTTCACGCCGCCCCTCATAGCAGGCTTATCTGTTGTTCTTTCACCTGCCTGTTTCCATTTCCCCCCGAAACATCAATTTTACCCCCCCTCACCCCCATCCTCCTTTGTTTTGCTGCATGAAGCTGTAAATCTTGCTTGTAAATTGCTTTGGTGGATGGATTTTGTCCTGAATGACGCCGCTGCGTCTTCTGTTTCTCCATAATCAGCCATTTTAGAAATGATTTTACATACAATTAGCTTTTGCATTGAAAGATTTCCTCCATTATTTGAGCTTTATTTTGGGCTTCGCCCACTCCGTAGAGACGTATCTGTCTCTTTATCCTCCAGACGTCCTACTATTAGCGGGTTTCATCAAGCATTTTTTGAAGACACTAACAAGGTCAGTGGAGACGAGTGTTTTTGTCTATATGTGGCTGCACCAGGTGGTTTTCGCCTTGCTTTAGATGAGTGTCCTGTTCTTAATAGACCACAGAAATACTGTCGTTGGAAATACGGCATTTACAGATGATGTAGGTTTTGTTTTTTCTCACTTTTAAGAAACTTTTTTTTTTATAGACTTAAAAGTATGCAGAAAGTCAAGGTCAGTGAAGTATTAATTAAAGATTAAGACACCAGGTGCGTAATCCTTACTTCACCCAGAGATTTTAGATGGTTGTGATTGCAGAAGCTTCGAATACAAGAATCGATTTTAGCAACAAACAAGCATCCAAAACCTTATTGCCTCTGTTAGAAAACGTGTGTGAAGGACAGAACAAAAGAAAAATGAACAATTAACAGATGGGTGCATAGATCGGTGGAAGGATGGTTGGATAAACGAATGGATGGATGACAAGGGCAAATAGATGATGGATAAAGTAGAATCAGGAATAAAGACTTGATAAATAAACACTTTCCCAGACTTTTCTCCTGTTCTATGTTTATCCAGATCCTACGAACGATGAAATCTAATTCCATTTTGTTTCCAGACCAAGCAGGAATCGTTCAGTTTTTAAATAATAATCAAACCTTGTATTTTCCTCGTGACGTTTTATATATAAGCTGGCAGGAATGTTATCAGAATGGTTTAAATTATCTACCGCATCCACCCCCCATCCCCCCCCGGAAACAGCAACTCTCCAAAAGCACGTTTGAAACGTTCCCTTTCTTTCCTATAAAGTCCTGATTAAAGCTGCATTCATTGCTACAAATCCAAGCCCCAAAAGCACTGATTTATAGGGAAAACTCACCATATTGTGTTTCTTAGTGGCCTCATTCTGATTTCATCCCGACACAGTATCTGGAGTCTTTTTTGGAGGCCGTTCTGAGAGAGCTTTGATCAAGTAACCTCAGCCAGTTTGTATTGAAACGAAGTAAATCTTCCTCTTCTACGTCCACACGCCAACCCAGCAAACGTCATTAAAAACAAAAGTTCCTGGACGGAAAGCTTTCCGTCCTTTCCCCGCTCTCCGTTCACATCCATTCTCATCCATAATAAAGAATGTTGGGAGGTATCTGGGCCACTGCTTTTGGAGAGAAACTCTCATCAATTTACATTATAGCTCTCTGTTCCCTCCTCTGTGTCTCTTTCCTAACCATTCTCCGTCTCCCTCCATCTCATACAAATGGGCCTCCATCTCTCTACAGCTGCATACACACAGTCAAAGACCACTTTCTGCAGCTCCACTCCAGGGTATATGGTTCTTTAATGAAGACAGTAATGATGATTATGGATATTTTAAAACCATCTGACGGGCCCCGTGCACTTATGAAGGCAGAAGCCTCAGAGTCTGGGATCAAAAGGACCCGTCCGACGAGAGGGGATCTTCGAAAAACAAACGCAGGACGTGCCTGATGGACGGTTAAAAAGCAGACAACAGACCGAGTCGAAGCTGATTTCCGGCATGCGTGTGGCAGACATTTCCACGCACCTGCTCGTGGTCGTATGATGTTTTGATGCAGGGGTCCTCGGGTTCAGCCGGCAGCACAGGCGTTTCGTTTCAGACGGCGTCTGCGCTGATCAAAGATGAGGTCAGGATAAAAGAGCAACAACATGAGTAAAATTTAAAAGCTCCTGAATCTTTTATTGCGAACCCGGCCGAGCCGTGTAGAACATAACCGGTCGGAAGCGCTGGGAAACGGAGATTTGTTGTTTTTTTTTTTCTCCCCCTTTTACAAAGTCCGCTCTCAAGAGACAAATCGGTTCAGTTCGTGATTTCTATACACCCAGGCAGATGTTTCACGTTATATTATTGTTGGTGTTTCTTCCAGGACCCCTGATTGCTCCAACAGGAGGCTGGAAATGGATAGGCCCCTCTCTGTGTGGGTGCCCAGAAATAAAAAAATTTTAAAAAGTTGATTTAGTCCAGCGCTGAGGCTTGAAACAATATTTTTCTTCAAAAAAAAAAAAAAAGAGAAAAAAGTTAAAGCTGCCTGTGAGGAGAAGTGGATAACTTTACATCTGCAGATTGTCTCAATTACTGTGACTCGAAAACCTGTCGCTTCTTCTCTTGGTCGATTGGAGCCTCATTAAAGATAATTTGAGAAAAAAAGAAACAGCAGATTTGAGTCCAACATTTAAATGTGATCTATTGTCCGTCCTTGAAGAGGTTAGAATGGGTTTATGGTCTATACAAAACATGTTACATTTTCTTTTAGGGCGTCTTGTCACTTTAAATCCAAGTAAGGAGCTGGCCACATCCCCCCAATTCAACATTTACACTCGCACATAAAAATGGCTGCAAACAGATGAGCCGCACAGCCGTACGGCTCTGAAAAGCAGAAGTAGAGCCTCCAGCACAATCAACAAGAGAGCAGCAAGTAGTTTCTGTCAAGAACAAAACCCTTGTCTCTTCCAGCAGCCATTGTACACTGCATACAGCGTTAAAACCAGCTGACCAAACGTGCTGAAATGCGCAGCGCAACTTAACAATTGAGAGTTTAGTGAAACGGCTCCTTTTCCAGACACCAAAAAAACATTAAGTTATTGCCAAAAAATGTCTGGGTGGTTCCTTTTAAGCACTTTGGCTGTTTTTAGAGGCAGTTGAGATCCAAATGGAAGAGTAAAAACATGCAAAAAGTGAATTTTGCGCAGTAGGTCCCCTTTACGGTTCAGGAAATCAAATTGATGAAAATGGACGTAGATTGTGGGGGCGGGGGGAGCGCCTCTCTGGAAAATGAGACCCTGAGGATTTTCCTTGAGCAGCAGCCACTTGGAAGACGTGCAGGTGTTGTGGCTCAGCAGGAGTCCTGCCGTGGCCAATCGGTTTGCTGCTCCTCTGAGCATGGACGCCATAACTCCCCTTCCTCCTTCCGTGCGTTTGACAGCGTGTGTCCATACATTACAAACGAGGGGGAGGCAAGGCGAGGTCATTCGGGACCCTCGGTGTGTGATTATGCTGCGTATACCATGAGATTAGAGCAGACAGCTTTATGCACCGGAGGCCCCGCCATAAATCCCCCCCACCCCCCAACCCACCCGGCTATGCTGTCATTGTTTGCTTTGCTGTCTTATAGACGAAGACGCGGCTGTCAGTCCCTGGCTGCACTCAAACCCCCAGCAGACAGCGCAGGAAGCCGAAGTTCACAAAATTCAAACACTCGTCTTGGTCGTTGGCCTTTGATGCTTTATCGCTTTTCTCTCTCTTCGCCATCGTGGCTCTTTGTTCGTTCCCGAGGGTTTTCTCGGCGCTCCGGCTCACCTGCCCCCCCGTCCCACACACTCAGACGCATTTTGCTGCCTTCCCGCCCCTCTCCACCTGGCTGCACCTGCGTGCCCGGCTTTGGTGCCGAACGTGGCTCGGGTTGCTGCTTTGGAATCTGGGAAATGTTCGAGCTGCCTGATATGCAAAGCCAAGCAGGGGAGGCAACGCACAGATGCACAAGAGTAGAGAAGTACAGGGCTAACTTTGATCTATTTTTATGGGGTTTTATGTAAGAAAGTGATGCATTTTTGTGAAATTACACTAAAAAAATTATAAAAATCTCTGCATTCTGGGGTATCTCTCTTACATTTTTATTCATTCTTGTTTGTAGAATTACTCAGGCTCAGTCAGACTGGATGGAGCATGTTTTGCCAAAAATTCTCAGCAAATTTTAGGTCTGAACTTTGACTGGGCCTTTTTGAGAACACGGGTATACTTTTATCTAAACGACTCGATCGTAGTTCAGGCTGTGTAATGAGGGCTGTTGTTCTGCTGGAAGGTGAATCGCGTGTTTCGCAGCCTGTAACTGGTTTCTGTCTTGTATTTGTGCTGCGTTCCAGTTACCTGGGAAGTGGGAACTCCAAACTAGATTTGACATCAGACCTGAGGTAACGGCGTTCTAGTTAAGAAGTTGGAATTTCAACATAGCGACAGCCATAAACAGTGTTTGCAATAGTTCTGACAAGCATCATTTTAAGCTTTACTTTCCATAAGCAAACGACACTTTTAATTAGTTCAAGCTTGGAGTTGCAGCATTGATTTTAAACTCACTTTTCCTTGTGCGTATTAAAGTAATCATGTTTCCACCACAGCTTATTCCGGTTGATGTCAGGAGCGGCCATTTTGAAACACAAAGTCGTAACTCGGAGTTGCTCCCAGTTTCCCAGTGGGAAATCCGACTTCAGAGGTTGTTCCAGTTGAGTTTTCCGACTGGGAAGTTGGAACTTCCCAGTTCACAGCACGACTGGAATGCAGCGTTAGTTTCATCCAGCTCCCATTGACCGCTCCGTGGAAGAAGTGATGCTGCCGACACCAAGTTTAGCGGTGTGAATGGTGCAATCTGGGTAATTTTAAGCATTGCTGCTACATAAAAACGTGTTAACTTTCAGCCACACCTCGGGTTTTATAGGTGAAAACTTTCATCCGAAGTCAGTTTATAGCCTCCTCTCTGCGTAAACAGGGCTGAATATGGGCAGGCAAACTTTCCAGATTTGTATTCGCAAAAATCACTTCCCTTCCACTTCACAGTCATGCTCCACTTTTGTGCTGCGACTTTGTTGCAAAGTGACTAAACGCTGGTTTTCAGGGAGCCGTGTGCACTCAGGAAGATGCACGAAAGCAGGCGCAGCTGGTGAACCACGAAATGGGGGTGAATTTTATTAGAAATGAAGCAGGTTGTGCAAAATTTAAGAAGTTTTAAAGCTGAAAGCGCAGAATGATAGATGAGGGATGGCAAGCAGGAGGTGTAAAAGGTCGTGCGGGCGGGTGGAGGGGTGGAGGGGAGGGGGGTGGCGGTGACACTTGAGTGTTCTCGGCTCCGCTCGAGGGTCGCGGCGGGGGGATGCTAGGGTTGAGAAAATGATGTTTCTGCCCTCATGAAAGAGCCGAGAAGAGAAAAGGTTTGAAAGCCCACCCTCTCCATCCCCTTCCCCACCCATCGCTCACCCCACCTCTCCGTGTCACCTCTGGCCCCCTCCAGCCTCCCATGCCATGTTTCAAAGTGTGGCCACATGAATGGCTCTATTGTTGAAGGCTGAGAAAAAGGGAAGGGGAGACACGAAGCGAGGCAGAGTGGACAGAGGCAGAGATGAGAGGGAGTGAGGGGAATAATGAAGAAAGAAAGAAAGAAAAAAAAACGAGTAGTGAAAGACTCAGAGAGAGAAATGTGTCCGAAAAGAAAAAGAGAAAAGGGAAAATGTAGTGTTGCTCTGGGCTGCTTCTGAATTGGATGATTTATTTAGATCTGGTCATGGAGGAACTCTATAAAGCAGTTTATAGGCTCACCTCACTTCACGTCTTTTGCTCTCAGATTCATCCTCCTTGTTCTTCTTCCTTTTTACAGTTTGTGAATTTTACAGCCATCTCTCAAACTGACCTCCGTTTTTTTCCCCCCCTGTTTATCTTAAAAGTGGATTTAGAGCATCCACACAAACTTTACTGGCGCTATACCCGGATGCTGCGCTGCAATCCGGGAGCCGGAAAAGTGTGAATTCTGGGATAAATCCACGCCGTCTTCCTTTTTCTGCACCGCTTGATTAGATTGGGACGAGGTCTCCGAACCTCATCCTGTTTGCCGTGCGCTCAGGTGCTATCACACACAAACACACGTCAGCTGGGTTAACCTGGGGTTAACGCAGTAAAGCCGACACTTTGAACACGGATCATGAAATTGAGTTTTGCGCCGTGATTCTCTTCAGAATCCACTTTTTTTTTTTTTTACTCCCCCCTCCACCACATTTCCACTGACTCCTGCTTATTTTTCTTTTCCGTCTTCTGCCTGGAAGCTGCCCAGTAGCTCCTCCACCTCTCAACACTTGAGCATGCGAGCGAGCGCGTGTTTGCTCTGCCATTCTGCGGCGCAGCTCGGCTGTGACTCAGGATACCATCAGATAAAGCTTACACAATGTGTCATGCAGGAAGCAGAAAAGGTGCTTGTTTTCACAAGAGTGGGTGCCAGTTGATTTCATTGTTCATGTTTGGAGAAAACCAAACCTGTGTGTGAATGTGGGTGGATAAGCCTGGACAGACCTTTTGTGTTCAGCACAAGGGGTATGTGTGTGTGTGTGTGTGTCTGTGTGTGTGTGTGTGTGTGTGTGTGTGTGTAGACTACCAGTTAAACTGATTTTTTTTTTCATGGCTGCAGAAGCTTCAGGATCTACCACCATGTTTACATTTCAGACTCTATAAATGGTGCGAATGCCAGTCTGAAGCCGACAGGAAGGAGAGATATGTCTGTGTTTATAAGTGCTGAGTGAAGCCGAGCGCCTCGCCTCTCCAGTCCAAGTATGGCCAGATAACCCCCGGTGACCTGCGTAATGAGAAGTGGAACAGTGGTTTTCCCAGCAGGCCCCGGGGGCCCCGTCCGAGCCGACGCTCGCGCCGCGCTCTCAGCGCCCGCCTCGAGCCAAACACACCTGCTGATAAAGGCTCCATCTCATTTTGGAGCAGCAGGCCTGTTGACTCTTAGCACCGGGAGGTAACTGCAGCCTTGATGGATGTGGTTGGAAGTACGGGGGCGCAGCGGAAGATTAAAGGGGGTTTTCTGTTTACCTCGGATCTTGGAACGACGCTTGCCGCCGTTTCATGGTGTTCCAGCTGCAAAACCTGAAAAGTGGTGGAGTTTGCTTGACGTCTAAAGGGACATGTCCACTCAGAAAGAAGTTGTCCAGTTTGGTGTGCAGCTGATCGACGGCGCTCCCGGATTGGCTGCTTGGCTAACGACAGCTGATAAGCAGCATTGCACCTGAGTATTTCAACTTCCTAAACTGCTTTTTTTTAAAAAATATTTTAGATACCTGGAAAAAAAATCTGCAAATTTTCTCTACATATGGAGTCCCATTGTTTTTTCTTTTTGTAAACAGTTCGTTTCTCTCTCTTTTTTTAACCTAAAATTAGAAACAAAAGGATTTTCCCCTGTTCCTCCTTCTCAACTGATCCTTTTTCAAAAGGTGATGTAACTCTAAACTCTAAACTAGTTTTATTTAGCTGGACTCAGGTCAAAGTTTCCTCTTTGAATTGTAAAACTTGCAGACCCCTGACCTAAACGTTTGCATATCATTTTATTTGCATTTTTGGTAAATTAATTAAGTAAAGGAAAAAAGCTCAATTCTCATGAAACTGAAAATGTATTAAACATTTTCCCCATTCGTTGCGGCTCTGATCCCTGTTTCAGCCAGTTGACTCCCCCTAATTAGTGCTGCATAATATTAGGAAAACATGCGATCATGCTGGATATGCAGCAGTGATATAACTTGAAACAATTAAACAAATTCTTAACACAGGTAAAATCTTTATGCTTTTGGTTTATTGTAAACACATAAAACATTTTTCTTAATAACTGTTATCTTCCAGGACTTGTTACATTAATAAAATAGGAGAAAAAAGTCCGGTTTTATCAAGAGTGGATGTTATAAGGACTAAAAACCCGAGCACATTTTGTCTCTTTTTTTTTTTTTTTTTGCAGCTGCGGTTCTTAAAAACAGCAGCAGACCAGTTTATCTAGGAGCAAAATTAAATTAGTGAGTTATGCCTGCAGTCTGTACAGCTGAAACTAATGAGAGAGGCACTGCCTGTGAAAAACTTCTTGCTTTTCTATCTAATTCTATTACCAAAAATCAAATTGTCTCATTTTCGGTGCCTCGTAATGTTCTTAATCGTGAACTTCTATGATTATTTTCGGCTTCCAAAGAAAGTTATGAAAGTTTTCTTTAAGAAAAAAAAAAGAAAAAAAAAAAAGGTTGTAAGCTGTAACCTAGTTTTATTAGCTTGTTTTAACAGTTTTTGGTCAATATCTCACAAAAATCCTGGACTTTTAATCTTCGTCCAGATTCAGAAAATTCCAATTAAAGCAAACTATTATACGTTGCTGTTTACAATATTCTCCTCCTCACACCCAGCGCTAAAGTCTTTGAAATAAACAGATGGCTTCATAAAGCTATTACATAAAGGGGGACGGGAAGTGGTGGCATAAATGAACCATTTCTGTTATCTGCCTCCACTTGTTGTTTTACGGGTGAATGGAAACAATGCCTCGGATTATGCTAAATGGCTTTAGCAAGACTAAATGACTGCAATCCTGAAATTACTAAATAATTGTGACAGGTCAGGCTAAAAGGTGAGCTTGTTTTTTTTTTGTTTTTTTTTTCTTTCTCCATCGATTCAACAAATAAAACTGTCACTTCCCGCTTTATTTGACACAGGCGCAATTTGCCGTTTCTGACAGCGCGGTTACGCAACATCCCTTCATTGTCTTTGTGCGCTTTGTGATCTTGCATTGTTTACTTTTAATACTCAAATGGTTGTCTGACAGCAGAACAGAGAGAATAATTAAGCGGGGATGTTTTTTTGTTTTTTTTCTTCGTGTTTCTGTGATTCCCAAGTGTTCATGTGGATTTGTTGAAAACAGAAGCAGCATCTCCTGCAGAGGTAAAACAAAGTAAAATAAGCTAGTTTAACATTCGATCACTTCCTCCCACTTCCATATCGTCGTGTCACTTAATATTTGGCGGGAGTGGAAAGTCTGCCCTCCCCTCCCGTTCTGAGTCGTTCCTGCTGCAAACTGTTTTGTCTGCTCCCTTCAGCTGTAACATTCATTTAAACTGAGAAAGTGTCACAACACGTGCGCCTGCGCCGCTTTCTGCTCCTCTGCTGTCTGCTGCGTCTGCTAACCCGCTGAATTAGAGTGGCTGTCGGCCTCTGGAGCTCTGTTCATAACTCAGTATTTGGCCTTATCAGGACGAGATGGCCTTGTGCTGTGAGTCGGGATGACACGGCCTGAGTCATTGCTCCAGTTCCTGGCCTTTTTCTTTCAGCTCAGGTTAGAGCTGCACACGCTCAACAAGAAACCAGCAGCTTCTGGCGTTGGGATGTTAAAAGCCGAGCTTTTTAGTGCATCGAGGTGAAATTAATTTAATTTGAAATCAAAAACCAATCGGTGGGAGAACGTTTTCCAGTCCAGATGATTGAATCAGCATCACTTTGTGGATTCGGATGACAGGCTGTTGGATCGCCACGCAAACACACTTCAACCAGGAGCGGATGACACGAAGATCGACACCAAGACTGCTTATTTCCAAACTAATTAACTGTACATACCTGAGATCTGGCTCTGACGGCGTTGTTCTTTGTTCTGCGGCTCTGCTCAGGTGGTTGTCTGCCTGTGTTTCTACCTCCACGGACATGCCTCAGTTCTCACTTCTAAATATAAACACAGCAGAAACTGGAAAAAAAAAAAAAAAGAAAATGAAAATGAGCTCAGAGAGAAGATGTTCTTCCAAAAGGAGAAAACTTTTTTATAAAACGCTTTGAACTGCTGTTTTGATCTTTACTTTATGCATACGTTCATATTTGGAGAAGTGAAGTCTTTATTGTAAAGTGTCTCCACACTTTTTTTGAGACCTTAAAAGTAAAATAAATGAATAAAGACGACCTACATGTGTGATATTTGCATTGCCATGGGGGTAAAGGTATTGTTACTCCATTACAATACCTACATTAGAGACATTAAGCAGCAAATGGTGGTTCAGCACAATTTGATCTGCAGGGGGAGCATATTGCACATCTGCAGTTCAGTATTTGTGGATTTTTCTCTTGAACGCAACTCAAAATTACTCACTACAAATTCACATATTTGCTTATTTTTCCATAGAGCGCATCTGAAATATTTAGAGGAAAATGCAACTTGGAAAAATGAAAAAATTTGTCAATGTTTCTTTTGTGAAGCACTCTGAATTGTTTGCGTGCTGAGGTGAAGCTCAACAGATTTACTTTCACAGGTGGAGCGTTATGGCTTTCACTGTAATGCACTGCACCAGACTGGTGGCGAGGTCCGGAAGGGTTTATTTTGGCACAGTGGTTGCAGTTCTTCTCACAGACAGCAGGAATAGCTCGTGGAGAGAATGAGTCATTTTCCATCTTTTAAAAATATTTCAAGATTTTAAACAAAACCTGTATCTGATCATGTCTGCTCTACTATTGCTGTAATTAATCTTCACGCCACTAAGCTGACATGCGGTATATTTAAAATAAAAAGCAAAGTTGTCTCAAACATCCAACAAAAATGTACAATCTAATGGATAAAAGTATAAAAACGTGCCAATCATAAAGTTGGAATTTTAATGGTTTTGTGACTCTCTGTGTTTAAAAATACAGCATCAATACGTCATAGATGAAAGTGAGAAAATGCCTTGACCTCCTTTGTTTCCTGTGGTGATTATTTCCAGTGTTTGTCCTGTTTTCTGCACAGCTCCTCCATCCTATAGACACCTGTTTTCTAAGAAGTGAGAAAAATGAAAACATAGTGGAACTAAGAGAGCTAAAAGACCCATCTGTTGCTCATTCAGCGGCAAAGACAGGTGGTGTATAAAGACTTTAATTAACCACCCCCGCCTGCTGACTCTCCTCTCTCGTGTCTCCCTGCTCCTCCTCCTCCTCCTCCAGGTTCAGGGACGACAAGGGCTACGTTCTCTACCCTCAGATCGGGGACCGGCTGGACCTCATCTGCCCCCCGCTGGACACGGCCCGCTCCACGCCAGAGTACGAGTTCTACAAGCTCTACCTCGTGTCGACGCGGGAGCAGGCGGACCGCTGCGAGGTGATGGGCGCGCCCAACATCGTGCTGACGTGCGACGAGCCCACGCGGGAGCGCCGCTTCACCATCAAGTTCCAGGAGTTCTCGCCGAACCTCTGGGGCCACGAGTTCAAGAGCCTGCACGACTACTACATCATCGGTGAGCGGAGCGGTTGTGCGTTGAGCCGCCGTCCTGCGGCGTGTGGGTGGTGCTTGGTTGGAGGGGAGTGGATGGGGGGGGGTTGTTATGATTGCATGGTTGATTTCTGATTGTGCCTGAGTGTGTTTGTTTATTCCCCCGTGATGAAGACGCAGATTGGGCGGGTGTGTTTATGGTAATTATGTCAGAGATCTGTGTTTAATCTGGTCTGCAGGCGGGAACAAAACTGCAGGACGCTCCTCATAAAATAAAAATTCACCAGATGACCGTACGGATTCCAGCAGTAAAATTCCTCCCAATAAACTCTTGTTGTTGCTGAGGGAAACTTTTTCCCACCTTATTCTTTTGACTTCTCGCTCTGTCAAAAGAAAGTAATGATATTTCTCGACCTCGTTCACATTTGGCTGCGCTACAACCACGAGCCTCCTCGTATTTTATTGGAAAGTTATGTTCTACCCCAAAAGCAGCTCACAGCTGTAATGAAAAATGTTTCTTCCATCAGCTCCAGTGAGTTCAGACTCTGTGAGACTCTCATTTGCTCCATTTACTGACTGGAAGTCTGTTGGGTCGTGTCATTCCCAGCTTGGTCCGCTGCGGCATCTCCGAACATCAGTTTGCAGCTCTTAGATTGTTAGTTGGATTAAGTTTTGTGCTTTGACAAGGCCGTTCAAGCATGTTTAGGGTCTGTTGATGCAGATACTTCGTCCAGGACTGAGCAGCTTCTTGTTTTCTCTCCCCTCTCTTTCTAAAGCCACGCTGGGTTCTGAATGCGGACACAAAAGTTACATTTTTGTCTCATCTGACCGCGTTAACTGAGTATTTTCCGTTTTTGATCGGTGCTTTAAAATGATAACAGAAAAAAATCTCAAGGTCTTCTGTGATTTTGACTGATTACAGTTTGCACACATGACCACTGTGTGCGTAAAGCTGGACAAAACGAAACAAAACATAATCTCTGAGCTCTCTTCTAACAGTGCTACTCCTGCTAAATGCTAGTAGCCTTCATGTTGACATCTGGTTGTACTTCCTCTTAGAGTTTTTTTGCATAAAATCTCAGTGAAATACCTCAAAGTTGATGGTTCTAATGTGGCAGAGGGAGAAATTACAGGGGAACAAAAACTCTTTAAGTCACCGTATCCTCTTTTGTGTGGGATTTTCGCGAACACCAGTCGATCCTCTGCGCTTTGTCCTGCGACTTGGCGCCTGTTTGTCGTCACTGCCAGCTTTGCAGCGACCGTGAACGGAGAGGCCGAATTTTGTTTTGGCTTCCTCAGAAATTGTTTGTTTGGAGTTGGGCTGCGCACATTCGATGAGGTCATCGGACCGAGACCGGCCGAGCGTCTCGGCATCGGACGGAACAATCTGGGAGGAAAAGGCCGCGTCACACGACACCTGGGGGTCGTTTCTAAACACATGCCCGGAGTCGAGCGGGTGTAGCGCTTCGCAGCCGAGAAACACAAAGCGGCACATGCTTGCATACGAGAAGCACTCCCACCGCCCACAAGTTTCCAACACAAACACGGGCCCTGTAAAAACACCTCAGGAGCGAGAGATTGAGCAGGATAGACAAAGAGAGAGACCCTGTTTGAATCCCACAGCTCTCCGCCCACGCACCTGCGAGCTCCTTTCACTCAGGTGTGTGCAAATGCTCTTTTCAGTGCTTTCCGTCTGCTGTTGCTGGAGAGGAGGGAGAAAAAAACAACTGAAAATGAAGGAACAGGAAGGTGGGACATGCAGGGAGAAAGAGAGAGAGAGATGGAAATAAACAAAGAGAATAAGGAATCTTCCAAAGTCAGTCAAGTCCCTCTTGCCTCTTTGTGTTCTATATTTGTTCGGCGTTTCTTTTCTTGCTCTTGGTTTTCACTGTCAGTTCTCGTAGCCGGCACGTTTTGTGAGGAGAGGTGAGGCACTGGGCATGTTTCCCCTCCACGCTGCCTCGGCTGCAGCATACTAATGGGTCTGCTCAGCTTTACTCAGTTCATTCTCAACAAAAGTCGTCTCAGTTGCATGGAAAAAGCAAACGGGTCCCTATTTTCATTTAAATATTTGCTCTAATTCAGTTGTCAGACTCTGTGTGAATGACTTTATGGGAAGTCTCCCTTCATCTCCTGTTTTTATTGTTACTTGAAGGGAAATAATGTACCGATCACATTTAGCAAATGCTACAAGCGCAATGGGAATAAAGAACATTCAATGCCTTGCAGGAGTATTTATACCTTTTGAATTTGATGACATTTTGTGACCAACAAATTTCAATGTGTTTTTTTAAAGATTTTTCCATCGTAGATCATAACGATGTTGAGCTTAATCTGGAGAGGAAGAAAAATGAAACGTGGTTTACCTTTAAGTTTATTTTACAAATGAAAATCAGTATTTATATTCAGCCCCCGTGAGTGGAAACTAGCCTACCATGGATCCTTAACTGGCTTTGACTAGGCCGTTCTAACATCCTCCACTGCCATTCTCTCATCTTTTGCAGCCTCTAGCAGTTTTCACTTCCGTACTTACAGCTCCATCCATCTTCCCATCAACCAGCTTCCAGGCTTGTATCAAACTTTTACTGGAGTTTTTCCATAATAGACGTCAGACAGACACGTCCAAATTCACAGAGGAACCTTTTGGTGACTAGAAATCTGAAAGGTATCAACTCGTCTCAACTGATTTATGCATGAGTTTAATAATGGAATAAATGTTGGAACACTGCAGGAACTGTTAATAATGATAAGCCTGGGTGGTAAGCTCAAAAGCGACTCCCGGATCTTTAGTAGCCATAAAAATCGTCCTTTGAGAAACTGAAACTTGGAGGGAACATAAAACATAAACTCAGACAACCAAATTTAACCACTGCTTTAAAGTCGCTGGGTGTATAATTCATCTTCATCTTTCAAAATGTAACTTACAATCAGGACTTGTGCAATATTACATAACATTGAGGCAGCGATCTGAAAGTCGTATCCTCACATTTGAGTTAGAAATATCTTCTTCTCTTAAGTAGCAACCTGGTTTACAAACCATGTGAGGAATCTGACGCTGCAGTTTATTCCAACATGGAAGCTTTGAAAGAGGCGTCGGTTTAAACGGGGGGTAAAAAGCACGAACGGAGCAGCAGCTGGCGAGTAGCGATGAAAGAGTAAACCTCCATGCCGGTTTTTTTTGGGTATTACTTTTAGAAAAAGGACCTTCCTCAGTGTGGGGAATGAAAACAGGACAAGGATCCTCACTGAAGTGTTGATTCTGCAGAGTTTAATCTAGTGGTGGCCAAACCGTTTGTCAAATGGGTCACAATCGTCCAGCCAGATGTACTTGAGCCAAAAAAATGAATAAAAATGGGAAAAAAAAAAAATCTTTATTTCCCCTTAAATCAATAAACTGAGCATTCAATAGTGTAACAAAATTAAATAAAGTAGCCAAATTGTTTACAGGAAAAGATGTTTTGGATTTTGCGTGTTTTCCTTATTAAAAGAAAGGCCCTTATTTTGAAAATTACTGCTGAAAAAGTACAGACTTTTCTCAGGAATAAAAACAGGGATTTAGACGTGATTTCTGTGAAAACATTTGCTGTATTTAGACAAGTTTCATTATTATTTGAAGCAGATATAAAAGCACCAAAACCTGCTTTGGGATAAAAGTCACCAGAAATGACTGCAATTAAAGAGACGGCAAAAAGACAAACACTTTATGTTTTACCCATTTTCCAGAGTAAGATTTTAATTTGCAATACTTTAGTTCTAATTATAAAGAAAACAT
The DNA here is from genome assembly GCF_904066995.2 of Poecilia reticulata. NCBI lineage: Eukaryota > Metazoa > Chordata > Actinopteri > Cyprinodontiformes > Poeciliidae > Poecilia > Poecilia reticulata. The sequence continues at coordinate 21,042,980 of NC_088847.1, read as the reverse complement.
CTGCAGTGAAACTAGCTGTTCTACAATCAGGCAAATGTAGAGATTATTTAGATTTTCTTTTTAAAAGAAACCTGCATAGAAGTGGTTCCAACATAGAAACATGTTTCTTAGATACGCATCGTTAAGGCTGGTCTCAGCATCTACCAGTTTTTGGTTTTCTTTAAGGCATTCACCTGCTAATTTTAAGGACTTTAACACATACAAAAAAAAACAGGATTTGTGGAAATTGTTAGTAGCAATTCACCAATTAAATTTAACAGCCACGTTAGAAATGCGCTGCAGGTTCTTTGATAGAGGTCTGAGTGAAATCCATCAGAAAATGAAGGATTTACAAGATTGTTCCCTTTCATGCATCAAAGGAGACATCACTAACCTCTTGCTGCGTCAAAGAGCTCACTGTTTGATGTTGCATTACGAATATTAGTGGAGTTTTTCTTTTTTGAACCATTTAATGAACAGAACAAAAATCTTGTTTTTCCATTGACCTGTCGATCACAAGTCAGAGACATTTAAGGGAAAATTGGCTTTGATCACTGCCTGTTTGGATCACTAGTTTCCTTTATTTTGTGTTTGAAGACGGAATGGACCTGAATAACCCCGGTTAGAAATGCCACTTTACACAGACATTTAAGGTGTTTTCACACCTGACTCAGTTTGATTGGGGACCAAAATTGCAACATTTGTTAGATTTTCAGCTGGTGTGAGTCGCTTTCACACTGCACCGTGTCAAACGAACCAAACACTTTGAAAAGTCTGTTCCCCTCCTCACCTGCGGTGGCGCCGCATCAAGAGCAACTGAAGGAAACGACACAAAAACCTCTGAAGGAGACGCTGAGCGCATCTTCCTTCTTCACAAATGTAAATAAAAATGGAGTAACATCAGATTTTAGCTTTTGTAGGATTTCTCTTTAAAGACTAGAGGCCATTTCTGGATTTTTGGGTTTGTTTTGGTTGTTTTTACCCAGAATGCCCTGAGTTTTTAAACGGTCTCCATTTGGCATTCACACATGCACATGTGCATTCAAACTGAGGTAAAACCTAGGCTTGTAGGTGGACTAGAGTCTGGTTTGTTGGTCCAGATCTGAGTTTGGCATCAAGCTATTCAGAGCAGGGTACTTGGTGCACTTTATTTACTTTACAAATGCAAGTAAGCTACAGTTTGTACTGTTTCAATTAAAAGAAACATGTTTTCTCACCACTTTGATTCATTTTGTCCAGCTGTCGACTTTAAGTCTGTGTCCATGTCCAACCAGAGCCAGGTGTTGTGTAGTTGGTGCATTTAATCAGTTTCAGTTAAATTAATTCAATCCAACTCTATAACAGTCACAAAATGTCACCAAAATCACTCTGTCCCTCTAAAATCTTTCAGAAAATAGCAAGTGTACTGAATTGTATCGTTTGCTGAATATCGCAATCAGTGGCGCAAAAAGTGGGTATGCAGGGTATGCAACGCATAGGGGCGCAGCACCAGAGGGGGCGCCAAAACCCCGTCTGGAGGGGGCGGCGCGCCGATGATTGTTTTCCCATACACTTCGGCGCGTGTAACGCTCCTTCACCTCGCGCACATAACGAGGTAAATGTAGCGAGTTTTACCCTTCACGTATCGTCGCCTCGGGGGGGGGGAGCGTCGCTCCTTCACCCTGACGATCCTTCCCTCGGGAGGTTGGGTGGTGGGGGGCGCCGATCTATGTTTTCGCATCCACCTGAATAATGTGTAGTTGCGCCACTGATCGCAATATATATATATTGTATCGTGACCAGAATATCGTGTATTGTATCGTGAGATTATTGTATCACTACAACCCTAGTTCAATCATACATCCACACCTCCTTAAACGAGCCAGACTTTATAGGGAAATAAATTAGATTACTGCTGACTAAACAGGTGTGAATGCACCCGGAAACAAAAATGTACAAAACATTTCAAAAGCAGCGATTATTTGTTACACTGTGCTTTGATTATTATCTTCCACATGTATTTAAGGTTGTAAACATAGATTTAAACAGAGAGGAGTGAACACTCAGTCGTAGTAGTTAATACATTTTAGCCATTATGCTTTTAATAGTACAAAACAAACGTAGGTGCTCAATTAGTCAGATTATCTGTACAGTTAGCCAGCTGTGGATTGGTGGCAGGACGTCTTTCAGTTTTCTGTCTGAAAATATTTCCAAAAACCTGAATTTGTCTCTGTTCTAATCAAAGGAAACATGTGGGTTGCTAAGGCCAGCTGACTGGCAGTGCTCAGTAAAATCCGCCATGTCATTTTGTAATAGGTTCACACGCCACCGTCAGAGATCTTAAGCTCTACAGGAGCTGACTTTATTTTCTGCTCAGAATCCAAACGTTATCTTCAACCCACAGATGTTGGATAAAAGCAACAGCGCACAAATCCACACCTTCCCAACAATCTCTCGCGTTCGTCTCCCTCTTCTGGACTCTCACCTGACAAATCGGGTCTTCTTGAGACACGAACGCCTTTATCTGCTCTCACGCAGGCCAGACCGATCGATCGACAGCCTCCAGTCCGGTCGATCTCTGGCCGCAACACAAGGTCACGCGCGCTCCATCACCTTCATATACGCTCCAAATTTTTACAAATGGAGGGGGTGAATCGGCGAGGTAAGGAGATAACCGAGTACAGAACTGCGGCGTGCCTGTGATTGCTTGTCACTAATGAAGAATTGCATTCAGTCTCTCGTGAGATAATTAATTACAGTTTATCCAGCTGTGAATTTACAGCCGCGTATCTGCTAACCGGCCATGTCAGTGGAAATTACACAGAACACGCCGTGGACTGCGTTTAGTGGATGAGTTTAGTTGGGAGCGAGCATGTTTGTGCATGCACGTAAAGGCACCGATGTATGCAGAAGCCTCGGGGTTATCTTATTTTAATTAAGAAATATAACGTACCGTAATTTCATTTGCACACTGCAGAGTGGGCACACATGAAAAATGTTTGAACGGCGGAGGAAGCAGGTCGGTGGAAGTTAATTTCAAAGTCAAACCCATTACAGGGTACCTGTAACTCGGTTAAAGCCCACCGGCTGAACAGTTTCCTGCGCAATTTGTCACCATAATAAACACATAAAGTCATAATGAAACTATATGTTCTGATTTCTGCTCCAAAATTATCAGCGAGTAATGCAATTGGTCCTCTTTAAAGAAAACTTGGTGATTTACCAGTGAATCTGAACTCTCCTCGGCTTCAAGAGCCTCTAATTCATCGCAGATGCCGCTGTTTTGTAATCAGATTACTTGAATCTCATTAAATGTAATTCTTTTCTTCCGTATCCCGGGGAGAGGAGAGAAAGAGCGAGGGAAATTGATTTGTCATACTTATTGATTGATGTTTTCATTCCTAACACGAGGTCAGAGTTTATGTAAGCCTATTTCTGTCACTCTCTCACTCCCCGTCTCTCACTGTCTGATTTTTCTCCCTCCCTCTCAGCGTCTCCACCCATGTGTCTTTCACCATTCAGATCCTGCAACACACTCACACATCAACAAAAACCACAAATCATGCCTTTCGCTGCATTTAAAGAATGCTTTGAGAACAGCTGGGCTTGTGGAAGACACAGAATCCTGCATGAACGCACATGTATCCTATAATTGTTTAAGGTTGGTTAATTTACTTTGCACTTTCCCAAAGAAAGTCAGCAACGTCTACGAAACGCTAGCGACACTTTTTTTTTTTTTTTTTTTGTTGCAATTATTTCTGGGAGAAAGCAGGCATCGGAACGCTACATTTCAGGGACAGAGTGAAGCTTTTGTGTGACATTTGTCTACAGCAAAGCATTGTGGGTCATTGTGACACCAAAAAACATGTTTAGAGGGGTGATCAGGGTGCACTTAAGCATTCAACCCTAATGTCATGCTAAGCTACGCAGGTGCTATGTCGGTAAATTTACCTAGATATTTTTTATGTAGATGTTTTTTATGCGACCACATGTTGGTGGTGTAAACGCCGTAAAGCGTTTGCCAAGCAAGAGTGTTAAGTTAACATTAACCACAAGAAAAACATTTAGAAGAGGAATATCCAGGCTAATTTTTGTTATTTTGACTGCATGTCATTTTCTCTAAATAAAATGGAATATAGGAGAAATAGGGTTAATTCTTATTAGAATTTAAAAAAAAAAACATTTTATTAAGATAAATCAGAAAAGCCCCAAAACTTTGGATCTTCTGTAAGTTCTGATTACATGATCTGATAATTATGCGACACTCAGACTATTTACTTTAAGCCCACGACATAATCATATAGAGAAAGAACAAAAACAGGAAATGATGTCATGCTGGAAGCAAGCTCAACAAGCTAAGCTTTACACCCTTCATGCCGACATACGGGCCACGAAAGTGAACGGAGATGCATTTACTGTGCATCTCCATGCACAGTAAATGACGCGACGGCTTCGTGTATACACTTAAAAGACTCAATGTTTTAGAAAATCCACCGTATTTCTTCACATCTGTACCCGCATTTTAAATCATCCGACGTATTCGGCAAGATAAGAAGCAGCTCTATATGCAGCGGCCTGTTTAGTCCCAGGTGGTTCTAATCCCAATCTGGGCCAGCTGGCTCTCATAACAAGAGAAAGGTTCTGATCCCAGATCAGACCAAAGTAACTTTAGCAATCTCTTTCTTTTTTTTTTTTTTTTTTGAGATTTTATTTCTTGGAGTGGCGTAACTGTATTCAGTTCTGGTAAATGCTGTATCGAACCAGGAGAAGATTAAAAGTAGATTAGTTTAAACCGCTGACAGTGGAAGTGACCCGTGACAGATGGCTACTTTAGAGACGAAGAGACAAAATCTGCAAATGTCCTCAGTGGGGGAAGTAGAAGTAAGCAGCAGCAGCAGCAGGAGGCCAAACTGAATCACAACATGACAAATTGTTTTAAAACCAAACTGGTTATAAACAGCCAGAAGATTCGGACCAGAGTTAACATCCCCACTGATCCTGTTCTTCAGGACTAACCTGCATCACAGCATTGACCTGGGTGTTAATTTGCCATTTTGCCACATATACAAGTCATCTTCTATCTCAATGGATATCTTGGATCGCATCTTCCTAAGCAGCCTTGAACAGGAAAAACAGCAAAAACAACACAACAAAAAAAGTTGCTCAACTTGGTTTCGTGTCCACCAGTCAGCTGGGGGAAATAAATGGTATTCGTGGCCTCAGTTTTACAGTTCATAAATATATTTCTGCAAACAGCCAAGTCGCAGACTCTTCAAAGCGTGGAACAACCGCTGATCGGTGTGTATCCACAGAGTCCCAAGCCAAACGAGGAACAGGTGTGGTAATAGGCAAACTGAAACCGCGGTGAAAGACAAATGACGGCGAAAATGCGACGCAATGAACAACGGAGAAACTGTTTGAAAGCAAAGCGAAGGCAAGGGGAGGCCGAAACTAGAACAAAGAAGAGAAGCATAACAAAACCACAGACCATGACAAAAACTGGCTGCGCCATCGCATGAGCTGCTGGCAGCCATAACCAGAACCAGTCGCTCTGGGGCGAAGGAACTGGAAAGATGCAGACAGACGGTTTTTTTTTTTTTTGGTTTGGGCTCGCATGCGTGGAGAGGCCGAAAGAAAAGGAAAATAGGGGATGACAACACACGGAGGCGGGTTATGCAGTCATGCGCCTTGCTGCTGATGCACTGCCTCCGCTGCGTCTCATCTGCAGGGTGACACTGAAACAACGTGGCCACTTTCAATCACTGCCGCGGCTGTCAGGGGAGCGGAGCGCGCGCACAGTGAATGATTGCAGCCTCAGTCAACTTACATATGACCTCAAATGTGACGGATGTCTCTCTCTTTCTCTCTCTTTCTCTCTCTCACGCACACACACACACACACACACACACACACACACACACACACACACACACACACACACACACACACACACACAACCCCCCAGATGTCGGTAATCATCTTTGGCGCTAACATATGCATGCTCACATCTCCATGCACCTCTCTCATCAGTGTATGCACTCACACACTCGGCACAAACGCGGTCGTAAAACACGCAAAAATCCACCCCAAAAATAGCTCGCGCGCGCACACGCCTCGCGTACGCTCACGTGCACACCGAGTTTTGGTCAGAGCGGGTCAGTCGTTGCGGGACTGCAGTGCTGTTGTTGTTGCACACTGTGACAGATGGTGGCTTGTGTGTGTGTGTGTGTGTGTGTGTGTTTGTGTGCGTATTTAGAGCAGAGGCAGGTATTTTCCTGGGATGTGTGTGTGTGTGTGTGTGTGTGTGTGTGTGTGTGTGTGTGTGTGTGTGTGTGTGTGTGTGTGTGCTGCGCGACTTTGTCATCAGCAGGTGCAACCTGTACGGCTGCGCTCGTGAAGGTGCTTTTCTGTGTTGCACGCACGGCTCCCGGTGGCGTGTTTATGGATCGCGGCCCCCTGGGGTCCTTGCAGACGAACAACGGCGGGGATAAACAACCCTACCTCGCCAAAATGAATTATAGAAGAGCCGAGGAGCTAAAAATGTGAGATCTCGTGCACGTGAGCGCCGTCGTGGTGGAAGTCTGCGACTTTTAGTGGGGAAAGTGTGTTTGGGATATTACTCTTTGTGACGTCGCCGCTCTCATGCCTGTGTTTGCTCCTGGTGTGTTTCCTGCAGGATTGTGCTGCTGCTCAATAATGCAGAGGTATTCTCTGGTTTATTTAACTGGGTTAACTGAAGTAAGTGATTCGGAGCTCTATCCGTCTTCCCATCAACTCAGACCAGCTTGTCCTGCTCCTTGTTTTACAGGTGCATTAATGAAATATTGGTTTGTTTTGCCACATATAGCTTTTAGAGGAAGGCTGGGCCTCATTTTACTAAAGCCCCTTCTGCCACATCCTTAGCATGTCCCTGTTACAAATGAAACTTCTGCGGCATATCAAGTTGCAGTATCAGTGCGAACAGTATTTCAGTTTCAGAGGCCTTTCTTGGACTTAATACTTAATAGGACACTTAAAGTTCAAGCATCTGAATAATATTTGGTCAATTGGATGAACTAACTCCGTTATCTTTAACGGCTGAGATGTGAAAGCTCGCAAACAGAGGTAAAGGCCAAGAAAGATCAGTGTCAGGATTATATGGGTTAATCATTATTGATACGTGTTCATTGAAGGCTTTCTTCCAGCCACTAAAGCTGCCCTGTTGACTTTTTGGTGGAATTTATGCAGCGTTGTCAGAGTTTAAGAAGGGAAGAGTGCAGCATGATGCTGCCACCATCTTGTTTCTCTGGGAACATGGAGTGTTCAGTTTGATGCAAACTGTTCATTTCGGTTCACGCAGCATTTTTCATGTAAATCCCAAATTTGTTTGGATGTTGTTTTATTTCACCTAGTTGTATGTTGAGCTTCTCTAAAACTTTCTGGCTGACCTGCCTGCTGTTCCTCGTTCTCTTTAATTCGTTAAATAACAACCGTGTGAGGCCTTCGCAAAACAGCTGCACTCTGCTCACTAATTAGCTATTTTTATTGCAAAATGCACATCACACTTTTTCGACGTAATTCTCCTTGAACTTCACAGTTTTTCGCTATTTTGTGTTGGTCTATCGCGCAATATCCCAACGAAATAGCTCCAAGTTTGTGGTTTGCGACGTGACGAAATCACACTGCTATTCTGCTTGCAGACCTGCATTGGAGTGTGTGTGTGGATGCGGCCTAATTGCTGGACATGGCGGGGCAGGCGGCCAGCAATGTCACCGTGCTCAATAATGCAGAGGAACTCACTGGTTTATTTATCGGGGCTAAGCTGGAATAAACGACACACGGTTCAAGGTGGGAGGGGAGAGAACGAACGGAGACGGATGAAGAGAGAAATGATGGGCAACAACATCGAAATAAGGGGAGAGAAGAAGAGACGATGAGAGAAGAGAAACTCTGCACTGCAGGCTGAATGAGCTGCCTTCTGATTCCCCGTGTGCATACGAGCGTGTGTGTGTGTGCGCGCGTGTGTGTGTGTATACATTCACACAAGTTTGTTTGCGACTGAAGTGAGAGGAGCAACAGTGGACGAGTCAAAGAAGGGATGGGGAGGATGAAAAGCAGCTGAGTGGAAAAGGCGGCGGATCGAGGCACTCTTGGAAATCTATATCTGCTGAATATTTGATCATGTTTAAGCCGTCTGATTTAAACCTCCTGCCAGGCTCTAAAGCGAGCAGCGACACAAGGGAGAACGGAGGAGAAGCTGCTGAAAGGAGTGAAAGGGGAGGAGGAAGGAAACACGAGCATGTCTGGGTTTTTTTTCCCCCTCATCTGTCCGGTGGCATCTCACTGGGTAAAAACCTGAAGTTTTGTAAAGGTCATGTGAAGTTAAAGTGGTGTTACTCTGGTTGTTGTCCAGTTAAAGAAAAACAAAATCACCACAAATTGCTTTGGAAACTTACATACAATTAGGAATATTAGTCTTTTACTAGAATTCTGATGAAATGAACGTCAGATTGATGCCAAAGTCGTTAAAGAGCTCCAAATCCTTCAGAAAGTTGACATTTAAAATTGATTTAAAAAAAATGTTTCGAGTATTGAGATAACGGGATGCTACGTGGTTTGATCCGATATATTGACATCCAGATTTATATCTCCAGAAAACTTTTTTTTTTTAAACATTTGGATCTTCAGCCTTCACAGTGTGTCAGCAGATCTATTTTAGGTAACAGTGCAAAATACCTACTTTGAAAACATACAGTAGATGCTATCTGATTGTATGGCTAATTTTAGATGTAAAAAAAAAAGAACGCTTCCACATAACTCAACAGGTTATTATGCATCCCGAATGACCAGGATACTGTTTGATACAACTAAAAATAAAACAATATAATGTGACAGAATAACTCACTATACAGTTCAGCACAATAAAATACGGCAGTGAGATCCTTAAAATAGTACAGTGACATAGACAATACAATGAAAACACAATACAAATATGAAATATGATACAGTAAGGTGAGATTTAAACTCTGTTCTCGTTCTCACATCATTAACAATATATTAGAACTTTTTTTTTTTCATTCAGGCAGCTTTAATCTTTACTCGTCACACCTTTTTAAATGTTTTTTTTTTTTTCAGCTCCTATTTCCATGTGTTTTATTATTTAGGTTTGAAAAGGTGCCGTCCTCCTCAAGGACTACTACAGGAATCACTTTAAACTTTTGCTCCCCTGTCAGGTTTTGTACTTTGAACAAAAAGAACATTTTGTCGCACTTGACAAGGAGTGAAAAAGGCACTTTGAGTACTTTTTACTCTACTTACAGTAAAGTTTATCATTGCTGGGAAAAAAAAAAAAAAAAAAACACCACCAGAAGTTCTCCATGGAAACGTTTGAAAAGAGCTCGAATTTGACATTGGTGAAGGTGCAAGAAACCCGACTCCTTGACTCATGAAAGGAAGTCCCTCATTCAGACCACCCTGGATCAAATTGTGCTAAACTGCGATACATTTTTCAACTTCAAGCGTGTTTGTGTTTGCGGCCCCCGGGGGGGACGCGCCTGCAGTTTGCTTCTGGCCGGGGCCCCTGCAGCGGCAGCTCTTCTGAAAGGTGGACCTGAGGACTGATTTTTTATTTTTTTTTGCAAGCCCGCAACACATTTTTCACACTCCACCAAACACGTCGAATACTCGGGGCAAACTGCCTCAGTCAAACTCTCATGTGTGAAAATAGCCTCGAATAAAGTGCATAAGTGGAAAATGGAATAGAGGAGAGGGCCGGCAGGGGTTTTCACACACAGGATCCAGCTAATTTCCCCCCCTAGAGATAAAGTTTATCTGCATCTCTCTGTGGATAAGAGGGAAAGGATAGTGGAAAGGATGGCTTAATTTAAAATAATAGTAGTCAACTCAAGTGTTAAACAATTATGCCTTGTTCTTCCTTCAGGCTGCCTGCATGTATCTTCATTATAAGCAAGGCAATGTGTGTACGAGACAACGGTAGGCGTGCGGCGCTATACGCCTGTATCCATATCGCCTTTATTAGTGCTACAAATAAGGCTTTTTCTGGTAGAAAAAAAACATAATAGAAGAGAAAAAGAGAGAAAGAGACAAGAGACGGGTATGAGCTGATTTGAAGTGACACAGGAAGAGAGAGAGCGAGGGATATTTGTGCAGGAAGAAAAAAGAAAAGAAAGGGGAGGAAAAAGACGAAAAAAAAGATGTGTGCTGAGTGTGAGTAAGAGAAAGTGACAGATCGCCTGGCCGATTTAGGTCAGCAATCAGAGCGCCGCTACTGTCTGTGAGATTTGCTGTGTGTGTGTGTGTGTGTGTGTGTGTGTGTGTGTGGATGCGTTTTGTAGGTGTTTGTGTGCCGCTTGCGTGACTGTCATGTTTGCGCGGCGGCGTGTTTGTGCCGACGTTGTTTGCGAGAGTTGGGCCGGGGTGGCAGCGGGGTTGGGGTTGATTGCATGAGTGAGTGTGAATACTTCTCTCCTGCTAAAGGTCAGACAAGAAGAATACCTCCCTAATTGGATTGGGCCCGGTTAACAATGTATGATTCATTTAACCTTCCTGCACCGTCTTATGCGTCCGCACTGGCACGGTTACGCCAACCGCTCTCGTTCGGCTGTCACGGCTCCACAAAAAAACTAAACAAAGTCGGCATTGTGCTGCGGCCGCCCGCGTCTTCCGGGACGGCGTTAGCGCCGATGATCAGGCAGAGAGAGGGGGGGGTGTTTAAATCGAGCGCACCTTTAGGCTGACCTCTGCCATCAGCGGAGCACATTACCCTGCTAATATAACCTTGATTTAGTGCTCAAGGTTCATGCAAACATGACCCCTGATCAACATAATGAGCATGTTCACGCAGACAGATGTTTGGACCCTGCACACAGACACGCAGACACGAGGTGTGTGTTTGCTTTCACACGCTGATGAACTTAATGATGAAAGTTTTCTCGGTAAGCCATCTGTTCGCCATTTTGGGAAATTATATATATATCCTGCCTTTGTAAGATGGAGGGGGGGGGGAAACGCCTCGAGTCAAGGGAAGTTAGCCGAGCGTAAAGACTGGGAACAGAAGTTAGCATTTGCTCTCTGTGAAATTCAAATTGTTACTTAAAAATTCGGATCCCGGGGTGCTACCAACCAAGAACTGCGGTTTTCATTTGACTCTTTGGAGTCAAAGTGGCAGAAAAAGCGTTTGAGCCCATTTCTTCTGTCTTTACTCCTTTTTTCATAGTTACATTTTTCAGATTTTCTAAAGATGTTTACATAAAACGGCATAAAACCTGAGTAAATTATTCAAGTAATGATGATTTCAAATAAGGGGAGAAGCTACCCAAACCAACCCAGCCCATCCGGAGAAAGTCAACATAATAACTGCCATAAAACATTTGGTATAATTGGAAACGAGTTTTTTCATCGCCGCAGAGAAAATCTTTCCCATTTTTCTCTGCTGGTTTTTGTAAATTTTGATCATAAAAGGTCATTGCAGCGCAGGATCTATAAATAATTGCAGCATGGATGGCAGGTCGACTTTTTAGGTTTGTTAATGCAACATGGTTGGCGGTTCATCGCAGTGTGTACAGCAATAAAGTTGATTTGAAATCACAGACGCAAAACCGTGACTTGGCTTGAATGAAGTTTATTTAGCGAAGAACAAAAGCACGACATGAGCAGGATGATGAACACTGAACTAAACCTGAACTGACATTAAACAGGACACCTGGAAACTCTGAAGAACTGACTGCTGTAAACAAAGCGCCAATGATTTGCCTGAATTGAGGGTCTGCAGATAAACTGATTACATCAGAAGGTTTCTTACACTTTTGGACATAAGCGGCAGCAATACTTTTGTTTAGTTTGTGGAGTTTAATCAAAGCTCAGCTGTTGCTAGAAGATCCAAAATGTGGCAAAATGTAACACGAACCATTTAAACGTTTCGATACGAGAACAAGAACATCGTAGGCGAGCCGTTTTTAGGGCTGCATCTTGTGTGAAAAATATCAACAAAGTGAGCATTTGTTTGAAAAGCTGTCATCATTAGCATGTTCAGTGTTCAGACTTAACAACGGGGTTACGAGTTCAGTTTCAGCAAGTTCTCTAACCGCCACCAAATCCTCTGAATCAGCCTGACAGATCTGAGGATTTGTTGTTTTATTTGGGAAGATTTCTACATGAAAACAATCTGCTGCTTATGTTAGCGTTATCGTGCTAATGCTAGCATCATCCAATGCTGCAGAACTCAGATACAAGAATGGTAAAAGCTTATTTAGCAAAGAACATAAAGAACTATAGTTCCAACTATAGAGCATAAATATATGATGTCCCAACATTTTGTTTGGCAATTATTCAATCAGATAAAAACTGTCAGACGTATCAGTAAAAATGTATTTGTTCAGCTGCGCTGCCGCCATTTTGAATCTGAGCCTTGCAAAACAAAGCTTATTCTTATTCATTTTTCTGACCTGAAACTCTGAACACACTCTCAAAATTTGATTTACCAGACAATGGCATTGAGTCAATTTTCCCCTTTGCCAATTTGTACACAAAAATTAGGATTTTGTCCCTTTTTTCTTCCAATTGATACCCCTAAGAGCAACCAATCTTAAACTGGGGAATCCGTTTTTTTATTCTTTGTAGTATTTTGCTGAGTTGTGAAGATAAATAGCAACACAAATGCCTACATATGATGTATATTTCAACCTAATTCCATAACAATCCCTGAGGATTTTATATTAGCCTACACTCTATTTCCATTGATTGTGGGTCTGAGCCACATGTGCTTTAGTTGACACTGATGAAATGACATATTGTGCCCATCAAACCAAAATAGCCCCAAGCAAACAACCTCCCACAAGCATATATTATTTACTGGAATCATAGAACCACATTTCCTTACAGTAAACTACGAGCGGATTATGGAAAATTACTTTAAATTAGTGGCTGTCAAAGCTGGTACAGAACATCCAGCTGGAGAATAGAAGCAAAATGTCCATCATCCCCTGGACAGCTCATCCTGAGCTAAAGCTGCAAGAAACCTCAAGTAAAAAAAAACATGAAAAAGTTAAAGATAATTACAAAATTATCGCCTTATATCTTCATTTAAAACTAAAGTAGTGCGTAATTTGTCGAACTGTAGCTGAACTAAAGTCTCTGTTTACGTCTCTCGAAACTGAGCTGTTCCTTTAAGAGGAGGAAAGGTACACAGTCCTGCTGTTTTTTATTTTATTTTATTTTTAACCCAGAAGCAGGCATGATCTTTGGCATGTGTGAGACAGATTACGGTGTTCTCGCCACACAATTGGAGCCAGCAGCTGTTCGGCAGCAGAAGATGGGGAAGGGAGAGTACCGGCAAGAGAAAGAAGAGCGAGCCGAGAGTGTGAACCTTAGGGGAAGCTGACAAGCTCGAATAATTTGAACACGCAAGAAAAAGAAGACCGAGAAGAAACGAGCGAGGCGGGATGGGGGGGGAGGCTCGATTGTTGGATGGGATGAAAAAGAAAAGTTGTTTTGTTTTTTTTCCTTCGCTCGCTGCAAGGAGACAGTATGGGAGACAGTGTTGACACTCAGCGGAGCAAGAGGGCCCACAGCTCAAAGACACAAGGACAAACAATCAGCTGCAAATCCTTTTCACCCACCATTTAGGCAGCCCTAATTACCCCAAAAACGCCACAAAGAACGTCATTATCGCTCTTTGCTCTGTGTGTGTGTGTGTGTTTCTGTGCTCCACTTGTTTATTGAAGAGTGATTCATTAGCGGGCCTCGCTGTTTGCTTGTTCTCGACTAATCGCCTTTGTTGGGAGATACTTTAGGTGCGTTTCACAAATACAACAAGGCTTTTTCTGCAGTTTTGCGAAACATTCGTCGCCCCGCTCTCACACCTTTTCATTTTATTCACACTCCCTCCGTCGGTCATTCCTCGATAACCACTGGACAGCTTGAGAAGTAGAAATGCCAAAGTATTATGATGTCATGCTTTCAGCCAGCTGACCGTCAGCATGCAGCAACAGCTGGATAAGATTGAAGAGTGGGTCTTTGAAAACTCACCCTCTAAACTATAGGAACCTTCTGACAGAAACTTTTAGCCGTTTTAAAACAATAACTTTTGAAAAACTTGTACGTTTTTCCAACTCTCTCTCTCTCTGTTAGAGTTCAGATCGGACCCGTCCTGAGCCTCATACCGAATATGTCCGAGCCTGATCCGACTCGACTAATTAACTTTAATTATAGGCCCAAGCCTGAAGTAAACCTGACATTATTTAATTACAACTTTACTGCTTTCGTTTTTGGTCCGTAATTTAAGTAAACAGTGTAAGTTCTCCCGTTTTTAGCTCGTGCTTGACGTCGTCCAGCTCCACTTTGTCGCTTGTTGTGACCGCAGGGTGAGTCGAGCGCAAATGATCCGGGACGTGTGATTGATAGGACGGCGTCTCCGCTGCAGCAGGGTCGCAGTCTGATTAACTTCTGCACCGTGCTTACTTTTTTATTTCCTCAACAAGTTCAGCTACCCTCGTTTAGACTGTAATGGGAAGATTTACACAACTTTATATCATGCATTCATGACTTTATTTTCTCTGTGCTGTATCTCAGGCTTATTAAACGAGCCACAAACGACCATCTGGCGAATAACTCTGGCCCGACCCGGCCTAAGTTTCGGGACCAAGCTCAGGCCATAAATCTAAACTATGTGTCTGTGTTTTGTTGCAAAACAAAAATATTTCCAAGCATTCAAATTAGTCCATGTTGTCAATAAGGAAGTAAAGCAGTAACCTCTCCCAGCAGACTGGGAGAGTGTGGCAACAAGTTGGGGAGGGGCAACTTTGAGTTACTATATGCTTTAAATACCTGGAAAAAAAAGTCCTGGTCACTCTGGCTCTACCAAAACTGAAGTATAGTAGTTTCTAAAGCTCAAAGCTTTGGTGGGTCAGTGAAGCAGTTGGTCCGGATGTTGTTTGGGTCCATGTAGGTCTGTGATGTCTCATTGGACCAGACTCTGGGCTTCCTGGATGCTGCATGAAGTAGAACTGTGAGCGACTGATGCAGCGCCGGGTTTCAGATGAAGACGACTTCAAGTCGAAGCTTTAATATTAATCCTCTGCTCTCCCTCCGGAGTTCGAGTGGAGGGGTGGGGAGGAAGGGGGGATTCGTCGTCCATATTGGTACCACACATCTGCTGCTGCAGCATGTGCTGATTATATATTGATGAGGGAGGCGGTTCGGATAATTGAACGCCCTCATCAGGGCTTCTGGTCTCCTTATTCCACTTCAAACCATCTGAAGATGGTGTGTGTGTGTGTGTGGATGTGTGTGTGTGAGCATGGATTCATGTTTGTGTGTAATGGCCTTTTGTCCGCCCGTGTCCGCCCCCTCCTGCGCCCCCCAGCTCCAGCTTTAAATCCAGGTCCCAACCACGGCTCCAGCCCCACTAACCACTGGTTTAATATATGCAATTAAGAAGCTAATTAGAGTAATTAATTCAGCCGGGGCCGAGGCCCAGCCTGGCCCCTATTCACGGCGTCGGAGCTGCCATAATCCTTCCCCTCTCTGCTCACACACACCAGCCACACAAAGAATAACACACACTCAGGCACCGCCATGCCCTCATTATGAGCGGACTCTTTGTTGGCTCTTTCTGTGTGTGTGTGTGTGTGTGCGTGTGTGGTGCCAGAGAAGTCGAAGATGAAGAAAAGGTTGTAAATAAAGACAGAGAAAAAAGTGAGGCAGTCATTTCGGCATAATGAGTGCAAACAGTGAACTAATTCATGGGCACCTCCCTCCCTCGCTCCCTCGCTCGCTCGCCCCGCTGCTCTCTTGGTGGCGCTGCGAAAGAAGAGGGCCCTGTTGTGGCAAATGGCTTCTTACCTCATCTGCAGCAACAGTTCTGCTCCGGAGGCCAGCCGTCTGGGAGGAAAGCGAAAGTTTAATGGAGAGTTCTCACTCCTTTTTTTTTTATTGGCTTAACCTTCTTTCTTTTTTCTTTAATCCAGGTTTGTCCTTTTTGAAGATTTAGGAACTGCTTTTACACTCCTGACCTCGGCTGGAGAGCTCCTCTACATTACTGCATCTCCACGCTAAATCACGAGGAGGTTTAATTAAAACCCGAGCGTTCATATTTTAGTTTTATTTCGGCGCAACAAGGCAAACGGCGCGGTTTCATGAGTCCTCCGTGATTCATGCTTGCACCGTAAAACCTTTTGATTGCATTTGGCTTGTCTTGTGTGTGTCTTTTTTTCTTTTTTTTTTCAGAGAAGGAAGAGACTTAAGCAGTTCCAGGTTTGTTATTTCTGGAGTGTGATTAGGAAACGTGTGATGAATCCAAGATTAGAGCAGCGGGACAGATTTACAGTATTTGGAGCGAGCGAGGTTTAAAGGGATTACCAATAAAAGTAATCGAAGAAGTTTTGGCTGTGCCTCCAAGAAAGACATTTAAAAAAAGAAAAAAGAAAAAAAGGGGGTCGCCAGGGTGACACAGAGGGTCGCCTTAGTCACTGCTTATTTAAAGGTTTGTATGAGCTGCGACATGATGATTCGACCCGTTTTCAGGGATTTTTTATTTTATTTTAGCCTCGTTCTCCTGTGGAGACGGTATTTTTAGCTGAGTACACCTCGGAGAAAACACGCAGGGGCCACTCACTTTGCTCGGCGAGAGTAAACAATGCATCTAACTTGTTGGGGGTGTTTATTTCACTGCATGAGCACGTCTTGTTTTGTGAGATTTTCCCAGTCAGTTTGATAGTGGAGATATCAGCCATCTGCCAGTTTTCTGGCAACAAAATAAGAAGGACGGCTTTAAAGAGCTTCTGGAAGTCCTTAGAGGTACAACTAGTTGGCTAGTGATCCTGCAGGAACTACAAAGCATCGCATTTCCACCGCCACTGACGAACGTGGCTTTTTACAGCAAAATTGCTCATTTGACCCAGTTAAAAGTTTGACTTTTAGGGTGGGAGAATCTCTTTGCTCTTCGCTTTTCCACGTCTGCCGCCACCCTCTCTCTCTCTGCACTCCTCACTCTTTACGTTGCTCTCTCACCTTCTCTTTTCGTTCCTCGGCGACTGTCCAAAGGAGCAGGAGGAGGTAAGAACACATCTGCTCTCCTTGCTGCAGGTAAACAGGAAATGCGACGGCAGGATTCACAAGCCGGAGTAAAATCAGTTAACGGAGAGTTTTCTGAAGGTTTCCATGTTTCAGCGTCCTTCTGGTAACAATGAGCACAAAGCATTCTGACCAATTTAGATTCTTTTCACTCACACAGAAAAATGTAGAACCACAGTATAACCTTTAGAGTACGTTTATTCAGTGGAGGAAAATTGTATAAAGGATATAACTATAACATAATTCTCCGAGTGTCTAATTCCTGCTATGCTTTTTTAAAGTTTCGAGTAACTTTTTATTTAGTAAAAACTAAATAAATGTTACTAGAAATGGGAAACATAAGAGATTGTAACATTAAATACGTGTTGAGCTTCATAAGTTATGACATAACGGCTTTTTGACCTCCATCACAACAATGTTACCAAATAATCTAAAATATAAATGCCTTATCATCAGTGAACTAGTGAAACTTCAAGCTGAACAGTTTATTAAAAAAAAAAACCTCATAAAATAAAATGGGCAGTTTTAATTATTGATTCCAATTAATTATTTGTTCACAGCAGCACAATCTCCCTCTGAAGAATTATGAAAAGTTCAACCTTTGATGTGAGGAACAAAAAGCAGGGGAAAAATATCCTACACTTACTTTTTTCAAAGTCACCCGAACCATTTTTTGTCATTTAAACTTCAATATGAATTCCTAACTTGCTATTCACAGCTTTCCGTTTCTCTAGTGTGTAAATAACATGTGACACTGAGGGCCCACGTCTTTTGGGCTCGTCGTAAAAATGCGTGACACTAGGAAACGCGCCGTTCGAGTCAGGGAGACGTGCGATCGATAGAAATCAGTAAATGTCTACAAGGAAGCGGCTAAACTTCCTCATATCTGCCGTCAAAGCAGCCGTTAAAATATTCAAACCAGCAGAAACTTTTAACAACGAGGCAAAGTTCATCCTTCCTGCCAGTTAAGATACTTCAGTTGTTTTTAAAAGTGCTTGTTTCTATTTTAAGGAGCAACATGAAACCACGAGATGTTTATAATTGAAGCTAATACCCACTGAATAGAAACAGAACCGCTTTTTTCTCACTTTTTATTCACTAAATACCAGAATAAATAACTAGTAGCAATGATAACAAGGTAAATATTTAAAAATAATTTAGAATTTAACATTGTTGCAATGCAGAAATGTTATTATATGTTATTATATTGATAAAATAGTTCCATGTTTTAAGCATATAGTCTGATGGGAGCGCCTTGTTTAATGGAAGCTGTTCGATTCCAGACCTCAGGATTGCTGCTGCATGCCTTTCACTCCTTCCCTCTCGTTTCCTGTCTGATTAATGCCTATAAAATCCAACGCTGTGGAAAGTAAAGCACGGCATTTCTTGATGATTTTCTCCTGTTTCAGGCTTCAAGGAGTTAGGCCACTGTTTACAATCAGTTATTATCTTTTAAACATAGCTGTGGCATGCAATAATGCTCCGCCGTTTCGTATTTGTTACACTGGCTGCACCGGTTTACCCTAGCCTCTCGTTTTTCATCCGCCTCGTCAGACTCGGCTCGTGTTTTTTTCGCGCCGTGAGAATGATCTTATCGGCCCGATAAAGTTTGCTGAACTCGAGGTGACACAAAGAGACAGTTATCTTTCAGCAGTCAGGCGAAATAAACTCCACATCAAACAGGCGGGAATGCAAACAAACGCTAATGAGAGCAGGTTTTTCCAGTCCCGCGTTAAACCAGACATCAGTGGATGATTTAACTTAAGCAAACGGGACTGGAGGGAGATTAAACACTAAAAAAAAAAAAAAAAAAAGAAACACACATGCACGCACACACGCACGCACACGCGTTTAAGAGAGGAGATGCCGACAGACTGCAACGCAGATGTTATTCCCATGCATTTACCTCGAGATATGCTTCTGAGGTGCAAATGAGATTAAAAGGCACAACTGTAAACACGCTTATGCTAAAGGTAGAGCTGGATGTACGGAGTGCAAACACGCCCACATGTCTGCACACACCCGACCGAGGCAGAGGCAGACCGGCAAACAGCGGAGCACGTAGTTTTAGGCAGGCTGCTTTAATCACAGAAGAGCTAAACAAACACCACCATCATCAATCTCCACGCACGCACACACACGCACACACACAAGAAGTGTACATTACCAACACATGCACCAACGGTATATAACTGCCCCCAATGCTTTCCCCTGTCCATCATCTTCCCCTTCATACTCAGCCTCTCTTCTTTCCACTTACTCTCTTCCTGATCTCTCCCTCGAGCAGTACGCAGGCACAGATGTCAAGATGTATTATTTCGCCTGGCTGGCTCCCATGTTTTGTGTATATATATATGTGTGTGTGTGTATGTGTGTTTCTCCTGCTTTCCTCTTTTGGAAGCAAGAATAATATTGCGGAGGGGAGCAGGGATGTAGGTGAGGAGGGTGAGAAAGAGAGACTGGGCTGGTAAAGATTAGTGAAACATTTCAGAACCTGTATTACATTACAAAGGGCACCACACAAGCATACACACACACACACACACGCACGCACGCACGCACACACACGCACACACACACGCACACACATCGTTTGCTGGTATTACTGCCTCGGATCAAGGACATTTAAGGAAAACACATCACATACACACAGTGGCATGTTGTGTTGAATCTGTGGCGATCCATTAGAAGGACCTCCGTGCTCGGCAGCTCGGTCTTGCCTGATACATTTAAACATTTAAAAGCGTGTGTGTGCATGTGTGTGTGTGTGTGTGTGTGTGTGGATGGATGACATAACAGCTGGTTGACAGAGTGGTGTTCAACAAAAGAAGAAACCTCAAGGGAGGATGAGAAGAGACGTTTCTCTTTGTTCCCCCTGCTGCTTTATTCACTTAAAAGTGATTCTCAGTAAATCAGAAGGACATGAAAAAGTTTATTTTGTTTTTTAATTCAAAAAGTAAAACTTGCGTGTTATTTAAAGTGATTACAGGCAGTGATGTAGTTTTAAAGATTTATGAAAATTGAACGGTTACATAAAACTAGTACAAGAGGATTTTAAAAGTAGAAATGTTGACCCAGGAATTGTTTTTATCCCTAATGTTTTTATACCCTTCCCTCCCATAGGGTTTCCTTCCACTTAACTTTCCACCTACATGCCTGCGTACACCATTCTAAACATTTGAGATTTTTTTTTTGCATGAGACTAGCTAAACTACCTATAAAAAAGTTATAAAGCACAATGCCACTCTGTGGAGAATCTGCACTCAATAAAAATGAGGATAAAAGAAACGTTGAATGCGCTTTGCTCCACTTTCATCTCCACTCTGCTCTCACCTGCTGCTTATGCACCAATTTCTGCCACACACTTTAACTTTCCACTAATGTGGCTGGATGCAGCTGCACTCTGTGAGAATTTGAGGGCAATAATAACAACACACATGTTGCGCCACGGCCACGTTTCGATCTTCATGGTCATGAGAAGGACTGCACTGACCTGCAGATCATCGTTATTAAATCCACCAACGAGGAGGGGAATCCATAAAAGGTCATTGGTAACGAAGATGGTTTGCTTTCATGATGCTTTGCTCATGTTTATCAATGGAAAATTGAAGGGAAGGAAAAACTGTGGGTGAAACGTGTGCACTAGTAACTAGTAAGATTAAATATGCTGGACAGTACTTGACCATGTACATGAACAGGAAAACATACTTTCTTTTTGTTTTTATGTTGTATTCAACCCCACTTCTTGCCCTTTGACCCCTGGAAACAGGCACCGCCTCCCTGTCACCCTGCAAGAACAATGGATGGAAGAATACATAAATTATTGACGTTTTTCAAGAAACAGAATTTCAAGTTTTCATCATCTTTAACTCACAATCATCAAAGTTAACATTAAAATTAAGCTATAACACATATAACTTTTGACTTTTTTTTTTGCATTAAATTAATTAGAATCTGCATTTTAATGCTATTCTGATTTATTGAGTCTATTTCAGATCCTTCACACATTCACGTCCTGAAACAAACTGCAGCCTCTGACACAGGCAACAATGAAACTAAAGCAATCAGAATCTGCAGCAAAGACCCAAGTATGTCGCTAAAACCACACAAAAAAGTTGCACAACTACAACAATGCTGTGCTACAGAAAAAGCTTTGATCGAGATTGCTTTAATAAAAAAGAAAAAAAAAAGAAAAAAAAGAAAGTAGCTTAACACGCCGATGCCACAGTTGACCCGGTGGCCAGGGATTAATGCATCAATCATGAACCACAGAACCCGTGTTCTGGCTCAGAAACCTGTTATTTTATCCTCATCTAACCTCGTTTCTCCTGCGTGCATCCGCTGTGCACCATCTAATACCAGCCTGAAATCCTCCTTCAACAGCCGTGCTTCACAAATGGCCCTTTTCATCTCCGACTAACGACAACGGAGCCCAGGGTCTTGAAAAGTCTGGTAAAGAATTTAATTTAATCATGTGGGGGGGAGAAAAGAATTGTGGGAAAAAGTTTAATTTTCCAAACTTTGATCTGTGTCTCGTTTTATTTATTTATAGGCACACTTTACCTCTGATTTACAGACACAGATTTCTGGTCTTAAACTCTGCCTTTGATACTTTTTTGCAAATTTTGCACATTTTTGTAACCAAATAAATACAAAACATCTCACACTCTTTGGAGTCTTCAATGTAGGAAAATGCATTACTGTCATTTTTTCAATAAATAATATATAATAACAATATTTTGCACATCTTTACCAAGGACACTCAGTACTGTTTCTGAGGTTTTTTTCAAATAAACTGTTAGTCACACGGTTTAAGATAGTCAAGTAAGCACAGCTAAAGTCTCTGCTTAGACTTCGTAGGTTTTGCTCATAAAATGTCATCGACTGGTTAAAGTAAAAAACTGATCAGTGCGTCTCCACTTGTATCAGCTTGTTGTATTGGAGCTGGTACATATCTTGAAGTTTCACCAGAAATACGCCTGAACGTCGCTGAAAAACAAATAAAACTGCCTCGAAAAACTGTGCAAAGCCTCTCAGCCAGTCCAGCGTTTGCCCACCCACAAGTAAACTAAGTTTTGCAATTTTTTTTTTTTTGCTCCATATCTCCTCTCAGATCCAGACCCAAAACATTTTTTCGGCCCATTTTCTCAGCACCAGCCCAGTCGGCAGGAGAAGGCAGCCAAGAGTCTCGGCAGCCGGGCTTAATGATGAATTGTGCAGATAAAACCTCTGTTGTGGAGCATTTAAGCTAAATCTTAAATAAACTTTTCCCTTAATGGCGAATCCAATCGTCTCAAAGGTCTTCGGCGCGGGTCGGGTCACGCCTCTGCAGCGGGCGGAACTGGAACACTTTATCACCGCGCAAAGTGACGGGAATAATTAGTTTTCTGCGTGTGCGTGTTTTCGTGTAAGTCTGCTGCGGCGGCGGGGAACGGGCGACCCTCAAAGGTACACATGTTTATTAGATGGTGGACCTCAAAGCTGCGTTTAGCCTCATTAAAGTGTTTGATTGTGCTGCACGTTCTTCCTTGAGCGCGTCGTTCATCACACGAGCAAACAAACACGCTTGTGTTCCAGCGGCTGGCAGGTTTTTGTCCCGTCTTAGCTCTCTCAGTGTTCATTAAAAGCTTTAATTAGACTGATGGGTGAGTGTAATTACAGTCTTTAAGATGTAGGGCTCCTCTGCAGGCCCACTTCCTCGCCGCCTGCTTCCAGAAGTCACTGGGAAATCATACAAGGCTTTGTGCGTATTTAGAAACATTAACCTCCCGTAAGTTCCGTCTTTGACATTTGCCATTAATATCACCCGGAAAGGAGTGACATTTATGAGGCCTGTAACGTTTGCAGCCTTTGCCGCTCTTGGATTTTTCTTTCTCTTCTTTTTTTTTTTTTCCAGTCTTGCTCTTCCTCCTCCTTCACACACTGGCTTCTGCTTTCCTTTCTCTTAATTTAGAAACCTGTCCCTTGTCTAAGCCGCCATCTTCTCCCGCCCGCTCCGGCTCACTCTCTCTCTCCCCGCTACGTGTTGCAGATCGCTGTCACGTTCCTCCCTTCAGACCGCTGACCCACTTCCCTCCTTTTCCGCATCGTTTCCAGATTCCCGTTTCGCCAGACGATTGTCCTTCACCCATGCCACACTCGTCCTCCTCCCGGTGCCCTCTTTTCCATATTTCTGTTACCTGAAAAGTCCTATGAATCTCTCACAGTGTTGGGATTAAGGCTGCTTCAGACATTATGCTCCTCGCAAAAGACTTCACACCCCTTAATTAGGACTTTGCAATGTTACGACTGAAAAAAATATTTACCTTGTTAGGGGAAAAAAACTGAAAAGTGTGGCATGATTTCGATTCCTTCCCCCTGAGTCAAGAAAGTGTCTGGGGTAAATTTTTACCAGTTTTGCTCAATCTGATATTTTTGCTCAAACTTCCTTGCAAAAATCTCTCCGTTTTCAGTCAGATGTGACCTTGAGCCTCTGTGAACAGCAAGGTTTCAAGTTTTGGCAAAGATTCAAAGGTCTGGACTTTGACTGGACCATCCTAACAAGGTATAATCCTTTGGTCTTAGCCTTTGTGTACTTATAGTAGTTTTCCTGTTGGAAGTTGAACATCCACCCCAAGACTTTTAACAGGATTGTCCTGTTTTTAGGTCTGACCTTCTGTACGCTAAGCATGATATTGCTGCCACTGCTCCACATAATGTTTTTCATGCAGCCAAAATCAGTCCTATTTAGGTCAGCACACCTTTACTGGACTGTTTGCTATGTTCCCCCGAACTGTTAAACGGGATTTCTGCTCCTTTGTTAGCTAAAGCTGCTCCGAAGGAATGCTAACTGTTGTGCTTTGTTTTGATTTTAAAACACATGACACAAAACAGTGTCACCGAAATGTCTGCCAGTTGCTGAACCCTAAATAGCCTTTTCCGGCCTTTAGCAACCATTGAGTCAAGTCGCATTCCCAGCATTCCTTAATCGGCTTCGCACCAGTCCGCTTGTGGAAGTCAACTTCGGCTGCAAGGTTGAGTCAAAGTCAGTCACAATAAGAAAATCTCCGTGTGTTGTACAGACGTTTTGGCTTCAGATGCACGCGGCGTTTCATGGTTTGTGTTTGTTGTCGTCGGCTGGTTTTGCAGAGAACTCGTGCGCCGTGAGGGTCGCCTCCTCCGTGTCTTCGACATGTTTCGCGGCGAGGCGCCAGCGCCGAAATCCTGCAATGACAAACAATGTCACAGTCAGGTTGTGCTTGTGAGGAAGCCCCCACTAAGAGTGGGAAACATTAGGGTAGTAATTGAAAGGAGAGGAGCTTCGGGAGAATAAAGTGATTGCTGCAGCAGACGCCTTTTTGTGTCTTTTCTTCTTCTTTTTCTTCTTCTTCTTCTCTTACGGCGTGATGAAAGGATGATGGGGTGACAGGAGACAAGGAGATGCGAGTTAAGGTGGAGTTGTCTCTTGTTTTCCTCCTCGCTGCACTGAATTCACGCTTAAATTGAGCCAGTAAATCAGAATAATGTGAGCCAGTGGGGTTTTTATGTAGCGATCTTGTGCTCACACAGGTGTGTAAGTTTCCCTTCCTTTCCTGAATTTGTGAATGTGGGAGCGTGAGGCGTTTGGAGGACGACACAGTGGCCCAAAAACCATAGCAGGGTGACTAATGAACGTATTAATCAAAGATGGATGCACATTTGAGTGTGTGTGAACACAAGGATGTTAACATTTGGTTTGTACATTTCAGATGACATTTGTGTGCATATTAGTGACAGTTATCAATATTATCACATATTTGTAAAGTTGCATTAAAAAGAAACTAAAATTTTGGCTTCGTCAGACCGTAATTGATTCTCCAACAGGGTTGTAAAAGATTTCAGCCAGAACTGGATGTGTTCTTTGAAAAGACTTTAGTTTTGTAGCCCAGACAAATAGAGAAGATAAGAGATCGCATGTTAGACGGAGGACTGAATTTTGCTGTAAGCTTCTCTGATCGGTTTTCTTGTCATTTCACTCCTTTTGAAGAAACTTCCAGCTTCCATCATGTCACTAGTCCCATAATTTGTCTAATTACTGATGATTCTTCTTGCACTACCACTATATGCTCTGGAATTGTTTGTACCCTTCCCCTGATTAATACTTTTATACAATTAGGTCATTTTACAGATTCTCTGTAAACTATTGCTTCAACTAAAGAAATAATCTTAAAATAACCCCACTGAAACAGCTGAGCTTTATTTCCAATTAATCAAATTCAACGACGTATGAAGCTGTACTTTAATCAAAAGGTACTTTAACAAAGTATCAGTTTAAGGGTGCATGTGTTTAGCAACAGGTTAATACATGTTTTTTCTTTTTTTGTTTACATTTCTTCACCTAATAGATTTTATTTTTCTGTTTAATTGAGCAAGACCATTAGTCTTTGCTTCACAAAAACCTTGTATTTGAACAGAAATCCATCGTAATTTAGTGGAGATGTACTTAATTTCAAAGTTAGAAAATGCAGTTAACTGAAAAGTTTGGTAGAAACTGATAAATACGCAGCGTCGTCTCACCTCAGCACCTGTTGGAAAGTCCAGCCTTATGTTGAGTTTATGTTTGTGCAGATAATTTGGTTATCACTAATAACTGTAATCATACAATGGCTATGTGAAAGTACAACCGCCTTAATGGAAGCCCTGAATGAGTCCTGTTGAGCTTTGAGGCTCGCTTGATCCTCAACTTTACTTTTATGAGCAAGAATGTTGACTTTTCTACATCGTTGCCCCCAACGTTCATGGGTTGCAGAGCCAGTTGTACCACACAAGAACTTTATTTTAGAAACACACGTCAGTGGTGTATGGTAGCTTGTAGCTGCGTTTCCATTACCAATGTGCGTAAAACTTTGTAGCTACTCCACTAAAGTCGGAAAAACACTCATTTGCAATTGCGTTGTTTCCATTAAATAAGAAGCGCAAATCAAACCACACGTGAAAAAGGCAAGGAGTCATTTAAAAAACAATCCGTGCCATGATTCTCCCACCACTTCCTGTTGTTTTCGTTGTCTTTTATGCCAGTAGTAACATCAGGTTGATGATCACGTGACTTGTGTGATTCTTTCCGTTCTGTAACCAACGGTGACATGTCAAGGTCGTGTCGCTCCACTCTCTTCCTGCCCCACTTCCCTCTTAACCCTACCAGCTCAGACGGAGAACCCGCAGTGACACTGAGAGAAAAAAAAAAACTCAAATCGGGAAGACGGGAGCAGTGACGGACTTTGCGAGTTTAACCCACATCCAGGTGGCCGCGGGAGGAGCAGACAACCAGAGGTGTTTCGTTTTTATTCTGGGCCCGACCTGGGAATAAAAGAGGCGGCGAAAAATAAAATAACTCGAGCAAAGAGCAGGGAGAGACAGCGAGGAGGAAGCTACGACGCCGGCGCTGACCCATTTCTCCAGGCCTCAAGTGTTGTTCCTGATATAATGGAGAACGGCTAACTCGCTCGCGCGCTCGCTCGCACGCGCGTGCGCCAGAGCCGAAGACGAACGGGCGCCGCCAGCGGACACCAGCGGATGAAGATGCGTATAGACATGCACTGCGAAGGTCTGCGGACAGATAGAGTCCATGTGAGCGCTTCGAGCCGTCCCTCTGATTCCGTGTGACTGCTGCAAATCTAGCATCACCTCCGCCAGCGCCGGAAAACATCCCACCGAGAGACGCTCGGGCTCGACCGTGAACCCGTTGGCCCGCTCCACAGGGTTCCGCCAGCTCAACTCCGGCTAATCTTCCCCTCAGCGGCGACGAGGGGAAGTCTCAAAAGACTAATATGCCTTTAAAAAAAAAAAAAAACTAAAAATCACTTCTCTAGAAGTCACTCTGGGATTCACTGATAAGTATTCATTAAGTATTGATAAGTAGTCATTGAAGTATTCATTCAGTATGCATGCAGGTTCACACAGAAGTGCACTTGGCTGAGAGTTTCTAGTGGGTTTTTCGGGGGGAGTTAACAGATAGCCACTGCACACACACTCATAGACACACACATAGAGAACGCCCTTGCTGCCCCGGGACGGGAGCATTGACCCAGTTGTAAGGAACATTGGTCATGACTGTCCTACATGGCCGGCACTTTACCAACGTTACACAAGGCTTATCCACCCAGTCACAGGGCCTCCTTTTAACGGCCGGCTCCCTCTTTTCTTTTGCATTAGCACTTTTAGTTTTTTTTTTTTCTTCTTCTTCTTCTCTCTCTGCTGCCTTTGTCCCTGCCGGTCTTTTCTTTTTGCTTCATTATGCACGTCTTTGCTCTGGCAGCCACATTAAGCCGGCATGCATTAAATTCCCAAAACGGCCCGTCAGACTTATTGCATTGATGTGGCCACGATTTGTTTTCTCGTCATTTCATTAAGCCAAGAATAGGCGAAAGTAAATCAGCCTCTGTGCTCACGCCTGCTGATCACCTTCTTTACTCCGTCTTCCCGTTCAGTGCGTGTCCGTGTATATAAATGCACATGCATGCATATTTATCTTTTGAAGGCGGTAAGCAGATTTAAAGACGCAGCGCAGAGATTGTTTGTAAATGTAGGGGCCCGCATGCATTCATCACGCATACATCAGGCCGTAGTGCTGCTGCAAACCCGATTATGAACCAGTGGATTTGTTGCTCCGACAAATACGCCGTGACAGTCGTAAACATATCTGACCTCTGCCCGCATGGAACAGGTTAGCCACACATGCAGCAGGATAATTCCCAGATGGATTATCGGCATGGCAGATGCGGGGCTGTGTGCGCTTATGCAAACCGCAGCACAACAACATGCTTCGCTAGTCGGAGCTAAGTCACAAGCAACCAGGCTATCGGTTCCAGCACCATGTGTGCAAGTGTGTCAGATGTGATGATCTGGAGCGTTTCCCACTCCTGTTTACACACAGACCTATGTGACAGCTTTGGGCCAAAACAGAGATAAAAACCTGGAACGTCACAGTGGCGCAGTTGGTAACGCTTTTGCTTTGTAGCAAGAAGGTCCCAGCTTTGAACTGGGACCTTCCCCCCCCACTCACCCACTGAACCCTGGACATAGGCGCCTCCACCCCCCATGACCCTGCATGGATAAGCAGGTACTGATGATGGATGGATGGACAGCATTTAGATGTTTTATTCTGAAAAACAAAAGCAACTAAATCTCTACTACTGCCACAGAAACACAGAAAATGAATTATCTGACCGATGTTTGAGGTAAACATTATGGTCATTTATTATTTATTTATTATCATGCTATTTTTTATTTTTAATAAATTAATTATTATTAATATTTATGTTTATAATTTTATTATGTATTGTTAAGTACTTTATTACTATTTACTATTTTCTTTTTGTATCTTTTTTTTTTTTAAATAATCTGGTTATTTTCAAGTGCAGATCTTAATAAAATAGCTGGCTGGTTAATTAGTCAGGCTGTCTGCTAAAGTAGCAAAACTGCTGCTTGTAGCTCATTAACAATAGTAGTTTTGAACCTTAAGACATTTTAATAAGACTATAATAATGTTGGTGTTTCTGTAGTTTCCACACAATTTGCAATCACATCTTTTTTTTCCCCTCCAAAACAAAGGAAAAAAAGTAGTAGCCTTTTTATCAGCCAGCTGACCGGCAGTGTAGACGATAGGTTAGAGGAGCAGTAGCGCTGCGTTCAGGGTTCCCGCTCAGTCTGGAAAAATATAGCATTTGATTTAAGTGTTTTTCCAGGTCTGGGTAAGTATGGAAAAAGAAAATAAAGTTTGAAATGAAACGTTTGCATTTCAGGACAATTTGAAGCCACCCATCCGCCCGTTCCTCCATCCATCACTGCATCTGTCTATTAATCAAGCCACCATCTATCCATCCATCCATCCGCACGACCACACATCCATCTGTTTACCCTCGTTTCCATCCATCCATCTTTTCTGTCCTCCCTTCCTTCCTCTTCTTCCTCAGCTTGTAGTTTTCTTTAGGTTCCAAACCCAAAAGCCTCAGCAATGTGAAACTATCCCAAAAATACATCCAGAAGAAAAGGGCAGAGAACTCTGGAAGCCTGAATCTAAAAACACGGACATGAACCCAGCAGCTCCCTCTGTCAGGGTGTCTGCAGGTTTCAGTCAGACCTTTTTAAGACTTAAATAAAAGTCATCTAAGTTAAATAGATGATTTGTGCGACCATGTTAATAACTGAAGAAAGATAGCATATCTTTGTCAGGTGTTTTCATTTAAATGCCTTCCTGCAGTGTGAAAGCTGCCCCATAGTGGTTACTAAAAGGTCCTTAAGTGCCTCTTTTAAAGCAAAACCTCAGTAGGAAAAAAAAAATGCATTTTTTTGGTTTTAGCAGGTAGGTCTTTACTTTAATTGCCTGAAAAATAGAAGACGCAGTAAAGCTGAA
Source organism: Poecilia reticulata (assembly GCF_904066995.2). NCBI lineage: Eukaryota > Metazoa > Chordata > Actinopteri > Cyprinodontiformes > Poeciliidae > Poecilia > Poecilia reticulata. Next base: position 21,013,582 of record NC_088847.1, on the reverse strand, counting down.
TATCCCCGGACAAACTCCTTGCAAATTGGGGTGTTTGCAGCCCTGCGTCCGGAGGGTTAGCAGTTTTGTCTCAGTATAAAAACACCCACATTCCTGAGCCAGATTGACACGTCGCCGAATAAAAAGAAGCCAAATAGCTCCCTTCTGCAAACCAAAGCCAAGAAATGATTTGAAAATGTTGATGAAAGAAGCAAAGAATGAACAAACGTCCACAATTCAGATGCAACCGAATGCAATTTAAGAGCTATTATGGAAAACATGGGCCTAGTTAAAGCCTTTCTGTGGTGCTTGCATCCAGAGTATATCCAACACTTTCTTTCCCACATAATTAAAGTGACTTTAGGATCCAGGGCGTTTTGCGGTTCTGAATCCTTAGTTTGCTTCTGTAGCCGTGACTGACTGATATGGAGGCCCGCGATTCATGTTTGTTACTTTGAAGGGGGGAATGCGGAAGTTTTCCGGAGATTGATACGAAGTGATTGGGAGTCGGCCGCTCCTCGGGCTCACAGGAGACGCAGAAGGAGGAGGGAGTGGGCAGACAATGGGGTGGGTGCGGGTGGGTTTGGATAGGTGGACAGTGGGTGGATGATTCTAATAGAACAGGATGGATGGAAGGAGAATAACTGCTGAGAATTAAAATGTCATCGAGCACAGAGGGAAAGATCAGCCGCACGCAAGCAAAGACACTGAGATCATTACCCCAGCTGTGTGTGTGTGTGTGGGTGTGTGTGTGTGGGGCGGGGGGTCATATGAGCATGTACAAGGGTCTACATGTAGGACCCTCCGCCCACGGTTCGAGGAAACTACGTCTCCATCAGAGGAAAGGAAAAAAAACAATACAGTGCCTTGCGTGATTTAGATTTTTTTCCTCTGAATCGTTGCGTGTGCGTCTCCTGGGTCAGCTTGTGACAGATCATGTGAGTTTAGCCTGTGCCTCCAACACTGGCCCTGTCAGGCCCCGTCGCCTCCGGCGCGCCGCTCATGTGCAGGAGGTCGAGAGACGCAGCTTCAAAACCAAAGGACTGAACTGGAAGTGATGAGCCGCAATATATCACGTCCATCAAATTGTTGTTGCTCTGCTGAATCCATCAGGACAGAAAAACATATTTTAATTTCTATTGTTTTGTGTTTTTACCTTTCCAGTCAGCATGTTGTGTTTTAATTTTAGTGCGTTATTCAGCCTTAACAGGTCTTTGTCCAGGGTGTGCTGATCACTAAAATGCTTTTAAAGTTTCTAATCCTGATATTTACGTTTTTTGAAAGAAGTTCAGGAATGTCTTAATCGACGCTCCAGCTGGTAGATTTAGTCTGCACTCATTGGATTTAAAAATACTCTGGAACAATGGAGAAGGTCCAAGAAACTCATTAAAGTTTAGGAAGATTACAAACTACGGGAAACTCCTGGACCACCAGTAATTATTAAAAAAATGAGAACCATGTTCCAAAACGGACATCTTCAAGTTCCACAGGGACACGTTCCTCTGGAGAAAAAGCTTTTAATATTTGGATGAGATAAAGGGCGTTTTCACGCTTGATAGACTCGCTTCGATTGGGGATCAAAATTGCAACATTTGTTAAATTTTCAGCTGGTGCGGATCACTTTCACCATTTCTCACGCTAGCGCTAGACTTGCTCATCTGTTTAGGTTGTATTTACCCAGAATGCCTTGCACTATAGTTCTCTTCCTGCTTTTTGGAGCGGTCTCCAGTCCGCTTGCGTCCACAAACCGCACAAGAGTTCACTTGAGCCAAACCGAGACTCCAGGTGAGGTTTAGACGCGGACCAGAGCCGCTCTGTTTCGGTTCAAATCAAAATTCGATTCTGCTTTCACGCCTCACGTCTGAACTTTCTAGGCAAATGAACTTAGTTTGATTAAAGTGGACTAGACAAGGCTGGTGTGAATGAACCCAAAGTTTCAACCCTGAGAAATTCTGAAACACATGTTTGGACACGGCGGTGGCAGCGTCATGACGTTGGACTGCGTTCTCTTTAAGTAGAAAAGATATTTCCCTTTTTGAACACCATTTTTGTTTTGTTTTATACATTATATAGTTGGAAATATACATTTTTATTGTTTTGTTGAAAGATTTAAAAGAAAGAAAATAAAGAAGGAGGAGTGCTACGTTAATATTAAATCAGGTTTTCTAACAGGACCGTCATCCCAGCCTCAGTGGGATTACATAAGGAATCCATTTTCTTTCTAATATGATTTTCCTAACTCTCAGAGCTAAGTGTTATTTAAAGTTTTTGAATACTAGCATGTTGTGCCAGAAGTTTCTGGGTGGCTTCAAAATGTTCGCGTTCATTTTACTAATTTAACCAAGTAATTTTGACCCTGTACATATTTGAGAACAAAACAAAAAAGGAGTAAACTCAGACTTCTCAAAATTTTATGGTCAATATCTTAATACTCTGGAAAGAGTGCAGCTCAAATAAACCTTTAAAAGCTACAAATTAAACCAGCTTTGATGTCCAAGACGAGTTTATATAAACTTCTGACCCAGAAATGTATTTTCTTAAACTCCACCAAAATATCTCTGGGTGCTATATCAGGCTGCTTGGCTGTTAGCGAGCAAATATTTCTGCGGTTCAGGTTTTTATCTGCACAAATCTCTTAGGTCATGCACATAATAAACGTATTCTGCTCTCAGACCTCTGGCATACCGTTACCTCACCGTGCAACACAGGCGCCAATCGCTCAGACGTCTTTGTTCTAGGAACGTACTTGTTTGTAGCCGGTCCGATCTACGGACCAAAACCACCACAACACAGCCAGACAGGGAGCCTTTTGTCTGCAACAATAGAACAGGAAAGCTTGCTGCCCCGTTCGCAGCAAAAAGAACGAAAAACAAAAGAAAATCAAAAACGTCACGCTATATTGGAAGTAACGGGGCGTTTGGTGTATAATTGAATGTGGAATGCAAGTAAAAAAAATAGACGACAACAATATACTGGGCTTGTGAGTCTGTGTGCTGGTTTATAAGGGGCAGCTAAAATAATGCCTGTTCTGTTCCAGCACACAACTTCATGTCTTTTGCCACCGTGGCGAGGTAATGGCCTGCGATAGCTTCGTTAGTGCGTCACAGCCAGGTTATAAAAGTGTCATAGGAGATTTATGAAGACGGTTTTAGTTACAGGAAATTTCGACGGCAAGATCCGTGCTGTTTTTTAAAAATTTTTAATAGAGTAAGAAGGGGACACAGCGAGAAGGAGAGAGCGAGATTGTGTCCTTAAGCGTCGCCTCGGGGGAGAGATCAGGTTTTTTATGCTCTTCATCATCTAGCCTTTAACGGGAAGGATTCAGCAAAGCCCACCTTTGAGAACCTTCTGCAGACACTCACACACACGCACACACACACACACCCCCACACACACATGCCCACACAAAAAAGTCCCCACCAATTTTCCAGCCCACCCACGTGGCGAGGCTTAATGTTGTTGTTGTTGTTTAGGAAAAATCGGCACAAAAGCTAAACAACTGGAACCCCAAAGAAAATCAGGATTTTAAAGACAAAGCTACACATTTTGGTTTTTATGTTGATTTGCACAAACACACGCCGGCCTAACTAACCTCAGGATGCAGTCATGTGACCCCCCCCCACTCCCCCACCAGCTCATAAAAAAAGGTGCTTTTACATTTGATCTCTTCCTTTTAGTTCCTCTGTTAACCTGACACATGCGTGACGCAGATTTCCTCCAGTCACTCGTTCTCGTCGGAGACGCGCTGGACTCGCTCTGTCCAGGCAGGACGCGGCACAGAGCGGCAACACGAGCGTCCTGGCTGCAGCTCGGCTGTTTATTCATTCTGTTTGTTATGTAATCTGCCTATTTGATGCGGGTCAATTTTGCTCGCTTTAATCTTACTGCCATTAGAATAAAAAAAACAACAAAAAACCCCCACCCCGAAGCCTTTAAACTCAAAGCATGTGTGGAAAGTGAACGGGAGGAACGGCCGTCTGTTTGGGAAGGCATTCGGCAATTAAACTCCATCGCATAAAGCTCCTCCTTTGTGCCTCCAATTAGGAGAAATAAAAGTATAAAAAGCGACGCTGATGACACTAATTTATTTTAATTTAGCAGGGACACATTTCTGTTGTGGTAAGCAGGTTTAAAACCAGAGCTGACACTGCAAAGGGAGGCACATTACCTCCGTTTAAAGCCTCACGTTTCACTTTGCCAGGACGGTTTGTACTATAAAGCAACAATCGTTCCGATAAAACCCGGGCAGTCAGTGATGTTCTTCATTACTTTGTTGCAGCGTGCAGATATTTCTTTATTCCATGTTTTTGTTTCCAGGTTCTTAATCAAGGAATTAAAATAAAGTGTTAGAGATGCACCTGTCAGGAATTTCTTTTCTGGGTGATAATGATTTTTTATTTATTTTCTTTCACGTTCCAGTTTTCCCCCCTTTAGACTACAACATATTTGGGTCCCTTGATAGAGTTTGATGTCATGAATCCAACAGTAAGATGTAGGGATTAAAATATTATCCCCATTTATGCATCGATGCCCCCAACCTTGATCTGATTCTTACTGAAGTCAAATCAAAGTTACACGTTGTCTGTCGATGCTTTTAGAGTTGGGGAAAAGTGAAGTGAGTTCTTAAGTTTAAAAATAAATGGGATTCAGCTAGGCGAGGGTAAAATTATTTATTCAAGGAATATTCAGTGGGAGGAATGAATATTTAAGAGTTTAATCAATCTATAATATGTATCAGTTGTAGATTACTTACTCGGTCAATCATACGAGCTTCAGTCGGAGGCAACTGGATGTTTTCTCTTGTTGCTTGAAGACGTTTCGCCTTTTCATCCTGAAGGTTTCTGAACACGATTACAACTAACAGGCTTAAATACTAAACACTCAACACCGAGTCCAACTCCCTTGCTTCAAGCTTTCAGCATGTACAGGTGAGTGAATTTCCAGTGGTGCAGACGGAGAGTCTGCATAGCATCAAATGAGGTTAAGTGTAGTTTTGACGAGGTCTTTGCTAGACTTGTATTGCAGTTTGGCCGAGAAGACGACAAATAGTTTCTCACTGCAGTTACCCACAACAAAGTTGGTTTGGTTTCTTCACAAAAAGCAGCGCATCAGCACATCACCTCCATGAAATCAATGACAGAACTGGTGAAGATAGTAAATGATGATAACCAACAACAAGGCGTTGCTGCTGTCATGTCAAAGGTCTGAACGTTGGAACGCTCACGCTGTGGAATGGTGATCAGATTATGAATGCTACATTATCAGTATCTTTACGCATCATTGAAGCACAACGTCGCAGCACAACGGCGTGACCAGTGTGTGACATCAAAGGTTCTTTGAGATTCATGTTTAAATCAGAGTTAATTTTGCTTTTAAATGTGTATTTTTTTTTTTAGCATATCAATCACAATAAGGGTTACAAAGTGAGAGAATATCCCAAAGCTGAATCGTACTTCTACGAGAAGCACGCTAGCAATAAAAAGAGCACTTCTCCTAACTTTAGAACAGAGCAAAAATACCCCAAACTTCTCAGAAGCACATGACAGAAATGATAACATCAGCAAATCTATAAATCATGTGGGAAGAAATGTTGTTTTGTCTTGACTCTAACTTACCATCTGTACGACTCAGAATGTACAGACAGAGAGAGGAGGTCAGCCGAACGGCCAGCGTTGCCAAACATTCGGTTCAGAAGCTCGTCTTAAATCAAACGACATAAAATGTCGACCGTCTCAGCAGCGAGTGGCGATCGTTAAAAGACTGAGCACACGTCACATTTGGGATTTACGTCCCTGAATGAGTAAAGAATGTACTTCAAATGTCTGGGGTTTTTTTTTTTTCCCTTCCTTATAAGAATTGCCAAGCCGGTGCTGTGACAGTGGAGGTGAGGAGGAAGCTCGGCCCAAACTGACCTTGGTAATAACAACAGTCTGAGAGAGATTCCCCTCCGCTGTGTACACACAGCCACGCCTCTGCCTGCCTGCCTGCCTGCCTGCCCGGCTGCTGATTCCTCGTCTGATTGGGGTTGACTGCAGTATTATTTCATTAATTAAGTTTTTCCACTCTCCCTGCCTCTCCCGCCTGTCTTCTTGTCGGGCGAGGGCGGCGGAGCGACGCCCTTCCTCTCCCCCGTCCTCCGCTGCTTCTCATCTCCCCCATCACTGCTGATCATTGTCTCAATTACTCATCCCTGCTCTCCCTTCCTGCCTCTCTCTCTCCCTTGCTTTTTTCCCTTCCCTTCCTCCTCCTTATCTAATCCCAGATTGCTGTATTCACTCCTTCCCCACTCCATTTTTTTTTATCCCGTCCTCCCAGAATAAGGTGGGAAAGATTGGAAGCAACCCCTCCGCCTCCCCTCCCATCCCTGCCTCTCATCAGGATTTCACAGATGCGCGGTGATTATTTCTGCCTTGATTCGGCGATATCTTCACCCCCTCGAGTGGGAGAAAATTTGAAACATTTGTGCTCATCAGCTCAGATATTTTTGGGAGGAGCCGCTCTTTTGATCCAAGGGCAAAGCAGCTGGGATCTCTGCGTTCGCTTTGTTCCCGTGAAACCCAGATTTGCGGAAATGGTGACACCTCTAATGGCTCTGAGAGGATGATGCGTCACCCTTTAACAAAAGAAAAAAAAAAGACCTTTGTGATATTTTCAACCTGATTAGGATGTTTGAAAGACAAAAAATAGCTTACATTTGCAAAATTTGTGGAGGCTCTTTTGGTCCAATTTGCCTCTCTGGAGTCCGTCCCGCTCCTTTGTATCCATTACCACCCCACTTTTCCATAATGGACACATTAAAGTATTTTACCTCCCTACTTTCTATCATGTCATTTAAACTCTTTCCTTCCTTTCTTTTTTTAAACTTTCCAACTTTTCCTCTGTCCTCCTCCTCCTCCTCCCCTGGCTCTCTGTCCCCCCGTGGTCCCACATCGTCTCCTGTGTCCATCATATCACCAACAGCTTGTCGCAGGCAATCAGTCTCTGTGCCTCACTTCGCTGCACGGCCTCCTCCACCTCCTCCTTTCTTCTCCCTCGTCTCCCACACCTCCCTCGTCTCCCGTCACCTTGTTGTCCTCCTTCATGTGTCAGTGGTTATTACTCTCAGAAATCTTCAGTGCACTTATTCCTCTTTTTTTTTTAAGTCCTGTTATTTCTCCCGGTGGCACCTCTGTGCTCGGGTTAAACCGGAGGGTGAGATCCTGTAATCACTCTCACGGCGGCTCCTTATTGAAGGTTTCCAGATTCGGTCTGTTTTCCAGAGTTTGGTGTTTTGAAAATGAAAAAAAAAAAAAAAAGGGAAAACATGAGAAGTGCTAAAAATGTACTTTGTTTCCAGAAATGACATTTTACGCTGATGATGTGCAATTATTTTTGCGAGTTGATTTTCCAAATACTGCTTATGTACTATCGATATCTATTTTCAAATTGACATGTTTAGTAGTCGACTTTTCTTTTAAATATCTTTTACCTCACTATTTGAACATCAGTGAATCTAAATACTGTTTATGTAATTAGTGATGCAGAGAATCTGATGGTTTAAATACATTCTCACTGACTGACATTACATATTTGAAAGAGTATACTTTTTTCTTTTTTAAATAAAGTCACAAAAATCTAAAATTTTGAAGTAGTCAAGTATCAGAAAGGTTTTGGTATCCATTACAATGTAATTTGTTTTAGTATTTACTATGTGTAGTTATTTCAGTTACAATTTTCAATTGTGGAGTTTTAGTTTCTACTCTGTCTTTATGCATTCAGATGTTTCAAAAGGCTTCAATAAAGTATCTGTCTCTAATTATTTACACTAAAATTTACATTTAAACCCAAAAATATTCACAACCACTGGCAGGTTTAGATTTAACGTTACTTCCGAGTTTATTTCTGACAGTAAATGAGACGAGCGGATCTTAAAACAACAGAAAATAAGGATCGATTACGGAGAGCAAAAACCAGGTTTTGTTCACATTTCACTTAGAAATGTTGTCAAAAAAACGTCTCAAATGTTCAAGAAAAAATCGGAGTCCTAAATGTCGCTTCCTGTTTTCTTTGAAAAATTCATTCTGAGTAAAATTGTCATGAATGGAAAATAAAGAAACAAAATGAATTGCTGCTGGAATGACTGGAAAACCTTCTTCTGTATTTTAAACCGCCTTTTTTTAAAAAAAATATATCCGTTTCCTAGCCACCTCACAGATCAATCTACCTGAAAAAGTAAATAAGATCAAAACAATCACAATTTTTTTTCTTCAGAAAATCTTGTTCCTCAAATTTAACTTTCTAACACTGAGACAGTGCGTAGTCCAAGTAAAGCATCCATTTCATCAGTCATTACGTGAACATCAGAATATTACAAAGAGATAAAACATGTTTGTTTTACATGTGAGCCGTTACTTTGTTAATCCCATTCATCCGTTTTATCGTCTATGCTGCAGTGTGGATCCGTTGGTCTGTACCTTCCTCCCACAATAAAAAGAAGAAGAAGAAAAAGCATGTATTTTATCTTGCTTAGTGACCCTGAATGACTCTTTATTTTTTCTGCATTGGTGGCTTTTGAAGAACAAAGTTTTCTACAGCTCTTGCATGTGAGCATCTATTGCAGGATTATGTGTTTGGCAATTTAAGTATTTGTGGTTACAGTAAAATTGCTTAAGTTAATTTCTATGTTTGATATAATTTGTTCTTAATGCCAGGACTCATCTATCTCTCCTTTTGCCTGTTTGTGTCCTTTGTTTGTTTTGAGGTTGAGGGGATGACAACAGACAAATAGTTTCAAACATGTCTTCAGTTTTTAAAAATACTTCTTAATAAACTGAATGTTCTCCTGTTTGCAGAGTTTAACAGTTTGCCCTGCAGACATCCAGACAATAGCTGGGCTGGAGCTTTATTAGTTTTTTTTAATTTCCAAATTAAAATCCTAAAAAAAAATCAAAACAATTAGCTTCTTAAATTCCTTTTTTCACTTCTCACACACATCTAAATACCCCTTATTTTTTATATATTTTTTTATGATTTCCCGCTGCTGAGTTTACGATCAAATCTGCACAGTTGGACCTGGTTGGTTTGCCTGAGCCGCATCACGCTCACCTTGAGGCTGATTCTTCCTCTTTCTCGTTATTTTTTATTTTTTTGGCAGAAAACAGGCGAAATCAAACGGATAGTTTCTGAAATTGATTTTCTAAACCGTCTCCTAATAAACCGAATGTTCCTCGAGTTTGGCAGCTTATTGTTGGTTCAAGGCGGATCTGATTAGAAGCACAGTTTGGGTCAACCATTCAGACTTCATTCTTCAGATTTATTTCTCCTGATGCGCTTCATTTCTGAATGTGCCGAATGGGTTTCCTGTTGCCCGAAAAAACACGTAAACATTGGATGTCAGGCCAATTACAGACATGAAATTGCCCTCACTCATGAGTGTGCAGAATAATTTTTTGGCGCTGTGACGGACTGCTGGCTGCACCTTGGCTGTTAAATGCTGGGATGGATAAATTATATTTTATCGGAGCACAAACAAGTTGGTTAGCTTGGAAATAAACATCCCCACAGTGTGTGGTGAAAGCAGAGGGCCTCTCTTCTCGCGTCTCTGTGCACAAAACAAATAATCAAAGAAAGAGGTTCTAAAAATTAACGAGTGATCCTTGCGAATGAACTAGACAGTGAAAAAGTTGGGAGTAGCAGAAAACTAGATCGTTAAACCTCCACAGAATGAGTCTGCATCATTTTCTCAATGAAGTTTTTCAGTATTTATTTGTTCATTTTAATAATATCGTGTTTAGATTTTACTGCTGCTACGGAAACCTGACATGTGAGCTAAGGTACCTGGAAAAATGGTCTAATTCTCAGCAGCAGCCCTGATTAACAACCTTCATTCTCGGCTCCTTTTGATTCAGTTCAACTTCATTTGAATGAAGAAGTGTTGTCCTTGTAGTAAAGAGAGATATTCCACAGGTCTTTGACAGATTTTGTGCTTCAACAAACAGTGCTAAGAGATGGAGAACGTGCAAACTTTTTAAGACAAATTATTCGATATATTTTTGGTGTTTCTTTTTTTTTTTTTTTTTTTTTTTCGGCTTTTCCGCCACACTGATGTTTGCTTTGACCTCGGCCCGCTTCGCTCCTTCGCTCGTTTTCACACGTTGCTTCCTGCAAGGATGGAGAAGAAAGGTGTCAGAAGTAAAGCTGCCTCTTTTTCACACCTCCGCTCCTCTGGCTCCCGAACGCCGTCTTCCATTTGCCATTTCTCTCCTGCTCCTCGGCTTCAGAGAGGCTAATTTATATTTAAGAGAGAAAACAAGGATATAAGGGTGGCGTGTGCAGCCGCGCTGGAGGGAGAAAGGCTATGATTACCGTACGGTTTATGAGCCGCTGCAGCTTCGCATTAGACTGTCTGTCAGCACAGACCTTAAAGACAATTATAGAAGTTTCTGCCCGGTATTTGGACTGGTGATTGAAACCAAAACCGGGCAGGGCGAGGAGATGCTTCTCAAGTATTGAAACCAGCTGCGCAAGCTAGCAGAGCTGCGTCGACCGAAAGAGGTGTGATTATGGGGATAAGTGCCTCTCGTCTCCTTACTTCTCACTCTTCTCTCTTTTTGCGTTCTCTCTCTTTCTCTGCGTCATCAAAAGCTTGTCCTTCAGAGCAGCATTTCCTCCCATCCTGAGTCTCCTCTTTTCCCCTCCGGAAGGTCGCTGAGCTTTTATGGACCCGCTGACACGCCGTATGCGACACTAAATCAGGGGTCTTCATCAGCTGCAGGCCTCCAGGGCCGAGCTCCTTATATGTGTCCTAACACACCTGAAGCAAATTTATTTTATTGTCAACTTCATCGTTATCACAATACGTCCACTAAATGTTGTGATTGAAATTCTAAGTTCACCCATAATTTGTGTCCCGCCCGTCCATCTTCTAGGAACAAAAAGGAACAAAGTTTTCCAACATGGCCGCCGGGTAGATTATCTTTGTTCAACTAATTTGATTGCAGCTACACCTCTATATCTATGTTGTCTTTTCAATATAAATTGAATAGTGGTGCAGTAAAATTTTTTGTGTTATTTTTCCAAGGATGGCATGATGTTTTTTGAGGCGTGAGGCCCAAAGGTGTCCTCCAGATCTCGGACTGCTTTTCATGGAGTATTAAACACGATTTTCTGTTTTTATGCTGACGATTCTGTGGACTGTCGCATCATCTCCTTATGAGCTACAACCATAGAGAATGGGGAGTCTTACTTTAATCCGTTCCAAAAGGTTTCAACACAAACAGGCTTTTAGAATCCACAATACCTTTAATTTAAAACATTAGCCTTCAATTCACTTAATAATTCCAGCATGAGCAGTGGAGGTAAAGGGGTGTTTCCTGTCGCTGCTTTCACTCATCTGTCAGAGTCTGAAGTCGAATAAATCACGTCGGGTTTTTCTCAAATCAAGCAGTGATTTACGTCTTAGGGGTTCCATTTTATCTCCCTCTATCAGACGGTCTTTGCGTCTCCAGATTAAAAACCTCCTCCTCCTCCTCAGCCATGCTGCAGCCATTCCTGCAGCCCAGGCAGCAATTGTAGTTGATTGCAAGGCGGTTGAGTCCATACAGTGCAGAGTGTGTGTGTGTGTATGTGTGTGTGTGTGTGGTGCAAATTAATTCCAGCAGTCTGGTAAATGAGGACTTATTAAAGTGCTGCTGCCTTGTAGTTTGGCATTTTCAGAGCTTCTGGTGGAGTTTTAAATCACTTCCTGTGCAAATGTCACTCCGGCGGTGCTGACTCTATGAGAAGGAATCTGTTGTTTACTTCTTCTGTGGACCCACAGTGCAGGTTTAAAAGAAAAACAACCTTGTGTTTTTTTGGAGTTTTTTGTTTTTCTCCCTCCATTCTAATTGTCCATCTTTTTGTTCCTCTCGCTGCAGCCACGTCGGACGGGACGCGCCAAGGCCTGGACAGCATGAGAGGGGGCGTGTGCGCTACGAAAGGCATGAAGGTGGTCCTGAAAGTGGGACAGAGTAAGTCTTCCTCACACGACTCGCATCCAGTGAACTGGCTGAATACGCATTTTTTTCATTATTTATTTTTGTCCACTTCACATAATCAAATCACTTAACGACTCAGCGTGATCAGCACACAATGTCACAGATCAGAGATGAGGTTCATTAGCGCACCTCCTCGTCTCTCCTGCTTTTTAAACCGTGCCTCTAATCTTGCGGCGTCGGCGACCCGTCTTTCTTTCCCCCCGTTGCCATGTGCGTGCCCTCGCCGAGCATATGAGGCCTCGCTAAGTGGCGAGAACAGCGCAGAAGTGTAGGATCAGTCAGCTCTAACGAGCCCTGTTGACTCCCTTCTCACTCTGCCTTTTAACTGCTACTGACTCATTCTGGACGCAGAGGTGTCCGGGCGGGCGGGCGGGCGTCCGAACAAACACACACGTCTCGCCGCGCCGCCGAGAGAGCGCGATAACAAAATGATTCCATTTGGTGTTAAAGCGCGCAGTCAGTGATTTTTAATGACTCGTGGCAGTGCACACCTCTAATTTGTTTGGAAAATATTCGCGGGTAATGATCCCTCGCATGCTGGTTTTTCAAGAAAGCAGCACATAAAGAAAGGAAAAAGTAGGGGAGGTGGGAGGGGTGGTGGAAAAGAAAAACAGCCAATTTAAGCATTTTCACTGACCCGCACGTTCCGGCACATAATAGGCACCTGTCCTTCACATGACCGCCCATACACACACTGGCTGGTACACAAATACAAGCTGCCTATTTCTATTTCTTTGATCTGTGCTGTGTTATCGGACCCAGTGTATTGGAGGTTCTCTTCAGCAAAGAGCCAAGTGGCGCTGTTATGGCTCTATCAGCCTGTAACATCAGCACAGTCAGCTCAGCTCAATAGAAATACCACACACTTTATTTCCCCTGGCTCACATAGGCAATGGAAAAAGCAACCTTCTCTCACTTTTTCTTCATCCTCTCCTTCTCTTCTTCATCTAAGTTGCTCTCTTCCCTCTCCAATCCCCTTTTTCCCCTCCCCCCCCCGTTTCTCTTTGCGTGGCGTCCGCCTCTCCTCACACCTCCTTTTTGTTGTCACTTTTTTCTCCCCCTGTCTCTCCGTCTTATCTGTCATGTGGCTGAAAGGTCACGTCTGTGTTGTTTGTCGTCTAAATAAGCCGCATGCCGCCTCGCGCTGATCTCCGATGCGAAGCGCGGAATACACACACAGACACACACACATCGACCTGTCTGCTCTCATTTTTTTTTTTTGCTCTCTCTCTCTCTGGATCTGCCACATAAATGCACGCACTTTCTCCTGCGCCCACCCCCCACATCCTCCACTTGCCCCCGCTGACCACACAGCAGTTCCTATTGATCACCGCCTCCAACTTCTGCTTGGTTTACTGTCAAAAGGGAGCCGCTGGCCAATAGGCCTACACTTTTCTAAATGTCAGTACATATACTTGCACCACTGTGCACAGAAACCTTAACTCACCCCTTGTTTCTTTATAATTTACCTCCAAGCAGCCAGACCTTTAAAGTAGTCTTGGCTAAACGTTCCCAAAGCTTTTATAATGTCTTTTTCTTTAACTTCTTTGGACTTTGGCGACTTTTTTCTATTTCTTTCAGATGAGCGTTTTGTGGATTTGCAAGGAATCTTACGATCCAATGCAACATTTCTTGCAAAAGTCTGCAGAGCCCTTGTACTTTTCACACTTTGCCACAAAGACAAACTTTAATGCATTTTGTAGACATAAACCTGTCAGGTTAGGAAATAATCAGAGACAACAGCTCCTCTAAAAATGAATTCAACTACCTATTTTAATACTTCAAACACTAAATATACATTAATATGTATCAATAAGAGCAGTGGAAACTGTCTAAGCTCTACCACAGATATCATTCCTTATCTCCATTGGTTCAACCAATCAGCACCGAGAAATGTTAATAGTACTCCTGGATTGGCTGCTGTCAGCCAGTAGGGTGTCCCAAACTGCATTTTTTAAAAATGATTTTATATTCTTTCTACTAAAAAATCCCACAAATAATTAGGAGTCATGTTCCACAGAAAAATCAGTGAATACTGAACCGCTAAGAGGTGACGGGCAATGGAAAAGTTCAAAGGGCTTCAATAGGCAGTTAGTATTCAGGCGACCAGCATGGTGCCACGTTATTATTCATCTAAAAAAATATAGATTATAAAGCAGTTTAACTGCTGAAAGTGTCTGTTTTATTCTCTCATACCTGCTGATACTTTACTCAGAACTGATAAACATGCTTCACCATGCCAGCTGACACGTCTGCGGCCTCACAGTTCAAATCTTCCAAACTCATGAAAGACTTTCAGGAACCCTTGACAACTGTTGAGTACGACCACTTGAAGAAAGTCTGAACGCCAGATGAACTCACTCTGCTTTTGTACTGCATCATTATCAGCATTTCAGCCTCTCTTGTTGCTGCAATAACCTGCAACCAGCTTGTTTACGTAAAATACTGCATGAAGTGAAAGGAGCGTAGAATAACACCCGGCTTACTGCTGGACAAACGGCTAAGAAAGGGAACAAAAATGAGTATTTTCTTTACCATCTAATTCAGCTTTTGATAAGAAGCCCTTAACACAACATGAGTGTGTGCGTGTGTGTGTGTTTGACATGTAAATGCTCTTTAATGCCATCAGGATCACAGAGGGCCTGCTAGACAGATGGCCTGATTTAGAGACTACAGATTACAAGCCGTTATGGTCTTGTGAAAAATCACTCGCTCCAAAAACAACCCAATGGCCTCTTTCTGGTTTCCCGTTTGAACAAACACACGGAGCTCTGTCAATATGTGCTCGGCTATAAGAGGAGGTGAAGGGAGGGAGGTGTTTATTAAAGCTCTGCAGAGATTGTTTTCCACGCCGGGAGGGGCCCGACGTCGGTTCTGATAGAGGAGATCAGGGTCTGGATGCAGCATGGAAACGATTGGAGACAGAAAGGAAGGCAGAAGAGTGCATCTCCAGACCCGTCTGTCCATCTGTCTATCCATCCATCCATCTATCTGTCCGTCCATCCAACCATTCATCCATCCATCAGTAGATCTCTATCCGTACTTCCATTAGTCCATCCATCCATCCATCTATCCAAAGATCCATCCTTTGATATTCATCCATCTGTTCATCAGTTCATCCTACTTCTGGTCCCAAAGAAGGACCAAAAGGACTGTCCATCCATCCATCTGTCCATGGACGGATCCATCCATCCATCCATCCATCCATCCATCCATCCATCCATCCATCCATCCATCCATCCATCCATCCGATGAATGGATGGATGGTCTTCCTGGTCCTACTTCTGATCCCAAAGAAGGACCAAAAGGACGGTACATTTGTTGATTTGTCCATTCGTCCATATACAGTCTGTCCACCATCCATCTATCCATCCATCCATTCATCAGCTGACCTATGTATCCATCCATCCATCTATCCATCCATCCATGCACTAACCATGTGTCTTAAAAGACAGAAAGGCGAAATCAATAAACGGTTTACTTTATAAATATAAGCCAAGACTCCTGGTCTGGAACAAGCTTATAACTTTGGAAATTTCAGTTTGGAAAATTTTGAATTTTTGGGAAGAAAATGACCACTTTTTTTTAGAAGAATATTCCACCTCTTATCCACCCCTTCATTTTTCTTCATGCAGGCCAGTACGGACTGCCCCCGAAGAAGGACCAGCCAGCGGGACGCACGACCAGCAGAATCCCAGGTAAGCAGAAGATAATCCCACCAGCAGACCCGTCCACAAAACGGATAGATGGAATGAGCGAAGATATAAAGAAAAGCAACAGAGGGGAGAGGGAGGGAGAGAAAGGAGGAAGGAAGGGAGGGAGGCGACAGATGGAGAATGTGCAGTGGTGACATCTGCAGATCTCTCTGTTTAATTCCATATTTCTATCCCTCTCCTCCTTCTAGCTAAGTGCTGCCGGCGAGAGAGGGATGGCTAATAGCTACCCTGGGAGAAGGACAAGAAAAATAGAGGGAGGGCAGAACGAAGTGGGAGGAGAAAGAAAGAAAAGGGCAAGGAGTCATTGTGGCCTGGATTCTGTAGTTCTGTCGGGGGACGTAAACGATTGAAATAAAAGACGGAAAGATGAGAGGAGAAGATGCACGGAGGGAGTGATGGGACAGAGTGAGAGGAGAGGTCAAACACAGCAGCAACAAGCAGATTCTCGCTCCAAGTCAAAGTCATTCACTGAAGGGGAAAAGACATGATTCACACTCAGCTGCGTCTGCTCCCGTTTTGCCTTTTTTTTATGACTGTAAATTTCTTTTCCGTAGAGAACGTGTAAATGGATGCGTTCACACTTTCCCACATCACTTGTGCATAAATCCTATATGTGACGAGTGAAAGAAGCAACAATAGTGTGCAACTTTGCCCGCATGAAATGCTTAATCTCACACACACACCCACACCCACACACACACACACGCACGCACACCCCCCCACACACACACATTTAAAAACAGACCTCACACTTTTTGGATTTTTAAATGATGATGATTCGATTTACTCTTTACCACACATATGTGTTTTTAAAATTATTTTTATCTCCTTATCATTTTTGATCGTCAGATTAAAATCATTTCCATCCATCGAATCCCAGTGCAATATCGAAACAGACAGAGGAGGGTTTTGGGGGGTTATTTTAGCAATTTACTTTCTGTGTCATCTAATTTATACCAACCTCCACTCATCCGGATCAGAACACGCTGATAATTATTCACTCAGCACTAACCCACTCTTTACAGTCCACTGAGAGTGAACATCCGTGGGTTTGCTTCATATCAGAGAATCAGGCGCTCCTGATGATTGTTGTGTCTTGTGTCTGAGGCGTAAAGGCGCCGCCTTTCATTATGCAGATGGAGTCATGGACGTTAACCACAAAGCTTTGGACTCTTTTAGATTTAATATGCAAACTGTTTTTTTTTGTTTTTTTGTTAGTTATTGTTATAGCTTCGTCACAATCAGCTTTAATTAAATAATCCTCCAACAAAGCTTTTATGTACACCTGGTGTTGCAGTGCACACTCTTTGATTACAACCAAACCAGGCTGCCTCATATAAAAAAACTGATCAGAAATCCCATTTCTACGCACACATATGCACAAACGCTGCAAAATTTTAACTTAAATGCTGCATAGCCGCAGCATAATATTACCCAATCTCATGCTGTGCCATGCAGACACTCTGTCTGCCCCGGTGAAGATTTTCTCATCCCGGTCAGAGGTGAGGTTGTAGGTTTTCCGTCTACAGGGCTCAGTCTGTGTAAGCATTTAGCCAACCACAAGTAAAAATCTGTTTGGTGTAACTTTTGTTTTTCTTTGGTTGAACATGGTGTGCCACAAGACTTCACATGTTCTGCTCGGGGTTTTAATAGTGGGATCTGTTTATGGCTGCTTGTGTTTGTAGGGTTGCCGGGGAGCTGGTACCCAACTCCAGCGGTCATCGAGTGAGACATATGCAATTCATTTATTTATTCATTTTCTTTAATAGTGTCACCACACTCTGTCCATGTTCAAGTGTCAAAATAACAAAAAATGGCTGGAGTTTCTACTTGTATGACGTAACACCACACCCCTTCCCCACCCATCGCTGTGCACTGCCGGAAAGCTGACTAAAAAAGGCCACAACCTAGCATTTTCACAAGGAAAAGTAATTAGGCTGTCGAGAAATTATTTCCACATATACACTTTTGCTGTGGAAACTATGGGAGTTTTACAACCAAAGTTGCCTGTTAAGCAGCCGACTGTTTGTTGAGCAGATTGCCTTTCTAATTAACCAAATAATATCACATTGTAGTGCTTGTGGTGTTACTCTATAAAAGGTACGGTGATAAAATGTAGAATAATCTACACAATATGCTCTTGAAAACTGTTATTAAACATTAGTGTGACTCTAATGGCCAACATGTTCAATTATTTTAGCAGCAGGAGATGTAATTGTTGCTTTTTTGCTTTTAAATAATAATAAAATAAACTAAATCATGCTATAAATGGTTTTATGTGTAGTTCCACAAAAAAGCCAAGAGTGCAACACAAAGGAGTATCACTTCAACTCGTACTGCAATGCTTTTTCTCTACATTTCCTATCATTCTTTTTATATTAATAACCAGCACAGACTTGCTAGAGTCTGTGTGTGATCATTTAATGCGCGTAGCTGTCATTCTGTCAGAGAAATGATAAAAATGTGACCTTTAAAAATGTGCTTTTGTGGAAGTAGAAATAGCTGGGAAAAGTTTAAGTGCAAAACCTTTTTATAGCAGTTGCACCAGTGCAACCAGTGAAAACATGACTGGAGACTCAATTTCAGCTTGTTGCAGCAGTTTATGACATAGACATCTTAATTCTTAAGATGCCTTAAATACACCCAGGTCCCAAATTATAATTAGTTATTTCCTAAATTAGGATTTTTGTCAATAAGGAATTCAATCAGCAATCCCTGCTAATCCAAAAAACGTCTTTAGATAATTGAACGTTTTAACCAATACTTCACCATCCTGGTCCTCAGATCCTTCTGTTCTGCAGGCTTTAGGTGTTTTCCTGTTACCAGACACCAGACTTAAACGATTAAAAACGCTGCAGTGTTTCATGACATGCTTGGGAGGTAATTTGGAGCATAGAAACAGCTAAAACATGAAGCATGGCGATCCACCGGTTCAAGCAGTTCAAATGTAAGCGTTCTTGGCATCTTATACCCCATCGTTTTAGCAGCTGGCTAAAATGTGGCATCGAGTTGCGTTTTTAAAGCGTTGAAGTAAAGTAGTCTAGATTCTTATGTGAAATGACAGAGTTGAGGAAAACACCTTTAAAAACGCTTCTGAGTTGACAAAGGTGGTTCCGGCGTCGCGCTCCGTCATGGTCCATGTCTCATGGCTCAGGGTCAGAGCTCTGAAGAGCTTCTACTTCTTTTCTCCAACACATCTGAGTCCAATGAGTTCATGTCTCTCAGCTCTGCAGAGGCCTGGTATTGAGGGAATCATTCGATTTTGGTGTGTTAGCGAAGGGATGCAGGACAGCAGCTCTCCAGCTCTCCAGCCCAGGAGTTGGACGCTCTTTTTGTAGAGATTTATTTTATAGCTCAGATCTTTCTGAGCCACCGCAGCGGCCGTATTCCTGAAAACCAGGCCTCCGCCCGTCCGTCCGTCTCCGTCCTGCACCAAAGATACTTCAACTCCTCTGCTAGGGGGAGCATTGAAAATCATAACGTAGGCTTAGAGGAGCTTGGCACTTTATCGAGCTTAGGTTTTCAGTTGAATTAATAAAAGTCTTAAAAAGTAAATATTCCGAGGAAACCTTCAGAAACTCTTGAAACATTCCCAATAATTTGGCGCGGCTGTAAATGTGAAGTGGAAGAGCACGGACAGCTGGCGGTGCTGCTTTTTTATTTCTTTCTTGTTGCGTGTTTGTCTCTAAGGTGAATTCATTATTGATATAAAATGGTTAATGGAAGCAAATGGAGAATAAAGCCTCAGAGTCTAAACTCTGGTGATAAAAACAGGAAGGGGAGTTGGAAAATGGAAGGGGGGGCAGGGAGGGAGAGAAGAATGGTAAAAGAGAAGAGGATATAATAAAGAGACTTGGTGAAAAGCGGCGACCATAATGGAGACGGATAGCGAGGGATGTTGGGTTAATGGAGGGAGGAAGAGAGCGGGAGTAGGGAGCATAATCGACGTCCGGCATTAGGGTTTTGCTCCCGGTCGGTCCAGCGCGACGGGGCGCCGAGAGCGGAGGGGGAGGGGGAAGAGGGGGGGGTCGGTGAGGCAAGCCGGCGTGTATCCGCACATATGACTGTGTGTATGTGCGTGTCAGTATCTGAGTGTACCAGTGTGTCTTTGTTGCCAGGCACTGAGCTCAGAGCAAGGTAGGTCATTACGGCTACAATAACCCAAAGACAGCGAGGACCACGGAGCGAGGAGGGAGGGGAGGAGGAAACGGAGGGAGACGCAGGAGCGAGGCAGAAAGGGATGTGTGCCAAGAATAATGATGGACCAATCCAAGCGACTCTATCTCAGCCTTAACCAGTTCGAAACTCCTGCTCACACGCTCCCTGGCTCTGTACACACACACACACAGATAGAGAAGCAGCACAAACCCACCCCAAGAACATCATTCACCTGCTGAGTTCTGACCCGACCTCCTGCGGGGACAGCCGCCAACTCGGAGGCTGTGAAAATCTCAACTTTCAGGCAAACGAAGACTCACAAAACAGAAAGACAGAGTGAGGACAGATAAAGAGAAAGACGTTCAGGAAGAAAGGCGAGCGGGCCAGTGTGTGGTCCGGCGGTGGGAGCAGACCCGGGAGGCGTCCTTCATGTGGCCGCCTGTAATGCTAAGCAAATACCATCTTTAGGGCTGGGGAAATGCCGTTTCCTTACCTTGATATACACTGCGGCTGAGCCTGGCTCTCCACAAAAGCATATACTGTGCGGAGCGCCTCTCGCTCACTGCGGACATTCCTCGCTGTTTTATATGCGCTGCTGTCCACTTCATCACATCAATAAAGAGACCACAAATAAGCTTCTGTGAGATCTGCTGCATACTTGCTGCATTCCGCTGGGCCGGAGCCGACGCAGCCTCCGCTTACTGAGCTAAACCATCACCATTACTCATGGTGTTGTGGTGCAGGGCCATAAAAGAGCTGCATGTTTTCTCCAAAGCATCATGAAAGCAGGAGTTGTGAAAGCATGCAGTGTTATTGTTTTGGTGGGTTTAATGTAGAAGCACTGAGAAGCTTCTCTGGGTTTCAGTGGTGCCTTCAGAAAGCTTTCAAAGGGCCGGGCAGATAGGGTGTTTACTCAGAGTCTATGGGCAGTGCAACAAAAACTACAACTAGAGATTCATCCATATGTGATCGGTGACCAATTTTGGTGTCAAGCTTTGATCTGCCTGCATCAGTTTTACATTTCTCTTCAAGAATTATGCAGTTATGCAATAAATTCAGAGATGTGGCTTGCATGGCGCTGCAGTTGTTAGCATTGTTGCTTTGCAGCAAGAAAGCTTGAGTTTGAATCGCAGGCCTTTCTGCGTGGAGTCTTCATTTCCTCTTCTGTGCATGTGTGGGTTCCCTCTGGGTGCTTTGGCTTCCTCCAACAGTCCCAACACATGCATGCTGGGTTAACTGGCCTCTCAAAAACTACATTATGATGTCATTATGTTGTTTGTGCTATGTCTGGCTTACCCAGTGGCTACTGGAGAAACGCACCAGCTCACCTGTGATCCTCCAAACTACCTTTTGGCAAACTGTCCAGGGTTCCTGTCTCCCATTGATAATAGTAGGCACTACTATTCATATATTACCAGATATAGATTATGAATGGTTTCAAATGCCAAAAGATGTAGCAGTGCTCCATGATTAAAATTATATTTTACTGATATCACCAGTTTTCTTGGATTGTACATATCATCGGCCCTTACCTTCCTTGTTTCTGCACACTGCTGGAAACTCCAACACATTTTCCTTGCTTACAAGAAAGGTCAGGTTGGAAAGTCATGATGCCGAAGTGGATGCACTGCTTCCCATCACTCTATTTTTAACCCTTGTGTGTGTGAGGACTGAGGCAAACGAAGAGGACTATGGCAAATGATACAAGTTTTACGTGTGTGGGGTCAATTGGACCCCATTTCTACATACAAGGGTTAAGATTACATTGTTTAGAAACTGCTGCTGTTAAGTCATGTGCTTTAGCAGTTAGCCTGGCTATCCAGCTAACTTTAACTTGTTACCCTCCCAATATTACTCTGTTGATAACAGAATGGTAATAGCCACAAAATACAAATTATTCTTCTTTAGTTGTCTAGTAGACGTGTCCACGTTTATCTGTTTTAGTCGAGATTGAAAACCATAAAAGAGGACTTGAAAAGTTTATTTGAGTTATCAGCTCTACAGCATATGAGTGGTATAAATCCATCCCCTATCTGCCTCTGAAATATTCTCTTTTCTCTGTGTTGTGATGAAAGAGGCGTTGCCGCTATTCCAGTCTCATACAGCTGAACTCAGTTTGGGGGCTGAAAATCTCAAAGAAATGACGTCTTACTGTTTTCAGGTGGAAACGCCACCCAGCCTCGAGGGCCCTTTGGAGATGGAGGCAACGGTGAAAACGGACCCCTCGAGTCAACCAACATCGCCTTCATCGCTGGCGTCGCAGGAGGCTCCGCCTTCCTCCTGCTGGTCACCGCCGTGATCTGCGTCGTGTGCTACCGCCGGAGGCACGCCAAGCACTCCGACACGCACCACCCTCCGCTATCGCTCTCGTCCCTCACCAGCCCCAAGCGCGGCGGCGGCGGCGGCATCACCAGCTCCAACAACAACGGCTCAGAGCCCAGCGACATCATCATCCCCCTGCGGACGTCGGACTCGGCCTACTGCCCGCACTACGAGAAGGTGAGCGGGGACTACGGGCACCCCGTCTACATCGTCCAGGAGATGCCGCCTCAGAGCCCGGCCAACATTTACTACAAAGTATGAGACAGCCGTCTGGACACGCCCGCCTTCCTTCAACCACGACCAGCCAATCACACCCAACATCTCCCAAATGAAGCCACTACAGAATCTGCCATCATAGCTCCAAACTGGATCGCCTCAGTAGTACCAGTATTGTCCTTTGGAACCCCCCCCCACTTGCCCTGGCCACTGTTGTGTTTCTAGCTGAATAACCCCCCTCCTCCCTTCCATAACCCTATTTCACACAACTGGGCCATTAAGTGTGAGTAAGGGGTTATGTTGTAACCACACATAACCCTTCCTAACAAGGCCCTCATGATTGGGCAAGAGGCTCTGAATTCCTTCGTCTTGTTATCTCAGAGCTAAATGAGCCCCCCACCCTTTAACGCGCCACACACTTTTTTTTTTAAGAGTGTGAACCTGGTGTTGGGATGTTTTAAAAGAAAAAAGAAGACTGAAAGGACTTTAAAAAGAGGACTACGCTCCTGGACCCACTTGGCACCAACGAACTCTGATTCTCAGAGAGCCACACCCGCCTTGCCCACCACCCCATCCCCCTTTTAGATCTCTATCATCCAATCAGAGACGAGCCCCTCGCCGCTAACTCGACAATAGCCTCCTAGTTTGTTCGTGTTTGTTTCGATCGAGAAAACAGGCTTGGGGGGGGCGGCCTCGGACTCACACCCTGAGCCAACACCGGATCCCCGGACGAGGCCTAACCAATCGGTGACTCTCAGAATCGTGTATATTTTAATAAAGCGTGTGTTTGTGTGACTGTGCGCGAGCCTGCAAAACAGTTGGGTAATAATTATGGCGATGCTGCTGCTGCTCCACATTAGAGTGCAGTTAGTGTGCTTCAGCAAGTTTGCATACATGTGAGTGTGTGTGTGTGTGTGCTTTTCTGCGTGTGTGAGTGTGTGTGTTCTTTAGACTTGTCTTAAATACCAAAACACAAAATAGTGAGCGAATATCAAAAAAGTGAGATTTTTTATGGCTATCAACACTTATAGATTATATATATGAATATCCAGTAAATAATTTCTAGATGTTTTTTATTGGTTTATTATTTTTACCCACTCTGTTAAACTACACTTCTGTTTCTAAATGTTTTCATTTGCTTTTTATTTTGTGCTTATTTCCTGCCCTTTTGCCTTTATACTTTGCAGTGCCTTGCAAAAGTGTTCATACCTCCCAAATGTTTTCACGGTTTGTCACGTCACAACCACCGACTTCAATGTTTGTCTTAGGTTTTTATGAAAATAGACAAACACACAGGGCTGCATAATTGAGAAGAGGAAGAAAAATGAAGCGATGTGACGATTCGGACATTTGTCTGTATCCAGCCTCAATTACTCTTATTGCTTAAAATGCAGAACAACCCATTTTAAGCCCCAAACAGATTTTCCTCCTGTATCGCTCTGTATTCGTCCCCATCCCAGTGTCTGATGGTTTCACTCCTCCATAGAAACCAGACGTAGAAACCAGTAGTTAAATGAGGATCAATAGTGCAGTAAAGTTTTGTAGCCATTAACATAAACTTTGTGCCTCTAATGTTAGTCACATAACCAATGTTCTCTTTAGAAATTTATGCACCTTCCATTATGTGATCTATCTACCAGGAGCATTGATTTAATTAAATCGTATTCGCATATCTAGGCAATCAATAAATATGACTGTGCCATTGCCTACATCTATTTCTGGCCATCAAGCAGCACAAAACCTGCAAAACCAGACAACTGCACAAAAAAAACGGCAAAAAATGTACAAGAAACGCACACCTTTATACGTATCATTGCATGTACCAGCAGCAGGTATTACAGTTTGCAATTCTTAAATCTATGTAAATAAACCGTATAGAGGGCATGACTGTCCGTTTGTGGTTCAGTATCCACACATTACGGTATATTTGGTGCACAAAGAAGCTCACACACATAAACCTATTAAAATAGGCAGTTATAAGCGTCTCCAGAAGGAGGTTTCAGAAATTTTAGCTATTTGTGGGCAGCAGCGTTTGGCTGTAATAACTTTATTGGCACAATGTTATATTGACGGCTCATAAACTGCATTACACTACTGGCAAGTTATTGTCTTAATGGCCAAAATGATAATGTTATCGATCAGTATTATGTCGCTGGTAAGCGAATTGAGCAGCGCGTCCTGGTCGGTTCTGTAAAACGAGTTAAAGAGGAAAACTGCACAGTTTCCTCTTTAAACTGTGGGTTCACAATCATGCGGTACTTTGTGCTGGTCTATCAAGTGAAACCCCAATAAAATGTGTGGAAATTTGGGGCTGTGTCGTGACAAAACGTGGAAAAAGTTCAAGCGGCATGGAAACGTTTGCAGGACGCTGTACTTTAACTAAACCCCTTGTTCTTTGAAGTTGTTTCTCCGTTTTCATTCTCTCCCTCCTCCTCCCGCCCGAGGTCAACTCTGTGTATATTTTTATAGCTCATCGTACTATGCTGTAGTTTTGAGGTCTAGACCTCATTTTCGTGGAAGTGTTGAGGTAGAACCATCGATGAAAGTTTTTCCTGTTATTTTTTTTTTCTTTCATTTTAAAAGGCAGACGTAAAAGAAGCCGGGGTAGGGGTGGGAAGGGGGGTGGTGGCGATGGAGAAGGGGGAAGGGGAAAGGTAAAGAGGGAGAGAGAGAGAGGACGAAATGAAAAAAGAAGAACAAAGAAGAGAGAGAGCGCCGTCTCGGGAGGAGGAATAAAGCGGCGTTTGAATGCAGAACTTTAAGGAAAAGGAAAAAAAAAAAACGAGCGGGAGGGAGATGAGGGAAGACGAGACTGTGAAGCAAACAGGAAAAAATAGGAGCAGCAGGAGTAGTAGATGAAGGATCCAGTGGAAGGAAGGATGGACGGACGGACGGACGGAGCACATGAAAGAGTGGCTGGCGAAGAGGAGAAACCTCTGAGGTGCTGGACTGTCAGCCACAAAAAAAAAGAAGAGAAATCCCGCAAAAAAAACGGATTTTTGGAGGAGCTGAACTCTACACGCACGCAAAAACATCCACACACGCACATCCACTGTGACTCCGGCACGTTTCGGATGCGTTCCTCTCTTTCTCCCGCCAAAATTTTGTGTTGAAACACACACACACGCACACACACACGCTCTCTCTCTCAGATCTCACACTGTTTTTTAACGACTGTCGAGCGACATCCCGCAAACACGCTCACCCACACTCAACATAAAATTTTTTTTAAAAATGTTGCTTTCGTCTGATCTGTGTTCCCGTGAATCACCTGACGGACGGGGAAAGGATTTTTAAAAAAAAAGAAGAAAAAAAAAAGATTGATTGTGCTGTGTTTTCCTCCCTCCTTCACACACACAAGTACACACATAAACACACACACCAGTGCCCTGCACCTCAACCTCAGAGCAGCAGCCCGTCGCTGTGTGGGGAGGTGCTTTATGTTCACCTTGTGCATACTAATAAAGCTGTTTTTGTGTTGCTCAGACATGTTTTTTGGCTTATGTGTAAAACCGCGGAGAGCTTATGCTTTTTCTTTTTTTTTGTTTTTTCGACTTTGTGCAGACAACACGAAGACTCCAGTGTTATTGCCATGTTTCCTGTGTGAAGCCAGTGTTAAAAATCTGAAACCTTTCCACATTTCTCAGCCGTGTTTTTGTATCGGTATCATATAATCTTTCATACCCAAGTGTCGCATTCGTCTAAAATGACTTTGTTCCACACATGACGATGTTTCTTTCTTTCTTTTTTTTTTTTTTAATACCACGGAGGACTTTGGATTGTACTTTGACTGTATTAAAATTGATTTTGGAAAAACAAAAGACAGAGAGAGAGGGGGGGAAAGCACCTCAAATTCTCCTTTTTTTTGTACAACTACCAATAATTTGTGTTTCCTTTTTTTTAAAAATGTATAATGTTTATTTAAGTACTTAAAAAAAATCCTCCAAGCCAAATGAAGTGTCTGTTATTCTCTGGAAGTCAAAAATGTGACTAAGAAAGGGGGGAATGGTTCAAATTTCTGAACTCAAATGAAACAAAAAAAGTTCACTTTCTGGTCTATTTCCTTCCTTTTTGTTCCTCTCAGCAGAATGTCGGCTGCAGTCTGATCAGAAGTTTACATTCGTCTTTCATCGGCATTCATGTGATGATTAGTGATTGCGGTTTGAACTTTTCCTCTTTGGGCTGGAACGACGATACGACATGCAACTTCAATTGATATA
Organism: Poecilia reticulata; assembly: GCF_904066995.2. Classification (NCBI taxonomy): domain Eukaryota; kingdom Metazoa; phylum Chordata; class Actinopteri; order Cyprinodontiformes; family Poeciliidae; genus Poecilia; species Poecilia reticulata. Next base: position 20,986,957 of record NC_088847.1, on the reverse strand, counting down.
AAGGTTATCTACATGCAGTCTTCACCTTGTCAATCTTTGTCCTTTCTGACAAATAATATTTCTCCACAAAGACTTTGGTGTGTCCCTCGTGAGCAGCTGTACATTTAAGTTGAACTTAGAGGTGTTGGTTTCAACAACCCAATTTCCAAGCGTCATTATGAAACCAAATTTCCTTTAAGTCATATCTGACAACGTTATAAAAACTGAAGGTAAAATTGTCATTTGATTATGCTATAAAATGGCACTATGTGGCTGGAGGACACCTTTTACATTAACTCTATAAGAGGAAATGTCAAATATCCAGCAAAGATTATGCAAGAGGTTGTGATTGAGGTAGAATTTGCTGAGGGAAATTTAACCAAACATTAGTGGATCTTAATGTATATATTAAAGTCTGAACAACCACACAAATCCACATTTTTGCACCCGTTCCTCGTTTCAAATAATAATCATTCCAAGTTGAAAAAAGAGGAAAGTTCAGCTGCACCATTAAAAGTGAGCAGATTTGCTTTTAAATTGAACCCCGATGACGACTTGACGTAAACCTTTGAGCAGAGCTGTACCTTCTGGACTCGGTTCTTCTTCTCCTTTCTCTTCACGTAGATGTTATATTTCAAAGTTGTGTCTCTAGCTCTCACTGTTTCTCCAGTTTTCTAAGAAAAGAAGAAAAAAAAAAAGAAGAAAAACCTCGGACCCAGCCCACGTTTTTTTTGTTTTTGTTTTTTTGTTTGAAAAAGAGAAAGAAAGTGCTGTTTCTGTGGTACAGAGGAGACAGAGAGAGAGAGACAAAAAGAAAACCGCTGCCTCACCTCCCCGTTGGTTAAAACTGTGTGTATGTGCATAAAACGTGCGTGAGCTTCTTTGTGCCAATAGCCGGCGAGCGGAGGCCGCCGGTCGACGCGGCGCTCCTATGTGACGTGTTGCAACTTTGTATTTTGGGGACACCTCTGTGTGAAAAGGGTTGTTTTTTTTTTCTTCCTGTTTGTCCTCTCCTCTCTTCCTTCCTCTCCTTCCCCCGCTCATCGCCACATCCCCTTCCCCATCTCCCTTTCTTTACTCCTCCACCCGCCCCCCCTTCCCCTTCCAACACACCTCTAACGAGAGGAAAAATTAGTACATTCCTGGTTTGGAAAAAAAAAAAAAAAAAAAAAAGATTGAATAAAAAAACAAACAAAAATGTTTAAGCACCACACTTTGGGTTCTTCTGTGTGATTCATTATGAAGCCAGCTCTTTTGTTCCGCCTGCAGACGCAGAGAGAAGGTTGTTGAGGCCCACTAGCCCTGCCTCTAAAAGCAGGTCTCTGCCCTTATCTCTCCTTTGGGTTGGTCTCAGCAGGGGCTCTTTCACTGCCTCTGCTAATAACAAGTCCATGTCAGACAGACACACACACACACACTTTCAAACTCTCCCACCAGTGTTATCAACAAGTTATCAAACCCGGCTTCGTTAGTGTTGAGCGTTGCCTGGCGACATTTTGTCAGAGCGCCGTCTCGACGCCCCTTTTCTTCCTCCGTTTCCCCCCCCCGTCAGCTTTGTGGCACATTTCCATGGCAACTGTTGGCGTCCGTTCCAAAATGCGCTCCATCCGGTTGTAGATCTATATGTTGGTGTGTGTTTTTACGGGGCGCCTTTGGAAGCAGGCCGTGCCATCAGGGTGGCCGAGGGTAAAATGACCAGGCGGCTGCCTTTGCCCTTTGATCTGTGATGCATGAGAGCAGATTACTAGCTGTCACACACACACACACACACACACACACACACACACACACACACACACACACACACGGTGGTCCCACCCACACAAACACAACCACATGTGTCGACACAATCTTCTGGAATACCCCACCGTTGCCGATGGTCCCAGAGGATGCTCGTCGTTGCCACCGCCATGACAACCAATCACTTTTTTTTGTTTGTTTTTGTTTTCTACCAAACTGGTTCCACTGCTAAACCAGTTGTTTTCTGTTTCCACTCTTAAAGCCCGGCATTGAGAAAATTAAGCCAATGCAAAACTTCCTCCTGGGCCAGAGCTAAGAACCTCTTTCCTCAGCTGCTGATGAAAGTCGTGCTGAAATGTTTCAAGTGCCATGTTGAGATCTTCAAGTGGACTGTTTGTTTAGCTTAGGAGAAAAAATAAATAAAGAAAAACAGAATGTCAAGAATAAAAACTGAGATTATCTGCTAAGTTATATATGTGAGATAGCTTTCACCTACTGCTGGACTTGTAGAATCAAGAAATCACTGGATTAAAACCTGTCTGACGACATGAAGGGGGCTGAAAAATCTAGATGACAACACATCAGACCCTGGTAGAAAGAAATGAGAACCAACAGTGGGCATCGCCAGCTAAGAAGTTAATTCCCTAAAGCAGACATCGTAAACATTAGTTTCACTACTGCTGAAGCCCTAACATGCTACACGGTAGAAGCTAATGCTAAGGAGCCAACTTCAATTCAAACTATATCTGCTTCAATAATTTTGACATTAATAATTTACATGCTCTATAATGCCCTTCGATTTTGTATTCATGTTTATATCTCTTTCTCCGTTGTCTGTTTTATTTTTGTCTTGTACGATTCTTGCTTAAAATAAAAGTATTGGGGGTAAAAAGAGAGAGAACATGAGGAGAGGATACAGAACGATTTCCACCCGCTTCAATACGAGAACATGAATACAGACGTCTAACTACCTGAAGGAATCTTAGTAGCTGATAACCAAAACTTCAACACAGATGTTGAACTTTGTTCAGCTGAACGTTTGCAAAGCAGCCAAGTAAATTTTCGCTTTAGAATTTGTCTAGAGACAAAAATTTAGGGGAAGCTAAAAATGTTCAAAACGAGCAAAAGCACAAAGCAAAAAACTAGGTCTACACACACGGACCTGTTGAGAATCAAAGTCACTCGCTCCAAAAGCATTTTTCTGAGGTTTTGGTACGTTAGAGACTAAATCTGTTCGGCTTCAGGGCTCAGTCTTTCTGAGTTATAACAAATCTGATGAGGATTAAATAATTTCAGCCGTCCTTGTAGGAACTTGTTGACACTTATTTGAATTCTTTCAGTTAAAAGCCCTAACTTGCAGTTCCAACAGCATTCTCTGCAGTCATCAACAAGTAGAGACAACAGGCGCTTCACAAAGAGTGGATGTTTCTTCAAAACTGATGAAAAGACGAGATGGAAACAGTTCAAGGAGGCTGCAAAGAGGCGGACAGCGTCTCTGAAGGAGCTGCAGGCTCTTCTTATAGAAACCGGCGATGCTCTATGTGTGACAACAGTCTCCTGTATTATAAATGTGTTCGTACTAAGAAGTTGGAGAATCAAATAAAAGCTTTTCCTTCCCAAGAAAACACCCAAGCATGACTAAAATCACACCAAACTAGAGACTTTTGTTCCTGAACAAAAAACCAACAGTATTCATCACCAAAACAATCACATCAACAGTGCAACACGCTGCGCGCTTGTTTTCTTCAAATGGACCAACGGGGTTTAAAAAAAATATGAGCCGAACAATTCAAAACTCAAACTTTCTCGACAAAAAATCTTCCGAAACAAAGTGAGAGGGAGGCGTCCTCACGATTGGACCGATCTGGACGTCTTTTCAACGGTAGCGTGGGTAAGTAGTATTATCGAGATATTACGTGAGATTCTAACTCCAACCAAAAAGAAAAAAAAAAAAAAGGTTGAATAGAAACTAAATGGTGCTTCAACAAAATGAACCTGAAGGGCGTGAGCGCAAAATTTCAACCAGGTAATTGCACCTTTGCTGCATTTTACATTTCCGCACCTTGTGAGTTTGTTTGCTCTTCAGATCAACTGTGTACAGAATATATAAAGACAGGATACACAACGACCAAACAGTTTTTGTTGGGATCTACCACGGGGATGGCTGAGTCAGAAACCTAATGCTTTTTTTCCCCACCTCGTGTCATTGTTTCCTTGGGCAAGGCACTAAACCCCAAGTCAACAAGCAAACTACCGATGAGCATGTTGAGAAAAAAGTCCTTATGTGGTAAGAAAAGAGCAACAAAAATGTAATCCATCATGATCCTGTTATATAACAGCCCTTTGACGGATGCACATTTTTAAATGTGTTGCATTTAAAGTTCTCATACATTCCAGAAATTTTAAATAAACATTCAAACGTTCAAAAGCTACAGGAACGTCAGTGAGACGTTTCCAGCTGCCGGATAATGATGCCTGTTGACTCCATTTGGATCCTACACGCCATTTTCTACAACATTTCTAAACACTTTGGAGTATTTTTTTTTTTTCATATAAATTTTGCTTGAAATAATGTCTGTAACTCCTTCTCTGATCAAAGATCAGAAATGCCATTAGGTCTGGGAAAGAGCGTCAGAAACACCGACTGTTGTTCCAAACTTCATTTATAAATCAGAGTAATGATGTAAGGCGATCTGCTTATGGGTTTATGTGAAAATATGAAACAAATACAACATCTACAGTACGAGCCAAGACACGATGACGTCTGGGACGACTGTGTGAAAACCAAACCCTTCACTTATAAACCAGTAAACTGGCTCCAGCTCCAGGCCAGATTTAGTGCTGGTGCAAAAAGGAAAAGCTGCTCTGAGGGCCGAACACAATGAATGTTGGAAAACACTGAGCATCTTTCCACCAGCAACCTGCTGAGGCTGCTAATCTACCAAACACCTTCCCTGTGGAGCAGTTTTCCCATTTTCATCTGCTTTCCTTCCATTTGTACGTTCAGTCCGGGAGGAAGAATTCAGCTCTAATCTTATAAACCACAATCACAAACAGCTTGTAAAGCAAAAAGCCTATTTTTCTCTGTTGACTAAGAACTGTGAACTGGATTCTAATTAAAACTGGCTCAGCAGTCTTCTTATCTCAAGTGATTTCTCATATCAAATACCTTCTTTTTTTTTTTTTTTTTTCCATTTGCAGAACAGACATTTTAAAATTAAAACCATTTCAGCATGACGGTGACTAAACAAGCGCCGGGAATAATCCAGAAATTGTTTACTTGCTAAACATTTCAAACGTTTTTGGATTTTAGAAATATATACATGTATATGTGTCAACTTTTATAAAACCTCAAATTTCACGAATAGAAGAAGAAGAAGAAGGAGAAGAGGATGAGGAGGATGCCTCACCTGTCTGGTGTTCTGCAATACCAGCAGTAAATTCAGGTGGGATAATTATTTTGTCGCCTTTGCAGCTGAATCATTTCCAGACGGATTGTTATCCAAAGATCTGCAAATATTCACGTGATGCAGCAGGCAGTGAAACAAATGTGCTCAAATATTTAGCATGCCCTGTTTCGTTTGAAATCGCACCACTGCATCAACATTTACAGACCAGGTGTGGAGGTTCACAGTGTTCGGTGCGACAGCAGGTGGAGCAGTAAGAGTTATAATCTCCAAATGGAAAAGGTGATGATTGCTGCTTTTATGTGAAATTGAATTTCATGCTAGCTGTGCAAAAACTATCCAGCGTCTTTACCACCAACTTCAGTTTGAACGCATCTGATTAAACATCAGATGGTTGAACCATCATCCGAGGCGTTTAACACTTTTTCACATTCTTATTAGGTTTTCAGACTGATTATTCGGGTTGAATGAAATGCATCGTGTAGCAAAAGCATCGACACGCCTTGACCTTTTGCACCCTTTGTCGCGCTACAGCCACTTCTTTAGCATTGAACTTTTATGATTAACCAACACAACAGAGAGCGTCACTGTGAAGTGGATGCAAAAACATCCAAATACAAATCTGAAGTGTGGCGTCCATCTGTATTCTGCTCACCTGTTGTTGTAACTACACCCATAATCTCTCGCTGCATGTTGCACATAAATCATTCTTTCCAAACCAGCTGGAGCTCAGTCAGATTAGAAGGAGTGTGTGAGGCAGATTCTTAATCAGATTACAGGGCCTGAACTTTGACTGGGCCGTTCTAGAACATTAATATGCTTTGATTTGATCTACAATTAGCAAGCTAGCACACTGTGTACTCCCCATTTCCAGCCAATCAGCACCAAGGAAGGTGAACGCTGCTTCCGGATTGGCTGCTGTGCATATGCCAGTCAATTATTAAATGACGTTTCAGCTGCTTTTTTCTTATAATATTTTAATCACGAAAAAACTGGGTAACTCTTTATTTGAAGGGGTGTGCATAAGACTGACATAACATCTGTCATAAACATGACATAATACCTATGATAAACATGAAGGAGTCTTTATGAATGTTTATGACAGTTGTCATGAAGTGTCATTCAGTAAATAATGACACTTTTAATGCAAAGTTGCTCTAAAAGTTGCATTGAAAGTCCCAACTTTGCATTAAATTGTAATTATTTACAAAATTATGCAAAGTTGGCACTTTTAATGGACTTTCAATGCAACTTTTAGAGCAACTTTGCATTAAAAGTGTCATTATTTATCGAATGACACTTCATGACAACTGTCATAAACATTCATAAAGACTTGTTCATGTTCATGGCAGTGTCATGTCATGTTTATGACAGTGTCATGTCTGTCTTGTGCACACCCCTTCAAATAAAGTGTTACCAAAAACGGCATGTAAACATGTTTTCCTCGAACAATTTGGATTTAAATTCCATAGAAAATGTGCGGATGCTGAACTGCGAGCAGGCGGAGGTCCGCCGCGCTCCGCTCCACTCCACTTTTCCTCGGACGTTCAGGAGGCCCTGAAGACGAGCGCCGTCGCTTTTCAACCTTCAGCTGCAAGACTGCTGCCAACTGTTCTGCACCAACAGTAAATTCCAGACAGGAAGCGTCATTCTTCAGCTCTTCTTCATAAACAAGGAACAAAGGTCCTGTAAAGAGGTCAAAGAGGAGGGGGCGATGATCGCCTGGTTAGAACCGTGGGAGTGGGGTTTTGCTTTTTCTCTTTTATTTTGACTTCCTTCACTCTGAGTCTAATTTGCCAAGCATTTTTAAAGGTCGACAGCAACACAGCAACGAAACAAGATGCTACGATGTAATTTATGTAGTAGGTGGCAAAAAATTCAACACCTGAATTTAACTAGGCGAATAGGTTTGAGCTTCCTATTGGATAATTACTGTGCGGACAAGAAGTCATGTAACCCCAACTGATGCAATGAGCAGCTTCTCATTTCTTAAACAAGCATGGTAAAAAACACATCCTACAGCTGTTAGTCTGTTCAAAAAGGATCAAATCATTGACAACACACAAATAAAGCATCTAAGGAGACAGCAGAAACTACCAGCATTGGCTTAAGAGCTGCTCAATGGAAGAACCCTTTAATAATCTATGATCACTTAAACATTTGGTAGAAATCAAATCAAGAAAAACGGGAGTAGAACTCAATGTTCGCGTTCTTTAACGGTGAAAGTACGGATAAGTTCAGACAAGATGAACATTTATTTTTTTTTCTTCCTCCTCATTTTTACGAACCACTACAAATAAACGCCAATAAAATGCCTTAAATAAAGGAGTTTAAAACTTGTCCAAGGCACCACTTGGTCTTTCCCGCAAGTCCCAGCGTCATTAAAACCAAACCTCTAACAGCGTTGGCTCCTATTAATAAAAGAAGAAGCCGGGCTACACCTCAGATATCTTTGAATTCAAATAGGATTCACTTTCTTTTTCCTACAATCTCTACGATTCCGTGAAAGAAAAAAAACACTCAGTGGATTTTCGAGCGAGCGCGTCACGAGGAGGGAGTGTGAGCAAGCGGGAGGATACTGGGAGTGAATCCACTTAGGGGAGCCAATAACTCTTTTCCACTTTAATAAATGATATTCAGAGACGGAGAAGAAGCAGCTAATATCCTGTGGTGTCTGGCGCCTCGTCGCAGAGCTCAGCTCGGCATTCGCTCTGTTTTTGTCATGTGATGTCAAATCCCGAAAAACATGCCAGCAGCTGTAGTGGTTGATTAGCTCTATTAAGACAAGTCTAACAATAAAGAAGATGGAAGCTGACAACAGATCGCTAACTCCAACAGCAAACCAGTGGCGATAATGTTCTGTGAGCGGCTCTCCACAGCTGCAGATTCATGGAAACCAGCAGCAATATTCCCTTCAAAGAGGAACTAATGCTCATCTAATGGCTGTTAAGCATTAATGAGTCCGCTTGCTTCTTTCCAGTTGGGTTTAAAGGAGGCCTGTTCAGACTGTCGGGACTGCCGCGGTCCCCTTATCATTACATGCTCATCATTACTCCTGCTAATCTGTTCTGCTCACTGCTCATACAGATGAATATTAATGCCACGGAGGATGATAGTCGTGCACGTGTGCCGCTCGAACACACACAGACAGATGCAGATAGGCGGAGGGGAAGAAAAAAAAAAAATAGAAACGGAGAGAAAAAGTTGGACGCGCAAAGGCGAACACGCTTCCTGTGTGTCGCCAAGTGAAACGGCGGAGCCGGGGAAGAGCACGTGCCGTCTTTATCACGGCAGCTGAAGGAAGGATGGGGAAAAGAATTGGTTTTAAGTGAAATCAATAGAGATAATCCCCTAAATTAGATTTTGAAAAGCTTTGCTGGCGAAGCACAACTTGAGACCAAAGCAGAGGCCTACTTGACTCACCGACGAGTAAGGAGCGTTTATCCGAGGGGGGGGTACGAGCGAAGGTCAAGGATGAGAGGAAGAGCTGAGGAGAGAGAGAGAGAGAGAGAGAGAGAGATGCTGGAAATCAAAGCCGAATCCCCAGGAATGAGCTACTGGATCAGGCTAACGTAGCCGTGATTACCGCGCGGCCCACCGCCTTCACACCCGGAGGAGGGAGGCCCGGCAGGGTTCAGGGACGGCCTGCACCTGACAGACCTGAAATGTCACGTCACGACCGGGGGAAGAAGAGTGAAGGGTTAAAAGGTCAAGCTGCCTGATTGTGTGCAGAAAGCTTTATCTGTATAGGAGCACAGACAGCTCCGAGGGAGAGTAATTAAACCTCAGCGGATCAGGAATTATCAGACGAAAATCCACGATTTCATGAGATTGATGCTGGCAGCTATGTCTGCGAGTCTCCAGATTCCTTCCTCTGCTATTCCCAGCTCTGTGTAGCGGAAACAGTTTGAGACAGAGAAGGAAAAAAAACACAAATTGGGACATTTTGTCTTTGGTTTTACTACAACATGAAAATCATTAACCCCTTAGCTGTCATGAAGACGCAAAACAATAGTTGGTTACGCAATACATTTTATGATAAAGGTTAGAATCATAAAAAGGGTGGATGGATGACAAGTGGAAGGACGGATGAATTTGTGAACTCCAAGAAAAATGTGAAAAACATCCAGAACTGAATTTTGAAAGGCATCATAAGTTGTTTTTTTTTGTCATGTTTAACCAGGTGTGAACTTGTAGTACCTACCTGAGGTGTTTTTCTCTCCCTGACCAGTCAGTCCAGTATGAGTATTTTTCCAACTAAAAGTCATGAATTCACCAGAAACATGCACCGGTTTGCAGAGCGGAACAACATCTGGCAGGACGAACCTGGAATCAAACCCACAACTCACAGCACCCAGTTTCACCACTGCACCCAGTGGTTCTCTTCGCACCTAGAAATACGAAAACTATACAACAAACATCTGGATTTTTAAAAAAATTTTTTAGGGTGAAAAAGTTTGGAGCTTATAGCGACGGAAAATGTGCTCCTCCGTCTTTAACGCCTGTTTTTTATTTTTCTTTTTTCCCCCACTCCTCCTCTCCCCACCAAATCCCTCACTTTCTCTCTACCCCGAGTGAGAAACTGTTAATAAAAGAGCCGATGACAAGCGCCGCAGTGATCTGCTAAAGCAGAGCTGACAGTGAGCCGGAGCGGGGAGCGGGACGGTTAGGAGCCGGTTCTGCTGCGCGGTGGGAGTGTGGTTGGAGGGGGACGCGGCAGCAGGTTGGAGCTGCTCTGTTTGTTTAGCCGGAGGATACAGGAGCGTTCATTTCACACGATTAACTTGTAAAATGTTCTCGAGTGGATTCAAGTCGCCGCAGCCAAAGTTTTGTCACGCAAAACGCTCCCCTGACACCACCCACCTTCTCCTGCACCATGTGCATCGGAACAACTGGAGCCCTGCAGGAAAACTCAAAGCAGGCTGTGTTCCGTTAATGAGGCTTCTGAACCCCAGCAGCTAGAAGGAGATGTCCCATCACTTTTAGCTCATTACCTGTCCTCGTAAACGGCCCACACTGTAGAGACAAGCGCAATGTTTGGCTGCAGAATGCGCTGGCATCGGCCTGACAGTTTGGTAAATTCCTTGCATGAGCAGTAATTGTCCAATCATAATTTACAGTAACCAGGCATGGCAGGCTTGTCAAGCTTCGGATTTCTCTGGTGTGCATGGAGGCGTGCGGAGAAAACAACTCAATCAAAAAAAATAATCAATTGTGCCTTTTCTTTTCATTCGTCCGTCTTCGAGACGTCAGAGGAAATAATGGCATTTTGATTTGATATAACTTGCACAACTTCGCCACACACTGTTCAATGTTTCACAATATTAAGAGCTCCGGCATTCTTTCCCGTTCATGGGAATACTATGATTGCTGTTTCTATGGCAGCTCTTATATCAAAAGCTGCGAAACTTCACACTAAATATTGTCAATGTTCAGGATCACTGCTACTTTCAGGGCTAAATGTTCTTTTCAGAGCCATTTTTAAACCCCTTTACGCGCACAGTGACCTTGGAGATTTCCTCCACAGTGACCTTGGAGATTTCCTCCATTTTTGATTTCTTGTTGCATTTGAATGTTTCGAACCACCAAACTAATTTTAAAATCAGACAAAAATGATCAGTAGAAGCACATTTAAAACAATCAGACCTATTCCTTTTACATTCTGCAGCCGTGTGAGTTTTGCCCTCGTCACTCAAAGACGAAACAAAAAGAAGAAGAAGAAGAAAAAAAAAGGACGATATTTAGAAACCTTCTAATCCAGCCTGTGAGTGCGCTGGGCTCATCGTGTTTGAGCACGCTTTCCCAATGACGAGCTCAACGTACAAAAACGGGATTAAGCCAGAACAGAATATCCAGTCTGGTTGGTATTTTTCCTGACTTTCTCAGTTATAACAGAAAATGCGACTGCTAATTATTTCCACATCTTCAGTGTGAATCACCAGCTCGGAACAACGAGCGTCTGACTCAAGGGTGTCACTACGTTGCACATTCAAGAGGTTTTTTTTTGTGTGTGTGTGTTGCATCTTTTCTGCAGTTTAGGTTTTACCAGCGGTAGGATTAGAGATGTGCAGTGTCTTGCAAAAGCAGTCATACCCCATAAACTTTTCTGCATTCTGTCGCTTGGCAGCCGCAAAGTTTACTGTATTGTCGTTGTGTTTCGTGTAATTAACGGCCACACAAGTAGAACTTAATTATGAAGTGATAAATGGGTGTGTCCAAATTCAGCGACTGCGTCCTTCAAAGGACCCGGCCTACGTCAAACGACCACAAAGACCAGATGTGAGCACCTATTAAATTGGACCGACTAGCCTTCAAATATTTTCCCACCCTTGCATCATGCGTCTTGTCGCCTAGCAACCGGGGTGGCAGCGCTACCACAAAGTGGTAAAAATGGAACTTGAAATCTTTTTTATCTTTTTAATCAATTTATTTAATCTGTTATATAAATACTTTTCTTACAAAACTGATATTAAAAACAAGACGTATCACAAAAGGCAAACAACACTACTGGCTTTGAGTTTTTAGATTATTTGTACCACATTGTAATATACTTATATTTAAATTTCCGCTCTTCTCACAGATGAATATTAATGTTTTCTGCTTCGTCCGCCGTTGTTACCAGGGCAAAAATCTCCCGTTGGGCCTGCAGTGAATCTTGGGTTGGGACGGGTTGTAAAGTACAAACCAGATCTTCAAATCTGGAGAAAATGAGGACGCATTTGAGGGGCGCAATTTGGAGGTCTTTAAATTTTTACGCCTTTGACGTGGAAGACGTCTGAAGAAAACTGCGCTCGCTCGCCGTGCTTAGTGGGCACACTGGCCAGGTAGGAACAGAAACTCCTGATTAATCTGATAGCGAGATTTTGAGATCAAAATCTGGACTTGGCCTAACAGAAGAAGAAGCAGAAAAAGAGCGGAGGAGGATGAAGAAGAGTAGAAATGAAAGAAAAAAACCATGGAAATATCGTACAACTCCCCCGCCTTCTCGTCCTCTTCTTCTGTGCTTTGAGTCCACGTCACGTCCCTCACTCGATTAATAAATGCGTTGTTGTGATAGCTCAATAAGCTGCTCAGGAATTTTTGGCACAATTGTGATGCCGTAGTTCTGTAAAAACGCTTACTGAGTGGAGCAAATACAAATAAACACCACACTTTTTCAAATGTTTGTATGTTAAAAAAACTTAAACTTCACACTGACCCACTACTTTGTGTTGGTCTGTCACCAAAAAAATACAGATAAGAGACAAAATGTGAAACGATCTGAAGAGGAATGATAAGTCTAGAGTTCAAAACAAAAACCATCTGATCTGGTTTCAGCTCATCAAAATCACATCGCGGCTTTTCGTTCTTTTTGATTTACCACTGTTATATGAATGTTCTCCTTAAGGTGTCATTAAAACGCTCCTATACACACACAGGCTCACTCAAGACCAATAAACAGCTGCATCATGACAACATAAAGTACACACACACACGCACACACACAGAGAGAGACACTCGGGACTCATAAACAAACCCGATCAGACGTTAAATAAACCGCGCTCTCACAGAAAATTCCAGCCCAACCCACAAAAACAAATCTGCCCCAGTGCGCACCGGTTTGTCATGATTAAAAAGTTTATTTCCAAAACACCCCATCCATTGTTTTCATGTGCCCGTTCATCAGGAGGCTCGTTTATGTGCTTGAATTTCAAGTTCATTGTTGAGGCGAAAGAATGCCCTCGCCCCGACAAAAGGAGCGGCTTTCACGGCGGTCGGGGTGGTCTTGTGGTTTGGGGAAGGATTTCAGCCCCTTTGTTCCCCAAGCGCCTTCTCTGTTGAAGTTTCCTCGAGCAAGACACTGGAGCCCCGGAGGGCCGCGAACGGAGAATGCGGCGTCGTCAGCGCGAGAGTTGAAGGTTCGGTTCTTTCAAAGTGTTGCGCGACTATTGCAGCGACGTGTGAGAGGTTCACTCTCTTAAGAGGAGGAGGAAATTCGTATGGAGGGACGTGTTGCCCCACAGGCACTGTCAGTCATGATGTGATGAAACAATCGCTGTAGAATGAGCACAGTAAAAGATTTAATGGATCAAAATCAACATTTGTTTTACCAGGAGCTCATTACCATAAACAGGCTAATGAAAAAAATCAGTCTAGTAAAAGAAAAGAAAATAAAAATGCCTGTAAAGGCGACATTAATCTGACCGACATGCAGCTGTAGCTGTTTCTCAGCTGCCCCTCGTTAGTTTTATTGATAAAAGCATTAGCTAATCAATTAAATAAGACGCTAAATCGTAACAATATGAGCAGGATGAATGCGATTTTTAGTTATTTGCTTCACGCCGCTTCTATGTTTCTCCCCTAAACGGCAACTCTAATCACAAAGAGCGGCTCTTATCGGCGTTAAAACCTCCATCAGCGACAGCCGGGTAGCGGGAGGAAAAATATTTTTTTCCACTGCAGAATCTCAAATCAGATCAGGAAAAAGCTGCAGTTACGAAAAAGTCTTTAGGGTGTATACGGGTGCCAGACTCGCAGGATTAATCTTAACAGCTAAAACACACAGTTTGGTTTTACAGTTGGCGATGGAGGCGAGGAAGGCTGGGGGTTTCTGGATGAGCAGAGTTTGTCTTGTTTCTGATCCTTCAAAATTGTCCACATTTTGTCACCTGACCACAAACTTCAACGTATTTTGGTGACGTTTAAAGACCCGACGTAAAGTGACACCCAGCAAATAAAACACAAGTTTTGCACGTGTTTGTAGTCAGTGCCTTTGAGTGAACACTTTTCAGAGACATCTTTCCCTTCAGCTACAGCTGAAAGTCATTTAGTCTCCACCAGCTTTGACCATCCACACACTGAGTTTTGTGTCCATTTTTTATTTATTTATTTATTTTTTTGCACAATAGCTCAAGCTCAGGCAGATGGGATTCTCATTTGAGGTTAGGTCTCAACTTTGACTAAACCGTTTGTAACTGGTGAATACGTTTTGATGAAAACCATTCCATTGTAGTCCTGGTTGAATGTTTGGGGTGGTTGACCTGACGGAGAGTCCGACCCAGTCTCACGTCTCTTCAGGATACGGCCACCACTGTGTTTTTATTACATTTTTAGTGCGTTAGTTTTCACGATGCATGCGAGTCGAGTTTAGCCTCGCCTGACCAGAAGACCTTCTTCTGCATTTTTCCTACATGGCTTGTGGCAAAGTAGACTTCCTATGGTTCTTACAATGCAATCAGGTATATTCTGAACTGTAAATCAAAATAGATGGCGTAAAGAGGAGTATATACATTGAATTCACACTTGACTATAAGTCGCAGGAACAGCCAAACTGACAGTGTGACTTTTAGTCTAGAAAATGCAGCACTTTATTCCGATATTCCTCTGTAAATTCCAGATGTGTGAGGTGCCTGGCCCTCAACCGGCCCTTTAAGAGCATTCAGACCTCGATTTGGCCTAAAACAAAAATAAATTTGACACCCCTGGTTTAGGTGGAACAAGAAAATGGCAGCGAGAGAATGGGGGAGACATGCGGCAAACGTCTCCGAGTCGGGGCTTGAACCCCAGACGGTTGTGTCAAAGACTAGGAGCCTCTACCACTAAACCACACACTGCCGAAGATAACTACACAGCGAGATTAGCTTCCAACTCTTCACTGTCGTGTTTGCAACAAACACGGATTCCTAACCTTCCTTTGCCTCTTGGCTGACGTATCTTCAACTTTATTTCATCGCAAGAGTCCCTGGAATTTGACAGGAATGTCCTGGATTGTTTTGTGCCGCGCAGCCAACACTAATTAACCATGAAAGACATGTTCTGTTTTTGCAAAGAGGAGAGAGCGCAACACGCAAGACACAGCAGGGTTTTCATCATGCCAATTTGTGCGTGTCACACCTTTTTTTTTTTTTTAAACATTTAATGCATCACCACCACCGGGAGGAAGCGTGTGCATAACAAAAAGGCAGGGATGAAAAAAGCCGGGAAGTTTCTAATGTCAAGTTCAAAGTTTAGGGAATACCAAAGGGAGGTGGATTACCACCTGCACATGTTTCCACAATCAAATTGTGTCATGAGACCCCCCCTTTTTTTTCCCCCTTTTTATATAAACGATGCCCAGGCAGAGTTCAAAGCAAATCCCGTTCAAAGGGGAATCTGATTTAAATTTCCCTCAGCCGAGGCTAAGCGTGATCATGCCAAAGTCATCCTGGTTAGCGCTACACCCTCTGACATACTTGAGAAGGAGAGCCTTGGCATCCTTAAAGACACTTTTCAGCCCATCAAGGAGGATTTCACACCGGTCCCTCTCCGGTAGCTTTTGGTAGGTGGAGGCTGAAGTGAGTGAAAGCTCCACATCTCGCAGTCCTCTGGCTTGTTCTCTGATTTTAGCCCTTCCAGAGGACAGGTGTTATTGCAGGATATTAAATCTAACATCTTTTTACCTTCTGTAACGTCCCACTGTGTTGTGATATTAAAGTGATAAATCATTTTGTGACAGTTTGTGGCACTTTTACAGAGGTTAATGCGTCCTTTTTCAGATGACCCGAGGCGCACTCTGTCCCTTTTTAGAAATGATGCAGCACTTTTAAGTGAATAAAAATGATCCCTGCGAGATGTTGGGAATAATTAAAACGATTCTAAATGATACTCAGCAGACGGGAGGTATTAGCGAGAGAGAACACTTTCCCGTTTTTATTTCATCAAAGGTGCACTGAACAAATTCGGGGGATTTGAAGGAGGTGAAAGAAAGTGCTCGCTGCTGTCGAGAGGAAACCACACAAGAAGTCTGAGTTTCACTGCAAAGAAAGCATTAAAAGGCGATGAAACTGGGAAACGGAGAGTGCAGCAGGCCTGATGGAAGTCCAATGAAGTTTATTCAAACGTTATCATCATAAAGTAAAAACCTTTTTCCAAAGGTTTCTAATATATTGGTGATGTTTTCCTAACCCAGTTGTGTGTGTGGAGTGGGGGAGGAAGCCGGAGTGCCTGGAGAGAACCCACACCGAGAACATGCAGAGAGACCCCAGGCTGGGATTCAAACCAAGGACCATCTGGCTGCAAGGCAACGGTGCTTCTAACTGCACCACCATGCGACCCAGATGGATACACACCAAGTGAGTATCCATTTTATGTACATGATGCTTTTGTGGTTCCATTAAGTTTCCATTATCGCTCATTATCTTTCCATCTCGGTTCCATTGTGCTTCCAAGAAGATTTCAGACTGTTTCCATCCGATTCCCTCGCAGAATGTTTTCCATAATTCCAGCTGCATTGAGGTTCTAATGTGACTCCATTATTTTCCTCTCAGGTTAACCATGTTTCCTTGTTTTCGTCCATCTTCCATTGTAATTTACATTGTGGTTTAATCATAGTTCATTTGTATTTCCATCATGGCTCCATTCTGGTTCTAGTATTGAATGGTATTTCTTCCAGGGTTCCACTTTGGTTCTGTTGCTCCATTATGATTCCATTGTGGTTCCATGATATTCAGATCTGCTCCATGGTTTCATTTGTCGTGATCTTTGGGACCTTTTGGACATTCACCTTCTGTTTCCTCATTTCCTCTGTTCTGTCATCCATTTTCTTCAGTTCAACTTCAGTTTATTGCCTTCCTTCACAGCTGCACCAGGTTTCTAATCAACCACCTGCTCATTGTTCAATAATCTAATCTCCAGTTTAAATATTTCTCAGATCATTCTGTCGTTACGGGTCTGTCTCCTTGTGCTCGTCTCGTGATGTCTGACGGTAAGGCGTTTAGCTCAAGTTTGGGTACGTACTGCAGCCGATTGAGATCATCCTGACCTTTCCTCTCAGTTTCATTTAGAGCTCACATAGAGCGGGAAAAGTTATGAATAACTTGAGACACTTGGAATCTACAGCTGTTTGCAAAGAGGTTCAAACTACTTTGGCGAGTTGTGTAATTCAAGTTTGTTGAACTTTCCCGTTGCTCCTAGTATTGGTCATTCAAATTATTACTGTCAAACAAATCATTTCTATGCAGCCAAAGATAATCTACAAACTTTAATCAATCATAATCATAAAAAAAGCAAATAGGACTTGTTCTTGTGAAGTTAAACAATTTTAACAACCTCCACCACCAGTTTTTTCTTCTTTTTTTTTTTTGAAGGTTTATATCCTTGTATGCATATATTTTATCTTTTATGTATAATATTGGCCTTTGAATTTTAAATGCCCTGCACTTTTACAGTGCTTTATCAAGTTCATTGGACCCTAAAGTGCTTCACAGTACATTCAGTCATTTACACACACACACACACACACACGCACGCACACACACACACTGACGGTGGTGAGCTACCATCTTATCCGGATAGGAACCGTCAGTGTCTGAAAGCTTCAGGGTCCTTATTCTCAAAGAATACTAAAAGTAGCTCCTCGTGATCTCATTTTAGGAAAATTGTTAGAATTTCTGGAACTCTAGCATTTTTCTTAGAATTTTTCCTTGATAAGATGAAAGTTATTCATCTTAAGCCTTCAGAAAGCTTATAATGTGACAAAATGTTAGTGAGGAGGACCTTTAGCGAGAATAAGAATGTCTTAAGCAGGGAAGATGGAGGAAAGAGCTACTTAGATACAACTTTATGTCAGCAGCAGGTAATCACAGTAAATTGTAAACAACTGAATGTAAACAATGTGCAGTCAAACATGTTGATGCTGTGTGGCAAGTAATGTAATTTCCTAATTCAGTCTAGATTCAGTGATTGGCCAATATCCATCACCAGACTCCTGTGGGCACATTTCCTGTTTTTGTGTCTTCTTCTGTTTAATTTACCTTCAATCACAGACTAAACTGAACCTTATTGATTTATTTAAAAAAGAATCATGAGGTAAAAGCTACCAGGTTGTGTATTTTCTGCGATAGGATAAGAGGTGACATTTAGTTCACACTCCGTATCAGTTGGTGGTTGTAATGCTCCATTAAGTTGTTTAGCATCCGCAATTAAACAAGAAGTAGAGGACAAAAAAAAGAGCCAATCATAGTCCCCGAGAAGATAGCATCACCCCTTGCAACGGGGTCAACCAAACCTCCGTGCTAAGACAGGAATTTCTGTCATCAGTCACTCTCATCAGCTGACTGAATCTCTTCTCCCTGGCAGAGATTTGTAGGTTAAGACGGGAACTCTGAGAATGCAAGAGCAGAACTTTAGACATTAAACTGCTGCAGTCAGGTAGAAATCTTTATTCTGTTAGTATCAGACAACTGGCCAACAAAACTGTGTCAGACCAGCGGTGGAGAGCTTCCTTTGTTAGCAAACAGAAGACCCGGCTTGTTGGTCATCATCGGCACAAAGACGGCAGCAACGCCAAGGATCCTCTCTGGTAAACAGCGGTAACCAACTGTTCCTGTTTACATTGGCTGCAGCCAAAAGAGAGTAAACAGAGTTGGAGACAGAGGTAAAACCCCAGGCTTCCCAACAGCACCTCGACTAAACCTTCAAAATATCCACCAACCCAGACGCCTTAATGCTCCCAGTTTTTATTCTGCCGGGCGCAGAAAGAGAAGAAAGTGAATGAGTCACCCGCCTCCTCTCCCCCTCACACCCTCAATCTCTTTATTGAGGCAGCTGCACCCTTTGACCTTGATGAACGTGGAATGTGTGTGTCTGTCTGCGTGCGTGCGTGCGCATGTGTGTGTAGACCTCTGGTCATGAGGGCTGACGGTAAGGGGGAGTACAAGTGTGAAAGCAGGGAGAAGAGGACGGGGGAGTCGGTGAGTTTGGAGGGATGGAGGGAGGAAGGGAGGAGGCTAGAGGTTGCTTTTTCTCCCTAAGTACAAAAGCTGTCAGGGCGAACAATAAAGCATGGAGAATGGTGTGTGTTCAGGGAGGCACTGAGCCGTGTTAGTGTGCGAACCGGGCCCTGAGCGGGCATACGGAAGGGGGTGGGGGGGGAGAGGTAGCCAACAGAAAGGAAGAAAAGAAAAGAGCGAAAGACAAATGACTCAGATTGAAATTTGATGAGAGAACCAAAGAGGGTGATGGGAAAGAAAGACATACAGGAGAGACGGTTTGAGAGTAAATGAGTGAATTAAGGGAGGCAGAGGAGTTTGAACGGATATTCGTTTTGTTTAGCGGCTTTCCGAAATGCTGAACTTCCGTTGCTAAAGGAAACAGAAAACAAGGCCCAGAATCGGGACATGCGTGTGTGTGTGTGTGTGTGTGTGTGTGTGTGTGTGTGTGGTCAGCATACCAAAGGAAGAACGGTGGGGAGGGGTTTGCTCCACACTGTACCACTACCATCAGTAAGGGTTAGGGCTTCACATTCAGCAAACCTTCATTAGGTTTATCTGTGTGACTGTGTCACCGTGAATGTATTCACGCTGCAGCTGGCTGCAGACAAAGGTGAATGAGCCCCAGGCTTTGTTTCAAACATGCGGGCTTGAGAAGCTGCGGGACGGCACAGGGTTCACGAGTGGTGAGCAGGGAGTGGGGAGTTTTGCTTTGAAAACTAAGAGCTTGGGCCTCTCTCTCTCTCTCTCTCTCTCTCTCTCTCTCTCTCACACACACACACACTCAGGGATGGTAAACGTATTGATTTTATAACTGGTGTGTGAGGTGTGGTAAGTGGTTGGTAATAGCGGGAGGAGAGTGTTGTGAAGTGGTGCAGGTTAAGAAGTTTGGCTGCTGGATAGACTTTTTATCTCTGGTTTGGGGTTAGGTTTGATGGGACGAGATGGACGGAGGTCAAAAAACACTCCAGTGGCTCTAATGGGAAAGAGAGGTGTGAAAATGACTAAAACCACTAACAAAAACCATCTACAAAGGCTCATTTTCTTACACAAACAAACAAATGACTTCTCTGTGTGACTTTTTTGGCACTCAAAATATAAAATGCCAGACATTTTGGGGGGAATACAGCACCACAGCCCATTTTGTCATCAAGCAGCCTCTAATTTAAATGTATTTTGAAAGGATTTTTATGTGACAGACCAGCAAAAAACAGGGCTTAGTAACGAAGAGGACAGAGGCTTTTGGAATGAATTTTACTAATAGAAATTAGCAATCACAGCTGCAAACCTTTTTGAGATATGTTGCACATCCAGAGGCAGATTTTTGCAAAAGCCACTCAGGCTCAGTCAGACGGGATGGAAATTTAGTGAATCATCCGAGATTCTGATACGGGATAAAATACAAAACACATAACCAAGTCCTGTTCTGAACTGGCCGCCCACTGACTGCATATTTTTAAAAAGCAATTGAAAATTTGCTTAACTGTTCATCTGAGTCATAAGTAGTATTTTTTTATGTAATGCTTTCTGATGTTGCCCTAGGCAACTGCCAGAATTGGGTGCAGTAGCCAAAAAATTGTACTCAAGTAAAGGCAAAGTTATAGTATTTTTACCCAAGTAAAAAGTTGGATTCCAAGAAAAGTAAAACAGTATTTGATAACTAAGTAACTGTTTGAGAACATTTGGTTTTATCCGTGAAAATCACGTAATCCATACATTGTTTTCACCTGCTTATCCTCACAGGGGGCTGGTGCCCGTCTCCAGCAGCCATCGGTCGAGGGTTGGGGTACGCCCTGGGCACGTCGCCAGTCCATCACAGGACAAACTCCAATCCACACGCTCACTTACTCCTTTAGGTTATTCGTTTCTCCTGACAGTTTTGTTTTTGGACTGCGGGAGGAAGCAGGAGTAACCAGAAAAAGCCTAGCATGAGTAGAACATGCAAACTGCATGCAGGACGAATATAAACGCAGGACCTTCTTGCTGCAACCGTGCAATGCAAGTGATGCAAGTAAAAATCTAGTTATGCTCAAATTCTAATAAAATACAAAGAGTAAAAAAAAAAGTAAATAAATAAGCAAAAGTACTGCATTCAGGCAGAAGAAAACCCAATTCTCTCTTCTTCTCAACAAAGCTTTGAAACCAACATTTACAGATTTATCCACGTCAGAGCTGTGCAGCATACTTCCAGTGACTATAAATATTTTTACAGTATTGGTCTTACTGTAGCTGAGGTTTGTGGTTTAGGTATGAGACAACCTTTTGGAGCTACTGGCCATATTGTGCACCAACACGCAGAATGAAACATGGTCATTCAGCCACACAGTTCCTACACTGAAGCATGAGAAACACATAAAAGTACAATTTCACAATAAGTGAAAATCCACACATGACGAACTGCTTCCCAGAAGTAATGGAACATTCTGCTGTTATGCTATAAAATACATTATGCAGAAACATGGACACATTGCACAGTTACTTAAGTGCTCACAGAATTATGCAAATTTGTGTGCAAATGCTGCCTGTAGACAGTTCTGTGTACTTAAACTGAAGACTTGACGGTGAAATTCTTAGTCTGAGGTGAATAGATAAGCTGAGAAGGTATCAAGTAATAATCCAGCAACAGGAATGGGGAAAAAAAAAAAAAACAATTACCAAGAAATCTACATGTGCTTTTAAGTGAATATAAATAACAGGTTTTCCCGTCACCCACTAGTTTGTAGAACGCCCTTTTAAATGTCATTGAAAAATGTCAGTTTTGCTTAAAAATAGATTTTTGGTATAAAGAAACTTTACTTTACTTTGTCTGATTTCTCACAGTCCAACATGGCTTCCTTGTGCAAAATCAAACAAGGCTGCAGAAGAAATAAACTGTGTACCTCTACAGGTACGGGTTCATATTTGAATAAAAATATGAGCACATGGCGCTTTTACCTTTTGCCTCTTCAAGAAGACACGTTGCTGTGGTGTTAAAATCTATTATAAGAAGTGCTATGTGTTTTTATCAGCTTTTTTTTTTATGTCTATAAAAAGTGGCCAAAGCTGAACTCAAATGTAGATTTGGCTTCATTCTGCTTTTCCAATGTTCAAGGAACGCATCAGCAATTACTAATTACAGCCTGAGGTGGTCGTCTGAGGAAGGCCGGCTTTTCTGCACCTTTCTGGCTTCTTTCAACTTAAAATTAGAACATTCAATTGGATTTAGATCACTGTTTAGCTTAACCTGAAGCAAAAGGTCTGAAGTCTGCCATTTTACCGGATAAATTTGATTCTTCTATAGCCGGGATTCTGTTAGGAGAACATAAGACATCAAAATATTACCTGCAGGAGACAAATCCCTCAACATTTTCAGTTTGGTAAAGCAGAGGTTAGCTCTGACTAGATGTTCATTAGATTTGACAAACATCCCATATTTTTCCTGGTCCGGTTTGCAAATTGAGACATTTCGTTCTTGTTTGTTGTACATATAATTACCTGGTGAGCCACCGACATCTGTAACACAACTTTACCATCTATTTAAGCTGTAGGATGCAGCTGCAGAAGTTTCCTTTTTATTTGCTCGTCCAGGTAGCATTTGTTTCCCCCCCCCCCCTACAGATGATTGCGCTCACGCTTGTTCAAATAAATAAGTGGGCTGTACTTTTCTTGCTTGTATGTTTTGAAGACGTACCGATGGTGGTTTCCGTGTTCCTGCGCAGAAACCTTGTGATTGCCTTTTCTCGACACACAAAATCAGCAATCAGAGAGACGATCGCAGCCGACAGACACCTTAACGCAGCTGCTGCATAGAAGTACCTAATCAGTGTCAGACAAAGAGCTTTGTTTCCATCACCCGCACGGCACCGTAAACCATTCCCATGTGGAGATTATGCCGCTGAAGAGCCGCTTCAGAAGCTGGAGAATGCCAAAACGAGTGCATGTGGAAGGCTCCGTCGAGCAGACCTGCTGTCAGCGTGACGCCCAGAAGCACACAGAGGAGAAACATCCTCCAGGCCTGTGAAATCCTCCGCTGCTTCTGCCCTTGTTTGTCGACAGGCTCGGGATTTTTTTTTTTTCTCTCCCTGTGATGAAACAGGTGGTGTCTGCGCACAACCTAAACACACGCGGACTTATATCTCCACTCATCACAAGCTCACCTACAGGAGGCTTTTCTTCCCCAATACTTCAATAAAATCTCTTTCTGCACACCTTACCCGCCTACCCTGCAACCTAATTACGCGCAACAGCTGCTGGTCTCCCTCCAAAGGAAAAAAAAATGATGCACTTCCAGAACAACTGATCTCTCCCTCTCTGTAGTTCTGTCTGAATTTCACCACTTTGCCGCCTTCTGTCCCCTCTTCAAGCCTCCTACAGAGGCCAGTTAACATCCACCCCCCTCCCCCTCTCACTGCTGCTGAAATGTGCAGCACGTTTTACTCAGCCAGATAACAGCAGAGGTGGTGGATTTCTTGTCTGGCAGTCATGCAAATCTGAATGTGTCGCCTATCACCTCATCTGACAGGTACACGGATCCTACCATGATATGCAAAACTGGGCTTCTCTGTCACGTGCAACTAAGTAGATAACTGCTCTGATTGGGTTATTCAACAGCAGGATCTCTGGTCCTAAATACTTGCAGTATCTATTCCTTACTTTCCCAGACTCAAATTTCAACAGAATGACAATTAAATAAACGACCTAATGATCTAATAAAACAAGAGGTTCGTCCAGTTAAAGTTACACAGAGATGGTTTGAAGACAACAAGTGCATCTTGTTGCGAATGTTTTGACTGGTGTGGCCTAGTCAAAACCCAGACTTAAATCCCATGGGGAATTTGTGGCTGAATTGGACAAGGGATGTTCACTGCCATGTAAGCTGGCAAAGTTTGAACAGCTTCTAGTAATCAGGTGCTAAAGTAAAAAACTATCTTTTAACTCGGACTGAATTTGATCCTTCAAGTTCAAAATACTCAGACTGATCAAACCCAGAGTGGATGGTTCTACACGGAACAGCAATTTATTAAAACAAAGGTTTTATTTGATGCTTTTTTTCAATCCTAGCCCAGATTCTCTTATTGCTCAGACCTGAACAACTTTAGCTGTGCTGAATATTTTTTCTATTTGGGAAAAGCCGATTTGAAAGAACTGCAGAACTGAACTAATTTAGATGAATTAGATCAGTTGAGATGAATTTCTGAAAGTAGAATAAAGGAACTGTTAGCCATCTTAGAAACATTGTTAAAATGTTAGCTGGTTCTTGTAAACCCAGTGTTGTGTGTTGTGCATGCATGTCACAACCCCATCAGTATCAGTAGCTGTGTTTCCATTGCAAAGCTGCGCTAAGCTTTGTCGATATTCCACTACCGTCGAAAAAATACAATTTCGCAATTGCTGTGTTTCCATTAAATAAGAAGCACAATTAAAATCTATAAAAATAAGCATAAACCTCATGAATAAACCTTTGTTGCCAGCAGTAACATCCGGTTGTTGGTCATGTGACTCGTGTGATGTGACAAAATGTTTCTATTGCAGTTGTGCGAAATAAAGCAGTTTTGATCTAGCCAAAACTTTTAATCAGAAACCCAGTTGTTTTTTTCAAATTGGCACATTTCCGTTAAGCGAATTTATTTTCGCGATTCAAAATACACAATTATTTAGCCGGTGGAAACGCAGCGAGTGACTTGGCTGCAATGACTGACGGCCACGTTGCAACGCAAACACATCATTCCTGTAAAGCAGTAATAAAGTAAGCAAAAAAAATATATATATATGTACATCAGAGCCTCCCAGTTCTTCTAACCCTGAAAAAGCCCAACAATGGAAGCCTGCAGGATAACAGAGTGGCTCCGCTCTTTGTTTTGCTCACCTGTGATTCTGAAGAGTTGGTTAAGGGTCTTGTTTTATTTTGTCCTCTGCGGCGGTGCGATAGAGAGGATTTCATTATGCAAATCTCGGTCTCTCTGCTGATGAGCATGGCCTGAGGCTTCTGTTTCACACACACACACACGCACACACACACACACACACACACACACACACACACACACACACACACACACACACACACACACACACACACACACACACACACACACACACACACACACATAGAGTCTGCGTCACACACCATCACGCAAATAAATACTCTCATCCTTTGCAATTGTTTCTCTCTCTCCCCCCCACCCCCAACACACACACACAAGCAGACACACGCACCCACACACACTCTCAGACGTACACAAGCTCAGACGCTCCTGGAAACATGCGTGACTGCCTCACAGACACGGTCATGCATGTCATGTCTGAGACTAGAGGCACAGCAGGGGGAAGTGTATGTGCCCACATATATATATATATGTATGTGTGTGTGTGTGGGTGGGTAAGGCTAAACGGAGATGCTAAAGGTTACAAACCATTTCCCTCTTTTTCCACCTGACTTAGTGTGATGTAATTTGTCTTTTTTTAATGCATAAACACACTCGATGCCAGAGACGCAGGCATGCAGGACAATCGGCTCCTTCATCAGAGCGCGTAAACAAGCGGGCGCGCGAGAAGCGTGTTTACCTGCACACAAAATGCAAATACTCCGCAAACAGCAAGACAACAGCTCAAATAAATGTGTCTGTGTGCAAGAGGTCAAATTACACTCTTCAACACACCAGCAGACAAAAGGAGACCCCTACCCCATGTGGATGTGACCCAATGACCCTGCTGTCACACACAGTGCCCATCTGCCACAGAGAGGCGCAGAGGGAGGCGACGGGGCAGAGGGAGAGGCTGGATTTTCAGGGGCTCATACACGAGTGAATAAAGACGGGGGGCGGACGGGTTGGAGCGCACAGCAGCAACCTGGGAGAAAACGGAGCGAAAGAAAAGAACGTGTCTTCACGGTAAATTTTTTACTTCTCTTCTGCACAGATGTGGAGCTGGAGAAGCTTTTAGTGGCTTTAAAAGCTCTCTCTTCTATTCTTTCTCTGTCTAATGCCCGCTTTCCCCCCCCCTCCCCTCTTTGGCATTACAACAGAAACTCACACCTCCCAGAGACAAAAAAAAAAAGCCTTCAGTTAGATCGGGCTGGACGTATATAGGACATACTGTCTGCTGTCTGGACACGGAAGACATGAGGAACTCAACAGAGAACGCTTTTCTTCCTCAAAACTTTCTGTTTTTCATTTTCCAAAGAGAGAAAAAAAATGGTTTACCTTCAAACACATTCATGAGAAATTTGTTAACAGCTTATTCTATATATAATTATTTTTTTACTTTTCTTACCTTGATTTATAAATATTACATGAAACTTTCCTCCAAGACACTGTTCAGAATCGAAAAGACAACAAAGCAAGACGAGTAAATATGTGGGCACTTTGAAGAAAATATCTTAAATATCTTCACACTGAAACGTACCTTCATCTACAGATGACATCTACTTTGACACTTTGTAAAAGATTTCTTCCTGTCAGAGTGGCATCTGTAAATAAAAATAAAAAAATCACCTAATAATAACCTGTGTGACAACATGAATTAGGCCAAAAGATAGCAAAAAGCAAAGCATAAGGTGCCAAAGGAAATAAATGTAATAATCAATTAGGATAAAAAGTCTAGGTGGAAAGTATGCTTTTTTCCTCAAAAGAAAATAATTTAACAACTTACAACTTATCTTTGTCTGATCTTGCAATTTGTTTGATGATCTGAAACATGTTTTTTCCACTGCAGTGCATATTCACAGCTGTCATAAAATGTATTTAATAACTGCACACAGTTTTCTAGAAACTGTAATGTAGCTGTAACTTTGCAGTGCTTTAGAAATGAAGACAAAACAGTTTGAAAAACACGTTCAGTGGTATTTCAAATAATTCTGTACTTCCAGAAGAGGATGCTTACAGACCCACATAAGACACTATTACAGTTGCAGTTAAATTAGTGGAGCTTTCATAGAAACTTTGCATGCAGGCAAACAGAAACCGCCACAAACAAGATGCACATGTTGCCAATATCTGGTTATATTTAGCAACATATATGATCTGTGGCGACATTATTGCATTTTTTATTATATATTTTCATACGCTGCCAATACATCGGCTGTTCCTCTCTAACCGCAGCTGCGTGAAAACAGCCTGTAAATTTTGCAGTGAAGTTTTATTTTATGCGCCGGCTGCGCTTCATAATTTTACAGCTCAGTTATAGTTTATTTGTGGATTATTGTTGTGGTTTCAAATGCCAGCCAGCACCACACAGGATATTGACAAGTGACATCGCTGGGCTCTGGATATGAACACCGGGCTTTCAAAATTCATACATGCATAAACACCCTTCGCACTTATTGGCGGCCCGTGGCAAAGATGTGTAGAAATAATTCAAATAACTCCAGCTTTTATTACAGTAACATGATCTCACACTGAACCTCAGTCCAACCTCTGACTTAATTCAATTTATTCAGTGGAGGAAAAAAAATAATCATCTCATACAAAAATCACCAGTGCAGCGTTTTTATTACGGTCCCGAAAACATTTCCTCTAAATTTCATGAAGAACATTTCTAACTTACACTTAACTTTATTCATATTTGTTTGGGTTGAGGTATTACATATTTGGGCAACTGTTCGTCCAAATATGGATTTTTCCTCTTATTTTACTTTCGTACACTTGTGATGCGTAGTCACAGCAACAAGGTGCTGCGTTTACAGCTGAGAGCAGTTGATTAATGTCCCCGAAGCTCAAATGATACCCAAAGTACCATCCCAAATCTCAAAGGAGTTGAAACGGAGGCTTCATGGATGCAGAGAGGAGAAATTCAAACCATCACAACGTCTTTCTGACCTGCTTCCTATCCACTTTTTTCATTCCACTTTTTAAAAAATCCTGAGGAAAAAAAATCAACTGAGTCAAAGACTGCTGATTTCCATTTATAGTTTGACAGTTGAGGGTGTTGTGGCACGTTGCATTTCTGCGGTGTGCTGGATGCATGGCTGCAGACAAGACGGCAGAAAAGATCATTGGTGTCCCCTCCCTCTCCTGCAAGATGTTGCAAAAGAGACGCATTTTATCAAAAGCCTCAAACATCATCGAGGATATTTACCCATCCTGGCTGTTTCCTGACTGAACTGTCACCTTCTGGCAGGCGTCATCAAATCTAGGACTTCTTGATTCTTTATCTTTAGAGTAAATGTATTTTATCTGGTGTGAGTTTTAATTATTTAGCTTTTAATTCATTTAAATGTCTTACCTCGTATGAGCTGCGCTCCAAATCTTGTCGTACCGTTTCAGTGCAACGACAATGAAGGCTTCCGGTACAGACAGAGATTTAAAGAGCAGCGGCAAAAGCAAATGAGGTGGATTAGCAGTGCTTGCCTTCAACTGATGCCATTAGTGTGGAATGCTGTCTCTGCTGTCTGGATACGGAGTCGTTAACATTTCATGACGGTCGTTATTCTGTATTGTAGCAACAGTCTTCAGTCAGAGGCCTCTACAGATTCTTTGCAAGACTGACTGCTATTGGAGATCCTTCCTACCCGCAGCATCACCATCCACAATGACTCTTTTAAGTTACGTAGATATGAGTTACAACATTTAATTTTCTTTTAAGATAAATAAGGGGAAATGCAATTTAATTTTTCGTAGTTAAGAAATGGTATTTAAAAAAAAAAAACTGCTGCTTTCCTGAACTTGCCCAAATCTGCAGTTATAGAGCAATAACAGAAAACGTTTAAAACAGCTGGAACTGTGACAAACCAGGCTGACAGAGAACCAAGTTATCTTCTAAGCTCTGTGCTTTGGTCAGATGGGATTAAAGGGCTGAGTATACCTCAGCTTGAACGAGGAGTTGAGAGAAATCTGACATCAAAATGTCCCCTTTGAAGTCTCCCCCCCTTCTCTCAAGGCACATGTCACTTATTGCACAAATCATTTTAAACAGTAGACATTGCTGCAGAGAAAACCTTCCTATATTCAACAGGGGATAGTAGCAGAAAAACACATAAAGCTAATATACAACGCTACCAGAAGGGAGTCTTACTTATGGGTTTTATTTTCAGTTTTTCTAACATCATTCCTTTTCTTCTGCTGTTCTTGTTGTGAGCATCCCTTTCACAACACATGGAGGATAAATGAAAAAAAATGGGAATATGCACGATTGGCTTAAGCTACACCATCAGGGTGTGCAGACAGAAGTGGTATTACATATGTTTAAACTCAAGATCTCTGCCATCTGATGCTCCAGGTGGGTTTGGAGTGAAACAATAGACGAGAAGTGAAAAACATTCGCATTGAGGTACAGTGGAGGATCTGTTATGCTGTGGGCCTATTTCTCTTCCAAAGGCAGAGAGAACATTGCTGGGTTACATATCAGGTCATTTCAAATCAATATCTGGAGGCCACAAAACACCCACAAACCTCGGGGGGCCACTGTAATCCTAAACATCTGGACAAATCAACAAAGAAATTTATTTTAGATGATCAGAAAAGCTACGCAAAGAGGAACACTCAAAGATCTTTTCTTCTTTACTTCAAACGTTTGAAATGTTACAGACGTCTTATTAGCAGCAAGGTGTTTTACATAAGCAACCATGGCACAGATGATTCTGAGAAAAGGTTGAATTTCAATAAACGTGACTGTAATGGGGTATGTGTAATTGCAACATTTGTCCACCAGGGCAATATGTTGTAATACAAAAAGAGACGATGCATAATTTGAGAAATGTTGCGTCGGAAAGAGAAGGAAAGGATGTAGGGGGCGTTGGGGTCAAAAGAGCAGCTGTCTTCAGGGAAGAAACAAGGATGGTGGTGTGAAGGATATCCAGAGGAGACCTGCTGGTGGTGTCAGACGGGGGTTCTGCCAGCATCCACCCTCCAGCCTGGCCTTGAGGTACCGAACCGCTCTGCCAACTGTACATCCACCATCTCACAACCCAACCCCCTGCTGAAGCCCCCTAAAGTCCTGCTCTGTAATCCGTCCACAGCCCCAACCCTGAAGGATCCAGCGAGAGCACATCACAGGGAGGGTTTAATACATTTGGAAACTGTTGAGTTATTTGAGAATATTTGTATTCATCTGAAACACTGGTGCTAAATCAGTCTGGATTTCGTGTACTGCTCGGAGGAGTGGGCTGTGAAGAGATTGTTTTTCATGAGAAAGCATAAGCTCTTTTGTGTGAATACCAGCAATTTATTCACTCTCAAGGGTGAAATAATGTTTAGGCAGACAGTACACACTGCTTACAGCTGCTGCCTGTCATCTTCAGTTTTTTTTTTTGTGTGTGTTGTGTATCTGTTATAATCATACTTTAAAATTTCCTTTAGAATCCCATAATTCATCAGCAGAAACCTACTTCTTCTCAGCTTAACCTCACCGCCCACAAATAACAGTAACCCCCCCAACCCTTTTAATGCCCTAATCATGTTTATGCTAATTTCATTTGTATGTAGCATGTGTACATAATGGATGATGCTATCATCTGTGGGACAGGCCTTATATTTATGCAGGATTCTCTAGAGCAGAACAGGCTTAGAAAGATTATATATGCAAACTGCAGATGTAAGAAATGTGATTTTAGTTTTTTTGTGTTATTTCAGAAATATTAGGCCTCTAAATGTGATTAGGCAGGAGGGATGCTCCGTAACCTGGGGGGTTATTTATATTTAGAAAGCATCTTGGAAATGAAAAATACAACAGAAAGGATATACAGTATATTATCCGTAGATATATAGTGTATATAAATCTTGTTAAGGACCTACAATCTACTTTCAGCTGTTTCTCATTCACTCTTTCCACAAAGTGCAGCACTTTTGTTTCTCTGCAGTCAAATACAAATTGTATTTTGGGAACTTGGGGTTTGGGAGTCTTGCTCGTTGACTTGGTTTGAAGTTGGCCCATTTCACTAATGACCTAAAGCTATAAAAAACAAAGTTTATCTTGGGCATTTTTAAAAATAATTGCGTAAATATAGGAAAATGTGTTTCTATTATTTATAATTCTACAGCTCTGCATATACCCATAGGACCTGGTGTTGGTTTTCTTGAAGCTAACTTAAAACCTTCAAATGCTAATGTTCTGTATGTGACAGCATGCCAGCGTAGCAGGATTTACCAATTAGCTGTAAGCACAAAATATAAATGAGGTTGATGAAAATGGATATTTGGTTGTGAAGTCAATTAGTCACAGTAACACAAGTCTCCTTAAAAAAATAGCAATATTTCAAAAACAAATTATTAGCATCCAAACTCAAAAATTGGTCTGCTTTTCAGAAATGTAACCAAAGTGAAAACGAGTTCCAGAATCATCGCCCCAGTTCTAAGACCACTGTTGAGCATTGTGATGATGCGAGTCTGCTTCTCTTCCAAAGGTCCTAAAGACCTTGCTGGGGACTTTTTGCATTTTCAAAAATAAAAAGATCACATAAATGACTCTACCAGCTCTTTCAAGTTTTAAAAATGGCAACGAAACTGATCTTGTGGGCTTGTTTTTCTTCTGAGAGCTGGAGTGGGGAAAACATCCAAGTCTGGTAGAATTGGATGTCACTGTGTCTGCGTGGTAATGATCCAAACATCTGGCCGTGTTCACATAGAAATATTTCAATCCAATTCTCCGTCTGTTCTAACCTTGTGAAATGTGTGGCAGGAGAAACTGGTGTGAGACGATGCTAATGCAGCAAAAGAATATATTTTTCAAATTGTGCCACATTTTTTGCTATGATGTTCAGCACGAACGCAGCCAAATAATCACATTTGTTTGTTGGAACTCCTCCTGTTTTTTTTTTTTTTCTTTTTCTTTTTATATCCACACAATCAATTATTCCGTTATTCTGTTTTCTGACTGTTGTTGTGTTTAAAAGGTTGGATTCGATGAATCTTGGCCGCAGTCTCCAGCAGCAGACCTTCCAGAGGTTCGCCATTATGTTGTCATTATCGTCTCTCTTCCCCTCCTAATGTGTATATACATGGAGATGTCTTAATGGCAAAAAACAAACAAAACCTCCTAATTGCTTCAAACTCCACGGCCAACATCAGAGCAGGCATCTTACGATTAGCTAAACAAACTCCATCCCTTTCGCCTGCAAATGATTTCCTATTACAAACACATGTTGGAGATGAATCGTTCCCTTCGTTCGACTCTCGGAGAGGACATTTCAGACAAGTTCCCCCTCCTGTTTTCCATTTGGCTGTTTAATTGTCTCAGTGCTGTCAACAGACTATCAGGGTAATTAGCCATGACTGCACAACAACACAATCAGACAGACAGGAATGAACTGCAGCCTCCAAACATGATACTTGGAGAGGGGAAAGGGATGGGACGCGCACATATCCATGTGCAGCCATTACACCGTTGCCCTGAGTACACAGCTCCATGCCACACATTATATTTCTTCCACCAACCATAACCTTCCACCCACCTCCTTCTTAATCCCTCTTACAACTCTCTTTGCCTCCCTCACACATTCACATGGTTACAAAAAAGACTCACCCCCCACCACCCCTCAAAACCTCATTTCCTCTGCGCCTGCAGCAATGGGAGCAGTGTTAATTGTGAGAAGGTGGGGAGTGAGAGCGAGCGTGCCTTTTGTGCGAGCGTGTCGGTCTGTGGGAACATGAGCTCTGAAAGGTGTGTGTGCAAATCTCCGCCGATGAATGCGTTTCTATACGCGCGGGTCTAATCGCTTCTTTTAAGTTGTGCAGGCGCACCTTCTCTTCGGTGCCAGTCTGGGCGCAGCTCCAGGGATTCCTGCACCACCTGGGCATCGGCGAGTCCTGTCACCAGGTCCCAGCTGGGGAGTCTTTTCTCTCGCCCCTCGCGGGGCACATACAGCACGTTTGTGTTTGCGAGCAAGCCAGGAGCAAACACCATTGTCTCTTCACCTCGTTTTAGAGCCTGTGCACGACCTCCCAAACCTGCTCCGACTCCATGTTATCTAGTGCGAACGTGGAGATTCTTTTTCTTGACAAAAAGGAATTAAGCGAGTGGGGAGCAAATTCGATAAAACAGCCCCCATTAAGTAGCCAATGAGGCTCTCTGAGCCCACTGCTTAGACCTCACACACACGATTAGTTGTTCAGGCCGTGGCACATTTAAAAGTACCTTGACTCAAAGGTCATCTACCTCCATTGAGCAGAACTAATATTAGATTAGCTCTGTATGACTTTGTGAGCACAAAAAAAAAGAAAAAAAAAAGGGCATTTTGTAGAGGATAAAGGAGAGATTTTCCTGACTTTCCAGACTCCTATTTGGATCCAAAGCTCAGGTTTATGCTTTGTTCTGAAATGTAAAAAAAAAAAAAAAAAGGGCATCAAGGGAGGTGAATTTACTGAACAATAAGGCGAATTTCTGTGCAAAAAATTAAAGTTTATTATCATAAAATCACACTTGAACCTACAATATCCCTGATGATTTTTGGCAAAACATCTTTAGCCGTAAACTCACTCTGATAATTTACTGCAGCTGTTATAACGTATTTTAATTTGCCTCTTTTTCATCCTATCTACCATCCTACTCGATGTACGTGGTGAGATGAAAAATGAAAATCATGACTTCGACAACCAATGATCTGTGAAGTGGTCAGGAAATGCTCTGGGTTAAGAAAAATGAAATTAGAGGGGCTTAGGTGGTTTACTGAATGATGCACTGTTCTTTGTGTGTTTTTTTGTAAAAGTGCCTCCAGACAACATTTGTTGCGAATTGGCGCCATATAAATAAATCTGAATTGAATTGAATTATGGTTACTTGCATAGACGTAACACCGAGGATCCCACAGTGGCTGTAAACAAAGAGATTTTACAAGAAATATACAGTAAAAGTATAAAACTTAGACACTACGATATCTAGCAGCAGCTTTTTTATGGTTTGGTCGTAGCGACTACAAACAACCATTTCCAGCTTGTTTTTGCAAGAATGAAAGTCCTTCCTGTCATACCAACCGGATACCCACAGTTTTCTTTTTGCAAATGCTTCAGAAGTTCCATAACATCCAACGTTTGTAAGATTTATTCCCCATTAAAGAGAAATACCATCAGTCATCTGCATAGGCTTTAATGGAAATCCAATGTTTCCTATGAGTTAAGCTCAAAGGACGAAAATAAAAGAGGCCATGCCATAAAAAAATGGTACAGAGCAAGGCATGAAATCACCTACACCAGATGTCTTGCAGATAAGATTGAAACCAGTCCAGAGCTGCGCTTTTAATGTCCACACAATGCTCCAGATGTGAAACAAGGACTCTAATCTGCAGTATGAAATGCAGCAGTTACTGATAATAGTATAAGGATAATGTTTCAAAGAAGTTTAAAGTCCGATCTAAAACTATACCAGCAAACCCTTACCGACTGAATAGGTATTAACTTGAATAAAAACACCAGAAAGTTCTCACTTTCCTCCTTTTTTTTCTACTTTATACAGGCATGTTAAGAAATAGATTTTAGAGAGTTTTCCTTAAGTGAATATGTCAACATGTAATCAATGAGACAATCACATTTTTAGGGTTTAACAAAATGCAGCACACAGAGAACGCAAAATAGTCTCCTATTGTCATCAGAAAGTATTCCGTACCAACTGGATTAAAGCAATAGAAATCTGACATTTTAAATGTTTTTTTTACCTTTATTTATGTATTTATTTATTTATTTATTTATTTATATTTCAAACAATACTCTTTCAGTATTTCTATATTCACTTGATTTCACTGTGTATATATAGATTTTTATATTGATTCTGCTCTGTCCGTTATACTGCTGTAACAATGTAAATTTCCCCACTGTGGTATATCTTATCTTATCTTGCATCCTTCTGATGCCGCCCTGAGAAACTGCCCTGTGGCCCCTATCTAAGAAAAAAAGAGAAAAAAAGAAAACCTTGACTGCTGATTTCTGTTTATAATCCTGAAGATGTTTCTTCAACTTGTTGAGAGTCTGGTTATGATAAATTCAGTTGATTGTGCATAACTTGGAATGAAGCACACCATCACACACCACACTAAGTATCCGTTGACTGTAAATAACAGAACAGAAAAAGGCAAACCTGTGATTTGCAGATTCTGACAAATATTCATTTATGGCTTGAGGGAGGCAACAGATGAATGCTGAAAAATAAAAAACAATATGTTAATTTTTCTATATGTTGGTCTATGCTGAGCATATAGAAGAGGGAACTTCATCTGCTGAGAATAATAAAGCACTCCCAGCAGATCCAATACATTTACTCTGATATTAAACTTTAGTGCTCCAGCTTGGAGCCTGATGAGGAGGATTCTGACATGGTACAGTAATTTTTTGAACATCTATCCATCTCACAAATCAATAATAGGTATGATTTGTATTAATGTTAGATTAACAAATGCATAACACATTGACAAATGTAGACCAAATTAAAGTGTCACACTTCCAATGAGTTTTAAGAATAAACTTAATAACCGTAGAACAAATGAAACCTTAAAAAAGCTGAATAAACGCCACGTCCTTGCTGTTCCGTGTGTCTGGAACCGTCCTCACAATGACATTTTTTCTCTAAGTGAAAACAGAACGACGCACTACTATGGAAACAATTTTCTCGAGCATTCACGTAGGGGTCACCGGATCGGCGTGTTCGGGAACACTCAGAGGTTGAAACAATACACCCGGCCCTGGAACAATAAAGCCGGTGGCCTCGGGCGCCCCACACAAACTTTCACCGCTCCGCTCCACACCTTCCCTCGCCCCAAGGTTGAAACTGTAAACCTAATCACAGGGTCTCTGTGGATTCAACGCTTCTGCATTCAAGCAGCCTAATTTCTCCACACCGTTCTACCTCGGGGGTGTTTGTGGGGATGTTTGTATACAAGCAGATTCTCTCTTTCCTTCTGTCTCTGCATGTGCTGTGGCTGTGCAATGTGTTTTTGGCTTTTGTTTTCCCAATCTCCCACTCTTTTGTGAAGATTTGTGCAGAAGCCACAAAGTAAACTGCTAAAGCGAGTGTTAAAATAATGAACGTGCCTCTTCTTTTGATAGGAGCAGCCGCAGGATGCAGCAGAATCGAGGATGGAATATATTCAAATGTAAAAATAATTACTCTTTGGTCATTCTCACCCATTATGATTCAATGAGGAAAAAAAAAAGAAATATTACGAATGAGTGGATCACATAATGGGCTGTAAAGTTTGAATTTGATCAGGATAATAATGATAATAAGTCAGAAAAATTTTTCTT
This sequence comes from Poecilia reticulata, assembly GCF_904066995.2. Classification (NCBI taxonomy): domain Eukaryota; kingdom Metazoa; phylum Chordata; class Actinopteri; order Cyprinodontiformes; family Poeciliidae; genus Poecilia; species Poecilia reticulata. The sequence continues at coordinate 20,950,963 of NC_088847.1, read as the reverse complement.
AATGCAGCTCATTTTTCAAAGCCCTTCCACAGTGACCTAAAAATAAAAGGCCCTTTCATGCTTTTTGTGTTATGAAGCTCCCAACAGTTTTTGCCTTAGTAATTTAGTTTGACGTCCTTCTTTTTGTCTTCACTCTGGGTGGTTTTTTTTTTTCCATTTTACAAGCCACTGACTCAAGTTTCTGACCTGATATTTCTTGTAATATATTGAAATTATGAAAAGGAATTTCAAAATGGTGTGAAAGTAAAAAAAAACGGAAATAAGTCTTGGATGATGTTAAAACTTTAATACAGACAAGTAAACCTGCCCAACTGAGTCTTTTTACGTCAACCACTCAAATTTGCAAAATTGATTGAATTTAGCACAAATGATCTGCTTATGGTCATTGTTCATTGATCTAGAGCCAGACTTTGACTCCGTCTCTCTGAAACGCTGTAATTTGTTGAATTTCAGCCACTCAGAGGCCTAATAGCTCATTGTTCTGCATCATTGATATTCTCCTTCAGCATTGTCCAGTACAGAGCAGAATCCGTTGTTCGATACATTAAGGGCAGCTGACCAGATCAACACACTGCTATCACTGAATTAGATGTTGTTCCGGACACGTTTGTCGTCACTGCGCTCTTGGAATAGTTTTGGTCGGCCGCTCTTTATAAGGTTCTCCAAAGTTTTCTCCATTTTGTTCGTTGAAATCCTGGAAAACGTTTTGCAGCACTTTCAGTACTCATAGGCGTGCTGCTTTTTGAGATCTTTCTGCCTATTTCATGTTGTCAGACAGGTTCTTCTGCTCTATATTTGCAATTCTATAAAATAAGATGTAATCAGGACTGGGTATTTTTTTGTCATGCAAAATTTAACCAAAAAAAAAAAAAACTTTAAAAACTTTAAAAACAAGTTTAGTTTTAGTCCAACATTTTTATACTGCAATAAGAGTTTTTCTTTCAGCACTAAGAATAGCTGCTCCATGTCTATGCCAAAGTAAAAATGTGTCGTGATCCCAGAGTGTTTTAGTTTCGAGTTTCATTTGCATTTGATCACTTCATTGTTATTCATGCTTGAGTTTCTTTTTCTTGTTTAACGGGTCTTGCCACACTTAGTTTTATTAGTATTGCTTTAAATGTCTTGCCATGTGTAATCATTCTTTTGTATTTAGTTTGCTATTTTATTTTTGTACTTTGTTGTTTTAATTTGTCAGGCTTTTTGTCCCTTTTTGTTCTAGAACCTTTGATTCAGCTTCTTCATCCCAGATCCATCGATTCATCCGTCCATCTGCACCAACCACTGGGTGAAAGGAGAGGTACCCTGAGAGTAAACATACCTACGTATATTTCTAGCATCGTAGAGATTCACATGCCCGGTGCATTCATGGTCCCACCGTGGGGAAAGACCCCAGGTCAAGATTTGACCTCAGGACTCAGTTTCTGCAACAGTCCTACCAACCAACAGTACAGCTCGCCGTGCCATGTATCAAAGTCTAATTTAAAAAAAAAAAGGCTTGATTGTTTCTGAAAAATAGATTTCCCATTACGCCACAACTGGCTTTCGATTAAATGAACAAGAAATTGCGTGAACTTGCAGACAGCAAGACAAATAGTGCTGGTAAGTACAGACATTTCCTTAAACCAATTTGTAATGCAGTGCATTAAAAAACAAAATTAGTATAATTCTTCAAAGAATGAAGTAAAATATTATTCAAGGCGAAGGGGGAGGGGTTGTAAAAATCACTTTCCAGTCAATGAACCTCATCCAGGTTTGCGGTGCAATCTAAAAACAAGCGGAGAGGAAAAAATGGGCATGAAGATCAATGTTACAGGTGTCACTGAATGATGTAACTGGCAGTCATCATCATTGGGGATGAAAGGAAACATTACAGCAGAACGCGGGTAGCATTATAGGAATAAAAAGCTGAGAGTAAGAAAGATGTACAACAAGGGATATGACAGATGAAAGCAGTTCTCACCACATCAACGGCATAAATCAATGAGGACTTCCTTTCCTTTTTTTTTTCCAACGTAATCTGAATTATCGCATATCTGGGCCATGTTATGCTGCCGTCATATACCGTGGCAGTCAGGAGACTTGGGATCATCTTCTGAGGAGTTTATTATTCTGGTTCCACACACTCTGTGCTCCGTTGCTTTGTCTTTTCATCTGCGAGCCGGCGTGCTTGAAGGACTGCTGTTTACTGTCAGATGCTGTGCGAGTTCGTCAGACTCTGCAGAGGGATCAATTAATCATGTGCATTGTTGTTATGTGCTACATAAGAGTCGGTCTTATGTAATCTCTTCCTCTTCCTCTTTGTTCGTCGCTCGCCGTTTTACATTCTCCCGTCTGGCTGCCGAGGTCTGCTCAAGACGCTCTGCTTACGTTGAACCTTCGGTGGCATTTGAATCATATTTCTCGCAAGGAAAAGTTATTAAGTAAAAGGTGATGAATTTGAATCAAGTCCAATGTAAGCACAGCCCCTATAGGAACTCTAAACCTTTCTTTGGAGAATATTTACATTTCGCAATAAATATACTTCATTCTGCTTTGTATATATTTGCATAAAAATGTGTTTTTACCCCGGCAGCCCGCATTGAAATCCGTATTTGTCTGGGAAGCAATACATAAATATAGCAGAATGAGCAGTGTGTGTTTGTGTCTGTGCAATAGGTTCGGTGAGTCAGCAGGGGTCCCATGAGGCTGATTAGTGGACCCTACCAAATGTCATTAGAACGTAATGAAAAAGCAGTCCTGCTACTAATGCATAATAAAGCAAATAGGCTGTTACATTACCACAGTATGTGGACTACGCCTGTTGGCACGTCGGCACTTCGCTGGTCAGAGAACATATGCGGCTCTTCGTCAAATGTTGGGGGGGAAATAGATGACTGGAGCAGACGCAGAGTGGACAGTTTGCCAACATGAAGGGAGAAAGAAAGGAAGGAAACACGGCGGCGGGTGTTGAAAATAGGTGCAGACAGACCCCTGTGGTTGTAGTTATGTTACTGTGTGTGTGACTGGAATAGGAAGGTGCATTTTCCAGCTTCTCCGGCTCAATCCTTGTTTGTGCGTTGTTAGGAATGATTAAAACATTGATTTATCCTGAGCAAGTACCATCGCTTCCGTCGATCATAATGGACAAGAGTCATAAACTCGACTCCAACGTCTCTTGCTGCTTGGCTTTCTAATCGTATGATAGGGCGTAGATTTAAAGAGGAGCGGCAAAAGCAAGCGAGGTGGATTAGCAGTGTTGCCAACAACTGATGGTGTCATCCAAAACATGTTACTGTGAACTATCGCCTCTGCTGTCCTGACATTGAGTTAGATAGTTGTATATTTTTTACCAGAGTTGATTAAATAAATGAGATAATACAAATGTTATTCAATCAGCTATTGTTACTGTTAGGATTCGCGTTAGTGTGGGTACTCTTTCCTATAGAGGATCTTCGGGGGAGAGTTCTGACAGGCTGACGCACTGGCAGCGGATTCCGAGTGATTGACTGGTGGACCTTTAAGAAGCAGTGGAGCAGTCACTCATCGCTCGATGGTCCCACTTGTTGGTCAGAGTCTAACCGGAAATCATGTTGACGATGTTTTTAAGTGACTTCAAGTAATATTTTGGTCTTCCCTCAGAAACCGATGAGCTGAAGGAATCAAGCCAAGAACCAAGTCTGGACTACAAGTGCGTTTCCTGCCAAGACCGAACATCTCCACCTGCCGCTCTCCTCCCCTCTCCATCACTGATCATCAAGAACGCTCCCGGATCCTAGCCTTTTCCCTCCGTGCAACCACCATCCGAAAGACAGTAAGCGTATCCCTCTAAACCAATCAAGATCTCTCAACTCCGGTCCCTACTAATGTCTTCCTTCTCAGAACAGAACCTGAGCTGACCTGCCTACACATCCTCTGGAATATAATCAGACTGTACCTTTTGAAATGCATTAAACTTTCACTGAACAGTGTTCTCTGGTGTTGTGTGAACTTGCATGTGGGTCAGGAAACTGAAATACAACATGAAAGTTACCCCTTCTGAGTGATTTAAGTGACATGATTTAAATGAATTAAATAAAAATTTATTCATAACCCTGACAGATTTAGATTTGAAATTTACTTTTATTCAACCAAGAAGTTTGTTTCTCATAGAAAATGAGATGGTATCTATAAATATATAAGAAACACAATGTGACTGAAATAATTTAGATCTTTCTCAATGAGAATAAGTCTTTATTGACAATGCAACTACCCAGCTCTTTTTATAATTACTAACCGGCTTTTTGCATATTTCCACTGGTATTATGCAGCTCCAACCACAGATTCTCCATCAGATTCAACTCAGGGGTCTGGCTCCGCTGCTACAATATGTGAACATTATCTCCAGTTCAAAGAAACAGGCAGGACCGTCGGACAGTCAGGTCACAAGGTCCATCACGAGGGCAATTTATAGAAACCCAAAATGCATATTTTTATCAGTAGGATGAAGAATCCTCACATTCAGAGCGAGAACATCCAAAGAACATTCAGGCCTTTCCTGGTCCTCCCAATACGCGATATCATGCTGCAAGGCCGCTATGTTATACTAGCAGTTGCGTCGACAAGCTTTTAATGACAGGATTAAAAACCGACTACTGTTTACCTATGAATGTGGGTATTTTTTTACTGCGAGTTTATCTACAGTTTATTCTCATATCAGTGGCAAAAAGCAAAAAGAGTGCTTCCATTCAGTTCAGTCATTGATGCAGTGATCACAGTGAGCGAGAAGTAATATCTGTCAGCCTTGGCATCGCTTAACTACTGCAGCCTTGACTTCGCTACCGACTTTGTTAGATTTATTACGCTCTGCCTTGTAATAAGCACTTGTGTCTTCTGTGTGATAGTGTGTGTGTGTGTCTTGCTGTAGGTTCTTATGAGGTGCTCTGTGAAGTGCAGCGACTAGTTGCCCATTATGCCAGCTGTTAAATGTAAGAAGCGTGCAGTAAAAAAAAAAAAAAAGAAAAAAGCGGTGGTTCTGCAACACTAAACAGCTGCCTGTCTGTCTTCTCTTTGACAGGGACCCACAGTGAAGGGCAAACGGAGAAGCGTGCGTAATCCGCTCTCCCTCTCCCCGTCTGTTTCTGTCGCAGCATCATCTCTTCCTCTTTGAGTCTCGCACTGATTGAATATTTACTCTCATTTAATGCTACTGTCCAAAAGACGACAGGCAGATTCACATACTGCCAAGCGCACGTATCTGCACACACAGCCTGGTCTACCCATTTAATTAGGCGCTCTATGAATAATTCAGTTTGAGCCTCTGGGCTGAAGATAATTATAACGATCAGGATAATAATGTTTATTTTGCTTTTTATTGTATTAAGACATCAATATCTCCGCAGTGCAGTGCGGACAGTTTGCAACTGCACTCCCACTGCCTGAAGCAGCAGCACGGAAATCCGAGAGCAAACTTTGTGTGTGTTCGACGCTAACTTTAAGAGTTGTTAATCTTTTCTTTTTTTATATATAAAGTAAGGATTTACTCAACATAACACAAAGTGTTGTGTAATTGGAAACTGGAATGAAAATGCAACTTGATTTTTACATTTTTTTAAATGGTGTCCCACGAGTTTGATGATGTTCTGTATCACAACACTATTTTCCATCCACTGAGCAAAGCTTTCTGTATCACATCATAAAGATTCTCAATGGGCTCTTTAGTGTGAAAACGATGCCTCGGGCTCCTTGAATCTCTCGTTCACTATATGAGACCAATGAACCTGGTCATTCAGCATATTCAGGAAGTCAGCCAACCTCATAATGTTGCTGAATCTGACCCTGACCATTTGCAGGGACCCCAGATCATAGGGTTGCCCCCACAATCTTGTACTGCAGTCACCTGATCTGCCTCGCTTCCTGACGCATCCATCACTCTGGTAGAGTTTAAATCTGGACTCAGGTGATTATTGCAGACAACCTGTTAGAGGTTGCAGAGGATTTGAGTCTGAAGAAGAGCTTCACCATTCAGCAGAACAGCAGCCCCAATCATACGACTAGAGCTACAATCACATGGTTTAAAGAATTTCTGTGTTAGAATGGTTTAAATCTAATTGTAAATCTGTGGAAATACTTGAAAATTCATGTTCACGGATTATTTCTTACCAACTTTCTTAGTTTTTTTTTGTTTTTTTTAAAAGAAGAATGGATTAAAAAAATTTAAAATAAAATAAAGGTGTCGCTCAAAAGACTTGCACACGTAATTGCAGCAGGCGTTTCTACGTACACAGTGGCTCAGAAAACAAATTAACCTCACATCATTGATTTTTACTTGTACATACGAAGGCGATCCATGCATTATTTTCTTTCGACTTCAATGTTAAAACCTCCTTTGTGTTTTGTCTACGTAAAATCCCAATAAAATACATGGAAAGTCTGTGGTTATTGTATGATGGTTATGGACATAACGCACAGCTTCTAAAAACGCAGCTACACAGGCCAAAGACTGTAATTATCTCAAACCAGTGACGTTAAAATGATCACTGTTCTCACTCTCGGTGGAAAAACAGGAACCTCTGATCCTCGATTTAGAGGATCAATAATATAATGTAATTACAGTTTAGCTCACTGGGCGCAGCAGCTGGTCGTCATCCTATGTGCCTCCTGTAAAAAATTCTGATTAGTCAATGATTGTCTATTCTTTTCCGGGCTTATGGAATCAGCAGCCTATTCGCCACCACTGTATAGTCATTGATTAACCCGGGCAACAGATGGGGGAGCAGTGATTGGGCCGTATTGTAAGGCCTGCACTTTGGTATCTTGCAGCACACTGGGTAGTCTTTTCTAAATGGGTGCAATTTGCTATTCTATCTGGAGATTATTGCAAATCTCTATTTTTTATTTTTTTTTATTCTTTAGCTGAGAGGTTTGGAGAAATAAAATGAAACTGAGCCATTACTTTGAATTTACTAGAGCTGTCTTTTAGCAGATGTCGTCTCATTTATCCATCCATTAGTAATTAAGGACTGATGCTTTTGAAAGTAGAAATTGTCTGGAGAATGTCATGACCCCCAGAGTCCATAGTTCCCTCCCTCTGTGTTTTATTTTCTCCCTCCTGCTCTTTCTGGCTTTTGTTTTGCTCCTTTACTCCCAATCCAGCCGTTCTTCTGTACATACACCCTGAATGAACTGCCGTGCATTATCGCAATTAGCAACATTTAGAAACTTGGTTAATTTTCAGAGCTTGCATAAATCTAGTTCACTGGTTGTAATGGTGCTGCTCTGGAAAGATTGTTTCTCTTAAGTAGCTGCAAACTCTATGATGGGTGGATGAAGGGATGGATCAACTGGTCAATGGGATGATGGATCTTAAGGGCGATGGATGGGTGAATAGATGGATCTGACAGATGGACGCATACAGACAAACTGATATTGAAAACAAATTTAAAATAAACATCTCTACTTGCCTAAAAGTGATTAGTTTATAATTTATTCCCTTCATCGTCCCCTGAGCTCCAGGGCATCTGTCCAGACTCCCAACCTCTTTGAGGGGCCGTGCCCACTGACCAACACTCCCTCTGGACTTCAGTGGCAGAGAAAAGTCCATCTGTGGATCTGGACCTGCAGAAGTGAACTCCAGCAGTCTCTTTGCGGCTGATGGATCACTCCAGACAGAGTGAGGGATTCTTAGGAGACGTGCACGCACACACACACACACACACACACACACACGCTACGAGGCAAACTGAACAACAGATTGACAGATTGTGTGTGTGTGTCTGCCTGTGAAACTTGAGAAACTTTCAAGTGCCTCATGTGTCCCCTCAGTGTCCTCCTCATTTGATTAGTTGCCTTAAGGGGACTCTGTAGATCAATAGCTGACGTTGGGAGCTCCCCCAACCGTTCAGCTCTCCACACACCAAGAAAAAAAACCTCCAGCATGCTCCAAGCTCTGCTGCAGTTCATTTAGACCAAGCCGTCAATCATCACACCACAGACAGCTCCAGCCTGGACTAACGTCTCTCCGAGATGCAGAAAGTGGGGGGGGGGGTTAAGCTTTTGCGTTATTTTTGTGAGGATGAGGTATTGCTTGTCTGCCCGGTCCATCTGCGAAGCGTACGAGGATCAATTAGTTCATGTTCCCCATTATCCCTGCCAATAACTCCAATATGGGCTGCTGTAACACCATCAATAACCCCTAAATCAGACTTTTTGGCACTGACCACAAGGAAACAAGCATATTTAACTTGTAGGTCAATCATCGCAAATACTCTCATGCTGGACAATGTCACTACTCATACAACCATAAACCCGTACTGCTGAATATTAGGTTAACCGCCGTGCTGAAGGGCATGCTGACATTAGCGAGGAAGGGAAGCATTTTATCATCCAAATTTTCCCATGTGGTCCAGTAATTGAAGCGGCTGGAACAAAAGAACCATTAGTGCAACCACCTGCAGCTTTATAATGTGCAGAAAGGACAAGCTTTTTATGCAGCGCATGTTTAAATAAATACAGCGATGGCTGGTGCTTTAACAGCCTCACAAGTTTTATGTGGGGTTAAAAGTTACTCTAACAAAATATAGTGATAGCAGCTATTCAAAACTACGTTTGTGATGTAGGTGTGCAAAGGTTTTGAGTCATCTCTTGTTTCTTTCATTTAAAATAATCTCAAATGTTTTTGGTTTTAATAAAACCCTAAGCAACAAATTGCCTTAAAAAAAAAACACTGGTGTGCTCTTTATGTTTTTCTTTCAGGAACAGAAAGTTTTAAGACTCTCATCCCATCCAAAGCGTTCGTCTGAAATCGGCTCCGACTGATGTGGTCACTTGACATCGCAGTAAAGTTTCGACCTCCCTTTTTCCACATCAGGCCCGGGTCACAAACGGCTCTGTACAAAGTGTTGTGCGGTTGGATCCGAAGTTTGCTGCATTACTTGAACAGAAAGTCATTGTGCGTATTGTCCACATGGTATGTGCAACCACATGATTGCACATCATCTGTTTGGCTTCGGTTTAAAGTGTCGGAGAGCCTATAAAGGACAGAACAAGTCATGTTAGCAGTTTGCCATTAGCCTAAAAAGGACATGGCAAACATGTGGAAGAAGTTGCTTTGGGTAGGCAAAACCAACAATTAATTTTTTCGGCTGAGTACAATTTTTTCCCATCCGGCTATTGGGGTTCTGGTTCGGATCTCCAGCTATCATTGAACGAGAGATGGGTTCCACCCTGGACAGGTTGCCAGTCCATCACAGGGCAACACAGGAGAAACAACCACACACACACACACACACACACACGCACACACACACGCACGCACACACACACGCGCACACACACCAAAGAGCAACTTGGGGAAACCAGTTAACCCAACAGTCATGTTCTGGATTGTGGAAGGAAAAGACGACGTTCAAATTCCAGAAGGGCAACAGTAAACACACACCCAGAGTTACAATGGAATGGATTTGATCAAAGAACATTTTTCAGTTTAAATGGTCCAAGTAGAGCCCAATCAAATCCAAATCAGATTCAATTCAGAAAGTGATGTTCACTCTTTCTCAGATGTTTTTCTAATTCTAGTCCAACTCAGCATGAGCTTTTGTTCAAAGATGGATGGACTAAACGGGTGATGTTTAGATGTGCAAAGCTGGTATAGAGACACCACAGGAGACTTGCAGTTGGAATTGCAATGAAAAATGGTTGACCCTCATGAACTGCAGATGCATATTTTAGCATTTTCATCTTTAAAAAAAAATGTCATTGTGAATTTACTTGCGCTTTACGTTGGTCTGTCACATGAAATAATCAAAGTCTGCAGGGGAAAAACACTAAATCTAATGGAAGGTCTTTAGAAATAACTATTAAGAAATCTAGAAACTAGTACATTGCTATTTGCCAGATTATTTCAACTAAGTCAATCCCAGCTCTGTCACGTCCACAGCCTCTAAAAGCCGAGTGAAAGATGGCGGTTCTTCAAATCAGAAGCTGACCTCGGGCTGGAGTGTGTCACAGAGGGGTCAGTCATTCCTAACAGCCATTTCCACTCCCTGCCTCGTTTACTTGTATGAGCCAAATAGAAACAGAGTGTTCAACAAACAGCCTGTCCACCCACCAGCAGATTTTGTTTTCGCCGACAACCTTGTAGACACCTCGACAGCTGCAGTGACCCCCCCAACCCCCCACACACACTCCACTTTACACCAGTAACACGTGCCTAAACCAGCATTGTCACCTTCCCTTGGGGCGCTCAGGGACACAGCCCGCCGCCCACGCCGCTGTCACTCTCCCATAGCTCCGCCCATCAGCTCTTCCCTCCCACGCACACAGAAACACAATCATCGCCCGCCTACTCGTGCCAGTTAACCTGCTAATAAGGCTGCCGGGGGTTAAATCAGGTTCTGCTCTCTTGTTCCCCGCTCTCTTTCAGGAAACAACAAAAAAAAGGGCCAGTCGGTTCATGTGTTGGGTTTTGCTGCCCACGCAGACAGCCTGATGGACTGCTCCACCTAAGAGACTGACTTGACTGCGTTACAGATCAGATGATTGACTGGATGAACATGTCGCCTGCTGGGACTGCGTGGGAGCGTGGGATCTTTAAGTGAAATGTGATTACAGGCTGTGAAGGAACGGACGGCGTTACAGGCGTGAAAGACTTGGCCGGAGAATGTAAAAATGAAAATATTTGAATGTGTTTATAGGTCTCTCTATTGTACGGAACACTGTGATGAATTTAGACACCTATTCATGTGTTCCTGAGATTCCTGCAACAGGAAAACAATCTGGCAGCAGTCAAAGCAAAATGCACTGTTGTGTATATTAACAGTATATGTGTAATTTTTCTTTTAAATACCTGCCAGTATGTAACTGTTAATTGCAAAAAATGCAGATTTTTTTTACTCTTGTTAGTTTAGTTGTGAAAATTTCTAATCACTAAAAATAACTGAATGTTATGAGCAATTAAACCCCGTGTTTCAAATTCAACTCCAGTTCAGTTTGTTTATATAGTTCATATTTAATTCTGTTGAATTCTGCAATATTTAGCATAAAACCATCTTAGTGCTGCCCTCTATGGGTTGAACGGTGGCTACTGCAGTCAAATTTTCCTATTGGTTACAACAAATACGGCTTGGTTGACATCTACTGTACACCACAGTCGTGCGTTTGGGTATAAAAGCACATCACTCAGTCACACGACCACAAGGCGAGTCAGGAGCTGGAACACCGAGATCCATGATCGATGGCGTTTCTCAGCTTTCAATGTACGATTCGCCTGCAATGTGGACACAGAGTGGAATGGGTCTCCTTATTGCTCGAATGTGTGAGGCTGACTGCAGTGATTAGGAAGCAGGAGGGGCTCTTACTCAGGACAGTTACTGCAAAGTGATTGGTGTTTCGAAAAAGTCACTAAATTTGTGGCTATTTTTATTTATTTTCTTTTTTGAGAAAAAGCTGCTAGAGGGGTCTGTAAAGTCACCAAACATAGTGGCAAACAGTGCTTTTCTCATCCTGACTACAGCCCATTTAACTCCTTCCAATCATCCCCACAAACCTCAGTGTCTCTTGGCTCCGCCCATTTTGGTGGAACGTTTCAAAAAAATTGCTTGGGGGCGGGGCTATGCTCTCACTTTGATGTTTTAAGATATTCCTGCCCCTACACCAGGCCAGACGTAACTTCTATGAAGAGAAAGAAACGGAGAGAGCATAAAGTTAATTGCACCAACAACTGAAGATGAGGCATAACCGGAGAGTAGTATGAGAAAGTAACAAATTGAGGACAATTTGAGGATCACAGTTTTAAAGTATAGTAAGCAGATTTTTAGGGTTTCTGATTATCTTTACATTTGGACTTTGACTGCTTTCTCGCTCATTTTCAGGGCAGTTGTTTGTTAAACTACTCACCTCTGCTCTGTAAAACCTGATAGACTCAAACAGAATGAAACAGCATTGTGCTAAGGTTTCTGAATAACTTAGGATGTTGCAGCTTTCAGGTCTTCGATGGATTGTTCTCCTATTTGCTTAAAGATTTAACTTTCAGAATCTCAGTTTCAACAGTTCTGACTCATTCTTTTGTCTTTTATTTGTTCTCACGTTTTCCCATTTTCTGTGATGCCTTCTTGGGTAGATGCAGGGACTTGATAGACAATAAGCAAGCAAAGCTCCCCAAGTCCTCATAAAAAGCTTCAGAAAACATGACAAGGCTGCTTTGAAAAATAACAACAAAGTCTGGAAGCTTGAATTTAAAACCCCAGTAAACTCAACTTTCAATGTTTTCCAAATCCCCAAATGTTGGCAGACTGGTTTCCGTCTCACTCCTCCGCTGTGAGTGGCGTTAGTGAGAGAACTGTCGGCAGAACCGAACAGATCCATGAAGAAGAAGCAGTTAATTTACTTAATATTCCCGACACTAAATACTCCTCACACCTCTAGTTCTCAGACCGCGCTCAGGACTGAAAGTAACAATTAACGCCAAATTGAAGTTTATTGTCTCTGTCACAGACCTGATGGACAGTTATTTCAGTGCCAATTGATATGCATCACCTCTCCTGCCTCTCTGCTGCTCATATCAGTCTGTCCGTGATGATCATCTATTGTGAGCGCGGAAGCAACCTGAACACTTCACTGCACAGCTGTTTCTCTCAGACTGCATATATTAATAGTTCATAAATAAGCAAATAAATTAAAAAAAACTGATGGGAGGAGAAAATGGGAGGAGTGGGGGCAGGAAAAAGTTTCTCATCAGAAAAATTTAATTTCTCACTCCGACACCCACGAGAACGGGGGGAGGGAGGCGTGGGCGGCGGGTAATGGATGTGGGTGGGGTTTTAGTTTTACATATGTGTGTGTTTGCAAACGGTAGGGATTTGTTTTCAGCTTTTTTTTTTTTTTATCACATTCTCCTGAACACTGACATGTTTGCATATCTGTTGGAGTTCTTTTTCTTTCCCTGAGATCCACATTTGGCAAACGTCTGAGCCTTTTATTGAACAGATACATTCCAGAAACAGTCATTACATGGAGCCCTGATGTTGGTGTCAGTACAATGTTAGTGTGGTTTATTGATGCGTCGATTACTGCCAGTCAGTTTGACCCTAATTGCATGTCCTACATTTCACCTCAAAGACCTTAACAGCAGGTCAAGTGGAACAGCCAACAAGGCAACATTTAAGGCAAAGGAAACTGTATTTTTTGGTGCTTTACTGTAATCTAAACCTGCAGGAACACTTCATTTACTGAGTCAATTCATTTTTGAGCTGCAAATTTGAGTACAAGCTTCTTACTTTAGCACCTATAATGATTCAGTTTCACTTAAAAAAAATATTGTTCTTTTTACAATCCAGCATCAGAAAAATTGAGCCCTTTTTCTTGAATATTTGCACCATATTCTGGTGAAAATATCTTAGTGCACTTGAAATAAGACAAAACTAACTTACCATCAACTTTTCAAAAAAACTACAGAAGCTTGTTTTAAGGTAACAATTCCTAAATATTGATGAAAAAGTACTAGTTTATTGGCAGATTATTTCATTTATAGCAAGACATTTTTTCCAATTATCCATCCATCCATTTTCTTTACACCCTTGTGCCTTAGTGGGGTCAGGAGGGTTGCTGGTCATTTTTCCAATTATTATAATTAAATTAATATTAAAGGAATTATTTACCTAAAACTAGCTCTTATGTCTTGCTGAACAGTTATTTGTAAGTTAGCTTTGTCATATTTCAAGTGTGCTGAGATATTTACACTAGAAACTAGACCAAAGATACATGGTAAGATTTTGTGTTTTTGCACTGCTAAGAAATCCAACATTTTGTTTCCTACAAAAATAAAAATGCCACACTAATTTGTACCATGAAAAACGTAATAAAATATATGTGGCTGAAACCTTCATTTTTAATTTGTACTTTATCTTCAGAGTAGATCAGAATGTCTAGATGAGAATCTTTTAACAACAATTAGAAATACCACATGTACTTACTCTATACGTACGTTGCTTAATGAGCCATTAGTCAAGACATTTCTCTCCAAAGTGATCTCAGATCTGATCAGAATGAAGCAGTACAAGAGCCACGTTGTTTTGATCAAATCCAAGGTTTTGTTTTGATTGCACTGGCGAGTTTTTGGTTATTGGTCACGTCTAATCAAATGTCAACTGAATTGTATGGAATAACATTTGAATAAACTGGACTGAACTGAAAGTAAATGAACCAACTCAGATTATATAACTGGACAGAAAATAACCTGTCTGGGATGCTTATAAATTGCATTTGCGCACTGTAAATAATTAAAATCAATTCAACTCGACTAAATACTTTCTTTTAGCTCTGATGTCAAAGTAGGTTGGTTAATGTGTCAAAATGTGGCTTGGGGAACATTTGCAGCCCTCTAAATGTTCTTGTGCGGCCCGAGGATGCACATCAGTGTAATGGATACTTTTTTTCTTTTGTGTCTTTCAGGACAACATTATATTTGATTTAATACAATGTTTTTGGCCTGCATGTCCTTTCACCCTGATGATGATTTGGCCCAGATTACAGAAGATTTGAGCAACACCGAGTGAGATGAAAGACGATATTCCTTCATTCGCACAATGCCCCTTCAACTTTCAATGTGTGAACCAGAAACGGAGGTTTAGTTTCCGATCAACATTGCTAAAAACAGCGCGGGCAGCATGGGAACGAAAAAAGCAAACATTCTCTTTAAGACAGTCGACGCGGGCTTATAGAAACGTAAACATATCTGCTCAGTTCAAGGGTTGTGACCTGCTGAGCCGAGAGCGGAGACACGTCTTCTCTGTGACAGCGGCGATGGTTCCGTGCCGGGCCTGAAATGAACGCCCAGAAAGGGTCAAACGAGGGCCGACTTTTCGTTTAATGACTAAACCTTAAAACCGTCCGTCCACCTCACTTAGTTCGTAATGTCTATAACTGTTGCTGACTATAAAGCTGGAACAGCTTAATCAAGCCTTGTGTTGACTGCATAAAAACAGAGAAAATTAATTTCTGCTCTCTGTCTAAGGCTTTTTTATATTTTATCTTCCAGACACAGAAGCATATTTGGTAAGAAAGCTGCGACGTCCAACGTTATTTCTGACTTTTTCTGCTGAACCCCCCTGAGGTCATGTTGGAGAGACATTTTCCTGAACCTCAGTACAAAACTCCGGCTCACTGGTTCATCATGTGTTCCTTCCTGGTACTGACACACACAGGCTCTTTACTGCCTGAGTAGCTTTAGACAAAAAGTTAAATAGCTTCAGAATCTGCAGCCAAATAAGAAGATGATCTACAGTTTTACATTTGTGTGAAGAACAGATGAAAAAAAAAAACTCCATCTCTTAAGAGAATTGAAGGGAAAATATCGTCAACTTTTTAGAGGGATGAAATATTAAAAATATAAAGCAGGAACAAATTGTACTCTACCTTTCTGTAGTTTTCCATAGCAGATAAATCACTTCGAAAGTACTGGATGGCAACAAGAAAAGCACTTGATGCCACGTCACTCAGGACGTCAAGCAGGAAATGAGGACAATATAAGGACAAGGATCTGATCATGTCTTGTTGCAAATAGGACTGTTGAATTGTTAATAAAATACTTTTTCTAACAGAAATATGCCAAATCCTTTGTTGTCTTGAGCCGTTTTTAGTTTTTATGTTTCCTCTGCCAGTAGAAAATGTTGGCTGATCTCTGCTGATCGTGTCAACTCTTCAAATGCCCGTCGTACATGTTTAGCCGCAATAAATGTTAACTATATACCAATTAACTATGTACTTTAACTTTGCCTAAATCTGCCACATGTTTAGCTACAATTAAGGCCAAGATGCATGCTGTCGTGAGAAAACTGTCAACAGACTTAATGGCGTATGAAGTGTGACAGACGGTGTCTCCTGAATACCAGTTTGACAGCAACTTTTGGACAATTAACGACCTTCTGAGTAAAGACATGGACCGGTTCTGTGGAGCGAAGTGAGGCTTGCACAGCCGCTCCATGGCTCGCTGACATAAACCAGAGTATTCTGGTGATACAGATGTTGGCTGGAATGTGACGACACATGTCTGCGTGCACATCACAGTAACAAGGCTGGTCAGAGCTGGAGCAGGAGAAACATTTCTTCTGAATCCTGCCAAACTTTCCAAGTTTTGAGTTGACGTTTTTATTGAAAGCTATCCTTTACCGCCGTGGTGAATTGCAAACAGACTCCGCTCACAAAAGGACCCTCTTAAATCCTTGGGTCCGGTTCCTGTTTTTAAGGCCTTAGGTCGCTGCTCTCATGTCTCAATACTTTTTCATCCTCCTTACTGAGCAAATTACCATATAAACCTTCACATTATGAACTGAAAGATGTGGATTTTGTGACTAATAATGGTGTCTTGGGTGAACATTGTGTTACGCCATAGTTTGATATTAAAAATATAACATTTCCAACCTTCCCCGACTTTTGAGTTGTTCTTTTTAAGCTGCCTTCTACTCAACTTTCCTTTGATATTTTTTCAAACATTTATTTTATTCGTATTCAGTAAATATGAATAAAACTATTGAGTTACAAGACTAAACACAAATGAAAGGTACAACTTGCTAAAACAATTATACATTGTTCAAATATCAAACCAGCTTTACTATTTATTTTGATAACTATCATATTTAATTTGATCAATTTTAAGTCAATAATAACTTAAAACTGAAACACCTGGTCACTATAGAATTGTGTCATTAATATTTTTGTTGTACAAAATGTAAATGAGAATAACTCTCAAAATTACAGTTCTAATAAAGCATAATTATTTGAATACTCATAGTTGCGAATTTACCACATGATCTAAAAAGGATTAATATTCCTTCTGACTTATGACTGGTTTGTTGAAATGACCTGCTGTATTAGCTGCTGCTATATAACAAATAAATCAGTAATCAGTTTCATGCAGTTTAAGCTCTGAGTCATTTTTGGCACCGTTTGCATTAGCCACCTGCCAAAGCAAGACAGATAGCATAAAGCATAGAGCCAATAATTGGACGTGATTACTGAAAGAATGAGCGGTCAATGAATTTTATACTATCTCAGGGTTTTTAAGCCAATAAGTATCATGCATTTATGAGCACACATTAATCTAAGTTGGGACATTTTAAGATGATTTGTTGTGTCAACACAACTGGAATAGATTCCTACTACTATTATACAAATATTTTGGAGTTCATAGTCCATAGTCAGACAGATGGGAAAACATTCATGGCAATTGCCAGTCTCCCCAGGGGTCCATGTCCCAGAAATTTTACTCAAATGCTCATGAGGGCTGAGAAATTGCAAAAAGCCTCAGAGCTCCAACTCAGACTCTTTAAGCTAGCAGGCTAAAGGGCCAAAACTTTAGCCTGCACGAAACTATCCAGTGGAAAACCCAACAAAGTTGTGGTCAACAAAACACCTAGAACAATAAAATTGAAATTCATGAAACCATATAAATATATATTTGGCTATAAGATCTAGTATCATGTCTGAAAGAAACAAAGTAAAAGAAAATCTACCAACCTTTAGGCAAAGTGATAGTGTGGTGACCTGGGCTTGCTTTGCAGCCACAGCTCTTAGGAATCTTGCATCCATTGAGTCGACATTAAAGTCCTCTGTAAGCCAAATTATTGTGGCATCAAATGTGAGGTCGTCTGTCTGAATGCTGAATATTGGCTAAAGCTGGTCGTCAACATGCCAATGATCCCAGACACCAAAGTGAACCAACAATGGAGCAGCTGAAAGAGAAAAGAGAGAAACTTATTCAAAGGCCCAGTCAAAGTCCTGATTTCACCTCGATTAAAGTTCTGTGCATAAACACAACTGTCTGCAAACATCTTTATAAGAAAGTGGGCAACAAAGGGCTCAAAGTCAAACAGAAACTAAGTTATGATCTCTAAAGATTTGCTTCTACAAATTATGTCTACTTAGTTATTTCCCAGACATTTGAAGCAAAGTTATTTTTCCATTTACTATTTGAATAAATAGTCAGATCATATTATAAGAAAATCCAAACGAAATCATGTTTCTGTCTCTTCGAATGGTAAAGCATGCATTGCTGGCAGCAAACTGAACTCCACATTTGGATAATTTTCTATTTATGTAAATCATAATGTCCTACAAAAAAAATCTCATGTACATTACTGAAGTCTGACAAATTGATCTTTTATAGTGGATTCACCACTGAATTTCCTAGACATTGTTTTGCTCCACAAAGTTGATAAAGCTTCAGCGACTCCCTGATGTTTCTCTTAGTTTAAATAAAAACTCAAAAATCTGTTAATGATGTAGGCAGGCATATTTAAAATACAAACAACCACCCGGTGAAGAACAGAGCTGGAATATGATTCATCAATCTGATTTCAAGCTCTTATCTGAGGTCGGGTCAGAGAAGCAGCAGGTCAAACAGAGAAACCAAGGCAGTTTTCTCCAAGGACACTCTCCAGGACGTCCCATGGGATCTCTACACATTCCAAGGCCAGTAAGGAAAAGCAATCCTGACCCAGGGTTTCGTTCCAGAAAGACGTGCTGAAAACCCCTGGAAGCATCATCATCAGATTTCAAGTTCACCCGGAGTATTTTTTTTACTCTACAGGGCCTAAATATTCATCACAAATCCCAATGTGGTAGAACTCATCACCAAGGCAAAGCTTAATTCAGCCATTTTTAGCTGGAATAACCAGATAATGTTTTGTTTGTAACCACATATGGACGATTATATCCTGTGTTAAAAGAGTTGGGGTGTAGTTGTTGCAGAAAAAGCCTTAATCCACGTATCCAGCTTCGATTCCCCCTACCAAAAATCACTGGTAAAATACCAAGAAAACTAGATTTATCTTAAGCCAAAATTGAGAATTACTTTTTTTACTGTGTCTGTCAACAAGGGTCTCTTTCTTAGGAGCTCATTGTCACATAAGTAATTCATGTTAAACTGAAAGTCACAGTAGAATGTGTTGAAGGAAATGCAAAAATGACAAGCTGAAAGAAAATGAGTCAGCCAAAAAAGCTAGCAGCTGCTGGGAAATGCTAACTCGAATCTGAAGTTGGCTTCTGAATGAATAAAAGCAGGTAAACAGAACAACACACTACATCTAAATGCAATTTCTGCAGAATGATCTAGAACACGCTTTAAGTAACCAAGTATTTTAGTTTTTATTGTAGAGAGCATTAAAGATATTCAAGATAGTGAAAAATTTAATGGAATCATCCTATAGCCAGTTCCCATATTGGGAGTTACAACCGGAAGCCAACTTCAGCTCCTTATCACCAGCCTGATAGGACATCGTATGCTGGTTTCTAACTCAAGCTGTTTACGGTAAGGATCGTTATCTAAACATTTTTTCTCAGACTAGAATGGTGTGTCACAAAGACTTAAAAGTTGCTTTACTCTCAGTCAGTTTAAACATCCTTTCATTATTTTCCTATTTGTTTCTTATCTCGTGTTAGCTGCAGCTAATAGTATTAGCTCCAGCTAATCTGGCAAACAGCCGATTACATTTGTTCGTTTCAGCGGCACGTAAAAACTTTGAGGCAGTTTCCCCAAAATGCATGTTTTGTGGGCTGCTTTCGTCAGCCTCCACAACCTTGATATATTTTATATGTTTTATTTAAAGGCTCCAGTCCATCATAGCTTACCTGTGTCATCACCCAACATGCATTGCGGAGGTGAAAAAAATGTGAACCTCCGTAGGGGAAAAATAAAGACAATATACACTTTTTTAAGTATTTATGAGTTTTTACATATCCCAAACAATAACGTTTAGGTTAACAGTATGCTTACAACATATTCTGGCCAACATGTTCAACTATATGTGGATCCCTTTCAAAAATATTTTTATTGGCAAGATTCTAATTTTCTCAGAAACTTGATTTTTGATTTCCATTAGCTGTAAGCCATAATCATCAAACAGAAATAAACACTTGAAATATATCACAGAGAGTCATAATCTAATATAATATATGAGCCTACTTTTCAAATTGAATTACTGAAATAAATTAACTTTACATGATATTCCAATTTGTTGAGATGCACCTCCACACTAGGCTTATAATAAATGAATAATTAAATGAATTTTTCAGGAAGGCTAACTAGAGAACACTTTCTAAACGGCAGATATTGAAGTGTGAGCGCAAACCAATAAAACCAAGAAATAAAACTGCTCAGACATTATTTCCAGTTAGAATTATGTCAGACTCCATCATCTTATTCATGTCTGGAAACATGCTAAACCAGAGAAGCAAGGCAGCAATAAAAAAAAGCTGTTTATTTATGTCTTTAAGATGAATATGGTTTTTTTTTACCCGGTTTTATTAGCTTCATATCAAAAACCAAACATGCCAAGCCCCATTATGCGCCATAACGATTATGTGAGAGGATGAGATCTGGTAAGATGCAATTAAGACCTGATTTCCCTCGCTAGTCATCAGTGTTTCCAATAAACCAAGGATTGGCCCGCTGGAGATACTTGGCCAGCCATTTGGGCTTAAGGACGACTCCTTTGGGTTGGAGCACGGCCACGCAGCTCAGCAGCTATGTTGGTTTTGTTTGTTTTGATCCACTTCCTTTGCACAGCACGCCGCTTGAAAGACTTTCCCGAGGATTACATATACCATGAAAAGTAGATTACTAGACTCTCTGGATTTGGACCAAAGGCTGCCGAGAGATGAGGTCCTTTAAGACTTCTCTCTGATTCAATTATTTATCCTGGCACCCTGCTTTCAGACCTCAAGTAAGTCTAAATACTTTAGATGTCCCTTTCTCTCCTTTTTTTTTCATCCAAAACCAAAAGAAACAATGATTGGCAGAGGAGAAACCAGACTAAACACTTTAGATCTGTTGCACAGACAGAATAAAGGAGTTAAATTACCCAATAAAACCAAACGAGGATGGGGAAACAAAGTCGTAAAGAGAACTTTTATAGATGTTTTCCAGTCTTGCTCGGTGATGACCTTTCCACAGCACCACCGTCTTCAGTGTGTGTTTCCAAACTTTTTCCGCGTAATTGTTCCGAGTGTCTCCTTTAGGAGGAACAGCCAGCAGGAGACGGTGCAAAGATCCCTCCCCGGTAAAAAAAAAAAGTTTTTAATTATTAATGCCGGCCCAGTGCTGGCTGAACTCCAGGCTGGCCGCTGACGGCCACAACATTTCACTCACTCGCTTGCTGCCATGAATTATTCCCGTTGCTCGCACTCGCCCTCGCGTACGTGTCTGTGCACACACACGCAATGAAGCAAACATCTGGAAGCCAATCCTGCATCTAATCTACATGTGCATGTGCAGGCAGCCAAAAGGTCATGTGCAGCATTTAGAGCACAGAACTTCATCCAAGACTTTTAAATGTCCAACTCCTCCACACTTCCACCGTACTTTGTGTGATCCGACGCACATGTGCACACACTTCGCCCGGACACACAATGGATTCCCGAGCACATCCAGGCCATTTGCAGTATTTCTCCTATTCAGCGGGCTCTGTCCGGCTGTCAGCAGGCTGTCAGCGTGCTCAGTTGCCAGGCAAACGGCTCCGCCTCCTCCCGATAGTGAAATATGCCTTTAAAATGTCACTCGCTCCCAAAAGAGCAAAAGCAGAGGCAACAAATCGATTCACATTAGTTGTTCAATTGACTTTGGCTCGAACTTGGCTCCTGCTCTCCCTTTGTCTCGCCCCGAAGGTCTCTGTTTTTCTTTCCGCTCCCCTTTTTTCCCCTCTCCCTCATACAGAGCCCCGTTTCCCACTTTAAAAATGGCACTTGGTATGTCATTAGTTTTACTTTGTAAGTCATGAGTCGACGTTATTATGTTCTTGTAATGAGATAAATAGTCCTAATTTCAGCTTTAACAAAGTCACAATGTCATAATTTTGAGTTTTAAATTCTAATTATGTTCTCCTGAGGCATAATTATGAGTTTCAAAGTCATCATTTTCACAAATGTAAAATGTATAACTTGGAAAGTCAAAATTCTGAATCTAAGATGTAGATTTATGACTGAAACTAATGAAAAATACCTTGGATCTCATTATTGTCAATTAAAATCTTGTTAGTAGGATTTTAAATCTCATATTTAGAATTCAGAAAGTCAAAAGCATGAATTTGGATGTTTTAGTCATCACCTTGAATCTAATTAACATAATCTAAAACTCATAATTATGACAATAGGTCTCCTAATTATGTATTCAAATAATCATGAATATGAAATTCTATGGCTTTGATCTCATAAATAAGAAATTATAAATGTAAGGATGAGTTTGACTTCAGATCTCATAATTATAATGTTTAATCTTAATTTCTTTCAAAATTAAAATGATTTTTCAAATTTAGATGAATGAGATTTAAAGTCATGCATGAGTTTCAGATTGATTAAGATAACAGGATAAAGTTCAGCTCTTCCAAATCAATAATTATGAGAAAATCATGTTTTTCTTTTAGAAACACATTTGATACTTCTCAAAATGATGACTTTGTAAGTCTATTCATAAAAAGTGAATAGAACCATGGCTTTAAAACTCATATTCATGTTTTTTTAAATAATTAATATTCTGAAATAATTTGTTCTCGGTTTATTTCTCAACAACTGTCTTGAGGTACTTGAGCATTAAATGTACAGTTAGATTTATGTAGACATACCAACCATACAGGTTCATTCAAAACCTATTGACAACATTGAAACCAATAAAAATTGCAGTTAATAATTAAACCCAAACAGCAGGGGGACTTCTGTGAGAACATTCCCAAAGCGGCCCACATATCCATAGGATTGATTTCAAAATATATCCAGCAATTGCAGCTGACAGTATTGTCAAAAGATCATAACAAGACGATGGAAGCTAATAAAGAGAAATCACAACTGAATAGCAATGGCCTTTTGTGGAGCACTGGCTGCATCTTCTGTAGAGAAGTCTGCCTGGCTGTGCAGTCAGAGCTGTGACTGGTGGGCTTGTGATGTGATGTGCTCCAGAGACGCAGACTTCTTCATAAGTTCATCGCCATCATTTTCAACCGTTGTTTAGGTCCTGATTTACTGCGTCTGTCCTGCTTTTTCCTGGTGCAGATTCATGACGCCTGTCTCACATCAGTGACATAAAAGTCGGATCGAATGCGGCGTGACCGTTCAGACTGCAGGCGACCTGAAAACATTCTGATCTGTATCTGAAATACGGAAGTGGCAAGGATCGGATTTTTTTGGTGGGTTGAAAAGCTCAGAATTGGGCCGGTCAGACTGGGGTGAAGACGTCGGATGTGAGTCGCGTTTTTTTCTGCAGTGTGAACGTAGCCTTTAGGGCATCAGATCCCATAATTAGGAGTCTTTAAATCTCATAAAAACTACTTTGATTCTCATCATTTCAAGTCACAATTTTAAGCCAGTTACTTTCTCTAAAGTGGCGAAAATTGACTTCCAAACTTCCTCACCCTCCTCGCCACCTGTGTGTGTTTTTAATAGTAATTTGGTCTGTTTACAAGTTCCCACACTTCTTCTCTTCCTCATTTCTTTCTCATCTCTCCTCCAGCCAAGCCAGTGAAAGCTGCAGCTCCTATTGGCTCTCCTGGCCGACCACCATCGTCGCGGCACTCATTTCAATTTCCCCCCTCATTTCAGACTTATCACACCGACATCATTAAGGCCCTCTCTCTCGGCGGCGCACTCGTTCGTTATCCTCTCCATTTTGCACCTTTCTATCCTTCTCTCCTCCTGTTTGTGCGTGTCTCCCCTTATCTGTCCCGCTCATTGTCAGAGGATTTAAAAGGGCTCTCTATTTGAGAGCGCAGAGTGTCTGGGCTTTGGTTTTTCATCCCAGTGACAGAAACCTGTTGGAGCCTCCTTATTCAGAATGAAAGAGTGGGACATCTTCTTTTTTTTTTCCTTTCTGTGCTTTTTAAAGGGGATCGCACGAAGCCACGATGGGCTTGTAAACCTGGAGAAAACGACACAGGATTCGTTCTGTTTGTTCCTCTTTGCAGTGATATTATTTCTTTTCCCCAGTGGCAGCTCTGAAGAATATTTTTATTTCAGTTTCAAGAGAAGTTGGCGTAAGAGCTTGGCTGGTATTTCAGAAGGAAAGGAACAGAGTAATAATTCAGGATCATTTTAGAAATGGTGTCAGGGTTGTAATCTTTCACAAAGAAGCCTAATACGGTGACAAATGACCTAAATTGTTATATTTTCATTTTTTTCATCTTTAAATCATGAAGAGTGCCTTCAATACTAAATAAATCAGTTTTAAAAAAAGGTTTTTATCATTTTGGTGAAAACTATTTGACCTAATAGATAAATCCATTTCTAACTTTTAAAACTCAGAAAAACATTTCTGTCTTTTTCTCTCTTACTGACTTAAAAAAATCCTAAATAAACGTAGAGTGGCCTAGTCAAAGCATAGAACTTAAATACCTTTTTTATGTTCCTATGTTGCTGAATTGAAACATTTTGCATGTACGAGTCGACAATTAGTTAATAGGTTCAGAGGAGTGAAAACTTTTTTTTTACATGGCAGACAAATACAGAAATACATTTCAGCCTATCCCAGAATCTAAGATCATTTCCTGCGTTTTTTTATTTATTTTTTGGTATAATGGGCGTTTGAAGGAGAACGTACTCTAGAGCAGCATTCATACGAGAACTGCCACTTAGAATGAAATCATTATGTGGAGGTAGGATGAGGGGGTGGATGGTGTCGATACACCCAGGGCTTTAAGATTCATTTCTACTTCAGCTTTGATTTTGGCGTAAAATATGGCAACGCTTACCTAAAAGGAATTAAAATTGCTGGATAAGTGAAAAAAAAGAGGATTAATTTATGGCGCACTCCACATTTAATGACCCACTCCAGACATAGATGTGCTAAAAGCCTTTCAAATTCCTCTTTTGTTAGAGTAGCTTAAACTCAAAGGGGGGAAAAAAAAATCACTTGAGTACATTTGTTCAACTGGGAAGAAAAAAAAAATCTCACCTTAAGAAATTTTTTTTTGCAAATTCAAGGGAGCCCTAATTATTGGCACCCCTGCTGTTAATACTTTGTTGAATCCCCTTTTGTCAACAGGACAGCAATTATTCTGCAGCCTTTCATAAGTTTGGAGTCTACAGACAAAGGGACATTCCTCTTTCCACAATCTCTATGTTGTCTCACGATCACTCCATAGGTTTTCTATGGCATTTAGGTCTCTATTATTTGGCCATATGTTTTGGATTATTATTCTGATGAAAAAAAAAACACTTATGCTTTAGTCTGTCAGAGGTCATTAGATTTTTGCTTTAAAACTTTTGGTGTTTCAACGAGGTCGTGGTACCATACATATGTATAAACTGGGCGAATGCATGAAAAACGCTGTGTGGTGAAATGTTTCACACACAAGTTGGTTCAGCATATACAAAAATGTTTGTTATATGCAAACTTTTGACTTGACGTGAATCTGCGTGGACAAATCAATAGATCTGCAGATTAATTTCCAAACAAGTCTGGTGAGGTGATTTCTAAGGTGGACAAGGTGTAGACAACCACATACACATGGAACAGCTGCACAAATTTGCAGAACAATGAACGTTTTGGCACTGTTGGAAGAATTTGGAGGGAGTGTGTGTTCATAAATCACGCTGACCTGCCGATACATGATGATAAGTGGCATATCAGCTGGTTTAGACTGCCCAGGGCAATTCTTTTGGAGCTCTGCATGGAACTGGCCCCAGCGTTGGAGGAACTGCGTGTTGTCGCTGCCAGTTCAAGTTCTTTTCATGATTGAGTTTCTTGCAACTGGAGCTTTTCAGAACAAACTGGTAGACGGGTTTGGTTTTTCACAATCATCCCCGGGTCATGCCTTGCCAGCCATTTGGGACGATCTCATTCCAGATGCCAAATTATAAGTTGCAGCAAGGAGCTTATTTCCAAAAGTAATCGAACCTTTTCAACTACACTTGCATTACTATGTGGGTACCGTCTGTAAATAAATTTGCTTTTGTGAATGAAAAGCAATTTTATTCAATAAATGTGCAACGAACGCTTGTTCGTTGTGGAACGCACCATGGGGCAGCTCAAAGACCGACGGCGCTGCCTGAGCAGCAGTGGTGGTGCCCTGCTTCACACTCCTTAGAAGGAACATCACATTGTGCTAGCATGTCACTGACTGAACAATGTGGTAAATATTCGTGGTGCACCCGTAAGCTAGCACTCCATGGATCTTTGTTGCTGTCCTGTGATTGCAGGAAGGATTGGTGAGCACTCGGCTGGACTGATGTGCTTCTGTCACTGCCTGTGATCCAACCGCTGCCTGTTGCTCATAGTCAGCTGCTGTGGCTTCTGGGTGCAGATCCAGGTTTGGTGTCTCTGGTGCTGCAATCCCTAGTTTCCACTTGTTCTGCCAATAACTGTCAACTTAAACAACTCTGTCCAATCTGCTGTCACAATGCAATAAATTGTCTAGGTATAGTGTGATTAAAGCATTTTAATTGAAACATCTATATCATCTTGAATACCAAGCATGTCAAATTCACCTTTGTGCTTGCAGGATGCCAGAGAGCATTGTCTCCTTGATTACAGCAGCAACTCATTCTTCATGTGGCGTCAGCTCTGGCAACCCTGGGGCTCCACCTGTGGCTGAAACACTCCGTCAATGTGCAGCAACTCTCTTCTTTACGTCCACCTTGATTTTGGACCATTTCTCATGTCAGCCAAGGCTCTGAATTTTTATTCTGCCACGTTAAGGGCACTTTCTGCCACTTATTTTTATTTCTTAATACCAGAGGAATGGCTGCAACATTGCATTTTTCTTTTTGCCTCCACCTTGACACCAAGATCTATGCCTTTGCCATGGTTATTTGGACAAAGTGTGGAAGCCTACATTGTATTTGCACTAATTTACATATGTAAATATGGGCGGGGAGAGGGCGGTTCACGTGGCACTGGCAGCTATAGTCTATCACGCAAATTGGGATGTAAGTAGGAAAGGTGCTCTAACAACCCATAGCATCCCACATCCTCCACTGTACAGTGGTCGTAAGTTGCTTTTCCACACAATTCTTTTTTTAATGCCAGACTCATCTGGGTTGTTAGTAAAACAGTTCAGTCTTTATTAACCTGAGGTCACTACACAAGTCCAGTTAAAAATGCAGTAGCTTTTGCAAACTCCACAGCTTTACGTTTGTGATGGTTGGACAGAATAGCCAGTTTCCTGACATCATTTCCAAACTTCCTGTTGGTACGTTTAAATACCAAATAATTTTCATTCAACCTATTTTTGTGTAAAAGTCAGGAAATCAATCATCTCAGGCCTTTTTGCCATCACTCTAATCTCTAGCTGCCTTCATAACTTCTCTATCAGATTTAAATGAGGATTTTCTCTGCTTTGCTCCAAAATGTTAACTTTCCTCCCTGTCAGAAGATTCATGTTTCGGTAAATTAGAAGATTAAATTGCACCTTGGTCTGCCAGGGGTAGGAATAATTTTGGGCAAAACTTGAAATGACTTATGGATTTCCTCCCATAACCCCCTTGATGCTCCATATTTATCCACTCAGTCCTCCATATCTGTCATTTTGTTGCAGCTTGTCAGAGTCCTGCAGCATAATCAACCTGTCAAGAAGGGAGAGATCACAATAGATCATTTAGGCAAAGAGAAAATATGGATATTTATGAGCAGTAGAAACTCCTGCAAAGCCACATCAGATGAATTACCAACACATTGACTTGGTTTTATAAGGAGAGCAGTCTTGTTTTATGAAAGCTGGTTAAAAAAAAAAATACAGTTAAGTAATCTGTGTGGGTGGCTTCCATAGAAAGCACTCGTTTGTCCAACAGTTGTTCCACAGATGAGTTTGATGTCAACACTTCAATTCTGTTATGTTTGCTATTGTGGTTCTAAACCCGTAAACTATTTATGGTTTTTGATAGAGTGCATTATCCCAATGCAGGAAATGGAATTTCAATGAAAGGATGTAGAAGGTGTGCAGCAATGTTCAGGCCGGTGTTCCTAAAGTGCACTCCTCAAGGGAAAATCTCCTGTAACTTCTAAGTGACTCTCTGTTTCAGACCAACTGACTCCATTATTAGCTCATTAGTACAGCTATGTAGAGCTTGACTGCATGCTGGTGAGGCAGTTTCAATGTGTAAATCAAATGTGTAAGAAAAGGGACACATCTAAAATTTGCAGCACGGCTGCTCTGATTGATCTATGGAGCCTCAGTTTGTCTGTTGGCCTGGACCAGGCTGGGCTTTGCTCCTCATATGTCAGTGAGCCGAGGAGACCTATGACCCTGTCTTTAGCTCATCATCGGTCCTATTGACAGGTAAGAGTACGAGAGACCTGGACACCCTGCAAAAAATGCAGTTTTGGTGTACTGTAACGAAACGGTAATATCATGATTTGTGTGTTGCTTGAATCCAGGAGGTAAGGTACATACATTTACAAATGTTTGTAAAATAACCTACAAAAAAAAACCAAGAGTCATGGCGTAAATAGAGTCCGGGAAACATGGGGCAAACGAAAGGAACCAGCGAGGAGTGAGTGAAGGAGACGGAGTTAAATACTTGGGACTTGATTGTTAGACGCAGAACTGGTGCTAATTACAAACATGGTGCAGCTGTAAAGGAAGAGCCGAAGGCAGGCTGAGAGAGAGAGAGATGGTAAAGAAGAGTAACGAAGAGTAAATAAACTGGGGAACAGACGAAACATAAAAAAACAACAGATCTAACCTAAATAAATAAACAACAATTAACCAAAGACCGATCAAAAGTAAAGACAGAAACTAAGGCTGATTGCAGATAAGAAAAGTAAGTTAAAACACAGCAAAAACAGAGCATCCCAAAACCCCAGGATAAGACTGGTAAAGCTTTCACTTAATGCACTCCATTTGACAAGAAGACAGCAATTATTACTGCACCTAAAGAGGCCACAACTGCTGCATTATGTTTGTCCACTTGTTTGTTTGGAGCAAAAATGTGCAGAACATTCATTGGACACACTATGAAGTCACTAACGGTTTTTTCATCTTCACTGAGCAAATCTGCTTTCCCTTTTATTCTAATCCGGTTCGTGAGCTTTAGAAATGCGCTGTCGTCTTGAGTCAATTTAAACCGACTTGATGTTTGCCAAGTTTTCCTATTTAAAAAAATATAAACTTTGATCACAAAACGTAAACATCTTGTCTCGTATATCCCACCCACTAACAAATGGCATTAGCTAGAAGTAATCCATGTTACACTCTTCACCTATCAGTGGTCATGTTACACCTGATTGGTATATTCCCATTGGTTGATTTGTCAAAACTTATCTTAAAACCGCAACCTGAAGACGTCGATTCCTAATTGGCCCACCCACAGTCGCGCCGATTGCCCTGAACGCTGTTCTACATTTACAGACTCGAGCCCTGTTTGCCCAATAACAAGCGCCGTCTTATCTTCCAACCAGCAGCATCTTGTTATCCGTGGCTCGGACATAAGCACAGTGATAATGTGTGGTACTTCCTCTTATCTCCCTGCAGTGTTTTCCCAACATTAAATCAGTTGAGCCACAGTGTTGCCACTTGACTGGCCTTATCTCATTTTCTCCGTCCACATTAGCACCCTGCTAGAGTTCTGTTGCGGTTTGCTACATCTGAATCCTGTCGTCAGTGTTGGCCCAGTGACGGCCTCACCTTATCTGAACAACAGTGTTTTCACAGACGGCGTTTGACACCAAGGACCCCCGCGGTCGGTTTGGTAAACCTGACGGGGCAGAGGTCGAGTGAAGTGAAGCTGGCAGACGGGAGAGGTCAGGAGGGGAGAGAAGGGATTGCATGGAACGGAGAAGACGGGGTGAAGGCGGGGGGATTAGGACCTCACGGAAAAGGAAACCAAAGTTAATATCCTTTGTGCCTTCACTCTGGCCTCAACTAATACTCCCGCTTAATGAACAACAGTAGTCCACATCTGCATTGTCACCAAGGAGGAATTTGCATCTTGCATCAATTTGAGGGCAAATAAAATCCTGGTGCCAGTTCCATTTCTGTGAGCAGCGTTGCGCTTGCCACACCGCACGGCTTTACGAGCCGAGAGTCACAATCGGGGGAGAGAAGTGAAACATTTTCCACTCACCTCCCCGTCTGTAACCAGTGGCGCAGCACAGGGCGCGGTCCTGTGGCTGCTGCTGGAGTGGGCAGGAAGGTACAGGTTTGAGGCTGGCGGCTGTGGCAGCGCCGCGGTGAGACTTACGAGCCTGGCGTCATGCGCCCGGCGTGTCGCACCTCCCTGCTGTAAGGACCTGTAAAGTCACTTTACTATCCCCTCTTCTGCAGGAAATTGAGGTCTGCTTGTGGATTTTATTTCTCTTTTGTAGCTTTTTATAAAAACAGCACGTCATAATTAACATCTACTCCTGCGTACATACTTGTACGCAGCTGTCTGTCCTGCTCACACGTGTGTTCACACTCATGGATCCACACACCAGCTGCTGTTTTTTATTTTTTTTATTTATTTTTCTCCCCCCTCATTGTGTGTTTGTGTGGGTTGTTTTGATAAAAGTCAAAATGAGCGGGCCACATGGGAACGTTTATCTCGCGACAGACCACTTCTGTCTAATTAGTGTGAAGCACAGCAGAGAAATATAGGCAACTCTAATTAAAGTGCAGAATCAAGATTTGTATGCTGTCTGTTTGCTGACTGTAAGGCCTGTTACCTGAAACCCACCCGCTCCACCCCCCGCAGAGTTTCAGCTATCAGCAATCACTGCTGTCGGATCCAGCATGCTGCTTTCTCCACACCTGACGTCTTTGAACTGAAGCATGAGAATTAGGATTTCTCTTGGAAGGAGGACAAAATTCGCATGGTCGGTTGAGGTGGAAGCATCGGTCGGTGATGAATTTCTCACATCAAGAATGTGAGGAGAAAAAGAAAAAAAAAAACAATACGTAAGATTTTGAACTTTTATATGTGTCCAGGTGAAGGTATTAACTTCTCAGGAATACAGCTTTCTCTGTCTCAGCCAGCTACAGCGTGTTGTGTCAGCAGCTAGAACATAATCTCAGCAGGAAATTGCTCTGGAACGTGAGGTTTTATGGGTATACGGGGACAGATTATAACGTCTTAAAGCCAACTCACTGATGCTTGGAAAACATAACAGAGAAGAAAATAACCTGAAGCAAACTGCAGAGATTCTTGGACTATTTTTGTGTGTACCCTTTAACTGTTTCTTAGAGCAGGGAGGGTTAATTACAAGAGTGCAAAGTCATTATGCACAGGCAAAGTTTAAAGTACGGCATCAGAGTTTACTTTTTCTCCAAGGGAAAATATACAAACCAATGGGAAATACCAAAAGTCAAATAAATTGTATATTTACTTCCTTATTTTTAGTTCCCTTAGTGAACCTATCATTAAATATTTTGCACTTAAAACGTTTTAAAGGGATAGTGTTTAGATTTCTTTATGTGTGGTTCTGTGAGAGATGTTGAGTGCACTCAGCTCAGGGATCTGAAACTCCAGTTCTCCAGTGCTGCTCCCTGCTCAAACGCACCTGAATTACCTCACTATCATGTCAGAAAGTTGACCAAAAACCTGATTATTAGCCATTTATTTCATCCAATGATTTTAAAAAAGGTCCAACCAAGAACCGGGTTTGCAAATTAGCCTGTGACTAGAAAACCTTAATATTTAGCTAACAAACGCTTTACCTCGATCGCTGTTGACAACAGATAAACAGTTCTCACAGTAAATTATTACAGACTCCTATAGCATGTTCACACATGACAATACTGTATAGACTGATAAAGAATCTTACCAACATCCATGAAAATGTCGAAGTTGTCAAGTAATTGAAGAAACGACATCTGGAACTGTACCTGCTGTGACAAGCTGTTAGCTTAACTTATGACCGGTTGATAGCTTGACTGTCAGGAGCTAGCTAGAGGACTCTACCTAGCTTCTAGCTAGCTCAGAGTCAAGCTAACAGCTAAGGTAGCTGCTAGCTTGACTAAAAGTAGCTGCTAGCTTTACTCTGAGGGTGAATGCAGTGCTGCGGCACATTTTTTGACAGACATAACATTTACCTCACTGTGAAGCACCACAAGAGATCTGTGTATTTTAACTAAATGCTAACCAGCAGCTGGGTGTAAGCCGCTTGATTGACTAAATCCTAGCAAGAGTCACAGAAATCATAAAACACAGAAATAACTTACCACATCAAAATCTTACTGACAATACTGTGAAACACTCTGTAAATCTTTAGCAACTTAAAAATATCAGGTCAGGCATTATTCTAATCATCTCAACAATATCCTAATGTGAAGTCCCCAAATCCAGACGTCAAGAGCCCTTGTACCGCAGCTTTTAGATCCCTCTCTGCTTCAACACACCTAAATCAAATAATCAGGTCATTAAAAAGACTCTGGAGAGCTTGACTGACTGCACTGAAGAGGTAATTCAGATTTTTCAGATATTCTGGTCATTTCCATCCTTGCATGGGTTTTGATCTTCAATTTTTCAATCACTTCCTGCAATTGCTGTTCCTGTTCCAATTGCTGTTGTCTTTGACTTAGTTGGAGATGAACTGGATATTATGCCTATATGGAACAGTAACACTACCAGTGTATACGATAACTCTTGCTTGTTAAAGAAAAGAAAGTAGAGTGAAAAACCTAGAATGACCCTTGGAACTGTCTACTTGCAAACAGTTTCTGGCTGCTAATAAAAACTACATAAATCTTGAACGTAAACAACTCTTTATACAAGTATAACAATGTCCTAATCCCTTTTCCAACGAAAAGGTACAACACAGTTTCTAGCATTAAATATTTATGAAAATAGATGTGCGGTCACAAATCATGAACTTTTTTTTGTGTCTATTTTTGTTTATCATTTATGTTGCACATCAAGGGTGTGTGGAAAACAATTGCTCTCAGTATATAATGTGAAAAATGAAAGCCATATGTCTCTGCGAGAACAGATTGAGCCCCCGTGTGTGTTGACAGTACATTTTGTCCCAGCGGGGCTCCCATCTAAGCCTTGACATTTTCAGACAATATTGCGGTGTTGAGCCACAGTTAGGATTTCATAAGTCAAGCTAACACTAGAGACGTGTGTGTGTGTGTGTGTGTGTTGTCAACATAACGATTGTCCCTTTCCCTGTCTCAGTCTTTCAGTGTTTGTGTCACAACACTTATTACATTCTCCAGGACGTGTGTGTATTGCAAGCATCTGTCACTGAGCAAACTTTCAGTTTCTGAAACCGTGCTCCTAGAATGATTTTCTCCATCTCATCTCTTGTTTTTTTTTTTCTGTCCCTTGTTTCATAAGCCTATCTGCTTTTGTCTGAGGTAGGATGACATTGTGTTATCCCCTGTATTTATCCGTCTACCAATTTTTGCCTTTTATCTGGATGTTTTTCTTGTTCGTTGCTGATGCCATTAGGGTGCACAGTCTCTGTAGACCTTAGCTATCTGTTATGTGATGCCTAGCCTAATGCCATTTTTTTTGTCCCATCTCTATTCCCTTATTGCACAAAAACAAGGTTTCAGCTGTCGATTTATCAGATTTGTGAATCATGGGATTGATTTGAATGTTTGATTTTGATGCATTCATTCGAAAGATTCAGAAGCATTTCCGAAGCTTTTATATCATCAGCCTTGCATTACCTACTGTTGTGTTTGTCGTGAAAACGTCTACGCTCATTTATGTTCACCTTTTATTGATGCTTACAAAAGCATCATTAAACATCTGAAATTTGTGAGTACTTTAAAGCCACTCTGAAATCACGTATAATTACCTTTTTTATTAGCCAAATATACCTTAATATATACGCCCAGTGGGAACCTGTCTAATATATACACTGCTCCTCATCTCTGCTCTTGGGGGTTCAGCCAGTCAGTGCCAAGAAAAATGAATGACGCTCCTGGATTGGCTGCGTTGCAAATGCCACCCAATGGCGTGCCAAGTCAGAGAGTACTTATACATTTCTGCTTCCTAAGTTAAATTTTCTTTCAATCTGCGAATAGGCAGATTTTACACAGATTATTTGTAGCTCTGTACCACAGAAGAATCCGCAAAGGTGAATTTGTAAATCCTCAACCACAAATGGGTGGTGATCTACTGTAAATTGTTTTCTCCAGATCATCACTGAGGCGTCATCTTGTGAGTTTCCACAAAGTCTTAAATGAGTGTCTCAAGGCCATATGATGCATGTTGCACCTTTACTATACTGTTTCCTTCCATTTAACTTTTCCTTCATATGAATGAATGTTGCACTCTTATTTCGGCATAACCTCATTGTGCAGTGCCTCTATATTTAAATTGTCAAGTCAGCATTTCTACATTATAATCCATTTTCTAGGTCTTACGTAAGCTAATATTCAATTTTTAAGAAATATTTCCATGCCTGCTATTTTGAAGACTAAAAGATTTGGAGGACTAATCTGGTCTAAAACTAGATAGTCCATTTTTCTTTCCCTCAAGGTCGTCCTGTTTAGCTTCTGATCATATCATGTTTAGAGCAGTGCTTGCTAAATCAACTTTGTGGCTCTGATGAAGGATGCAGTGTGGCTTCTTTTAGACAGCTGTACAAAAGTCATTTCTAAACTCCCAAGAAGAAACGTGACGAGAAAAGGGAATCAGAAATATCTCGGCGTACAAAGCGATCTGATCCACGAGTGCCCACAGATGTTCTGTCGGAGTCGGCGTCAGACTGCAGCACACTGTTCGGAGCACTAATGAAAAGTTTTCGGGGATGTCACGATGTTTGTCCTTTCTAGTGTAACCAAAAAAAACGACAATAGCGGAGGGAAAACAGGAGAGCCAATTCTGCACTTTATCCACTTTTTAGCACATAGTGCTCACTCGGGGAATCGTTTGAGCCACTGCCTCAATCAGCGCCTCCTTCCTTCTCCTCCTTTTGTCTCTCATCCTCCCTCTCTTCCCATCACACCACACACTGTTTCCTTTCTTCCTCCTCTTTGACTCCAGCAGTGAGTCTGTGTGTGTGCTGCTGCATCTTGGCATGTATCTGCTCAGCATGTGTCTCATGTGTGAGTGTGTTCACGAGGTTTCTGTTTGCATATATATATATATATATATATATATATATCAGATGTCTTTCCACGCTTGTCTTCATTGCTCGGCTTTATGCATGTGCGTGTGTGCGTGTGTTTGTGATATCTGTTCTGAATCTAAGCGGGGCGTCTCAGCGTTGCAAATCTAACACATCTGGTTTTCATGCAGGAGGCTGCTGGGATGATCTGTGTGAATGTCTGTGGACAGTCGCATGTTGTATCTTTATATCTCCATGCAAAGAGTTTGTTTTCTTTTACTCATCTATATGTTCATGTTACTGCGATGGAGGTCAAAGGTGCCATATCATGCAAAATCCACTTTTTTTTTTTTAGCCCTCAAATATATTTTGTTGTGCGTTTGGAGTCTCCAGGAGAGCAAAACATTTTTATTTAGTCTCTCTCAGTGCTGGGTAGATACATTTACATTCTGTTTGGGTGTAATTTCCAATCCTTTCAGTTTTCTCTAGTCCCTATTACGTGTCTTCCAACAGTGTCAGTATTTGCCGTGGAACTGCTAAGCAAGGACATGGAGTTCCAGCTAACAACGTTCAAGGAAGCCGAGGCTACATGAGTCAAAATGTCCTGAGTGCCGTCCCCCAGCATCAACCTCTTCCAAGTGACTGGTTAGCTAAATGTTATATTTCTTGGAAATGTTCCCACATCACTATAGAAAGTCCTCCTTGTGAGAAGAACTTCAAGGACAGGAGCTTCAGCAGCCTTCACCGTTTTTAAGACAGACTCACTGTAAGACGTTGTTTCATTTAAGGGTCAATTCCTTCTGCCTAACATTGGACATAGCAAACAGCTGAGCTGCAAATAGCACTAACGACAACAACTTAAACTTTAGACAAATTGAAATGACAATAGCAGTAGCATCATGCTAGCACTGTGTATTCACCTTTAGCTCCTTGAGGACATAACCATACTTTGTTTTTTGGATGGTATTTATTACATAAACAGTTTGGTATTGTTTTAGCTGTTTTTGTCTTGGGGAACACATGATAAAAACGCAGTGATGTTCATTTAACTCGTTGATTCTTTGTTTTCCACGTGTGTTCGGGTTGCGGTAGCATTTTGTGGTTCTAAGATGTGCGGCTGGCTAGTCCCACAGGGATTCCAGGGACTTTTGCTTCGTCTATTTACCTTCCACACAGATATATCACAAACTGTGTTTAAAACATTTAAGCAGTTTATCACCAAAGCTCGTGTG
The DNA here is from genome assembly GCF_904066995.2 of Poecilia reticulata. Classification (NCBI taxonomy): domain Eukaryota; kingdom Metazoa; phylum Chordata; class Actinopteri; order Cyprinodontiformes; family Poeciliidae; genus Poecilia; species Poecilia reticulata. The sequence continues at coordinate 20,914,819 of NC_088847.1, read as the reverse complement.
CTATGTTTCCATTTGCATGAAACTTGCAAATGCAGCAAAGAAAAGTTTGTGTGGAGAAAGGCAATGCAAAAAAGAATGGGGCTTAAACAGGAACCTTGTGGAACTCCTTCACTTATAAAATTAATTTTTTGAGTATAAGGCATAGTATTACTTTGTTAAAACACAGTTTACATTTTAACCTTAGTATTAGTAGTAGTAGGGGATGTGGTAATATAAGTTATCTCTAACGAGCAACAAAAAATAATTGTTTCATCCAGATGATTTTTTTTGCAACATTACATTAAAACGTTCTTTGACAATTTACAGTCTTGAAATTGTGTCCTATTTCATACATGGATATTTTAAGCACTGCCCCTTGCGATGCCGGATGAAGAGCCAAGTTGTAGGTGTAACAGTAGGAAATGGGATTTGGCCTCAATCTGCTGCATGAATTTGCCGTCAGTATGTTGTGTCCTGGCAGATTTTGCCTACACAGCATGTGACTGCGTGTTTGCTGGCATGCCTGTGTGTGTTTGCGCGCCCGCTTTGTATTAATATGCAAGGGAAACAGCTGGCGTGGCTAATGGCTGTCCCTCCCAGATCCCATCCTTCCCAGCACACTCTGCTCATTCATCTGAACAGTGCCTCTTCCTCTTCCTCCTCTTCTTCTGCGACCGCTGATGCTGCTGTTGCTCTTTTCTTTTTCTCCCTCCCTCCCCCTCCCCCTCCCTCTCCTCTCCTTCAGGCTTCAAACAGAAGCAGGTGTGTGTTCAAGCATGCGTGGGAGCAGTAGCTGGGGATGATACTGAGGTATAAAGCCTTAAAAAGAGGGAGTTGAAAATAGGTGAATAAACCCGATTAGGATGTGTTGAGGAATAATTTACTGAAACGATGAAAAGAACCAAGATTGAGTGAGTCTGTTGAACGGTAATATAATCGGCGTGCAAATTTAAGTCCGGGGGAATCCTGCGAGAATGGAAGAGAAGTGGTGGAGTAGGACTAGGAGAGAGCTTGGGCATGAGCGAGTTCAATTAGCAGAATTTACCCTGTTAATTAGCGCCATTAGCAACACTGCGGCGTGGTGTTACTTAACGAACACGCGCATTTGGTCGTTTGAGATTCGGTTTAAAAAAGGAGACTTGTCAAGAGCCATAAACAAGAACACAGACAAATGGAGGCAATGGAGATGTGGTTTGAATTAGCATTTGGGAGTGACTACTCATAGTTCTTCACTTCCACACATCCAAAGAGCCGTGTGCGTGCGTGTGTGTGCGCGTGTGTGTGTGTGTGTGTGTGTGTGTGTGTGCGTGCGTGCGTGCGTGCGTGCGTGCGTGCGTGCGTGTGTGTGTGTGTGTGCTGACGTGAAGTGGGTGCAGTGCAGCGTCCTGGCTTGCGTGCCTTTTCTTCATAAAAATGCCACTCAACTCCTTCACCGAGGAATCAGGAGCAGCTGGCGGCATTTTTCTCTTTTTTCCGCTCTTCCACTTCTCGTCTTTTCAGGCCACTCTAGTTGCCTCTACACCAGTCGCTACCTCTATTTTTAGTCTCCTGTGCTCATTTGCGCATTTCTTGGTTTGTCTTAACTGTCTCATGCCTCGATCTCTGACTTCCCTCATTTCGTTTCCGTATTTTTTCCTTCCTTTTTGTTTTTTTCTTCTTCTTCCTAGGTTTGAAACCCAGTCCGTCTGAGATCCAAGGCCGGGACGGCTTTGCTTTTCAGCCGCTCCAGAACACATGAATCATTTTTATTCATGATCAGGCAGGGCTTCTGAATCATTGCTGCTGGAGGCCCGAAGGGTCCAACTGTGCGTTTGACTTGTGCATGATGATCGATGGTGAGAAACGGGGTTGTGTTTTTGTTTTAAGCTACTGAATGTTTCGAGACGAGATAAAACAAAACAGTTAGGGAGGGTGAGGTCATTATGCTTGGATACAAAACAAAAAAAAAAAAGAAAGCGAACAAGCACATTTCTCTGCGATCGTGCACACATTGTAGCTGAAAGAATGGGGAGAGTGATGAGGAACCAACAAAGGAAATCTTACACCACCAAAGCCCCCCTTTTAGAGCTGACGCTGAGCAGCTCATCAGCACCCTCTGCTGGCTGGACGCGTCACCTCCGCAGACCCACTTGTTGCCTTCCCCTCCACCCGATTGGTCTAATTGTGTTCTTATTTATATATTTCACCATTGATTTTTCTGTTGAGGTTGACGTGGCTCTAATCCGCAGTGACTGGCTGTCATGGCGTGATGGATGGAACAAAGCCAGCGAGCAAACACAATGAAAAAGACGAGCTCGACATGCGTCTGCGTGCGCACGTTTGTGTTTATGTTTGCACTTTGTTCTCCTCGACACCGCGTGACTCGGCGCCCGCCCGCCCGCGCGCGCGCACGCTGCGGCGGCCGCTGAAGGCAGCAAGCAACACGCAGGACAACGTGTCATAATTATGCTTCTGGGTGTTGAGGCAAAAAACAGTGTTAGAGTCAGATGAGGTTATGTTTACTGGCTTGAACAGACAAATAGAGCAGCATATTGGTGTCAGCTATTTTCCTCTCATACACACACACACACACACTCCCTGAAATTCATCGGCACACATCTCCTCCCATCCCTTGTGGCCATGACTCCCTTGTCTGTCACTTCCTGTGTGTATTTATGGGTGTATGCCAGCGACATAAATGTATGCAGCGTCTGCCCCATTTCTTCCTCTTGCTTTAGATGTGATAGGAGGGGGGAGGCGAGTCCCCCAACACATCCGGGTCTGGAAAGAAGGTCAGCGTATTACTTATCAAGGAGGGAAGACCCAGAAAAACGGGACGTAGTAAAAGACATGAATAAATATTTTGGAGGTTAAACCCACAACATGATGCATGATTGTGCAGTAAAGCATAGTTGCAGTGCTGGTATTTTCCCCCTTGCATGTTTTAGCTTTGCACCAAACAAATTTTAATGTTACTCAAAAATCAGTTTTTGACAGTTTTGAAGGATGCAGGAAAAAGCACAACCTAACTAATCTAGAGCTGTTGTGAAAATCACTGCTGACTTAACGCGTCACACAGTCTATTCTCACATTTGCCCTCAAAAATCTCGATGATTGTCAAGCATGGTGGGGCTGGTATGATGGTTTGGGGCTGCTGTGAAACCTGAAGATTCGCCATAGTTATAACAATGAGTCAAAACACACTCACAAGTTCTCCTGTGAATGCCTAGGACAGGAAATTGAGGGTTCGGGAGTGGCCTAGTCAAAGTAAAAACTTAAATCTGACAATTATACAAAAAAGGAGAAGGTCAGACATGTCAAAGACTCATTGCCAGTTCTTGTAATTGTTGCTAACAAAGGAATCAGAACTACTTACTAGTTTAGGCGATGATTAGTTTTTCTCTTCGGGAAAAATAACCGCCCCTATTTGAAAACTACATCTTGAATATTTTCAGATCGTCTTAATGGGGGAGGATGTTGTGGATCTGCCTGTTTCAAAAATGCTGCTAAAAAGGTCGACTCTTATGTTGATTTATCTCTTAGAAGAAAATGATCCCTGGCTGGAATGATGTGGTGAGATTTGCTTAAGAATCAGCATTTTAAGTGGTTATGCAAACACTTGTTGACCTGGATTTGAATGTGTTTTTATGTCAAATCTAAATGTTTTGCCGTTTTGCCATCGGAAACGTGGATCCGAATTCTGCTAGCATTTCATTTTAAATCAAACATGCCCTACAAACTTTTTCAATGACTTGGCCACATTAGGCCAACACTTGTTTCTCAGTACACCACATGCAGATCAGTTAGTCGGACTGCTTTGATGATCTGCATGGCGTGTTAGGTTAACCCTGTAAATAACTTGGCTCAGGCAGGAAAACATTACAAAATCACCCCAGTACATGTTGAAAACCTTCACCACCTTCCCTCCAGTACAGATAAAAAATAAAAGTTCTGCTGCTTGCGTGGCGAAAACTGCACGATGCGCCCGATAAAATTTGATCTGGGGTCTGGAGGTCTTCACGTCTCCGCGGGTCGGAGATTTTTTCATTCAATCAAGGAAATGAGACAGACGTCTATCGATAGATGAGAACAACAATCTAACAGGAGTATTGATTATGACCAAAAAAAAACTATTTACATTTTAATAAAGAATGCCATATCTGAATTGATTTTGATCCAGCTCAGTAACCAGTGGAATGATCGTTCTTGCCGTTGGAGCAGTCAGAGCCTCATCTTAATTGCTGACCAGCTTTCTTCTTGTTTCCGCTGGTATTTTGCTTTGGTGACGAGCTCTAAGTGTTTTCAGGTCTCTCCAGTGATTCACTATTAGTTTGAAGTCTGGACCCAGGCTGAGTCACTCCAAAGGCGTTGATATTGCTTCCAGTGAGAAGAAACATGCTGAAGGAATTAAAATGATTGCTTTCTGTTTGCTTAGAAGTTGTCAAGTCAACTTGATGTTTTCTATGCAAATGTCTTATCGTTTTTGACGCTTTGCTTGTGTTTTTTTTCCCTGTGTTTGATCATTTTCTCCCCCCACCCCTTGCAAAACACTAAATTAACCCTCTGCATGAGTGATGCTGCACAAACAAACAACAGTTTCCATGTCTTAAAATCTTCATCTCTCACCTGTGTTTCTTATTGGAATATTATAAATGATGACCAATGTTTGCTCAAAATGAAATGCATGCATATTTCTTGGCATGTAATAAAACACAAAGCAAGCTCCTGTTTGCCTTGGAACTGGAGCGGGTATAAATCTGCAGTCTGCAGAGCTCAACCCCGTAGCAAGGTGAATGACAGCAGAGAAAAAGAACGGAGGCAAGACAGGAGAGATGAGACTCTGGAGACTTATTGGAAAGCCTCGGAAGAAGATGAGGAGACAAACAAAGAGGATATTCAATTTCAAACATTACAATTCAATCAACATTATTCATCCCCAGGCAGCAATAACGACAAGAACGCATTAAAAACCCATAAAAGCATCACAAAGATTATATTACTCACTCCAAAGGTCAGAAACGATTTGAGGTAGCGTGCACCTGCACGACTGTTTCATGTCAGCAATGAAAAACACAAGAATATAGATGCTGGAAGAGGCTTGGGCTCGCAATAAAAGAAAAGACACCAAGCCGAGTGTGCGGTAACTGTTCAAACGAGTCGGGAAAATGGGCAGATTGATGAAACAGAAAAAGGCTGTAAAAGAAAGAAAGACTGTACTTAGCAAAAGCACAACAGAAAGCTCGTAAAGAGGACGGGGTGATAAAAAAAAGCTGATAAAAAGGGGAGAAATATGGTGTAGCGGCAGCTTGTACGAGCGAGAAATTATCTAAAATGACATAAAAGACCTTAATGCAGCTTGAATAAAAGGGAGAACGCGCTTAATGTGCGGTACGAGCGTCGCTTCGTCAAATCCTCCTGAAAACACATCTCCTCGAGCGGCCTCCTCCTTGTGTCGATTATTTGGAGACTCGAATGTCACAGCCAAAGTGTGTCTGCGAGCGCGTTATCATCCGACTTTGTGTGCGCTTCACCGAGCGCGGGCTCGAGTGTTTGCATAAAGTGATGTTTGCCATAAGCACTCAGTCGTCCGTGACAGTGAAGTGGCGTGACGCGTTACCGTCCATCAAATGTTCAGCATCACCTAAAAGCCGCCGTCAGCAGCTTTTCAAAACAGTCCGAACCCCTTGGACGTTGTCAATGTTCCGCTAATGTAAAAAAAAAAAAAAAAAAAACAGTTTCGTAATTGCAATGTTTCCGTTAAATAAGAATCGTAATTGAAATCACGCATGACTAAGTTTGTTTATGCGATGAGTTGTTAAAAACGTGCCGCGGCGTCATCCTGCAACTACTTCCTGTGGTCGTCTTCTTCGTGGTTTTGCACCAGTGGCAACATCGTCTGATGTGAAAAAAGTGTCTCCATCTCGGTTTTGTGAAACAAACCGAGTTTGACACAGACAAAATAAACATATAAGATCTCATCCAAGCCGGAAAACATTTATCGAAAAATAAGGGGGTTTTTTGTTTTGTTTTTTTCAAAATTGTTTCAAAATTTTCATGCATGTCTAGTTACGCAATTATGAGGTCAATAGAGACGCAGCTGTTGTCATGCTGCAACCACAAACTGCTATTTACTGTTGGAGGATTGTTTCCTCATGGAAAAACACCAGGAAGGAAAATGACGGTGTTTTTGTTTTTATTTTCTTACATTCGTTATCAATAAAAATCCCCAAAACTGTGCCACCCATTACTATTCAGATCCAATAATCAATACTTTTTACCTGTCGCTGCAATTACAACTGCACATGTTTACAGTTTGTCTCTGTCGGCTTTTAGACATCAGCAGTCTGAAACTTTTTGCTCAGCCATCGGATGGATGGAGAGCGCCTTATTCTCAGGTCTGGACTTTGACTGGGCCGTTCTACCACATGAAACTTGAAGTTTTGCAGCCTCTCAGATGTTTTCCGACAAGCTTCTTTGCCGCCGCTGGGATGGCATGTTACTGCCGCCGCCATTTCACAGTGTGATGTGAAATTTTTGGTTCACATTCAGGAACAAAATGTTGCTTGGCCTCACGTGACCTTCGTCCGTGTCTTTGTTTTTGCTAAACTTCACTTCAAAAATAACTTTTTTTTCCCCCACTGCTCCTCCAATAAAGGGACAGCGTCATGCAGAATTGACTTTTCTTTAGCTTTATATCAGGTTGTAATGTTATTCCCTCGTCATGTTGTTTTGATTCTTTCAAGTTGTTTTAGAAACGCTTTAATATCCCCTGGCAGCCATTGCGGATCGCCTAAATGCTTGGTCTCTTTTTTTTAGCGTCGAAATCTACTAGCTGATCTATTGACAGACTCTCCCACCCGAGCTGTGAATCTATGCAGCTCCGTCAGAGTTACCGCGGCTTCTCTAAGCGACCCGTCAGTCAGCTCAGCTGTGAGATATTAAAACATTCGGATATTGTTTCACCACCTTCCCCTGCTGTGCTCCTCGCTCTCCGTGAAGCGGTTTGTTCCCCCCCAAAAGAAGGAATCTGAAAACTTTAGTAAGTCACTACATTACCAACAGATGTCATGGTGAAAGAGACATTTTCTTTTGTTTTTTTTTTTCTGCTTGATTCTCTGGTCCAACCTGTTCACTTTCACACGTGTGTCTCTGGCTAAAACGTACATACATGTCGAAACCCACTGCCGGGGACTCTCTGCAGCCACATTCCTAAAAATAGACGTGTTTCCAATAAACTGCGTGATAAAGAACTCACCGGAGGCCCATATTTTTTAGGGTTGTCTGCCCTCGCTGGGGGAATTTTTTCGGTGTCAGCCAAGTAGTAAAAACCGAGTCTACTCACACTTACACAAACATACGGAGACACAGAGCAATAAACCAAATTTATGACGCTTCGATTTATGCTGTACCTCCATGCACAGTGGCGCGCAGCTCCCCACATTGGGTCATATTTGTCTCAACACTGCATCCCTTCGAGCTGATGCTGTATGGAAATGAAATATGTGCCGGATTTCTCTGCCATGCGTGGGACGGGTCAGCTGGAGATGCATTTTGTTTCGAATGAAAACAGAAAAAAAAAATTTTGGGGGGGGGATTTAAAGGACAGGATTTTGTTGCGGGCATTGAGATGGCTTTGCGAACCGATGGCTTCAGCAGGAGCCAATTATGACCTCGTTCACATCCTAATCAATCAGAGCTTGGTTTTTTTGTTTTGTTTTTTTTTTTTTTTTTAAACCCGCACGAGGCCAGGACGCATAAATATAGATCACGGCGAGAGGTCGCAGTGAGATAACCGCCTCCTGTTTAATACCTGCAGGGCTGCTTTCATACACAGATCAAACTGCCGCAGCGGCGCAGGGCAAATTACGGCTCCAAAAGATCTGAAAAGGTCCTCAAAGCTTCGCTTTTAGAGACTCACTGAAAGCAACAAACTCGCTCTGGCATTAGGAAATGACCTGAGCCTTTTTTTTTTTTTTTACATTATTGCAAAGCGTTTTGTGCCTCATTTCTGCTGAAAGGGCCGGCATGATTCTAACACCCCATTCTTTACGGTGTTGCATAACATGATGTAGAATAGAGAAGAAAGGAACGGTCCTTTATTTGGCCCTCGACGTGAAGGTTGCACTGCGTCAGCGACAAAGAGAAGCACAGAAACGTAACCATTAAAAAGAGCCATTATAAAAACCCAAACAGTTGAATAGTTTGCAATGATGTGCATAGATACAGGGTAACAATATCGTACAGTTATACGTAAACGGAGGATGGAGATCCTAAAACATAGACTTGTATCAGACATTTTAGAGATTTGTGCAAATACAGGCTACATATGATACAGGCTACAAAGTACACATACGTGTACTTTGATCAGTTATGGTCACTTTGATAAAAATATCTAACATGGGTAGATATTGATCAATGCTAATGATGATCAATCAATAATGATGCTAACAAGTGGAATTAAACACCCATTAAATTAAAGCTAATGTCCAGATTAAGTGCTCAGCTCTGTTTTAAAGTCGGCTTTGTTCTCTGTTCGCTTCGATCAAGAGATTTTTTTTTTTCCCCGTTTCACTTCATTCAGATGTGAACAAAGTTTTTTTTTTTTTTGTTTAATTTGTAGAAGCATTTTGATTATGTTCTTAGGACTTCACAGAGTGGCTTATTAGATATTTGATTATTTTTCAATTATTTAAAGATAATCCGGTACAGTCAACCTTAAGGATCAACACCCTAACACCAATCTTAACCTGACCTCTGAACCTAACCTGCCTGCCATCATTATAATTGACTATAAGAGTTTTGACTGCATAATATCTGCGTCTGAGTTTTTGGCATCAGCTCTGCCTTAAAACCACGAGTAGATTGCTCAAACCTGCACTTAATCGTTCAATACTAATACCAGATTTTAAAAAAAAAAACATGACTCTGATTCAGGAGGCCTCGTTTTGAAATACAGACAAACAGAATAAGTTGAGAACTGCTGTTAAACTCAGCTTTCCCATTATGTCTTGGGTGCTGAAGAAGATGCTAACCCAGTCCAAGCGCCTCAGGTTTGATTGTAATTAGGATTCCATTGTTTTCAATGCAAATTTAACCCATTAGGAGCCATTTCAGGTGTCCAAACAGTTAAATATGGTTCATGGTCAAGAGCTGCTGAAGCATTGCATACCTCCGAGTCGACTTTCAAACCTACAGCTCCCTTCAAAACGCACACTGCAGGAGCAAAGATTAGGTCGTATTAAAGGCTTGATTCCCATCAATTATACTTTCACAGAGCAGAACCCCTGGAGAAACAAGATCAGGTAAACATTAGCATCAATTGAGCCAGAGGGTTAATGTCTCTAAATGCTCTAAATAAGCAAACCAGCCTGC